>NC_140186.1:25761921-26361921 GCF_965226575.1 Pagrus pagrus | reverse complement strand
CAGCAGTTTTTATTGGATTTTAGTGGAATTTGTATTTTTGGTGAATATTTTAAAGAAAGGCGGCCATTTTTCATGAATACCTCTGCCCATTTTTTCAATAGCTTCCAGGTCTTTGGACCGATTGACTCCAAATCTCTCCCAAACGTGGTCCTATACTGGCTGAACGAGACACAGCAGTCCCCATTGGATTCGGGTGGAATTTGTATTTTTGGTGAATATTTTAGTGAAAAGGGACAATCTTTCATGGGGCTGGGTTAAGGCTACGGTTAGGGTTAGGGTTATGGGGCTAGGGTTAGGGTTACGGTCGTCTTTTGGCCGATTGACTCGAAATTGATCACGAATGTCCTCGATGCCGATGGAAGGAAGGGACAGCAGTTTTTATTGGATTTTAGTGGAATTTGTATTTTTGGTGAATATTTTAAAGAAAGGCGGCCATTTTTCATGAATACCTCTGCCCATTTTTTCAATAGCTTCCAGGTCTTTGGACCGATTGACTCCAAATCTCTCCCAAACGTGGTCCTATACTGGCTGAACGAGACACAGCAGTCCCCATTGGATTCGGGTGGAATTTGTATTTTTGGTGAATATTTTAGTGAAAGGGGGCCATTTTTCATGAAAACCTCGGCCCATTTTTTCAATAGCTTCCAGGTCTTTGGACCGATTGACTCCAAATTTCTCCCAGACGTGGTCCTATGCTGGCTGAACGAGACACAGCAGTCCCCATTGGATTCGGGTGGAATTTGTATTTTGGGTGAATATTTTAGTGAAAGGGGGCCATTTTTCATGAAAACCTCGGCCCATTTTTTCAATAGCTTCCAGGTCTTTGGACCGATTGACTCCAAATTTCTCCCAGACGTGGTCCTATGCTGGCTGAACGAGACACAGCAGTCCCCATTGGATTCGGGTGGAATTTGTATTTTTGGTGAATATTTTAGTGAAAAGGGACAATCTTTCATGGGGCTGGGTTAAGGCTACGGTTAGGGTTAGGGTTATGGGGCTAGGGTTAGGATTACGGTCGTCTTTTGGCCGATTGACTCGAAATTGATCACGAATGTCCTCGATGCCGATGGAAGGAAGGGACAGCAGTTTTTATTGGATTTTAGTGGAATTTGTATTTTTGGTGAATATTTTAAAGAAAGGCGGCCATTTTTCATGAATACCTCTGCCCATTTTTTCAATAGCTTCCAGGTCTTTGGACCGATTGACTCCAAATCTCTCCCAAACGTGGTCATATACTGGCTGAACGAGACACAGCAGTCCCCATTGGATTCGGGTGGAATTTGTATTTTTGGTGAATATTTTAGTGAAAGGGGGCCATTTTTCATGAAAACCTCGGCCCATTTTTTCAATAGCTTCCAGGTCTTTGGACCGATTGACTCCAAATTTCTCCCAGACGTGGTCCTATGCTGGCTGAACGAGACACAGCAGTCCCCATTGGATTCGGGTGGAATTTGTATTTTGGGTGAATATTTTAGTGAAAGGGGGCCATTTTTCATGAAAACCTCGGCCCATTTTTTCAATAGCTTCCAGGTCTTTGGACCGATTGACTCCAAATTTCTCCCAGACGTGGTCCTATGCTGGCTGAACGAGACACAGCAGTCCCCATTGGATTCGGGTGGAATTTGTATTTTTGGTGAATATTTTAGTGAAAAGGGACAATCTTTCATGGGGCTGGGTTAAGGCTACGGTTAGGGTTAGGGTTATGGGGCTAGGGTTAGGGTTACGGTCGTCTTTTGGCCGATTGACTCGAAATTGATCACGAATGTCCTCGATGCCGATGGAAGGAAGGGACAGCAGTTTTTATTGGATTTTAGTGGAATTTGTATTTTTGGTGAATATTTTAAAGAAAGGCGGCCATTTTTCATGAATACCTCTGCCCATTTTTTCAATAGCTTCCAGGTCTTTGGACCGATTGACTCCAAATCTCTCCCAAACGTGGTCCTATACTGGCTGAACGAGACACAGCAGTCCCCATTGGATTCGGGTGGAATTTGTATTTTTGGTGAATATTTTAGTGAAAGGGGGCCATTTTTCATGAAAACCTCGGCCCATTTTTTCAATAGCTTCCAGGTCTTTGGACCGATTGACTCCAAATTTCTCCCAGACGTGGTCCTATGCTGGCTGAACGAGACACAGCAGTCCCCATTGGATTCGGGTGGAATTTGTATTTTGGGTGAATATTTTAGTGAAAGGGGGCCATTTTTCATGAAAACCTCGGCCCATTTTTTCAATAGCTTCCAGGTCTTTGGACCGATTGACTCCAAATTTCTCCCAGACGTGGTCCTATGCTGGCTGAACGAGACACAGCAGTCCCCATTGGATTCGGGTGGAATTTGTATTTTTGGTGAATATTTTTGTGAAAAGGGACAATCTTTCATGGGGCTGGGTTAAGGCTACGGTTAGGGTTAGGGTTATGGGGCTAGGGTTAGGGTTACGGTCGTCTTTTGGCCGATTGACTCGAAATTGATCACGAATGTCCTCGATGCCGATGGAAGGAAGGGACAGCAGTTTTTATTGGATTTTAGTGGAATTTGTATTTTTGGTGAATATTTTAAAGAAAGGCGGCCATTTTTCATGAATACCTCTGCCCATTTTTTCAATAGCTTCCAGGTCTTTGGACCGATTGACTCCAAATCTCTCCCAAACGTGGTCCTATACTGGCTGAACGAGACACAGCAGTCCCCATTGGATTCGGGTGGAATTTGTATTTTTGGTGAATATTTTAGTGAAAGGGGGCCATTTTTCATGAAAACCTCGGCCCATTTTTTCAATAGCTTCCAGGTCTTTGGACCGATTGACTCCAAATTTCTCCCAGACGTGGTCCTATGCTGGCTGAACGAGACACAGCAGTCCCCATTGGATTCGGGTGGAATTTGTATTTTTGGTGAATATTTTAGTGAAAAGGGACAATCTTTCATGGGGCTGGGTTAAGGCTACGGTTAGGGTTAGGGTTATGGGGCTAGGGTTAGGGTTACGGTCGTCTTTTGGCCGATTGACTCGAAATTGATCACGAATGTCCTCGATGCCGGTGGAAGGAAGGGACAGCAGTTTTTATTGGATTTTAGTGGAATTTGTATTTTTTGTGAATATTTTAATGAAAGGCGGCCATTTTTCATGAATACCTCTGCCCATTTTTTCAATAGCTTCCAGGTCTTTGGACCGATTGACTCCAAATCTCTCCCAAACGTGGTCCTATACTGGCTGACCGAGACACAGCAGTCCCCATTGGATTCGGGTGGAATTTGTATTTTTGGTGAATATTTTAGTGAAAGGGGGCCATTTTTCATGAAAACCTCGGCCCATTTTTTCAATAGCTTCCAGGTCTTTGGACCGATTGACTCCAAATTTCTCCCAGACGTGGTCCTATACTGGCTGAACGAGACACAGCAGTCCCCATTGGATTCGGGTGGAATTTGTATTTTTGGTGAATATTTTAGTGAAAAGGGACAATCTTTCATGGGGCTGGGTTAAGGCTACGGTTAGGGTTAGGGTTAGGGTTATGGGGCTAGGGTTAGGGTTACGGTCGTCTTTTGGCCGATTGACTCGAAATTCATCACGAATGTCCTCGATGCCGGTGGAAGGAAGGGACAGCAGTTTTTATTGGATTTTAGTGGAATTTGTATTTTTGGTGAATATTTTAAAGAAAGGCGGCCATTTTTCATGAATACCTCTGCCCATTTTTTCAATAGCTTCCAGGTCTTTGGACCGATTGACTCCAAATCTCTCCCAAACGTGGTCCTATACTGGCTGAACGAGACACAGCAGTCCCCATTGGATTCGGGTGGAATTTGTATTTTTGGTGAATATTTTAGTGAAAGGGGGCCATTTTTCATGAAAACCTCGGCCCATTTTTTCAATAGCTTCCAGGTCTTTGGACCGATTGACTCCAAATTTCTCCCAGACGTGGTCCTATACTGGCTGAACGAGACACAGCAGTCCCCATTGGATTCGGGTGGAATTTGTATTTTTGGTGAATATTTTAGTGAAAAGGGACAATCTTTCATGGGGCTGGGTTAAGGCTACGGTTAGGGTTAGGGTTATGGGGCTAGGGTTAGGGTTACGGTCGTCTTTTGGCCGATTGACTCGAAATTGATCACGAATGTCCTCGATGCCGGTGGAAGGAAGGGACAGCAGTTTTTATTGGATTTTAGTGGAATTTGTATTTTTGGTGAATATTTTAAAGAAAGGCGGCCATTTTTCATGAATACCTCTGCCCATTTTTTCAATAGCTTCCAGGTCTTTGGACCGATTGACTCCAAATCTCTCCCAAACGTGGTCCTATACTGGCTGAACGAGACACAGCAGTCCCCATTGGATTCGGGTGGAATTTGTATTTTTGGTGAATATTTTAGTGAAAGGGGGCCATTTTTCATGAAAACCTCGGCCCATTTTTTCAATAGCTTCCAGGTCTTTGGACCGATTGACTCCAAATTTCTCCCAGACGTGGTCCTATGCTGGCTGAACGAGACACAGCAGTCCCCATTGGATTCGGGTGGAATTTGTATTTTTGGTGAATATTTTAGTGAAAAGGGACAATCTTTCATGGGGCTGGGTTAAGGCTACGGTTAGGGTTATGGGGCTAGGGTTAGGGTTACGGTCGTCTTTTGGCCGATTGACTCGAAATTGATCACGAATGTCCTCGATGCCGGTGGAAGGAAGGGACAGCAGTTTTTATTGGATTTTAGTGGAATTTGTATTTTTGGTGAATATTTTAAAGAAAGGCGTCCATTTTTCATGAATACCTCTGCCCATTTTTTCAATAGCTTCCAGGTCTTTGGACCGATTGACTCCAAATCTCTCCCAAACGTGGTCCTATACTGGCTGAACGAGACACAGCAGTCCCCATTGGATTCGGGTGGAATTTGTATTTTTGGTGAATATTTTAGTGAAAGGGGGCCATTTTTCATGAAAACCTCGGCCCATTTTTTCAATAGCTTCCAGGTCTTTGGACCGATTGACTCCAAATTTCTCCCAGACGTGGTCCTATGCTGGCTGAACGAGACACAGCAGTCCCCATTGGATTCGGGTGGAATTTGTATTTTTGGTGAATATTTTAGTGAAAAGGGACAATCTTTCATGGGGCTGGGTTAAGGCTACGGTTAGGGTTAGGGTTATGGGGCTAGGGTTAGGGTTACGGTCGTCTTTTGGCCGATTGACTCGAAATTGATCACGAATGTCCTCCATGCCGGTGGAAGGAAGGGACAGCAGTTTTTATTGGATTTTAGTGGAATTTGTATTTTTGGTGAATATTTTAAAGAAAGGCGGCCATTTTTCATGAATACCTCTGCCCATTTTTTCAATAGCTTCCAGGTCTTTGGACCGATTGACTCCAAATGTCTCCCAAACGTGGTCCTATACTGGCTGAACGAGACACAGCAGTCCCCATTGGATTCGGGTGGAATTTGTATTTTTGGTGAATATTTTGGTGAAAGGGGGCCATTTTTCATGAAAACCTCGGCCCATTTTTTCAATAGCTTCCAGGTCTTTGGACCGATTGACTCCAAATCTCTCCCAAACGTGGTCCTATACTGGCTGAACGAGACACAGCAGTCCCCATTGGATTCGGGTGGAATTTGTATTTTTGGTGAATATTTTAGTGAAAAGGGACAATCTTTCATGGGGCTGGGTTAAGGCTACGGTTAGGGTTAGGGTTATGGGGCTAGGGTTAGGGTTACGGTCGTCTTTTGGCCGATTGACTCGAAATTGATCACGAATGTCCTCGATGCCGGTGGAAGGAAGGGACAGCAGTTTTTATTGGATTTTAGTGGAATTTGTATTTTTGGTGAATATTTTAAAGAAAGGCGTCCATTTTTCATGAATACCTCTGCCCATTTTTTCAATAGCTTCCAGGTCTTTGGACCGATTGACTCCAAATCTCTCCCAAACGTGGTCCTATACTGGCTGAACGAGACACAGCAGTCCCCATTGGATTCGGGTGGAATTTGTATTTTTGGTGAATATTTTAGTGAAAGGGGGCCATTTTTCATGAAAACCTCGGCCCATTTTTTCAATAGCTTCCAGGTCTTTGGACCGATTGACTCCAAATTTCTCCCAGACGTGGTCCTATGCTGGCTGAACGAGACACAGCAGTCCCCATTGGATTCGGGTGGAATTTGTATTTTTGGTGAATATTTTAGTGAAAAGGGACAATCTTTCATGGGGCTGGGTTAAGGCTACGGTTAGGGTTAGGGTTATGGGGCTAGGGTTAGGGTTACGGTCGTCTTTTGGCCGATTGACTCGAAATTGATCACGAATGTCCTCGATGCCGGTGGAAGGAAGGGACAGCAGTTTTTATTGGATTTTAGTGGAATTTGTATTTTTTGTGAATATTTTAAAGAAAGGCGGCCATTTTTCATGAATACCTCTGCCCATTTTTTCAATAGCTTCCAGGTCTTTGGACCGATTGACTCCAAATCTCTCCCAAACGTGGTCCTATACTGGCTGAACGAGACACAGCAGTCCCCATTGGATTCGGGTGGAATTTGTATTTTTGGTGAATATTTTAGTGAAAGGGGGCCATTTTTCATGAAAACCTCGGCCCATTTTTTCAATAGCTTCCAGGTCTTTGGACCGATTGACTCCAAATTTCTCCCAGACGTGGTCCTATACTGGCTGAACGAGACACAGCAGTCCCCATTGGATTCGGGTGGAATTTGTATTTTTGGTGAATATTTTAGTGAAAAGGGACAATCTTTCATGGGGCTGGGTTAAGGCTACGGTTAGGGTTAGGGTTAGGGTTATGGGGCTAGGGTTAGGGTTACGGTCGTCTTTTGGCCGATTGACTCGAAATTCATCACGAATGTCCTCGATGCCGGTGGAAGGAAGGGACAGCAGTTTTTATTGGATTTTAGTGGAATTTGTATTTTTGGTGAATATTTTAAAGAAAGGCGGCCATTTTTCATGAATACCTCTGCCCATTTTTTCAATAGCTTCCAGGTCTTTGGACCGATTGACTCCAAATCTCTCCCAAACGTGGTCCTATACTGGCTGAACGAGACACAGCAGTCCCCATTGGATTCGGGTGGAATTTGTATTTTTGGTGAATATTTTAGTGAAAGGGGGCCATTTTTCATGAAAACCTCGGCCCATTTTTTCAATAGCTTCCAGGTCTTTGGACCGATTGACTCCAAATTTCTCCCAGACGTGGTCCTATACTGGCTGAACGAGACACAGCAGTCCCCATTGGATTCGGGTGGAATTTGTATTTTTGGTGAATATTTTAGTGAAAAGGGACAATCTTTCATGGGGCTGGGTTAAGGCTACGGTTAGGGTTAGGGTTATGGGGCTAGGGTTAGGGTTACGGTCGTCTTTTGGCCGATTGACTCGAAATTGATCACGAATGTCCTCGATGCCGGTGGAAGGAAGGGACAGCAGTTTTTATTGGATTTTAGTGGAATTTGTATTTTTGGTGAATATTTTAAAGAAAGGCGGCCATTTTTCATGAATACCTCTGCCCATTTTTTCAATAGCTTCCAGGTCTTTGGACCGATTGACTCCAAATCTCTCCCAAACGTGGTCCTATACTGGCTGAACGAGACACAGCAGTCCCCATTGGATTCGGGTGGAATTTGTATTTTTGGTGAATATTTTAGTGAAAGGGGGCCATTTTTCATGAAAACCTCGGCCCATTTTTTCAATAGCTTCCAGGTCTTTGGACCGATTGACTCCAAATCTCTCCCAAACGTGGTCCTATACTGGCTGAACGAGACACAGCAGTCCCCATTGGATTCGGGTGGAATTTGTATTTTTGGTGAATATTTTAGTGAAAAGGGACCATCTTTCATGGGGCTGGGTTAAGGCTACGGTTAGGGTTAGGGTTATGGGGCTAGGGTTAGGGTTACGGTCGTCTTTTGGCCGATTGACTCGAAATTGATCACGAATGTCCTCGATGCCGGTGGAAGGAAGGGACAGCAGTTTTTATTGGATTTTAGTGGAATTTGTATTTTTGGTGAATATTTTAAAGAAAGGCGTCCATTTTTCATGAATACCTCTGCCCATTTTTTCAATAGCTTCCAGGTCTTTGGACCGATTGACTCCAAATCTCTCCCAAACGTGGTCCTATACTGGCTGAACGAGACACAGCAGTCCCCATTGGATTCGGGTGGAATTTGTATTTTTGGTGAATATTTTAGTGAAAGGGGGCCATTTTTCATGAAAACCTCGGCCCATTTTTTCAATAGCTTCCAGGTCTTTGGACCGATTGACTCCAAATTTCTCCCAGACGTGGTCCTATGCTGGCTGAACGAGACACAGCAGTCCCCATTGGATTCGGGTGGAATTTGTATTTTTGGTGAATATTTTAGTGAAAAGGGACAATCTTTCATGGGGCTGGGTTAAGGCTACGGTTAGGGTTAGGGTTATGGGGCTAGGGTTAGGGTTACGGTCGTCTTTTGGCCGATTGACTCGAAATTGATCACGAATGTCCTCGATGCCGGTGGAAGGAAGGGACAGCAGTTTTTATTGGATTTTAGTGGAATTTGTATTTTTTGTGAATATTTTAAAGAAAGGCGGCCATTTTTCATGAATACCTCTGCCCATTTTTTCAATAGCTTCCAGGTCTTTGGACCGATTGACTCCAAATCTCTCCCAAACGTGGTCCTATACTGGCTGAACGAGACACAGCAGTCCCCATTGGATTCGGGTGGAATTTGTATTTTTGGTGAATATTTTAGTGAAAGGGGGCCATTTTTCATGAAAACCTCGGCCCATTTTTTCAATAGCTTCCAGGTCTTTGGACCGATTGACTCCAAATTTCTCCCAGACGTGGTCCTATACTGGCTGAACGAGACACAGCAGTCCCCATTGGATTCGGGTGGAATTTGTATTTTTGGTGAATATTTTAGTGAAAAGGGACAATCTTTCATGGGGCTGGGTTAAGGCTACGGTTAGGGTTAGGGTTAGGGTTATGGGGCTAGGGTTAGGGTTACGGTCGTCTTTTGGCCGATTGACTCGAAATTCATCACGAATGTCCTCGATGCCGGTGGAAGGAAGGTACAGCAGTTTTTATTGGATTTTAGTGGAATTTGTATTTTTGGTGAATATTTTAAAGAAAGGCGGCCATTTTTCATGAATACCTCTGCCCATTTTTTCAATAGCTTCCAGGTCTTTGGACCGATTGACTCCAAATCTCTCCCAAACGTGGTCCTATACTGGCTGAACGAGACACAGCAGTCCCCATTGGATTCGGGTGGAATTTGTATTTTTGGTGAATATTTTAGTGAAAGGGGGCCATTTTTCATGAAAACCTCGGCCCATTTTTTCAATAGCTTCCAGGTCTTTGGATCGATTGACTCCAAATTTCTCCCAGACGTGGTCCTATACTGGCTGAACGAGACACAGCAGTCCCCATTGGATTCGGGTGGAATTTGTATTTTTGGTGAATATTTTAGTGAAAAGGGACAATCTTTCATGGGGCTGGGTTAAGGCTACGGTTAGGGTTAGGGTTATGGGGCTAGGGTTAGGGTTACGGTCGTCTTTTGGCCGATTGACTCGAAATTGATCACGAATGTCCTCGATGCCGGTGGAAGGAAGGGACAGCAGTTTTTATTGGATTTTAGTGGAATTTGTATTTTTGGTGAATATTTTAAAGAAAGGCGGCCATTTTTCATGAATACCTCTGCCCATTTTTTCAATAGCTTCCAGGTCTTTGGACCGATTGACTCCAAATTTCTCCCAGACGTGGTCCTATACTGGCTGAACGAGACACAGCAGTCCCCATTGGATTCGGGTGGAATTTGTATTTTTGGTGAATATTTTAGTGAAAAGGGACAATCTTTCATGGGGCTGGGTTAAGGCTACGGTTAGGGTTAGGGTTATGGGGCTAGGGTTAGGGTTACGGTCGTCTTTTGGCCGATTGACTCGAAATTGATCACGAATGTCCTCGATGCCGGTGGAAGGAAGGGACAGCAGTTTTTATTGGATTTTAGTGGAATTTGTATTTTTGGTGAATATTTTAAAGAAAGGCGGCCATTTTTCATGAATACCTCTGCCCATTTTTTCAATAGCTTCCAGGTCTTTGGACCGATTGACTCCAAATCTCTCCCAAACGTGGTCCTATACTGGCTGAACGAGACACAGCAGTCCCCATTGGATTCGGGTGGAATTTGTATTTTTGGTGAATATTTTAGTGAAAGGGGGCCATTTTTCATGAAAACCTCGGCCCATTTTTTCAATAGCTTCCAGGTCTTTGGACCGATTGACTCCAAATCTCTCCCAAACGTGGTCCTATACTGGCTGAACGAGACACAGCAGTCCCCATTGGATTCGGGTGGAATTTGTATTTTTGGTGAATATTTTAGTGAAAAGGGACCATCTTTCATGGGGCTGGGTTAAGGCTACGGTTAGGGTTAGGGTTATGGGGCTAGGGTTAGGGTTACGGTCGTCTTTTGGCCGATTGACTCGAAATTGATCACGAATGTCCTCGATGCCGGTGGAAGGAAGGGACAGCAGTTTTTATTGGATTTTAGTGGAATTTGTATTTTTGGTGAATATTTTAAAGAAAGGCGTCCATTTTTCATGAATACCTCTGCCCATTTTTTCAATAGCTTCCAGGTCTTTGGACCGATTGACTCCAAATCTCTCCCAAACGTGGTCCTATACTGGCTGAACGAGACACAGCAGTCCCCATTGGATTCGGGTGGAATTTGTATTTTTGGTGAATATTTTAGTGAAAGGGGGCCATTTTTCATGAAAACCTCGGCCCATTTTTTCAATAGCTTCCAGGTCTTTGGACCGATTGACTCCAAATTTCTCCCAGACGTGGTCCTATGCTGGCTGAACGAGACACAGCAGTCCCCATTGGATTCGGGTGGAATTTGTATTTTTGGTGAATATTTTAGTGAAAAGGGACAATCTTTCATGGGGCTGGGTTAAGGCTACGGTTAGGGTTAGGGTTATGGGGCTAGGGTTAGGGTTACGGTCGTCTTTTGGCCGATTGACTCGAAATTGATCACGAATGTCCTCGATGCCGGTGGAAGGAAGGGACAGCAGTTTTTATTGGATTTTAGTGGAATTTGTATTTTTTGTGAATATTTTAAAGAAAGGCGGCCATTTTTCATGAATACCTCTGCCCATTTTTTCAATAGCTTCCAGGTCTTTGGACCGATTGACTCCAAATCTCTCCCAAACGTGGTCCTATACTGGCTGAACGAGACACAGCAGTCCCCATTGGATTCGGGTGGAATTTGTATTTTTGGTGAATATTTTAGTGAAAGGGGGCCATTTTTCATGAAAACCTCGGCCCATTTTTTCAATAGCTTCCAGGTCTTTGGACCGATTGACTCCAAATTTCTCCCAGACGTGGTCCTATACTGGCTGAACGAGACACAGCAGTCCCCATTGGATTCGGGTGGAATTTGTATTTTTGGTGAATATTTTAGTGAAAAGGGACAATCTTTCATGGGGCTGGGTTAAGGCTACGGTTAGGGTTAGGGTTAGGGTTATGGGGCTAGGGTTAGGGTTACGGTCGTCTTTTGGCCGATTGACTCGAAATTCATCACGAATGTCCTCGATGCCGGTGGAAGGAAGGTACAGCAGTTTTTATTGGATTTTAGTGGAATTTGTATTTTTGGTGAATATTTTAAAGAAAGGCGGCCATTTTTCATGAATACCTCTGCCCATTTTTTCAATAGCTTCCAGGTCTTTGGACCGATTGACTCCAAATCTCTCCCAAACGTGGTCCTATACTGGCTGAACGAGACACAGCAGTCCCCATTGGATTCGGGTGGAATTTGTATTTTTGGTGAATATTTTAGTGAAAGGGGGCCATTTTTCATGAAAACCTCGGCCCATTTTTTCAATAGCTTCCAGGTCTTTGGATCGATTGACTCCAAATTTCTCCCAGACGTGGTCCTATACTGGCTGAACGAGACACAGCAGTCCCCATTGGATTCGGGTGGAATTTGTATTTTTGGTGAATATTTTAGTGAAAAGGGACAATCTTTCATGGGGCTGGGTTAAGGCTACGGTTAGGGTTAGGGTTATGGGGCTAGGGTTAGGGTTACGGTCGTCTTTTGGCCGATTGACTCGAAATTGATCACGAATGTCCTCGATGCCGGTGGAAGGAAGGGACAGCAGTTTTTATTGGATTTTAGTGGAATTTGTATTTTTGGTGAATATTTTAAAGAAAGGCGGCCATTTTTCATGAATACCTCTGCCCATTTTTTCAATAGCTTCCAGGTCTTTGGACCGATTGACTCCAAATCTCTCCCAAACGTGGTCCTATACTGGCTGAACGAGACACAGCAGTCCCCATTGGATTCGGGTGGAATTTGTATTTTTGGTGAATATTTTAGTGAAAGGGGGCCATTTTTCATGAAAACCTCGGCCCATTTTTTCAATAGCTTCCAGGTCTTTGGACCGATTGACTCCAAATCTCTCCCAGACGTGGTCCTATACTGGCTGAACGAGACACAGCAGTCCCCATTGGATTCGGGTGGAATTTGTATTTTTGGTGAATATTTTAGTGAAAAGGGACAATCTTTCATGGGGCTGGGTTAAGGCTACGGTTAGGGTTAGGGTTATGGGGCTAGGGTTAGGGTTACGGTCGTCTTTTGGCCGATTGACTCGAAATTGATCACGAATGTCCTCCATGCCGGTGGAAGGAAGGGACAGCAGTTTTTATTGGATTTTAGTGGAATTTGTGTTTTTGGTGAATATTTTAAAGAAAGGCGGCCATTTTTCATGAATACCTCTGCCCATTTTTTCAATAGCTTCCAGGTCTTTGGACCGATTGACTCCAAATCTCTCCCAAACGTGGTCCTATACTGGCTGAACGAGACACAGCAGTCCCCATTGGATTCGGGTGGAATTTGTATTTTTGGTGAATATTTTAGTGAAAGGGGGCCATTTTTCATGAAAACCTCGGCCCATTTTTTCAATAGCTTCCAGGTCTTTGGACCGATTGACTCCAAATTTCTCCCAGACGTGGTCCTATGCTGGCTGAACGAGACACAGCAGTCCCCATTGGATTCGGGTGGAATTTGTATTTTTGGTGAATATTTTCGTGAAAAGGGACAATCTTTCATGGGGCTGGGTTAAGGCTACGGTTAGGGTTAGGGTTATGGGGCTAGGGTTAGGGTTACGGTCGTCTTTTGGCCGATTGACTCGAAATTGATCACGAATGTCCTCGATGCCGGTGGAAGGAAGGGACAGCAGTTTTTATTGGATTTTAGTGGAATTTGTATTTTTGGTGAATATTTTAAAGAAAGGCGGCCATTTTTCATGAATACCTCTGCCCATTTTTTCAATAGCTTCCAGGTCTTTGGACCGATTGACTCCAAATCTCTCCCAAACGTGGTCCTATACTGGCTGAACGAGACACAGCAGTCCCCATTGGATTCGGGTGGAATTTGTATTTTTGGTGAATATTTTAGTGAAAGGGGGCCATTTTTCATGAAAACCTCGGCCCATTTTTTCAATAGCTTCCAGGTCTTTGGACCGATTGACTCCAAATCTCTCCCAGACGTGGTCCTATACTGGCTGAACGAGACACAGCAGTCCCCATTGGATTCGGGTGGAATTTGTATTTTTGGTGAATATTTTAGTGAAAAGGGACAATCTTTCATGGGGCTGGGTTAAGGCTACGGTTAGGGTTAGGGTTATGGGGCTAGGGTTAGGGTTACGGTCGTCTTTTGGCCGATTGACTCGAAATTGATCACGAATGTCCTCGATGCCGGTGGAAGGACGGGACAGCAGTTTTTATTGGATTTTAGTGGAATTTGTATTTTTGGTGAATATTTTAAAGAAAGGCGGCCATTTTTCATGAATACCTCTGCCCATTTTTTCAATAGCTTCCAGGTCTTTGGACCGATTGACTCCAAATCTCTCCCAAACGTGGTCCTATACTGGCTGAACGAGACACAGCAGTCCCCATTGGATTCGGGTGGAATTTGTATTTTTGGTGAATATTTTAGTGAAAGGGGGCCATTTTTCATGAAAACCTCGGCCCATTTTTTCAATAGCTTCCAGGTCTTTGGACCGATTGACTCCAAATTTCTCCCAAACGTGGTCCTATGCTGGCTGAACGAGACACAGCAGTCCCCATTGGATTCGGGTGGAATTTGTATTTTTGGTGAATATTTTAGTGAAAAGGGACAATCTTTCATGGGGCTGGGTTAAGGCTACGGTTAGGGTTAGGGTTATGGGGCTAGGGTTAGAGTTACGGTCGTCTTTTGGCCGATTGACTCGAAATTGATCACGAATGTCCTCGATGCCGGTGGAAGGAAGGGACAGCAGTTTTTATTGGATTTTAGTGGAATTTGTATTTTTGGTGAATATTTTAAAGAAAGGCGGCCATTTTTCATGAATACCTCTGCCCATTTTTTCAATAGCTTCCAGGTCTTTGGACCGATTGACTCCAAATCTCTCCCAAACGTGGTCCTATACTGGCTGAACGAGACACAGCAGTCCCCATTGGATTCGGGTGGAATTTCTATTTTTGGTGAATATTTTAGTGAAAGGGGGCCATTTTTCATGAAAACCTCGGCCCATTTTTTCAATAGCTTCCAGGTCTTTGGACCGATTGACTCCAAATTTCTCCCAGACGTGGTCCTATGCTGGCTGAACGAGACACAGCAGTCCCCATTGGATTCGGGTGGAATTTGTATTTTTGGTGAATATTTTAGTGAAAAGGGACAATCTTTCATGGGGCTGGGTTAAGGCTACGGTTAGGGTTAGGGTTATGGGGCTAGGGTTAGGGTTACGGTCGTCTTTTGGCCGATTGACTCGAAATTGATCACGAATGTCCTCGATGCCGGTGGAAGGAAGGGACAGCAGTTTTTATTGGATTTTAGTGGAATTTGTATTTTTGGTGAATATTTTAAAGAAAGGCGGCCATTTTTCATGAATACCTCTGCCCATTTTTTCAATAGCTTCCAGGTCTTTGGACCGATTGACTCCAAATCTCTCCCAAACGTGGTCCTATACTGGCTGAACGAGACACAGCAGTCCCCATTGGATTCGGGTGGAATTTGTATTTTTGGTGAATATTTTAGTGAAAGGCGGCCATTTTTCATGAATACCTCTGCCCATTTTTTCAATAGCTTCCAGGTCTTTGGACCGATTGACTCCAAATTTCTCCCAGACGTGGTCCTATGCTGGCTGAACGAGACACAGCAGTCCCCATTGGATTCGGGTGGAATTTGTATTTTTGGTGAATATTTTAGTGAAAAGGGACAATCTTTCATGGGGCTGGGTTAAGGCTACGGTTAGGGTTAGGGTTAGGGTTATGGGGCTAGGGTTAGGGTTACGGTCGTCTTTTGGCCGATTGACTCGAAATTGATCACGAATGTCCTCGATGCCGGTGGAAGGAAGGGACAGCAGTTTTTATTGGATTTTAGTGGAATTTGTATTTTTGGTGAATATTTCAAAGAAAGGCGGCCATTTTTCATGAATACCTCTGCCCATTTTTTCAATAGCTTCCAGGTCTTTGGACCGATTGACTCCAAATCTCTCCCAAACGTGGTCCTATACTGGCTGAACGAGACACAGCAGTCCCCATTGGATTCGGGTGGAATTTGTATTTTTGGTGAATATTTTAGTGAAAGGGGGCCATTTTTCATGAAAACCTCGGCCCATTTTTTCAATAGCTTCCAGGTCTTTGGACCGATTGACTCCAAATTTCTCCCAGACGTGGTCCTATGCTGGCTGAACGAGACACAGCAGTCCCCATTGGATTCGGGTGGAATTTGTATTTTTGGTGAATATTTTAGTGAAAAGGGACAATCTTTCATGGGGCTGGGTTAAGGCTACGGTTAGGGTTAGGGTTATGGGGCTAGGGTTAGGGTTACGGTCGTCTTTTGGCCGATTGACTCGAAATTGATCACGAATGTCCTCGATGCCGGTGGAAGGAAGGGACAGCAGTTTTTATTGGATTTTAGTGGAATTTGTATTTTTGGTGAATATTTTAAAGAGAGGCGGCCATTTTTCATGAATACCTCTGCCCATTTTTTCAATAGCTTCCAGGTCTTTGGACCGATTGACTCCAAATCTCTCCCAAACGTGGTCCTATACTGGCTGAACGAGACACAGCAGTCCCCATTGGATTTTTGTGAATATTTTAAAGAAAGGCGGCCATTTTTCATGAATACCTCTGCCCATTTTTTCAATAGCTTCCAGGTCTTTGGACCGATTGACTCCAAATCTCTCCCAAACGTGGTCCTATACTGGCTGAACGAGACACAGCAGTTTTTATTGGATTTTAGTGGAATTTGTATTTTTGGTGAATATTTTAAAGAAAGGCGGCCATTTTTCATGAAAACCTCGGCCCATTTTTTCAATAGCTTCCAGGTCTTTGGACCGATTGACTCCAAATCTCTCCCAAACGTGGTCCTATACTGGCTGAACGAGACACAGCAGTCCCCATTGGATTCGGGTGGAATTTGTATTTTTGGTGAATATTTTAGTGAAAAGGGACAATCTTTCATGGGGCTGGGTTAAGGCTACGGTTAGGGTTAGGGTTATGGGGCTAGGGTTAGGGTTACGGTCGTCTTTTGGCCGATTGACTCGAAATTGATCACGAATGTCCTCGATGCCGGTGGAAGGAAGGGACAGCAGTTTTTATTGGATTTTAGTGGAATTTGTATTTTTGGTGAATATTTTAAAGAAAGGCGGCCATTTTTCATGAATACCTCTGCCCATTTTTTCAATAGCTTCCAGGTCTTTGGACCGATTGACTCCAAATCTCTCCCAAACGTGGTCCTATACTGGCTGAACGAGACACAGCAGTCCCCATTGGATTCGGGTGGAATTTGTATTTTTGGTGAATATTTTAGTGAAAGGGGGCCATTTTTCATGAAAACCTCGGCCCATTTTTTCAATAGCTTCCAGGTCTTTGGACCGATTGACTCCAAATCTCTCCCAATCGTGGTCCTATACTGGCTGAACGAGACACAGCAGTCCCCATTGGATTCGGGTGGAATTTGTATTTTTGGTGAATATTTTAGTGAAAGGGGGCCATTTTTCATGAAAACCTCGGCCCATTTTTTCAATAGCTTCCAGGTCTTTGGACCGATTGACTCCAAATTTCTCCCAGACGTGGTCCTATACTGGCTGAACGAGACACAGCAGTCCCCATTGGATTCGGGTGGAATTTGTATTTTTGGTGAATATTTTAGTGAAAAGGGACAATCTTTCATGGGGCTGGGTTAAGGCTACGGTTAGGGTTAGGGTTATGGGGCTAGGGTTAGGGTTACGGTCGTCTTTTGGCCGATTGACTCGAAATTGATCACGAATGTCCTCGATGCCGGTGGAAGGAAGGGACAGCAGTTTTTATTGGATTTTAGTGGAATTTGTATTTTTGGTGAATATTTTAAAGAAAGGCGGCCATTTTTCATGAATACCTCTGCCCATTTTTTCAATAGCTCCCAGGTCTTTGGACCGATTGACTCCAAATCTCTCCCAAACGTGGTCCTATACTGGCTGAACGAGACACAGCAGTCCCCATTGGATTCGGGTGGAATTTGTATTTTTGGTGAATATTTTAGTGAAAGGGGGCCATTTTTCATGAAAACCTCGGCCCATTTTTTCAATAGCTTCCAGGTCTTTGGACCGATTGACTCCAAATTTCTCCCAGACGTGGTCCTATGCTGGCTGAACGAGACACAGCAGTCCCCATTGGATTCGGGTGGAATTTGTATTTTTGGTGAATATTTTAGTGAAAAGGGACAATCTTTCATGGGGCTGGGTTAAGGCTACGGTTAGGGTTAGGGTTATGGGGCTAGGGTTAGGGTTACGGTCGTCTTTTGGCCGATTGACTCGAAATTGATCACGAATGTCCTCGATGCCGGTGGAAGGAAGGGACAGCAGTTTTTATTGGATTTTAGTGGAATTTGTATTTTTGGTGAATATTTTAAAGAAAGGCGGCCATTTTTCATGAATACCTCTGCCCATTTTTTCAATAGCTTCCAGGTCTTTGGACCGATTGACTCCAAATCTCTCCCAAACGTGGTCCTATACTGGCTGAACGAGACACAGCAGTCCCCATTGGATTCGGGTGGAATTTGTATTTTTGGTGAATATTTTAGTGAAAGGCGGCCATTTTTCATGAATACCTCTGCCCATTTTTTCAATAGCTTCCAGGTCTTTGGACCGATTGACTCCAAATTTCTCCCAGACGTGGTCCTATGCTGGCTGAACGAGACACAGCAGTCCCCATTGGATTCGGGTGGAATTTGTATTTTTGGTGAATATTTTAGTGAAAAGGGACAATCTTTCATGGGGCTGGGTTAAGGCTACGGTTAGGGTTAGGGTTAGGGTTATGGGGCTAGGGTTAGGGTTACGGTCGTCTTTTGGCCGATTGACTCGAAATTGATCACGAATGTCCTCGATGCCGGTGGAAGGAAGGGACAGCAGTTTTTATTGGATTTTAGTGGAATTTGTATTTTTGGTGAATATTTCAAAGAAAGGCGGCCATTTTTCATGAATACCTCTGCCCATTTTTTCAATAGCTTCCAGGTCTTTGGACCGATTGACTCCAAATCTCTCCCAAACGTGGTCCTATACTGGCTGAACGAGACACAGCAGTCCCCATTGGATTCGGGTGGAATTTGTATTTTTGGTGAATATTTTAGTGAAAGGGGGCCATTTTTCATGAAAACCTCGGCCCATTTTTTCAATAGCTTCCAGGTCTTTGGACCGATTGACTCCAAATTTCTCCCAGACGTGGTCCTATGCTGGCTGAACGAGACACAGCAGTCCCCATTGGATTCGGGTGGAATTTGTATTTTTGGTGAATATTTTAGTGAAAAGGGACAATCTTTCATGGGGCTGGGTTAAGGCTACGGTTAGGGTTAGGGTTATGGGGCTAGGGTTAGGGTTACGGTCGTCTTTTGGCCGATTGACTCGAAATTGATCACGAATGTCCTCGATGCCGGTGGAAGGAAGGGACAGCAGTTTTTATTGGATTTTAGTGGAATTTGTATTTTTGGTGAATATTTTAAAGAGAGGCGGCCATTTTTCATGAATACCTCTGCCCATTTTTTCAATAGCTTCCAGGTCTTTGGACCGATTGACTCCAAATCTCTCCCAAACGTGGTCCTATACTGGCTGAACGAGACACAGCAGTCCCCATTGGATTTTTGTGAATATTTTAAAGAAAGGCGGCCATTTTTCATGAATACCTCTGCCCATTTTTTCAATAGCTTCCAGGTCTTTGGACCGATTGACTCCAAATCTCTCCCAAACGTGGTCCTATACTGGCTGAACGAGACACAGCAGTTTTTATTGGATTTTAGTGGAATTTGTATTTTTGGTGAATATTTTAAAGAAAGGCGGCCATTTTTCATGAAAACCTCGGCCCATTTTTTCAATAGCTTCCAGGTCTTTGGACCGATTGACTCCAAATCTCTCCCAAACGTGGTCCTATACTGGCTGAACGAGACACAGCAGTCCCCATTGGATTCGGGTGGAATTTGTATTTTTGGTGAATATTTTAGTGAAAAGGGACAATCTTTCATGGGGCTGGGTTAAGGCTACGGTTAGGGTTAGGGTTATGGGGCTAGGGTTAGGGTTACGGTCGTCTTTTGGCCGATTGACTCGAAATTGATCACGAATGTCCTCGATGCCGGTGGAAGGAAGGGACAGCAGTTTTTATTGGATTTTAGTGGAATTTGTATTTTTGGTGAATATTTTAAAGAAAGGCGGCCATTTTTCATGAATACCTCTGCCCATTTTTTCAATAGCTTCCAGGTCTTTGGACCGATTGACTCCAAATCTCTCCCAAACGTGGTCCTATACTGGCTGAACGAGACACAGCAGTCCCCATTGGATTCGGGTGGAATTTGTATTTTTGGTGAATATTTTAGTGAAAGGGGGCCATTTTTCATGAAAACCTCGGCCCATTTTTTCAATAGCTTCCAGGTCTTTGGACCGATTGACTCCAAATCTCTCCCAATCGTGGTCCTATACTGGCTGAACGAGACACAGCAGTCCCCATTGGATTCGGGTGGAATTTGTATTTTTGGTGAATATTTTAGTGAAAGGGGGCCATTTTTCATGAAAACCTCGGCCCATTTTTTCAATAGCTTCCAGGTCTTTGGACCGATTGACTCCAAATTTCTCCCAGACGTGGTCCTATACTGGCTGAACGAGACACAGCAGTCCCCATTGGATTCGGGTGGAATTTGTATTTTTGGTGAATATTTTAGTGAAAAGGGACAATCTTTCATGGGGCTGGGTTAAGGCTACGGTTAGGGTTAGGGTTATGGGGCTAGGGTTAGGGTTACGGTCGTCTTTTGGCCGATTGACTCGAAATTGATCACGAATGTCCTCGATGCCGGTGGAAGGAAGGGACAGCAGTTTTTATTGGATTTTAGTGGAATTTGTATTTTTGGTGAATATTTTAAAGAAAGGCGGCCATTTTTCATGAATACCTCTGCCCATTTTTTCAATAGCTCCCAGGTCTTTGGACCGATTGACTCCAAATCTCTCCCAAACGTGGTCCTATACTGGCTGAACGAGACACAGCAGTCCCCATTGGATTCGGGTGGAATTTGTATTTTTGGTGAATATTTTAGTGAAAGGGGGCCATTTTTCATGAAAACCTCGGCCCATTTTTTCAATAGCTTCCAGGTCTTTGGACCGATTGACTCCAAATTTCTCCCAGACGTGGTCCTATGCTGGCTGAACGAGACACAGCAGTCCCCATTGGATTCGGGTGGAATTTGTATTTTTGGTGAATATTTTAGTGAAAAGGGACAATCTTTCATGGGGCTGGGTTAAGGCTACGGTTAGGGTTAGGGTTATGGGGCTAGGGTTAGGGTTACGGTCGTCTTTTGGCCGATTGACTCGAAATTGATCACGAATGTCCTCGATGCCGATGGAAGGAAGGGACAGCAGTTTTTATTGGATTTTAGTGGAATTTGTATTTTTGGTGAATATTTTAAAGAAAGGCGGCCATTTTTCATGAATACCTCTGCCCATTTTTTCAATAGCTTCCAGGTCTTTGGACCGATTGACTCCAAATCTCTCCCAAACGTGGTCCTATACTGGCTGAACGAGACACAGCAGTCCCCATTGGATTCGGGTGGAATTTGTATTTTTGGTGAATATTTTAGTGAAAGGGGGCCATTTTTCATGAAAACCTCGGCCCATTTTTTCAATAGCTTCCAGGTCTTTGGACCGATTGACTCCAAATTTCTCCCAGACGTGGTCCTATGCTGGCTGAACGAGACACAGCAGTCCCCATTGGATTCGGGTGGAATTTGTATTTTGGGTGAATATTTTAGTGAAAGGGGGCCATTTTTCATGAAAACCTCGGCCCATTTTTTCAATAGCTTCCAGGTCTTTGGACCGATTGACTCCAAATTTCTCCCAGACGTGGTCCTATGCTGGCTGAACGAGACACAGCAGTCCCCATTGGATTCGGGTGGAATTTGTATTTTTGGTGAATATTTTAGTGAAAAGGGACAATCTTTCATGGGGCTGGGTTAAGGCTACGGTTAGGGTTAGGGTTATGGGGCTAGGGTTAGGGTTACGGTCGTCTTTTGGCCGATTGACTCGAAATTGATCACGAATGTCCTCGATGCCGATGGAAGGAAGGGACAGCAGTTTTTATTGGATTTTAGTGGAATTTGTATTTTTGGTGAATATTTTAAAGAAAGGCGGCCATTTTTCATGAATACCTCTGCCCATTTTTTCAATAGCTTCCAGGTCTTTGGACCGATTGACTCCAAATCTCTCCCAAACGTGGTCCTATACTGGCTGAACGAGACACAGCAGTCCCCATTGGATTCGGGTGGAATTTGTATTTTTGGTGAATATTTTAGTGAAAGGGGGCCATTTTTCATGAAAACCTCGGCCCATTTTTTCAATAGCTTCCAGGTCTTTGGACCGATTGACTCCAAATTTCTCCCAGACGTGGTCCTATGCTGGCTGAACGAGACACAGCAGTCCCCATTGGATTCGGGTGGAATTTGTATTTTTGGTGAATATTTTAGTGAAAAGGGACAATCTTTCATGGGGCTGGGTTAAGGCTACGGTTAGGGTTAGGGTTATGGGGCTAGGGTTAGGGTTACGGTCGTCTTTTGGCCGATTGACTCGAAATTGATCACGAATGTCCTCGATGCCGGTGGAAGGAAGGGACAGCAGTTTTTATTGGATTTTAGTGGAATTTGTATTTTTTGTGAATATTTTAAAGAAAGGCGGCCATTTTTCATGAATACCTCTGCCCATTTTTTCAATAGCTTCCAGGTCTTTGGACCGATTGACTCCAAATCTCTCCCAAACGTGGTCCTATACTGGCTGAACGAGACACAGCAGTCCCCATTGGATTCGGGTGGAATTTGTATTTTTGGTGAATATTTTAGTGAAAGGGGGCCATTTTTCATGAAAACCTCGGCCCATTTTTTCAATAGCTTCCAGGTCTTTGGACCGATTGACTCCAAATTTCTCCCAGACGTGGTCCTATGCTGGCTGAACGAGACACAGCAGTCCCCATTGGATTCGGGTGGAATTTGTATTTTTGGTGAATATTTTAGTGAAAAGGGACAATCTTTCATGGGGCTGGGTTAAGGCTACGGTTAGGGTTAGGGTTAGGGTTATGGGGCTAGGGTTAGGGTTACGGTCGTCTTTTGGCCGATTGACTCGAAATTCATCACGAATGTCCTCGATGCCGGTGGAAGGAAGGGACAGCAGTTTTTATTGGATTTTAGTGGAATTTGTATTTTTGGTGAATATTTTAAAGAAAGGCGGCCATTTTTCATGAATACCTCTGCCCATTTTTTCAATAGCTTCCAGGTCTTTGGACCGATTGACTCCAAATCTCTCCCAAACGTGGTCCTATACTGGCTGAACGAGACACAGCAGTCCCCATTGGATTCGGGTGGAATTTGTATTTTTGGTGAATATTTTAGTGAAAGGGGGCCATTTTTCATGAAAACCTCGGCCCATTTTTTCAATAGCTTCCAGGTCTTTGGACCGATTGACTCCAAATTTCTCCCAGACGTGGTCCTATGCTGGCTGAACGAGACACAGCAGTCCCCATTGGATTCGGGTGGAATTTGTATTTTTGGTGAATATTTTAGTGAAAAGGGACAATCTTTCATGGGGCTGGGTTAAGGCTACGGTTAGGGTTAGGGTTATGGGGCTAGGGTTAGGGTTACGGTCGTCTTTTGGCCGATTGACTCGAAATTGATCACGAATGTCCTCCATGCCGGTGGAAGGAAGGGACAGCAGTTTTTATTGGATTTTAGTGGAATTTGTATTTTTGGTGAATATTTTAAAGAAAGGCGTCCATTTTTCATGAATACCTCTGCCCATTTTTTCAATAGCTTCCAGGTCTTTGGACCGATTGACTCCAAATCTCTCCCAAACGTGGTCCTATACTGGCTGAACGAGACACAGCAGTCCCCATTGGATTCGGGTGGAATTTGTATTTTTGGTGAATATTTTAGTGAAAGGGGGCCATTTTTCATGAAAACCTCGGCCCATTTTTTCAATAGCTTCCAGGTCTTTGGACCGATTGACTCCAAATCTCTCCCAGACGTGGTCCTATACTGGCTGAACGAGACACAGCAGTCCCCATTGGATTCGGGTGGAATTTGTATTTTTGGTGAATATTTTAGTGAAAAGGGACAATCTTTCATGGGGCTGGGTTAAGGCTACGGTTAGGGTTAGGGTTATGGGGCTAGGGTTAGGGTTACGGTCGTCTTTTGGCCGATTGACTCGAAATTGATCACGAATGTCCTCCATGCCGGTGGAAGGAAGGGACAGCAGTTTTTATTGGATTTTAGTGGAATTTGTATTTTTGGTGAATATTTTAAAGAAAGGCGGCCATTTTTCATGAATACCTCTGCCCATTTTTTCAATAGCTTCCAGGTCTTTGGACCGATTGACTCCAAATCTCTCCCAAACGTGGTCCTATACTGGCTGAACGAGACACAGCAGTCCCCATTGGATTCGGGTGGAATTTGTATTTTTGGTGAATATTTTAGTGAAAGGGGGCCATTTTTCATGAAAACCTCGGCCCATTTTTTCAATAGCTTCCAGGTCTTTGGACCGATTGACTCCAAATCTCTCCCAGACGTGGTCCTATACTGGCTGAACGAGACACAGCAGTCCCCATTGGATTCGGGTGGAATTTGTATTTTTGGTGAATATTTTAGTGAAAAGGGACAATCTTTCATGGGGCTGGGTTAAGGCTACGGTTAGGGTTAGGGTTATGGGGCTAGGGTTAGGGTTACGGTCGTCTTTTGGCCGATTGACTCGAAATTGATCACGAATGTCCTCGATGCCGGTGGAAGGAAGGGACAGCAGTTTTTATTGGATTTTAGTGGAATTTGTATTTTTGGTGAATATTTTAAAGAAAGGCGGCCATTTTTCATGAATACCTCTGCCCATTTTTTCAATAGCTTCCAGGTCTTTGGACCGATTGACTCCAAATCTCTCCCAAACGTGGTCCTATACTGGCTGAACGAGACACAGCAGTCCCCATTGGATTCGGGTGGAATTTGTATTTTTGGTGAATATTTTAGTGAAAGGGGGCCATTTTTCATGAAAACCTCGGCCCATTTTTTCAATAGCTTCCAGGTCTTTGGACCGATTGACTCCAAATTTCTCCCAGACGTGGTCCTATGCTGGCTGAACGAGACACAGCAGTCCCCATTGGATTCGGGTGGAATTTGTATTTTTGGTGAATATTTTAGTGAAAAGGGACAATCTTTCATGGGGCTGGGTTAAGGCTACGGTTAGGGTTAGGGTTATGGGGCTAGGGTTAGGGTTACGGTCGTCTTTTGGCCGATTGACTCGAAATTGATCACGAATGTCCTCGATGCCGGTGGAAGGAAGGGACAGCAGTTTTTATTGGATTTTAGTGGAATTTGTATTTTTGGTGAATATTTTAAAGAAAGGCGGCCATTTTTCATGAATACCTCTGCCCATTTTTTCAATAGCTTCCAGGTCTTTGGACCGATTGACTCCAAATCTCTCCCAAACGTGATCCCATTCTGGCTGAACGAGACACAGCAGTCCCCATTGGATTCGGGTGGAATTTGTATTTTTGGTGAATATTTTAGTGAAAGGGGGCCATTTTTCATGAAAACCTCGGCCCATTTTTTCAATAGCTTCCAGGTCTTTGGACCGATTGACTCCAAATTTCTCCCAGACGTGGTCCTATGCTGGCTGAACGAGACACAGCAGTCCCCATTGGATTCGGGTGGAATTTGTATTTTTGGTGAATATTTTAGTGAAAAGGGACAATCTTTCATGGGGCTGGGTTAAGGCTACGGTTAGGGTTAGGGTTATGGGGCTAGGGTTAGGGTTACGGTCGTCTTTTGGCCGATTGACTCGAAATTGATCACGAATGTCCTCGATGCCGGTGGAAGGAAGGGACAGCAGTTTTTATTGGATTTTAGTGGAATTTGTATTTTTGGTGAATATTTTAAAGAAAGGCGGCCATTTTTCATGAATACCTCTGCCCATTTTTTCAATAGCTTCCAGGTCTTTGGACCGATTGACTCCAAATCTCTCCCAAACGTGGTCCTATACTGGCTGAACGAGACACAGCAGTCCCCATTGGATTCGGGTGGAATTTGTATTTTTGGTGAATATTTTAGTGAAAGGCGGCCATTTTTCATGAATACCTCTGCCCATTTTTTCAATAGCTTCCAGGTCTTTGGACCGATTGACTCCAAATTTCTCCCAGACGTGGTCCTATGCTGGCTGAACGAGACAAAGCAGTCCCCATTGGATTCGGGTGGAATTTGTATTTTTGGTGAATATTTTAGTGAAAAGGGACAATTTTTCATGGGGCTGGGTTAAGGCTACGGTTAGGGTTAGGGTTAGGGTTATGGGGCTAGGGTTAGGGTTGCGGTCGTCTTTTGGCCGATTGACTCGAAATTGATCACGAATGTCCTCGATGCCGGTGGAAGGAAGGGACAGCAGTTTTTATTGGATTTTAGTGGAATTTGTATTTTTGGTGAATATTTCAAAGAAAGGCGGCCATTTTTCATGAATACCTCTGCCCATTTTTTCAATAGCTTCCAGGTCTTTGGACCGATTGACTCCAAATCTCTCCCAAACGTGGTCCTATACTGGCTGAACGAGACACAGCAGTCCCCATTGGATTCGGGTGGAATTTGTATTTTTGGTGAATATTTTAGTGAAAGGGGACAATCTTTCATGGGGCTGGGTTAAGGCTACGGTTAGGGTTAGGGTTATGGGGCTAGGGTTAGGGTTACGGTCGTCTTTTGGCCGATTGACTCGAAATTGATCACGAATGTCCTCGATGCCGGTGGAAGGAAGGGACAGCAGTTTTTATTGGATTTTAGTGGAATTTGTATTTTTGGTGAATATTTTAAAGAAAGGCGGCCATTTTTCATGAATACCTCTGCCCATTTTTTCAATAGCTTCCAGGTCTTTGGACCGATTGACTCCAAATCTCTCCCAAACGTGGTCCTATACTGGCTGAACGAGACACAGCAGTCCCCATTGGATTTTTGTGAATATTTTAAAGAAAGGCGGCCATTTTTCATGAATACCTCTGCCCATTTTTTCAATAGCTTCCAGGTCTTTGGACCGATTGACTCCAAATCTCTCCCAAACGTGGTCCTATACTGGCTGAACGAGACACAGCAGTTTTTATTGGATTTTAGTGGAATTTGTATTTTTGGTGAATATTTTAAAGAAAGGCGGCCATTTTTCATGAAAACCTCGGCCCATTTTTTCAATAGCTTCCAGGTCTTTGGACCGATTTACTCCAAATCTCTCCCAAACGTGGTCCTATACTGGCTGAACGAGACACAGCAGTCCCCATTGGATTCGGGTGGAATTTGTATTTTTGGTGAATATTTTAGTGAAAAGGGACAATCTTTCATGGGGCTGGGTTAAGGCTACGGTTAGGGTTAGGGTTATGGGGCTAGGGTTAGGGTTACGGTCGTCTTTTGGCCGATTGACTCGAAATTGATCACGAATGTCCTCGATGCCGGTGGAAGGAAGGGACAGCAGTTTTTATTGGATTTTAGTGGAATTTGTATTTTTTGTGAATATTTTAAAGAAAGGCGGCCATTTTTCATGAATACCTCTGCCCATTTTTTCAATAGCTTCCAGGTCTTTGGACCGATTGACTCCAAATCTCTCCCAAACGTGGTCCTATACTGGCTGAACGAGACACAGCAGTCCCCATTGGATTCGGGTGGAATTTGTATTTTTGGTGAATATTTTAGTGAAAGGGGGCCATTTTTCATGAAAACCTCGGCCCATTTTTTCAATAGCTTCCAGGTCTTTGGACCGATTGACTCCAAATCTCTCCCAATCGTGGTCCTATACTGGCTGAACGAGACACAGCAGTCCCCATTGGATTCGGGTGGAATTTGTATTTTTGGTGAATATTTTAGTGAAAAGGGACAATCTTTCATGGGGCTGGGTTAAGGCTACGGTTAGGGTTAGGGTTATGGGGCTAGGGTTAGGGTTACGGTCGTCTTTGGCCGATTGACTCGAAATTGATCACGAATGTCCTCGATGCCGGTGGAAGGAAGGGACAGCAGTTTTTATTGGATTTTAGTGGAATTTGTATTTTTGGTGAATATTTTAAAGAAAGGCGGCCATTTTTCATGAATACCTCTGCCCATTTTTTCAATAGCTTCCAGGTCTTTGGACCGATTGACTCCAAATCTCTCCCAAACGTGGTCCTATACTGGCTGAACGAGACACAGCAGTCCCCATTGGATTCGGGTGGAATTTGTATTTTTGGTGAATATTTTAGTGAAAGGGGGCCATTTTTCATGAAAACCTCGGCCCATTTTTTCAATAGCTTCCAGGTCTTTGGACCGATTGACTCCAAATTTCTCCCAGACGTGGTCCTATGCTGGCTGAACGAGACACAGCAGTCCCCATTGGATTCGGGTGGAATTTGTATTTTTGGTGAATATTTTAGTGAAAAGGGACAATCTTTCATGGGGCTGGGTTAAGGCTACGGTTAGGGTTAGGGTTATGGGGCTAGGGTTAGGGTTACGGTCGTCTTTTGGCCGATTGACTCGAAATTGATCACGAATGTCCTCGATGCCGATGGAAGGAAGGGACAGCAGTTTTTATTGGATTTTAGTGGAATTTGTATTTTTGGTGAATATTTTAAAGAAAGGCGGCCATTTTTCATGAATACCTCTGCCCATTTTTTCAATAGCTTCCAGGTCTTTGGACCGATTGACTCCAAATCTCTCCCAAACTTGGTCCTATACTGGCTGAACGAGACACAGCAGTCCCCATTGGATTCGGGTGGAATTTGTATTTTTGGTGAATATTTTAGTGAAAGGGGGCCATTTTTCATGAAAACCTCGGCCCATTTTTTCAATAGCTTCCAGGTCTTTGGACCGATTGACTCCAAATTTCTCCCAGACGTGGTCCTATGCTGGCTGAACGAGACACAGCAGTCCCCATTGGATTCGGGTGGAATTTGTATTTTGGGTGAATATTTTAGTGAAAGGGGGCCATTTTTCATGAAAACCTCGGCCCATTTTTTCAATAGCTTCCAGGTCTTTGGACCGATTGACTCCAAATTTCTCCCAGACGTGGTCCTATGCTGGCTGAACGAGACACAGCAGTCCCCATTGGATTCGGGTGGAATTTGTATTTTTGGTGAATATTTTAGTGAAAAGGGACAATCTTTCATGGGGCTGGGTTAAGGCTACGGTTAGGGTTAGGGTTATGGGGCTAGGGTTAGGGTTACGGTCGTCTTTTGGCCGATTGACTCGAAATTGATCACGAATGTCCTCGATGCCGATGGAAGGAAGGGACAGCAGTTTTTATTGGATTTTAGTGGAATTTGTATTTTTGGTGAATATTTTAAAGAAAGGCGGCCATTTTTCATGAATACCTCTGCCCATTTTTTCAATAGCTTCCAGGTCTTTGGACCGATTGACTCCAAATCTCTCCCAAACGTGGTCCTATACTGGCTGAACGAGACACAGCAGTCCCCATTGGATTCGGGTGGAATTTGTATTTTTGGTGAATATTTTAGTGAAAGGGGGCCATTTTTCATGAAAACCTCGGCCCATTTTTTCAATAGCTTCCAGGTCTTTGGACCGATTGACTCCAAATTTCTCCCAGACGTGGTCCTATGCTGGCTGAACGAGACACAGCAGTCCCCATTGGATTCGGGTGGAATTTGTATTTTGGGTGAATATTTTAGTGAAAGGGGGCCATTTTTCATGAAAACCTCGGCCCATTTTTTCAATAGCTTCCAGGTCTTTGGACCGATTGACTCCAAATTTCTCCCAGACGTGGTCCTATGCTGGCTGAACGAGACACAGCAGTCCCCATTGGATTCGGGTGGAATTTGTATTTTTGGTGAATATTTTAGTGAAAAGGGACAATCTTTCATGGGGCTGGGTTAAGGCTACGGTTAGGGTTAGGGTTATGGGGCTAGGGTTAGGGTTACGGTCGTCTTTTGGCCGATTGACTCGAAATTGATCACGAATGTCCTCGATGCCGATGGAAGGAAGGGACAGCAGTTTTTATTGGATTTTAGTGGAATTTGTATTTTTGGTGAATATTTTAAAGAAAGGCGGCCATTTTTCATGAATACCTCTGCCCATTTTTTCAATAGCTTCCAGGTCTTTGGACCGATTGACTCCAAATCTCTCCCAAACGTGGTCCTATACTGGCTGAACGAGACACAGCAGTCCCCATTGGATTCGGGTGGAATTTGTATTTTTGGTGAATATTTTAGTGAAAGGGGGCCATTTTTCATGAAAACCTTGGCCCATTTTTTCAATAGCTTCCAGGTCTTTGGACCGATTGACTCCAAATTTCTCCCAGACGTGGTCCTATGCTGGCTGAACGAGACACAGCAGTCCCCATTGGATTCGGGTGGAATTTGTATTTTTGGTGAATATTTTAGTGAAAAGGGACAATCTTTCATGGGGCTGGGTTAAGGCTACGGTTAGGGTTAGGGTTATGGGGCTAGGGTTAGGGTTACGGTCGTCTTTTGGCCGATTGACTCGAAATTGATCACGAATGTCCTCGATGCCGGTGGAAGGAAGGGACAGCAGTTTTTATTGGATTTTAGTGGAATTTGTATTTTTTGTGAATATTTTAAAGAAAGGCGGCCATTTTTCATGAATACCTCTGCCCATTTTTTCAATAGCTTCCAGGTCTTTGGACCGATTGACTCCAAATCTCTCCCAAACGTGGTCCTATACTGGCTGAACGAGACACAGCAGTCCCCATTGGATTCGGGTGGAATTTGTATTTTTGGTGAATATTTTAGTGAAAGGGGGCCATTTTTCATGAAAACCTCGGCCCATTTTTTCAATAGCTTCCAGGTCTTTGGACCGATTGACTCCAAATTTCTCCCAGACGTGGTCCTATACTGGCTGAACAAGACACAGCAGTCCCCATTGGATTCGGGTGGAATTTGTATTTTTGGTGAATATTTTAGTGAAAAGGGACAATCTTTCATGGGGCTGGGTTAAGGCTACGGTTAGGGTTAGGGTTAGGGTTATGGGGCTAGGGTTAGGGTTACGGTCGTCTTTTGGCCGATTGACTCGAAATTCATCACGAATGTCCTCGATGCCGGTGGAAGGAAGGGACAGCAGTTTTTATTGGATTTTAGTGGAATTTGTATTTTTGGTGAATATTTTAAAGAAAGGCGGCCATTTTTCATGAATACCTCTGCCCATTTTTTCAATAGCTTCCAGGTCTTTGGACCGATTGACTCCAAATCTCTCCCAAACGTGGTCCTATACTGGCTGAACGAGACACAGCAGTCCCCATTGGATTCGGGTGGAATTTGTATTTTTGGTGAATATTTTAGTGAAAGGGGGCCATTTTTCATGAAAACCTCGGCCCATTTTTTCAATAGCTTCCAGGTCTTTGGACCGATTGACTCCAAATTTCTCCCAGACGTGGTCCTATGCTGGCTGAACGAGACACAGCAGTCCCCATTGGATTCGGGTGGAATTTGTATTTTTGGTGAATATTTTAGTGAAAAGGGACAATCTTTCATGGGGCTGGGTTAAGGCTACGGTTAGGGTTAGGGTTATGGGGCTAGGGTTAGGGTTACGGTCGTCTTTTGGCCGATTGACTCGAAATTGATCACGAATGTCCTCCATGCCGGTGGAAGGAAGGGACAGCAGTTTTTATTGGATTTTAGTGGAATTTGTATTTTTGGTGAATATTTTAAAGAAAGGCGTCCATTTTTCATGAATACCTCTGCCCATTTTTTCAATAGCTTCCAGGTCTTTGGACCGATTGACTCCAAATCTCTCCCAAACGTGGTCCTATACTGGCTGAACGAGACACAGCAGTCCCCATTGGATTCGGGTGGAATTTGTATTTTTGGTGAATATTTTAGTGAAAGGGGGCCATTTTTCATGAAAACCTCGGCCCATTTTTTCAATAGCTTCCAGGTCTTTGGACCGATTGACTCCAAATTTCTCCCAGACGTGGTCCTATGCTGGCTGAACGAGACACAGCAGTCCCCATTGGATTCGGGTGGAATTTGTATTTTTGGTGAATATTTTAGTGAAAAGGGACAATCTTTCATGGGGCTGGGTTAAGGCTACGGTTAGGGTTAGGGTTATGGGGCTAGGGTTAGGGTTACGGTCGTCTTTTGGCCGATTGACTCGAAATTGATCACGAATGTCCTCCATGCCGGTGGAAGGAAGGGACACCAGTTTTTATTGGATTTTAGTGGAATTTGTATTTTTGGTGAATATTTTAAAGAAAGGCGGCCATTTTTCATGAATACCTCTGCCCATTTTTTCAATAGCTTCCAGGTCTTTGGACCGATTGACTCCAAATCTCTCCCAAACGTGGTCCTATACTGGCTGAACGAGACACAGCAGTCCCCATTGGATTCGGGTGGAATTTGTATTTTTGGTGAATATTTTAGTGAAAGGGGGCCATTTTTCATGAAAACCTCGGCCCATTTTTTCAATAGCTTCCAGGTCTTTGGACCGATTGACTCCAAATCTCTCCCAGACGTGGTCCTATACTGGCTGAACGAGACACAGCAGTCCCCATTGGATTCGGGTGGAATTTGTATTTTTGGTGAATATTTTAGTGAAAAGGGACAATCTTTCATGGGGCTGGGTTAAGGCTACGGTTAGGGTTAGGGTTATGGGGCTAGGGTTAGGGTTACGGTCGTCTTTTGGCCGATTGACTCGAAATTGATCACGAATGTCCTCCATGCCGGTGGAAGGAAGGGACAGCAGTTTTTATTGGATTTTAGTGGAATTTGTATTTTTGGTGAATATTTTAAAGAAAGGCGGCCATTTTTCATGAATACCTCTGCCCATTTTTTCAATAGCTTCCAGGTCTTTGGACCGATTGACTCCAAATCTCTCCCAAACGTGGTCCTATACTGGCTGAACGAGACACAGCAGTCCCCATTGGATTCGGGTGGAATTTGTATTTTTGGTGAATATTTTAGTGAAAGGGGGCCATTTTTCATGAAAACCTCGGCCCATTTTTTCAATAGCTTCCAGGTCTTTGGACCGATTGACTCCAAATTTCTCCCAGACGTGGTCCTATACTGGCTGAACGAGACACAGCAGTCCCCATTGGATTCGGGTGGAATTTGTATTTTTGGTGAATATTTTAGTGAAAAGGGACAATCTTTCATGGGGCTGGGTTAAGGCTACGGTTAGGGTTAGGGTTATGGGGCTAGGGTTAGGGTTACGGTCGTCTTTTGGCCGATTGACTCGAAATTCATCACGAATGTCCTCGATGCCGGTGGAAGGAAGGGACAGCAGTTTTTATTGGATTTTAGTGGAATTTGTATTTTTGGTGAATATTTTAAAGAAAGGCGGCCATTTTTCATGAATACCTCTGCCCATTTTTTCAATAGCTTCCAGGTCTTTGGACCGATTGACTCCAAATCTCTCCCAAACGTGGTCCTATACTGGCTGAACGAGACACAGCAGTCCCCATTGGATTCGGGTGGAATTTGTATTTTTGGTGAATATTTTAGTGAAAGGGGGCCATTTTTCATGAAAACCTCGGCCCATTTTTTCAATAGCTTCCAGGTCTTTGGACCGATTGACTCCAAATTTCTCCCAGACGTGGTCCTATGCTGGCTGAACGAGACACAGCAGTCCCCATTGGATTCGGGTGGAAATTGTATTTTTGGTGAATATTTTAGTGAAAAGGGACAATCTTTCATGGGGCTGGGTTAAGGCTACGGTTAGGGTTAGGGTTATGGGGCTAGGGTTAGGGTTACGGTCGTCTTTTGGCCGATTGACTCGAAATTGATCACGAATGTCCTCCATGCCGGTGGAAGGAAGGGACAGCAGTTTTTATTGGATTTTAGTGGAATTTGTATTTTTGGTGAATATTTTAAAGAAAGGCGTCCATTTTTCATGAATACCTCTGCCCATTTTTTCAATAGCTTCCAGGTCTTTGGACCGATTGACTCCAAATCTCTCCCAAACGTGGTCCTATACTGGCTGAACGAGACACAGCAGTCCCCATTGGATTCGGGTGGAATTTGTATTTTTGGTGAATATTTTAGTGAAAGGGGGCCATTTTTCATGAAAACCTCGGCCCATTTTTTCAATAGCTTCCAGGTCTTTGGACCGATTGACTCCAAATCTCTCCCAAACGTGGTCCTATACTGGCTGAACGAGACACAGCAGTCCCCATTGGATTCGGGTGGAATTTGTATTTTTGTTGAATATTTTAGTGAAAGGGGGCCATTTTTCATGAAAACCTCGGCCCATTTTTTCAATAGCTTCCAGGTCTTTGGACCGATTGACTCCAAATTTCTCCCAGACGTGGTCCTATGCTGGCTGAACGAGACACAGCAGTCCCCATTGGATTCGGGTGGAATTTGTATTTTTGGTGAATATTTTAGTGAAAAGGGACAATCTTTCATGGGGCTGGGTTAAGGCTACGGTTAGGGTTAGGGTTATGGGGCTAGGGTTAGGGTTACGGTCGTCTTTTGGCCGATTGACTCGAAATTGATCACGAATGTCCTCCATGCCGGTGGAAGGAAGGGACAGCAGTTTTTATTGGATTTTAGTGGAATTTGTATTTTTGGTGAATATTTTAAAGAAAGGCGGCCATTTTTCATGAATACCTCTGCCCATTTTTTCAATAGCTTCCAGGTCTTTGGACCGATTGACTCCAAATCTCTCCCAAACGTGGTCCTATACTGGCTGAACGAGACACAGCAGTCCCCATTGGATTCGGGTGGAATTTGTATTTTTGGTGAATATTTTAGTGAAAGGGGGCCATTTTTCATGAAAACCTCGGCCCATTTTTTCAATAGCTTCCAGGTCTTTGGACCGATTGACTCCAAATCTCTCCCAGACGTGGTCCTATACTGGCTGAACGAGACACAGCAGTCCCCATTGGATTCGGGTGGAATTTGTATTTTTGGTGAATATTTTAGTGAAAAGGGACAATCTTTCATGGGGCTGGGTTAAGGCTACGGTTAGGGTTAGGGTTATGGGGCTAGGGTTAGGGTTACGGTCGTCTTTTGGCCGATTGACTCGAAATTGATCACGAATGTCCTCCATGCCGGTGGAAGGAAGGGACAGCAGTTTTTATTGGATTTTAGTGGAATTTGTATTTTTGGTGAATATTTTAAAGAAAGGCGGCCATTTTTCATGAATACCTCTGCCCATTTTTTCAATAGCTTCCAGGTCTTTGGACCGATTGACTCCAAATCTCTCCCAAACGTGGTCCTATACTGGCTGAACGAGACACAGCAGTCCCCATTGGATTCGGGTGGAATTTGTATTTTTGGTGAATATTTTAGTGAAAGGGGGCCATTTTTCATGAAAACCTCGGCCCATTTTTTCAATAGCTTCCAGGTCTTTGGACCGATTGACTCCAAATCTCTCCCAAACGTGGTCCTATACTGGCTGAACGAGACACAGCAGTCCCCATTGGATTCGGGTGGAATTTGTATTTTTGGTGAATATTTTAGTGAAAGGGGGCCATTTTTCATGAAAACCTCGGCCCATTTTTTCAATAGCTTCCAGGTCTTTGGACCGATTGACTCCAAATTTCTCCCAGACGTGGTCCTATGCTGGCTGAACGAGACACAGCAGTCCCCATTGGATTCGGGTGGAATTTGTATTTTTGGTGAATATTTTAGTGAAAAGGGACAATCTTTCATGGGGCTGGGTTAAGGCTACGGTTAGGGTTAGGGTTATGGGGCTAGGGTTAGGGTTACGGTCGTCTTTTGGCCGATTGACTCGAAATTGATCACGAATGTCCTCGATGCCGGTGGAAGGAAGGGACAGCAGTTTTTATTGGATTTTAGTGGAATTTGTATTTTTGGTGAATATTTTAAAGAAAGGCGGCCATTTTTCATGAATACCTCTGCCCATTTTTTCAATAGCTTCCAGGTCTTTGGACCGATTGACTCCAAATTTCTCCCAGACGTGGTCCTATGCTGGCTGAACGAGACACAGCAGTCCCCATTGGATTCGGGTGGAATTTGTATTTTTGGTGAATATTTTAGTGAAAGGGGGCCATTTTTCATGAAAACCTCGGCCCATTTTTTCAATAGCTTCCAGGTCTTTGGACCGATTGACTCCAAATTTCTCCCAGACGTGGTCCTATGCTGGCTGAACGAGACACAGCAGTCCCCATTGGATTCGGGTGGAATTTGTATTTTTGGTGAATATTTTAGTGAAAAGGGACAATCTTTCATGGGGCTGGGTTAAGGCTACGGTTAGGGTTAGGGTTATGGGGCTAGGGTTAGGGTTACGGTCGTCTTTTGGCCGATTGACTCGAAATTGATCACGAATGTCCTCGATGCCGGTGGAAGGAAGGGACAGCAGTTTTTATTGGATTTTAGTGGAATTTGTATTTTTGGTGAATATTTTAAAGAAAGGCGGCCATTTTTCATGAATACCTCTGCCCATTTTTTCAATAGCTTCCAGGTCTTTGGACCGATTGACTCCAAATCTCTCCCAAACGTGGTCCTATACTGGCTGAACGAGACACAGCAGTCCCCATTGGATTCGGGTGGAATTTGTATTTTTGGTGAATATTTTAGTGAAAGGGGGCCATTTTTCATGAAAACCTCGGCCCATTTTTTCAATAGCTTCCAGGTCTTTGGACCGATTGACTCCAAATTTCTCCCAAACGTGGTCCTATGCTGGCTGAACGAGACACAGCAGTCCCCATTGGATTCGGGTGGAATTTGTATTTTTGGTGAATATTTTAGTGAAAAGGGACAATCTTTCATGGGGCTGGGTTAAGGCTACGGTTAGGGTTAGGGTTATGGGGCTAGGGTTAGAGTTACGGTCGTCTTTTGGCCGATTGACTCGAAATTGATCACGAATGTCCTCGATGCCGGTGGAAGGAAGGGACAGCAGTTTTTATTGGATTTTAGTGGAATTTGTATTTTTGGTGAATATTTTAAAGAAAGGCGGCCATTTTTCATGAATACCTCTGCCCATTTTTTCAATAGCTTCCAGGTCTTTGGACCGATTGACTCCAAATTTCTCCCAGACGTGGTCCTATGCTGGCTGAACGAGACACAGCAGTCCCCATTGGATTCGGGTGGAATTTGTATTTTTGGTGAATATTTTAGTGAAAGGGGGCCATTTTTCATGAAAACCTCGGCCCATTTTTTCAATAGCTTCCAGGTCTTTGGACCGATTGACTCCAAATTTCTCCCAGACGTGGTCCTATGCTGGCTGAACGAGACACAGCAGTCCCCATTGGATTCGGGTGGAATTTGTATTTTTGGTGAATATTTTAGTGAAAAGGGACAATCTTTCATGGGGCTGGGTTAAGGCTACGGTTAGGGTTAGGGTTATGGGGCTAGGGTTAGGGTTACGGTCGTCTTTTGGCCGATTGACTCGAAATTGATCACGAATGTCCTCGATGCCGGTGGAAGGAAGGGACAGCAGTTTTTATTGGATTTTAGTGGAATTTGTATTTTTGGTGAATATTTTAAAGAAAGGCGGCCATTTTTCATGAATACCTCTGCCCATTTTTTCAATAGCTTCCAGGTCTTTGGACCGATTGACTCCAAATCTCTCCCAAACGTGGTCCTATACTGGCTGAACGAGACACAGCAGTCCCCATTGGATTCGGGTGGAATTTGTATTTTTGGTGAATATTTTAGTGAAAGGGGGCCATTTTTCATGAAAACCTCGGCCCATTTTTTCAATAGCTTCCAGGTCTTTGGACCGATTGACTCCAAATTTCTCCCAAACGTGGTCCTATGCTGGCTGAACGAGACACAGCAGTCCCCATTGGATTCGGGTGGAATTTGTATTTTTGGTGAATATTTTAGTGAAAAGGGACAATCTTTCATGGGGCTGGGTTAAGGCTACGGTTAGGGTTAGGGTTATGGGGCTAGGGTTAGAGTTACGGTCGTCTTTTGGCCGATTGACTCGAAATTGATCACGAATGTCCTCGATGCCGGTGGAAGGAAGGGACAGCAGTTTTTATTGGATTTTAGTGGAATTTGTATTTTTGGTGAATATTTTAAAGAAAGGCGGCCATTTTTCATGAATACCTCTGCCCATTTTTTCAATAGCTTCCAGGTCTTTGGACCGATTGACTCCAAATCTCTCCCAAACGTGGTCCTATACTGGCTGAACGAGACACAGCAGTCCCCATTGGATTCGGGTGGAATTTCTATTTTTGGTGAATATTTTAGTGAAAGGGGGCCATTTTTCATGAAAACCTCGGCCCATTTTTTCAATAGCTTCCAGGTCTTTGGACCGATTGACTCCAAATTTCTCCCAGACGTGGTCCTATGCTGGCTGAACGAGACACAGCAGTCCCCATTGGATTCGGGTGGAATTTGTATTTTTGGTGAATATTTTAGTGAAAAGGGACAATCTTTCATGGGGCTGGGTTAAGGCTACGGTTAGGGTTAGGGTTATGGGGCTAGGGTTAGGGTTACGGTCGTCTTTTGGCCGATTGACTCGAAATTGATCACGAATGTCCTCGATGCCGGTGGAAGGAAGGGACAGCAGTTTTTATTGGATTTTAGTGGAATTTGTATTTTTGGTGAATATTTTAAAGAAAGGCGGCCATTTTTCATGAATACCTCTGCCCATTTTTTCAATAGCTTCCAGGTCTTTGGACCGATTGACTCCAAATCTCTCCCAAACGTGGTCCTATACTGGCTGAACGAGACACAGCAGTCCCCATTGGATTCGGGTGGAATTTGTATTTTTGGTGAATATTTTAGTGAAAGGGGGCCATTTTTCATGAAAACCTCAGCCCATTTTTTCAATAGCTTCCAGGTCTTTGGACCGATTGACTCCAAATTTCTCCCAGACGTGGTCCTATGCTGGCTGAACGAGACACAGCAGTCCCCATTGGATTCGGGTGGAATTTGTATTTTTGGTGAATATTTTAGTGAAAAGGGACAATCTTTCATGGGGCTGGGTTAAGGCTACGGTTAGGGTTAGGGTTATGGGGCTAGGGTTAGGGTTACGGTCGTCTTTTGGCCGATTGACTCGAAATTGATCACGAATGTCCTCGATGCCGGTGGAAGGAAGGGACAGCAGTTTTTATTGGATTTTAGTGGAATTTGTATTTTTGGTGAATATTTTAAAGAAAGGCGGCCATTTTTCATGAATACCTCTGCCCATTTTTTCAATAGCTTCCAGGTCTTTGGACCGATTGACTCCAAATCTCTCCCAAACGTGGTCCTATACTGGCTGAACGAGACACAGCAGTCCCCATTGGATTCGGGTGGAATTTGTATTTTTGGTGAATATTTTAGTGAAAGGGGGCCATTTTTCATGAAAACCTCGGCCCATTTTTTCAATAGCTTCCAGGTCTTTGGACCGATTGACTCCAAATCTCTCCCAGACGTGGTCCTATACTGGCTGAACGAGACACAGCAGTCCCCATTGGATTCGGGTGGAATTTGTATTTTTGGTGAATATTTTAGTGAAAAGGGACAATCTTTCATGGGGCTGGGTTAAGGCTACGGTTAGGGTTAGGGTTATGGGGCTAGGGTTAGGGTTACGGTCGTCTTTTGGCCGATTGACTCGAAATTGATCACGAATGTCCTCGATGCCGATGGAAGGAAGGGACAGCAGTTTTTATTGGATTTTAGTGGAATTTGTATTTTTGGTGAATATTTTAAAGAAAGGCGGCCATTTTTCATGAATACCTCTGCCCATTTTTTCAATAGCTTCCAGGTCTTTGGACCGATTGACTCCAAATCTCTCCCAAACGTGGTCCTATACTGGCTGAACGAGACACAGCAGTCCCCATTGGATTCGGGTGGAATTTGTATTTTTGGTGAATATTTTAGTGAAAGGGGGCCATTTTTCATGAAAACCTCGGCCCATTTTTTCAATAGCTTCCAGGTATTTGGACCGATTGACTCCAAATTTCTCCCAGACGTGGTCCTATGCTGGCTGAACGAGACACAGCAGTCCCCATTGGATTCGGGTGGAATTTGTATTTTTGGTGAATATTTTAGTGAAAAGGGACAATCTTTCATGGGGCTGGGTTAAGGCTACGGTTAGGGTTAGGGTTATGGGGCTAGGGTTAGAGTTACGGTCGTCTTTTGGCCGATTGACTCGAAATTGATCACGAATGTCCTCGATGCCGGTGGAAGGAAGGGACAGCAGTTTTTATTGGATTTTAGTGGAATTTGTATTTTTGGTGAATATTTTAAAGAAAGGCGGCCATTTTTCATGAATACCTCTGCCCATTTTTTCAATAGCTTCCAGGTCTTTGGACCGATTGACTCCAAATCTCTCCCAAACGTGGTCCTATACTGGCTGAACGAGACACAGCAGTCCCCATTGGATTCGGGTGGAATTTCTATTTTTGGTGAATATTTTAGTGAAAGGGGGCCATTTTTCATGAAAACCTCGGCCCATTTTTTCAATAGCTTCCAGGTCTTTGGACCGATTGACTCCAAATTTCTCCCAGACGTGGTCCTATGCTGGCTGAACGAGACACAGCAGTCCCCATTGGATTCGGGTGGAATTTGTATTTTTGGTGAATATTTTAGTGAAAAGGGACAATCTTTCATGGGGCTGGGTTAAGGCTACGGTTAGGGTTAGGGTTATGGGGCTAGGGTTAGGGTTATGGGCTTTTGATTCATCTGTTAAGTAATCTGGTATGACTCCATATTTCCAAATTTCGTAAAATGGGGTAGATGGGGACATGGACTTCCAAATTCCAAATTTTTAATTCAAGATTCCAAATATCACCACCGACCACTAGTTGGCAGTATATACCAAAAAATTCAAATTTGGAAGCCAATTGTTAACTTCCGATTCTCAGTCTACTCTATGGGAATATTGGTCTTAGATGAGAATTTGGGTCCTCTAACCTCAACTTCCATTTTTTCACTTGTTATCATGTAAAATTCCCTTTTTTTCACAGAAGGCTAATTCATTCAATTGTAATCCAGTTCAACTCAAATTTTTGCTCAAATACTCTACTTTTCGTGGGCTTTCTTGTGGTACTCATTTCCATCACATATTTTACTCACGTAAGGTGTTTTGATGGCAAATGTCATGAATGTGACTGACTTTATAGTTTTATTGCTTTTTAAGTCATGTCCACTTACAGACTGTAAGGATAATGCAGAATTTGTACCATTTGTTGTTTATTGTATGGCATTGTATGTACACATCACCTTGGAGACCAAGACAAAGTCCTTGTATGTGAAAAGCTACTTGTCAATAAACCTCTGTGATTGTGATTCTGAGTATGTGTTATTGGCTGTGTATGTGTCAAACACATTTCTAGATGACCTGTGTGGGTGGGAGATGAGATAATGACTAACTTTTTTATACTTGGTCACAGAGCAAAAATAAGGCCACTTTCAAAAAGGGCCCGGCGTACCGAGCAAGCAGGCGCTTGAACCGACGCTCTAGGTCGCTGCCGGGGGGCGCAAAAGTGCTCCAAATTTTGCACATTCCTACCTCGTTAAGGGTCATATCTCTGCAACCCGAGCACTCAGAGACGCGGCGAGACCAGCTCTCGCCAAGCTCTATCGCATACACGTCTCTCCCAGCCCGTGGCACCTTTATACAGTTTTACCCAGTTCCATATCGTAGCTCTCCTTTCACCGAACGCAACCATGTCCTCGTTGTCCTCCTATCCCCTTTGGTTCAGGAGTTGTGAAGGCAAAAGGTTAACTCCACAACAGAGGGGGCTAGCGACAAGAGATTAAGTGGGATTGTAAAGCGCTCCAGACGCTCCAACATATGTCAGGCTTGTGCAGAAACGGTCACTTTTGGGACTAAACCTCACTCAAATGAAACGCAACATATCTAGCTTTGTAGCTCTCCGCGTGCTGAGCGCAGACACGTCGAAAGCAGTTGCGTGAGTCGTACCGTTGCAGAGAAATGCACACTTAAAGATTTTGACATTTGAATGGGAATATATTAGCTTTTGGAAACTTGGAAGCGATACTTGGAAGGTGTGTTTAGCATCCTAGCTGGAGCTAAGTTAACGCTAGGTGAAATTTTAACCACAGGTATTCCGTGACAAGGCCAACAACATTTGCAGCCAAATAGCTCACTATCGAAAAACGGCTCTATCTTGGCCTGAAGAGCTAAAACAAGACTTTTCAGGCTGGCGGGGCCGGGAATGGGCATTTTTAACACCTTTTTAAACTCGGCCGTAGAGCAAAAAGAAAAACATTTTCCAGAAGTGCTCGGCGTGCCGAGCGAGCAGGCGCTTGAACCGATGCTCTAGGTCGCTGCCGGGGGGCGCTAGAGGGCTCCAAAGTTTCCACATTCCTACCTCGTTAAGGGTCTTATCTCGGTAACACGAGCACTCAGAGATGCAGCGAGACCACCGATGGAAAGCTCTCGAAGAGCTCTATCGCATACATGTCTCACTCAGCCCATGGCACCTTTCTACAGTTTTACCAATTTCCATATCGTAGCCCTCGTTTTGCCGAACGCAACCATGTCGTCGTTGTCCTCCTGCCCCGTTGGGTTAAGGAGTTATGAAGGCTAAAGCTCCTTCCACATTTGCATCTAAAGCACCTGCAATTGGCTTCCAGATTTCCATCTACACTTCCAGATTTCCAGCTATTGAATGTAGGCGCCCTTTTGAACTTCAGAGGCCATTCTGAGGCACTTCCTGTGGGGGCAGTGCAACACAAATTGACCCCTACCATCGGGGGGATGCCAGCTTTCAGTCAAAAGTCGTTGCACGTCTCTAGCCCATCGTATGGCCGAGCAGTGCCCAGAAATGTCACTTAACGAGGCCCTTAGGAGTTTTACATTGTGACCTCTTGACCTTTCAAGTTTAAACCTCTGTAACGCGGGAACACAGAGGGCCACCGACACGGGGCCAACTGTTCCCGAAAGCTATTGAAGAGCTCTACCACATATGTCAGAATCAGACCTCTAGCTCATTGTTTAGTGTTGAAGCTCCAACATGGTATCACAGTCACAGAGGCCATCAACACTCATAGACATTCACACCATCTGGCTGACTGGGCCCAAAGCAGGCAACTCGCTCATACTAGGTCGCACGGACTCACCGAAGACAGTTTGGGAAAGGTCTTGGCGAGCCAAACGAGACAGTGCCTCAACCGATGCTCTAGGTCGCTGCCGGAGGGCGCTAGAGGGCTCCAAAGTTTCCACATTCCTACCTCGTTAAGGGTCTTATCTCGGTAACACGAGCACTCAGAGATGCAGCGAGACCACCGATGGAAAGCTCTCGAAGAGCTCTATCGCGTACATGTCTCACTCAGCCCATGGCACCTTTGTACAGTTTTACCAATTTCCATATCGTAGCCCTCGTTTTGCCGAACGCAACCATGTCCTCGTTGTCCTCCTACCCCCTTTGGTTCAGGAGTTATGAAGGCTAAAGCTCCTTCCAGATTTGCATCTAAAGCACCTGCAATTGGCTTCCAGATTTCCATCTACACTTCCAGATTCCCATCTATTGAATGGAGGCGCCCTTTTGAACTTCAGAGGCCATTCTGAGGCACTTCCTGTGGGGGCAGTGCAACACAAATTGACCCCTACCATCGGGGGGATACCAGCTTTCAGTCAAAAGTCGTTGCACGTCTCTAGCCCATCGTATGGCCGAGCAGTGCCCAGAAATGTCACTTAACGAGGCCCTTAGGAGTTTTACATTGTGACCTCTTGACCTTTCAAGTTTAAACCTCTGTAACACGGGAACACAGAGGGCCACCGACACGGGGCCAACTGTTCCCGAAAGCTATTGAAGAGCTCTACCACATATGTCAGAATCAGACCTCTAGCTCATTGTTTAGTGTTGAAGCTCCAACATGGTATCACAGTCACAGAGGCCATCAACACTCATAGACATTCACACCATCTGGCTGACTGGGCCCAAAGCAGGCAACTCGCTCATACTAGGTCGCACGGACTCACCGAAGACAGTTTGGGAAAGGTCTTGGCGAGCCAAACGAGACAGTGCCTCAACCGATGCTCTAGGTCGCTGCCGGAGGGCGCTAGAGGGCTCCAAAGTTTCCACATTCCTACCTCGTTAAGGGTCTTATCTCGGTAACACGAGCACTCAGAGATGCAGCGAGACCACCGATGGAAAGCTCTCGAAGAGCTCTATCGCGTACATGTCTCACTCAGCCCATGGCACCTTTGTACAGTTTTACCAATTTCCATATCGTAGCCCTCGTTTTGCCGAACGCAACCATGTCCTCGTTGTCCTCCTACCCCCTTTGGTTCAGGAGTTATGAAGGCTAAAGCTCCTTCCAGATTTGCATCTAAAGCACCTGCAATTGGCTTCCAGATTTCCATCTACACTTCCAGATTCCCATCTATTGAATGGAGGCGCCCTTTTGAACTTCAGAGGCCATTCTGAGGCACTTCCTGTGGGGGCAGTGCAACACAAATTGACCCCTACCATCGGGGGGATACCAGCTTTCAGTCAAAAGTCGTTGCACGTCTCTAGCCCATCGTATGGCCGAGCAGTGCCCAGAAATGTCACTTAACGAGGCCCTTAGGAGTTTTACATTGTGACCTCTTGACCTTTCAAGTTTAAACCTCTGTAACACGGGAACACAGAGGGCCACCGACACGGGGCCAACTGTTCCCGAAAGCTATTGAAGAGCTCTACCACATATGTCAGAATCAGACCTCTAGCTCATTGTTTAGTGTTGAAGCTCCAACATGGTATCACAGTCACAGAGGCCATCAACACTCATAGACATTCACACCATCTGGCTGACTGGGCCCAAAGCAGGCAACTCGCTCATACTAGGTCGCACGGACTCACCGAAGACAGCTTCGGAAAGGTCTCGGCGAGCCGAACGAGACAGTGCGCTTCAACCGATGCTCTAGGTTGCTGCCGGTGGGCACTAGAGGGCTCCAAAGTTTGCGCATTCCTACCTTGTTAAGGGTCTTATCTCGGTAATGCGAGCACTCAGAGACGCGGCGAGACCACCGATGGAAAGCTCTCGAAGAGCTCTATCGCATATATCTCTCCCAAGTCCGTGGCACCTTTCTACAGTTTTACCAATTTCCATATCGTAGCCCTCGTTTCGCTGAACGCAACCATGTCCTCGTTGCCCTCCTACCCCCTTTAGTTCAGGAGTTATGAAGGCTAATGCTCCTTCCAGATTTGCATCTAAAGCACCTGCAATTGGCTTCCAGATTTCCACCTACACTTCCAGATTCCTATCTATTGAATGCAGTCGACCCACTGTACTTCAGACGCCATTCTGAGGCACTTCCTGTGGGGGCAGTGCAACAAAAATTGACCCCTACCATCGCGGGGATACAAGCTGTCAGTCAAAAGTGGTCCCACCTCTCTAGCCCATCGTATGGCCGAGCAGTGCCCAGACATGTCACTTGACAAGGCCCTTAGGAGTTTTACATTGTGACCTCTTGACCTTTCAAGTTTAAACCTCTGTAACTTGGGAACGCAGAGGGCCACCGACACGGGGCCAACTGTTCCCGAAAGCTATTGAAGAGCTCTACCACATATGTCAGAATCAGACCTCTAGCTCATTGTTTAGTGTTGAAGCTCCAACATGGTATCACAGTCACAGAGGCCATCAACACTCATAGACATTCACACCATCTGGCTGACTGGGCCCAAAGCAGGCAACTCGCTCATACTAGGTCGCACAGACTCACCGAAGAAAGTCTCAGAAAGGTCTCAGCGAGCCGAACTGGACAACGCCTCAATCGACGCTCTAGCTCGCTGCCGGGGGATACTAGAGGGTGTCCACATTCCTACCTCGTTAAGGGTCATATCTTGGTAACGCGAGCACTGAGAGACGCGGCAAGACCACCGATGGATAGCTCTAGAAGAGCTCTATCACATACATGTCTCCCCCAGCCCATGGCACCTTTCTACAGTTTTACACCTTTCCATATCGTAGCCCTTGTTTTACCGAGCGAGCAGGCGCTTGAACCAACGCTTGAGGTCACTGCCGGGGGGCGCTAGACCGCTCCAAATTTTGCACATTCCTACCTCGTTAAGGGTCATATCTTGGCAATGCAAGCACTCAGAGACGCGGCGAGACCACCGTTGGAAAGCTCTCACCGAGCTCTATCACATACATATCTCCCCTAGCCTGTGGCACCTTTCTAGAGTTTAACCCCATTCCATATCTTAGCCCTCGTTTTGCTGAATGCAACCATGTCCTCGTTGTCCCCCTACACCCTTTAGTTCAGGAATTACGAAGGCCAAAAGCTCCTTCCAGATTTGCATCTACACTTCCAAATTACAATCTATTGTGTTGTACATGTATATAGATTGAAATCTGGTCTTCCTGTGATGTCACAGGAAGCAGGAAGTGGGTAGACTGCTGCTAGTGTTAACCGCATGGTAAGTGATCTTCTCAAGCTCTCTAAACTTTTGATGAAAAAGTAACTAAAACCTATTGTGTTATGTGTTAAGTTTTGCATTGTCGACTTATAACAAGTTTATAAGCAGTTTTGTGTACCTTCAAAGTTTTAAATATACTTTTTATATCACTTTTATGTAGTAAGTAAAAAATATTATGATATAGATTGAAATTTGGAACTTTACGTTTTTGCTTCCAAATTCCAATCTATTGCACTTCTAGAATAGATTGAAATTTGGAATTTTAAATTTTTAATTTGAGATAGATTTTGGGGCACTTCCTGTTTAACTGGGGTGACAAAATTTGACACACCCATTCCATGGAACATTATCTTTCAGTCACAAACCTTCTTATATGACCAAACAGGGCATCCCTGGAGACTAGGCTTTTCATTTCCATTGGGATTGTACATTGCATCAGTGAGAAGATGGTAAGTAGAATTAAAAATTCAGTTCCTGCAAGTAATGACCATTACATCAATTTGCAGAGAAGGCTAATTCATGCATTGTTTCTCATAATTTACAGGCTGATAAGTTGTGTGGACTGTGTTTCCGTAATTACGCTAATCTAAAGCAACATCTAACAGTTTCACACACTGTGAAGAACGAAGAGGAGCTGCAACTCCTGGTCAAATATGGAAATGCACGGTAACAGTAACAAAATTATTCATCATGAAACATATTAATCACATGCAGGAGGTATTTGATTTTCCTGGACTCATGTACAATTTACTTCCTACCACAGGACTTCAAAATGTCTGAACTGCCCTCTGTGTGATAAACGCAATCTGTCCAGGTTGGATAAGCATCTACTTGAGTTACATTCTTTGGTGACACATGATGTAAGTAAATTTGATTTGTATTATTTTGACAAAAAATTATTTGCAAGATCTGTTGTACATGTACAGTTGTAGATGAAATCCAATGACTTTAACTTAATAGGAAAGAGATCCTGTGCTGACAGCAGCCAAGAGAGCATACTTTGTGGAGCAACTTGCTGAACTCAGACGGTCTGAACCTGATGTACCAATGGTCTCGTCACTGGACTTGGGGATGCACAGTGAATGTGGTACATTATTAGTTTTGTTGATATTATCTGTTGTTCTCCAATAACAATTGCAGTGAAAAGATGAGTTGCATCATCACATTCCATAAGATTTTTTAAAATGTAATCTTTTCTAGATCACCTTCCACTGTTGGATGACGCAAACGCGAGTGAGCCAGAGATTCCACCCACTCACAATACCTTGGGAAGACCCTCAACTCCAGCTTCCAGCAGTCAGCCATCAACAAGTTCCAGTTTTGCTTTGTCTGATCTTGTGTCAACTGGCGATGCTTCCTCTTGTGACCCTAACAACATTAACCAACATGCTTCTCAGATGTCTTCAACTCCCAGTCCTTCCCCAAGTTGCACCAACACTGATCCTCCACCAGCCGTGATGAGTCCCTCTTTCCATCTTGGGATGAGTACTGGTTCTTCCTCCAGCAGTCCTTTGATTGGCAATGCTGCACCCCCACCCACCCCTACATCTGGAACCTGTTCCTCAATGAGTGAAGCACCTAGTACATCTGTGTCACAGAAATGTAATTGCAACTGCAGCCGGCTTGCTGAAAGGGTTCAAGTTCTGGAGCAAACGATGGATGAAATTGTGAAGACGCAGACTGCCAAAGGGACTCCCAATTCGACTGCCAAAGGGACTCCCAATTCGACTACCAAAACAGCCAAGAATCCACCAGTGAAGCGGGCATCGGCAAAAAAAGGAGAACGCATGGACAGCCTATCAGATTCATTGTATGGTAAGTTTGTCTTTCTTGTCTCTCCCTCTTCTTCTTCGTCTTCTTCTTTTTTAAAAACAGTTATTAACAGATACAGTTAGTGATTTTTGTTCCCTCATATCTTTGGAGCTTTCTGGGATTGGATAACTAATTGATACTGATTTTGTCAATGCAGAGAGGGCCCTTGCAGACTATGAAAGTTTTCGCCTGGGGCCAAGGACAGGAAAAAATGACAGGATCAATGCACACCAGTCACGTACCCATGCACTGCGCTTTTGCAAATACATGCTTGCTAGCTGCAGCGCTAGTGCTGGGCAGCATGACATGACGTTCCTCAAACAGATGGACAAGTTGCGTAAGTGAGTATACCTTCCTTCATATCGCAATTGGTCTTGCATAGATTTCAATGAATCAAGTTGTTCTTACTGCTTTACCTTTTTCTGTAGGTGGCCACCATACCTGGCCAACAAAGGGTATGCACCTACATCCATCAAAAACATGCTAATTAACACCACACAGTTCATCAAACACATTGGCAACTCTTTCCTGAAGGAAAGCAAACTGAGACGTAAAGACCTTGAGAAAATGAACTATGAAATAAAAAGGATAATGGCTGCAGTCACAAAGAAAGTGGTTGTCCACCGGCAGGCTGTAATGCGGCAGAAGACGGGTAAATGTTCAGACAGTGTGCTTGTCTTTTAGTGTTTTCTTGTGAAATTTTAACTTCATTTGTATTATCTGTATATATTTAGTACTGTAAACATAGTTTAACTTGGTGTCATTCTACTTCAATAGCGAACCAGGTTAGCGCAGCTGAAGAAGTGGAATTTATGACTGTTGCCAGGGAAAAAATTCCAGAACTGTTTGGTAAGTAAAGTTAAGAAGTTTTGATGTGATTTTCATCATTTACAAACTGTGAATTTCTTTATATATCCTTTTTTGTTTTTGTAGAACGCCTTGCAGAGGATCCAGACTCACAGGCTGACCACAATCTTCTCATGGGCTACATCATCGGGTACCTCTGCATGCTCACTGGACACAGAGTAGTTGTCCTGACCAATATGACAAAAGACAATGTGCAGAATCCTGACACTTGGAAAAATGGCCAGAGGTTCCGGGTTTTGGTGAGTGAGGAGATATTTGACAAAAAATAACTGGTTTTGAACGACTAGTAATGAATTGATTCAATTATATTTAAATGTATCTTTTTTATTAGGTCGATGACCACAAAACTGTACGGACCTTTGGTCAAGCTGCGTTGTCCCTCAATGCAGAGGAGTATGGCTGGCTGGCTACCTTGGTGTCCACCTCCAGCCAAAGGAGAGGTGGACAATCAAATTATGTTTTCCACACCATCAATGGCCAGAAATTGGGGAAGCCTCTCATCTTTCTCATGCAGGCATGGAAGGATGCTGGCATGAGAGGGAGCGTCAACTTCAGTCAAATACGGAGCAGTGTCTCCACCCAAGTAAGTACTCCATGTATTAACTTCCTTTTTTTACCAATTCAGTTGAATTTATATGGCACTGCATGACTGTAGATTTTTCACTGACCTTCCTGAAATCTGGAAGTCCATAGATGGAACTATGGAAGACAACCATGTCCCCGTTGACCTCCTACGCCCTTTAGGTCAGGGGGTATTAATGGCAAAAGCTCCTTCCAGATTTGCATCTACAAGCACCTGAAATTGGCTTCCAGATTTCCATCTATGGGCTTCCAGATTTCCATCTACCATATTGGCTTGTCATAGATGGAAATGTGGAAGTTCATAGATGGAAATGTGGAAGTCCATAGATGGAAATCTGGAAGCCAATTGTAGGTGCTTGTAACTCAGCAGTGGGAGCTTGTAGGAACCTGGTAACACACTTTTCTGGCTGGCCAGGCCAAGAGCTGTCTTTCAAGCCTTGTGTCTGTAGGCGCTTCTTGCAAGGAGTTATGAGGGAAAACACACATTCCAGAATTCCAACTATGACATGCCCATATAGTAGATGGAAATGTGGAAGTCCATAGATGGAAATCTGGAAGCAAATTTCTGTTTGAAGCTACAAAAGTAACCCAAGACTTCTGTTATTTTTTCTCTATAATTTGCAGGCCAGCAGACACCTCAACACTCAAGAGAGGGAGCAAGTGGCAAAGTCCATGTGCCACGACGTACAGACGGCGGAGCGCTTCTATGTGGCTTTGCCAGACAAGGGCGAAAGTTTCAAAACAAGGACCCTGAGAATGAATGCCCTGGTGAAGGCTGCCGCTAAAGGGCAAACAGATACTAGCAACTCAGAAGAGAACGAGGAGGTGCTTGTTCTGCAAGACGAGACAGAGAGGAGTGACTCCTCATTGTCATCAGAGGACTCTGATGTGGTACGTGAGAGACGTGGCAGAATTCTTGCCAGAGGCAGTGCTACTGTCAGGGTTAATGAGACCCCCTCAGTTGGCACTCAAACTTCGAAGAGAAAGTTGCTTTTCCCAGGCAGCTCCCCTTCAAAGTGCACTGTGAAACTCATCCGATTGGACAAGGCCACTGTTGACTACTATGCCCAAAAACCGACCGCCTCAAAGACCCCAGTCGAGCCGACTTGCAGGCATACATCAGTGCCACCAGTAGAGCAGACACCGAGTTGCCCATCAGTGCCGCAGGTCTGGCTGACTGCCAGCTGCCCATTATCACCCGGGATCGAGCTGACTGCCAGCTGCCCATCACTACCCGGGATCGAGCTGACTGCCAGCTGCCCATCACTACCCGGGATCAAGCTGACTGCCAGCTTCCCATCACCAACCGAGGTCAGGCTGTCTGCCAGCTGCCCATCATCACCCAACGTTGCGCTGACTACCAGATGCCCATCACCAACCGAGTTCAGGCTGACTGCCAGATGCCCATCATCAACCGAGGTCAGGCTGACTGCCAGCTGCCCATCATCACCCAAGGTCGAGCTGACTGCCAGATGCCCACCAACCGAGGTCAGGCTGACTGCCAGCTGCCCATCTTCACCCAAGGTCGAGCTGACTTGCCAAGGTTGAGCCTACTCTGGATAGTAGAGCCAAATAGTCCTTAGTCCTTAGTCCCATGAGCATTATCATGTTTAGTTTCCTATTTGTAGTGCTTAATTAAGGGACAACTTGTTCATTTAATAATGTTCTATATAATGTACTGGCCGGGTAAAGAGTTTTTTTTGCATTGACTTTTTATTATTGTCAATACTTTTATGTTAATATTTGTTTGATTACTTTCATTTGTTGTCATTTATTTTTTAGGTTTTTGAAAAAGGTCATAATACCCATGTTGACAAGGGTCAATAAACTTCTTCAGCAGCATATCTCTGTTTCTTCTCTGCTTTCTGTGTTGACTTATAATGTATACCAATGCAACCATGTCCTCGTTGTCTTCCTACACCCTTTAGTTCAGGAGATATGAAGGCTAAACCTCCTTCCAGATTTCCATCTATCGACTTCCACATTTCCATCTATGAACTTCCAGATTTCCATCTAGCATATTAACCTGTCATAGATGGAAATGTGGAAGTCCATAGATGGAAATCTGGAAGCCAATTTCAAGTGCTTGTAACTCCGCATTGGAAGCAGCTAGATGAATGGAACCAAGTTTGTTGTGTAGCTCTGAGCCTGCTGTATAACATATATATGCCTGAGATGAATTTGGCCAATATGAAAAAAAAGTTTGTTTTAGAGCAAATTAATGCATGTCAGGTAAAAGCCAGTGATGCGCAGACTCCTAATATGTAAAAGCCAAGTCTCTATGATGCTCCTTCCAGAAGATATGGCTGAGTAAAGTTTTTTGGTAGTTGGAATCTGGAAGTTGGAAGTTGAAACTTGGAGGTTTTCTCAGTCCAGGAAGCTGCTAGACAAATGGAACCAAGTTTGTTGTGTAGCTCTCATTCTCCTCTATGACATATGTATGCCTGAGATGAATTTAGCCAATATGAAAAAAATGACCTATTTTCAATGTTACCGTATGAGAGTCATGGCTGGAGGTGGGATTTGGAATTTTTGAAGTTTGCCTAAGTGTTGATGTCCCCCTAAGAAAATCGATTTTCCGGAAAGTGGTCAGGAGCACGTTTCAGGCCATTTGGAGTGGATTGGGACAGATGTTGAAGTGTGAAATTGTTGGTCCCATATATGTACACAAGTGAGTCCAGTTGGAGGATCAATGAGAAGTAGTGAAATTTGCCTAAGTGTTTTGGAAAAAGTGTTCTCCAGGACATGTTTAGAAGCACGTTTCAGACCATTTGGAGTGGATTGGGACAGATGTTGAAGTGTGAAATTGTTGGTCCCATATATGTGCACAAGTGAGTCAGTCCATTTGGAGCTGACGACTTGACTTTGAATAGGTTTTAAGTTCATAACTTTTGACAGAAACATGCTAGAGGCAGGTGAGACTCGTAGCTTTCCAACGATATCAAGTCCGACATCACTTTCGGACCGGAAGTGGGCGCAATTTTCAAAATAAGGGCAAAAGCACTGTATCTCGGGAAGGGAAGGTCCTAGAGACTCGGGACCAAGACTGGTGTGTTCAGTGCCCTCACATACCATCAGAATTATCATTCAAGTGAATGGGAGCGAGTGAAATGTGCATAAGTGTTGATGTCCCCTTAACAAAATAGATTTTCCAGAAAGTTGGCAGGGGCACGTTTCAGGCCATTTGGATTCTGTGAATTTTTTTTTTTTTTTTTTTAATGAAGCAAATGTGAGCAAGTGAGACAGTTGAGACTCTGGCTACCCCCCTAAATGTGGCTACGGGCTTTCCAACGGTACCACCCATGTGTCTCTAGCACCGTCCTGGGCGGAGCTATGGCGATTTGAAATCTCCCATTCAAGTTAATGGGAGCAAGTGACATTAAATTAAAAGGCAGCAATGAGCTGATTCCGAATATGCGAACGGCATGTCTCTAAGTTGTTTGGTTCAGAAGATATGGCATATTTAAAATTACAATGAGTTTAGATGGAAGTTTGGTATACATGACAAATTCTCATCTATGCCATAAACGCCACCTGGTGGTAATGTTGAGAATGCAAGCAAGACAGAATTGTCCGATTAGGACGAAAGTGGGACCGTTGAACTCAGAAAAATCAAGGGAACACAGTGGTGGTGATGTTTCTTGCCTGGGACCCTTATTTCTCCACTTCCAAGAAATTTTAAAAACTGGCCCTGACACATTTCTGGGGCCAGCGCGACGAGACGAACATTTTGGTCTCACTCCCGTCGCTCTACGACCTCCGGATCAAAAGTGCCAGGAACATAATTAGGGTTACGGTCGTCTTTTGGCCGATTGACTCGAAATTGATCACGAATGTCCTCGATGCCGGTGGAAGGAAGGGACAGCAGTTTTTATTGGATTTTAGTGGAATTTGTATTTTTGGTGAATATTTTAAAGAAAGGCGGCCATTTTTCATGAATACCTCTGCCCATTTTTTCAATAGCTTCCAGGTCTTTGGACCGATTGACTCCAAATCTCTCCCAAACGTGGTCCTATACTGGCTGAACGAGACACAGCAGTCCCCATTGGATTCGGGTGGAATTTGTATTTTTGGTGAATATTTTAGTGAAAGGGGGCCATTTTTCATGAAAACCTCGGCCCATTTTTTCAATAGCTTCCAGGTCTTTGGACCGATTGACTCCAAATTTCTCCCAGACGTGGTCCTATGCTGGCTGAACGAGACACAGCAGTCCCCATTGGATTCGGGTGGAATTTGTATTTTTGGTGAATATTTTAGTGAAAAGGGACAATCTTTCATGGGGCTGGGTTAAGGCTACGGTTAGGGTTAGGGTTATGGGGCTAGGGTTAGGGTTACGGTCGTCTTTTGGCCGATTGACTCGAAATTGATCACGAATGTCCTCGATGCCGGTGGAAGGAAGGGACAGCAGTTTTTATTGGATTTTAGTGGAATTTGTATTTTTGGTGAATATTTTAAAGAAAGGCGGCCATTTTTCATGAATACCTCTGCCCATTTTTTCAATAGCTTCCAGGTCTTTGGACCGATTGACTCCAAATCTCTCCCAAACGTGGTCCTATACTGGCTGAACGAGACACAGCAGTCCCCATTGGATTCGGGTGGAATTTGTATTTTTGGTGAATATTTTAGTGAAAGGGGGCCATTTTTCATGAAAACCTCAGCCCATTTTTTCAATAGCTTCCAGGTCTTTGGACCGATTGACTCCAAATTTCTCCCAGACGTGGTCCTATGCTGGCTGAACGAGACACAGCAGTCCCCATTGGATTCGGGTGGAATTTGTATTTTTGGTGAATATTTTAGTGAAAAGGGACAATCTTTCATGGGGCTGGGTTAAGGCTACGGTTAGGGTTAGGGTTATGGGGCTAGGGTTAGGGTTACGGTCGTCTTTTGGCCGATTGACTCGAAATTGATCACGAATGTCCTCGATGCCGGTGGAAGGAAGGGACAGCAGTTTTTATTGGATTTTAGTGGAATTTGTATTTTTGGTGAATATTTTAAAGAAAGGCGGCCATTTTTCATGAATACCTCTGCCCATTTTTTCAATAGCTTCCAGGTCTTTGGACCGATTGACTCCAAATCTCTCCCAAACGTGGTCCTATACTGGCTGAACGAGACACAGCAGTCCCCATTGGATTCGGGTGGAATTTGTATTTTTGGTGAATATTTTAGTGAAAGGGGGCCATTTTTCATGAAAACCTCGGCCCATTTTTTCAATAGCTTCCAGGTCTTTGGACCGATTGACTCCAAATCTCTCCCAGACGTGGTCCTATACTGGCTGAACGAGACACAGCAGTCCCCATTGGATTCGGGTGGAATTTGTATTTTTGGTGAATATTTTAGTGAAAAGGGACAATCTTTCATGGGGCTGGGTTAAGGCTACGGTTAGGGTTAGGGTTATGGGGCTAGGGTTAGGGTTACGGTCGTCTTTTGGCCGATTGACTCGAAATTGATCACGAATGTCCTCGATGCCGATGGAAGGAAGGGACAGCAGTTTTTATTGGATTTTAGTGGAATTTGTATTTTTGGTGAATATTTTAAAGAAAGGCGGCCATTTTTCATGAATACCTCTGCCCATTTTTTCAATAGCTTCCAGGTCTTTGGACCAATTGACTCCAAATCTCTCCCAAACGTGGTCCTATACTGGCTGAACGAGACACAGCAGTCCCCATTGGATTCGGGTGGAATTTGTATTTTTGGTGAATATTTTAGTGAAAGGGGGCCATTTTTCATGAAAACCTCGGCCCATTTTTTCAATAGCTTCCAGGTATTTGGACCGATTGACTCCAAATTTCTCCCAGACGTGGTCCTATGCTGGCTGAACGAGACACAGCAGTCCCCATTGGATTCGGGTGGAATTTGTATTTTTGGTGAATATTTTAGTGAAAAGGGACAATCTTTCATGGGGCTGGGTTAAGGCTACGGTTAGGGTTAGGGTTATGGGGCTAGGTTTAGGGTTACGGTCGTCTTTTGGCCGATTGACTCGAAATTGATCACGAATGTCCTCGATGCCGGTGGAAGGAAGGGACAGCAGTTTTTATTGGATTTTAGTGGAATTTGTATTTTTGGTGAATATTTTAAAGAAAGGCGGCCATTTTTCATGAAAACCTCGGCCCATTTTTTCAATAGCTTCCAGGTCTTTGGACCGATTGACTCCAAATTTCTCCCAGACGTGGTCCTATGCTGGCTGAACGAGACACAGCAGTCCCCATTGGATTCGGGTGGAATTTGTATTTTTGGTGAATATTTTAGTGAAAAGGGACAATCTTTCATGGGGCTGGGTTAAGGCTACGGTTAGGGTTAGGGTTATGGGGCTAGGGTTAGGGTTACGGTCGTCTTTTGGCCGATTGACTCGAAATTGATCACGAATGTCCTCGATGCCGGTGGAAGGAAGGGACAGTAGTTTTTATTGGATTTTAGTGGAATTTGTATTTTTGGTGAATATTTTAAAGAAAGGCGGCCATTTTTCATGAATACCTCTGCCCATTTTTTCAATAGCTTCCAGGTCTTTGGACCGATTGACTCCAAATCTCTCCCAAACGTGGTCCTATACTGGCTGAACGAGACACAGCAGTCCCCATTGGATTCGGGTGGAATTTGTATTTTTGGTGAATATTTTTAAGAAAGGCGGCCATTTTTCATGAATACCTCTGCCCATTTTTTCAATAGCTTCCAGGTCTTTGGACCGATTGACTCCAAATCTCTCCCAAACGTGGTCCTATACTGGCTGAACGAGACACAGCAGTCCCCATTGGATTCGGGTGGAATTTGTATTTTTGGTGAATATTTTAGTGAAAGGGGGCCATTTTTCATGAAAACCTCGGCCCATTTTTTCAATAGCTTCCAGGTCTTTGGACCGATTGACTCCAAATCTCTCCCAGACGTGGTCCTATACTGGCTGAACGAGACACAGCAGTCCCCATTGGATTCGGGTGGAATTTGTATTTTTGGTGAATATTTTAGTGAAAAGGGACAATCTTTCATGGGGCTGGGTTAAGGCTACGGCTAGGGTTAGGGTTATGGGGCTAGGGTTAGGGTTACGGTCGTCTTTTGGCCGATTGACTCGAAATTGATCACGAATGTCCTCGATGCCGGTGGAAGGAAGGGACAGCAGTTTTTATTGGATTTTAGTGGAATTTGTATTTTTGGTGAATATTTTAAAGAAAGGCGGCCATTTTTCATGAATACCTCTGCCCATTTTTTCAATAGCTTCCAGGTCTTTGGACCGATTGACTCCAAATCTCTCCCAAACGTGGTCCTATACTGGCTGAACGAGACACAGCAGTCCCCATTGGATTCGGGTGGAATTTGTATTTTTGGTGAATATTTTAGTGAAAGGGGGCCATTTTTCATGAAAACCTCGGCCCATTTTTTCAATAGCTTCCAGGTCTTTGGACCGATTGACTCCAAATTTCTCCCAGACGTGGTCCTATGCTGGCTGAACGAGACACAGCAGTCCCCATTGGATTCGGGTGGAATTTGTATTTTTGGTGAATATTTTAGTGAAAAGGGACAATCTTTCATGGGGCTGGGTTAAGGCTACGGTTAGGGTTAGGGTTATGGGGCTAGGGTTAGGGTTACGGTCGTCTTTTGGCCGATTGACTCGAAATTGATCACGAATGTCCTCGATGCCGGTGGAAGGAAGGGACAGCAGTTTTTATTGGATTTTAGTGGAATTTGTATTTTTGGTGAATATTTTAAAGAAAGGCGGCCATTTTTCATGAATACCTCTGCCCATTTTTTCAATAGCTTCCAGGTCTTTGGACCGATTGACTCCAAATCTCTCCCAAACGTGGTCCTATACTGGCTGAACGAGACACAGCAGTCCCCATTGGATTCGGGTGGAATTTGTATTTTTGGTGAATATTTTAGTGAAAGGGGGCCATTTTTCATGAAAACCTCGGCCCATTTTTTCAATAGCTTCCAGGTCTTTGGACCGATTGACTCCAAATCTCTCCCAGACGTGGTCCTATACTGGCTGAACGAGACACAGCAGTCCCCATTGGATTCGGGTGGAATTTGTATTTTTGGTGAATATTTTAGTGAAAGGGGGCCATTTTTCATGAAAACCTCGGCCAATTTTTTCAATAGCTTCCAGGTCTTTCGACCGATTGACTCCAAATCTCTCCCAGACGTGGTCCTATACTGGCTGAACGAGACACAGCAGTCCCCATTGGATTCGGGTGGAATTTGTATTTTTGGTGAATATTTTAGTGAAAAGGGACAATCTTTCATGGGGCTGGGTTAAGGCTACGGTTAGGGTTAGGGTTATGGGGCTAGGGTTAGGGTTACGGTCGTCTTTTGGCCGATTGACTCGAAATTGATCACGAATGTCCTCGATGCCGATGGAAGGAAGGGACAGCAGTTTTTATTGGATTTTAGTGGAATTTGTATTTTTGGTGAATATTTTAAAGAAAGGCGGCCATTTTTCATGAATACCTCTGCCCATTTTTTCAATAGCTTCCAGGTCTTTGGACCGATTGACTCCAAATCTCTCCCAAACGTGGTCCTATACTGGCTGAACGAGACACAGCAGTCCCCATTGGATTCGGGTGGAATTTGTATTTTTGGTGAATATTTTAAAGAAAGGCGGCCATTTTTCATGAATACCTCTGCCCATTTTTTCAATAGTTTCCAGGTCTTTGGACCGATTGACTCCAAATCTCTCCCAAACGTGGTCCTATACTGGCTGAATGAGACACAGCAGTCCCCATTGGATTCGGGTGGAATTTGTATTTTTGGTGAATATTTTAGTGAAAGGGGGCCATTTTTCATGAAAACCTCGGCCCATTTTTTCAATAGCTTCCAGGTCTTTGGACCGATTGACTCCAAATTTCTCCCAGACGTGGTCCTATGCTGGCTGAACGAGACACAGCAGTCCCCATTGGATTCGGGTGGAATTTGTATTTTTGGTGAATATTTTAGTGAAAAGGGACAATCTTTCATGGGGCTGGGTTAAGGCTACGGTTAGGGTTAGGGTTATGGGGCTAGGGTTAGAGTTACGGTCGTCTTTTGGCCGATTGACTCGAAATTGATCACGAATGTCCTCGATGCCGGTGGAAGGAAGGGACAGCAGTTTTTATTGGATTTTAGTGGAATTTGTATTTTTGGTGAATATTTTAAAGAAAGGCGGCCATTTTTCATGAATACCTCTGCCCATTTTTTCAATAGCTTCCAGGTCTTTGGACCGATTGACTCCAAATCTCTCCCAAACGTGGTCCTATACTGGCTGAACGAGACACAGCAGTCCCCATTGGATTCGGGTGGAATTTGTATTTTTGGTGAATATTTTAGTGAAAGGGGGCCATTTTTCATGAAAACCTCGGCCCATTTTTTCAATAGCTTCCAGGTCTTTGGACCGATTGACTCCAAATTTCTCCCAGACGTGGTCCTATGCTGGCTGAACGAGACACAGCAGTCCCCATTGGATTCGGGTGGAATTTGTATTTTTGGTGAATATTTTAGTGAAAAGGGACAATCTTTCATGGGGCTGGGTTAAGGCTACGGTTAGGGTTAGGGTTATGGGGCTAGGGTTAGGGTTACGGTCGTCTTTTGGCCGATTGACTCGAAATTGATCACGAATGTCCTCGATGCCGATGGAAGGAAGGGACAGCAGTTTTTATTGGATTTTAGTGGAATTTGTATTTTTGGTGAATATTTTAAAGAAAGGCGGCCATTTTTCATGAATACCTCTGCCCATTTTTTCAATAGCTTCCAGGTCTTTGGACCGATTGACTCCAAATCTCTCCCAAACGTGGTCCTATACTGGCTGAACGAGACACAGCAGTCCCCATTGGATTCGGGTGGAATTTGTATTTTTGGTGAATATTTTAGTGAAAGGGGGCCATTTTTCATGAAAACCTCGGCCCATTTTTTCAATAGCTTCCAGGTCTTTGGACCGATTGACTCCAAATTTCTCCCAGACGTGGTCCTATGCTGGCTGAACGAGACACAGCAGTCCCCATTGGATTCGGGTGGAATTTGTATTTTTGGTGAATATTTTAGTGAAAAGGGACAATCTTTCATGGGGCTGGGTTAAGGCTACGGTTAGGGTTAGGGTTATGGGGCTAGGGTTAGGGTTACGGTCGTCTTTTGGCCGATTGACTCGAAATTGATCACGAATGTCCTCGATGCCGGTGGAAGGAAGGGACAGCAGTTTTTATTGGATTTTAGTGGAATTTGTATTTTTGGTGAATATTTTAAAGAAAGGCGGCCATTTTTCATGAATACCTCTGCCCATTTTTTCAATAGCTTCCAGGTCTTTGGACCGATTGACTCCAAATCTCTCCCAAACGTGGTCCTATACTGGCTGAACGAGACACAGCAGTCCCCATTGGATTCGGGTGGAATTTGTATTTTTGGTGAATATTTTAGTGAAAGGGGGCCATTTTTCATGAAAACCTCGGCCCATTTTTTCAATAGCTTCCAGGTCTTTGGACCGATTGACTCCAAATTTCTCCCAGACGTGGTCCTATGCTGGCTGAACGAGACACAGCAGTCCCCATTGGATTCGGGTGGAATTTGTATTTTTGGTGAATATTTTAGTGAAAAGGGACAATCTTTCATGGGGCTGGGTTAAGGCTACGGTTAGGGTTAGGGTTATGGGGCTAGGGTTAGGGTTACGGTCGTCTTTTGGCCGATTGACTCGAAATTGATCACGAATGTCCTCGATGCCGGTGGAAGGAAGGGACAGCAGTTTTTATTGGATTTTAGTGGAATTTGTATTTTTGGTGAATATTTTAAAGAAAGGCGGCCATTTTTCATGAATACCTCTGCCCATTTTTTCAATAGCTTCCAGGTCTTTGGACCGATTGACTCCAAATTTCTCCCAGACGTGGTCCTATGCTGGCTGAACGAGACACAGCAGTCCCCATTGGATTCGGGTGGAATTTGTATTTTTGGTGAATATTTTAGTGAAAGGGGGCCATTTTTCATGAAAACCTCGGCCCATTTTTTCAATAGCTTCCAGGTCTTTGGACCGATTGACTCCAAATTTCTCCCAGACGTGGTCCTATGCTGGCTGAACGAGACACAGCAGTCCCCATTGGATTCGGGTGGAATTTGTATTTTGGGTGAATATTTTAGTGAAAAGGGACAATCTTTCATGGGGCTGGGTTAAGGCTACGGTTAGGGTTAGGGTTATGGGGCTAGGGTTAGAGTTACGGTCGTCTTTTGGCCGATTGACTCGAAATTGATCACGAATGTCCTCGATGCCGGTGGAAGGAAGGGACAGCAGTTTTTATTGGATTTTAGTGGAATTTGTATTTTTGGTGAATATTTTAAAGAAAGGCGGCCATTTTTCATGAATACCTCTGCCCATTTTTTCAATAGCTTCCAGGTCTTTGGACCGATTGACTCCAAATCTCTCCCAAACGTGGTCCTATACTGGCTGAACGAGACACAGCAGTCCCCATTGGATTCGGGTGGAATTTGTATTTTTGGTGAATATTTTAGTGAAAGGGGGCCATTTTTCATGAAAACCTCGGCCCATTTTTTCAATAGCTTCCAGGTCTTTGGACCGATTGACTCCAAATTTCTCCCAGACGTGGTCCTATGCTGGCTGAACGAGACACAGCAGTCCCCATTGGATTCGGGTGGAATTTGTATTTTGGGTGAATATTTTAGTGAAAAGGGACAATCTTTCATGGGGCTGGGTTAAGGCTACGGTTAGGGTTAGGGTTATGGGGCTAGGGTTAGAGTTACGGTCGTCTTTTGGCCGATTGACTCGAAATTGATCACGAATGTCCTCGATGCCGGTGGAAGGAAGGGACAGCAGTTTTTATTGGATTTTAGTGGAATTTGTATTTTTGGTGAATATTTTAAAGAAAGGCGGCCATTTTTCATGAATACCTCTGCCCATTTTTTCAATAGCTTCCAGGTCTTTGGACCGATTGACTCCAAATCTCTCCCAAACGTGATCCTATACTGGCTGAACGAGACACAGCAGTCCCCATTGGATTCGGGTGGAATTTGTATTTTTGGTGAATATTTTAGTGAAAGGGGGCCATTTTTCATGAAAACCTCGGCCCATTTTTTCAATAGCTTCCAGGTCTTTGGACCGATTGACTCCAAATTTCTCCCAGACGTGGTCCTATGCTGGCTGAACGAGACACAGCAGTCCCCATTGGATTCGGGTGGAATTTGTATTTTTGGTGAATATTTTAAAGAAAGGCGGCCATTTTTCATGAATACCTCTGCCCATTTTTTCAATAGCTTCCAGGTCTTTGGACCGATTGACTCCAAATCTCTCCCAAACGTGGTCCTATACTGGCTGAACGAGACACAGCAGTCCCCATTGGATTCGGGTGGAATTTGTATTTTTGGTGAATATTTTAGTGAAAGGGGGCCATTTTTCATGAAAACCTCGGCCCATTTTTTCAATAGCTTCCAGGTCTTTGGACCGATTGACTCCAAATTTCTCCCAGACGTGGTCCTATGCTGGCTGAACGAGACACAGCAGTCCCCATTGGATTCGGGTGGAATTTGTATTTTTGGTGAATATTTTAGTGAAAAGGGACAATCTTTCATGGGGCTGGGTTAAGGCTACGGTTAGGGTTAGGGTTATGGGGCTAGGTTTAGGGTTACGGTCGTCTTTTGGCCGATTGACTCGAAATTGATCACGAATGTCCTCGATGCCGGTGGAAGGAAGGGACAGCAGTTTTTATTGGATTTTAGTGGAATTTGTATTTTTGGTGAATATTTTAAAGAAAGGCGGCCATTTTTCATGAATACCTCTGCCCATTTTTTCAATAGCTTCCAGGTCTTTGGACCGATTGACTCCAAATTTCTCCCAGACGTGGTCCTATGCTGGCTGAACGAGACACAGCAGTCCCCATTGGATTCGGGTGGAATTTGTATTTTTGGTGAATATTTTAGTGAAAGGGGGCCATTTTTCATGAAAACCTCGGCCCATTTTTTCAATAGCTTCCAGGTCTTTGGACCGATTGACTCCAAATTTCTCCCAGACGTGGTCCTATGCTGGCTGAACGAGACACAGCAGTCCCCATTGGATTCGGGTGGAATTTGTATTTTTGGTGAATATTTTAGTGAAAAGGGACAATCTTTCATGGGGCTGGGTTAAGGCTACGGTTAGGGTTAGGGTTATGGGGCTAGGGTTAGGGTTACGGTCGTCTTTTGGCCGATTGACTCGAAATTGATCACGAATGTCCTCGATGCCGGTGGAAGGAAGGGACAGCAGTTTTTATTGGATTTTAGTGGAATTTGTATTTTTGGTGAATATTTTAAAGAAAGGCGGCCATTTTTCATGAATACCTCTGCCCATTTTTTCAATAGCTTCCAGGTCTTTGGACCGATTGACTCCAAATCTCTCCCAAACGTGGTCCTATACTGGCTGAACGAGACACAGCAGTCCCCATTGGATTCGGGTGGAATTTGTATTTTTGGTGAATATTTTAGTGAAAGGGGGCCATTTTTCATGAAAACCTCGGCCCATTTTTTCAATAGCTTCCAAGTCTTTGGACCGATTGACTCCAAATTTCTCCCAGACGTGGTCCTATGCTGGCTGAACGAGACACAGCAGTCCCCATTGGATTCGGGTGGAATTTGTATTTTTGGTGAATATTTTAGTGAAAAGGGACAATCTTTCATGGGGCTGGGTTAAGGCTACGGTTAGGGTTAGGGTTATGGGGCTAGGGTTAGGGTTACGGTCGTCTTTTGGCCGATTGACTCGAAATTGATCACGAATGTCCTCGATGCCGGTGGAAGGAAGGGACAGCAGTTTTTATTGGATTTTAGTGGAATTTGTATTTTTGGTGAATATTTTAAAGAAAGGCGGCCATTTTTCATGAATACCTCTGCCCATTTTTTCAATAGCTTCCAGGTCTTTGGACCGATTGACTCCAAATTTCTCCCAGACGTGGTCCTATGCTGGCTGAACGAGACACAGCAGTCCCCATTGGATTCGGGTGGAATTTGTATTTTTGGTGAATATTTTAGTGAAAGGGGGCCATTTTTCATGAAAACCTCGGCCCATTTTTTCAATAGCTTCCAGGTCTTTGGACCGATTGACTCCAAATTTCTCCCAGACGTGGTCCTATGCTGGCTGAACGAGACACAGCAGTCCCCATTGGATTCGGGTGGAATTTGTATTTTTGGTGAATATTTTAGTGAAAAGGGACAATCTTTCATGGGGCTGGGTTAAGGCTACGGTTAGGGTTAGGGTTATGGGGCTAGGGTTAGGGTTACGGTCGTCTTTTGGCCGATTGACTCGAAATCGATCACGAATGTCCTCGATGCCGGTGGAAGGAAGGGACAGCAGTTTTTATTGGATTTTAGTGGAATTTGTATTTTTGGTGAATATTTTAAAGAAAGGCGGCCATTTTTCATGAATACCTCTGCCCATTTTTTCAATAGCTTCCAGGTCTTTGGACCGATTGACTCCAAATTTCTCCCAGACGTGGTCCTATGCTGGCTGAACGAGACACAGCAGTCCCCATTGGATTCGGGTGGAATTTGTATTTTTGGTGAATATTTTAGTGAAAGGGGGCCATTTTTCATGAAAACCTCGGCCCATTTTTTCAATAGCTTCCAGGTCTTTGGACCGATTGACTCCAAATTTCTCCCAGACGTGGTCCTATGCTGGCTGAACAAGACACAGCAGTCCCCATTGGATTCGGGTGGAATTTGTATTTTTGGTGAATATTTTAGTGAAAAGGGACAATCTTTCATGGGGCTGGGTTAAGGCTACGGTTAGGGTTAGGGTTATGGGGCTAGGGTTAGGGTTACGGTCGTCTTTTGGCCGATTGACTCGAAATTGATCACGAATGTCCTCGATGCCGGTGGAAGGAAGGGACAGCAGTTTTTATTGGATTTTAGTGGAATTTGTATTTTTGGTGAATATTTTAAAGAAAGGCGGCCATTTTTCATGAATACCTCTGCCCATTTTTTCAATAGCTTCCAGGTCTTTGGACCGATTGACTCCAAATTTCTCCCAGACGTGGTCCTATGCTGGCTGAACGAGACACAGCAGTCCCCATTGGATTCGGGTGGAATTTGTATTTTTGGTGAATATTTTAGTGAAAGGGGGCCATTTTTCATGAAAACCTCGGCCCATTTTTTCAATAGCTTCCAGGTCTTTGGACCGATTGACTCCAAATTTCTCCCAGACGTGGTCCTATGCTGGCTGAACGAGACACAGCAGTCCCCATTGGATTCGGGTGGAATTTGTATTTTTGGTGAATATTTTAGTGAAAAGGGACAATCTTTCATGGGGCTGGGTTAAGGCTACGGTTAGGGTTAGGGTTATGGGGCTAGGGTTAGGGTTACGGTCGTCTTTTGGCCGATTGACTCGAAATTGATCACGAATGTCCTCGATGCCGGTGGAAGGAAGGGACAGCAGTTTTTATTGGATTTTAGTGGAATTTGTATTTTTGGTGAATATTTTAAAGAAAGGCGGCCATTTTTCATGAATACCTCTGCCCATTTTTTCAATAGCTTCCAGGTCTTTGGACCGATTGACTCCAAATCTCTCCCAAACGTGGTCCTATACTGGCTGAACGAGACACAGCAGTCCCCATTGGATTCGGGTGGAATTTGTATTTTTGGTGAATATTTTAGTGAAAGGGGGCCATTTTTCATGAAAACCTCGGCCCATTTTTTCAATAGCTTCCAGGTCTTTGGACCGATTGACTCCAAATTTCTCCCAGACGTGGTCCTATGCTGGCTGAACGAGACACAGCAGTCCCCATTGGATTCGGGTGGAATTTGTATTTTGGGTGAATATTTTAGTGAAAAGGGACAATCTTTCATGGGGCTGGGTTAAGGCTACGGTTAGGGTTAGGGTTATGGGGCTAGGGTTAGAGTTACGGTCGTCTTTTGGCCGATTGACTCGAAATCGATCACGAATGTCCTCGATGCCGGTGGAAGGAAGGGACAGCAGTTTTTATTGGATTTTAGTGGAATTTGTATTTTTGGTGAATATTTTAAAGAAAGGCGGCCATTTTTCATGAATACCTCTGCCCATTTTTTCAATAGCTTCCAGGTCTTTGGACCGATTGACTCCAAATTTCTCCCAGACGTGGTCCTATGCTGGCTGAACGAGACACAGCAGTCCCCATTGGATTCGGGTGGAATTTGTATTTTTGGTGAATATTTTAGTGAAAGGGGGCCATTTTTCATGAAAACCTCGGCCCATTTTTTCAATAGCTTCCAGGTCTTTGGACCGATTGACTCCAAATTTCTCCCAGACGTGGTCCTATGCTGGCTGAACAAGACACAGCAGTCCCCATTGGATTCGGGTGGAATTTGTATTTTTGGTGAATATTTTAGTGAAAAGGGACAATCTTTCATGGGGCTGGGTTAAGGCTACGGTTAGGGTTAGGGTTATGGGGCTAGGGTTAGGGTTACGGTCGTCTTTTGGCCGATTGACTCGAAATTGATCACGAATGTCCTCGATGCCGGTGGAAGGAAGGGACAGCAGTTTTTATTGGATTTTAGTGGAATTTGTATTTTTGGTGAATATTTTAAAGAAAGGCGGCCATTTTTCATGAATACCTCTGCCCATTTTTTCAATAGCTTCCAGGTCTTTGGACCGATTGACTCCAAATCTCTCCCAAACGTGATCCTATACTGGCTGAACGAGACACAGCAGTCCCCATTGGATTCGGGTGGAATTTGTATTTTTGGTGAATATTTTAGTGAAAGGGGGCCATTTTTCATGAAAACCTCGGCCCATTTTTTCAATAGCTTCCAGGTCTTTGGACCGATTGACTCCAAATTTCTCCCAGACGTGGTCCTATGCTGGCTGAACGAGACACAGCAGTCCCCATTGGATTCGGGTGGAATTTGTATTTTTGGTGAATATTTTAGTGAAAAGGGACAATCTTTCATGGGGCTGGGTTAAGGCTACGGTTAGGGTTAGGGTTATGGGGCTAGGGTTAGGGTTACGGTCGTCTTTTGGCCGATTGACTCGAAATTGATCACGAATGTCCTCGATGCCGGTGGAAGGAAGGGACAGCAGTTTTTATTGAATTTTAGTGGAATTTGTATTTTTGGTGAATATTTTAAAGAAAGGCGGCCATTTTTCATGAATACCTCTGCCCATTTTTTCAATAGCTTCCAGGTCTTTGGACCGATTGACTCCAAATCTCTCCCAAACGTGGTCCTATACTGGCTGAACGAGACACAGCAGTCCCCATTGGATTCGGGTGGAATTTGTATTTTTGGTGAATATTTTAGTGAAAGGGGGCCATTTTTCATGAAAACCTCGGCCCATTTTTTCAATAGCTTCCAGGTCTTTGGACCGATTGACTCCAAATCTCTCCCAGACGTGGTCCTATACTGGCTGAACGAGACACAGCAGTCCCCATTGGATTCGGGTGGAATTTGTATTTTTGGTGAATATTTTAGTGAAAAGGGACAATCTTTCATGGGGCTGGGTTAAGGCTACGGTTAGGGTTAGGGTTATGGGGCTAGGGTTAGGGTTACGGTCGTCTTTTGGCCGATTGACTCGAAATTGATCACGAATGTCCTCGATGCCGATGGAAGGAAGGGACAGCAGTTTTTATTGGATTTTAGTGGAATTTGTATTTTTGGTGAATATTTTAAAGAAAGGCGGCCATTTTTCATGAATACCTCTGCCCATTTTTTCAATAGCTTCCAGGTCTTTGGACCGATTGACTCCAAATCTCTCCCAAACGTGATCCTATTCTGGCTGAACGAGACACAGCAGTCCCCATTGGATTCGGGTGGAATTTGTATTTTTGGTGAATATTTTAGTGAAAGGGGGCCATTTTTCATGAAAACCTCGGCCCATTTTTTCAATAGCTTCCAGGTCTTTGGACCGATTGACTCCAAATTTCTCCCAGACGTGGTCCTATGCTGGCTGAACGAGACACAGCAGTCCCCATTGGATTCGGGTGGAATTTGTATTTTTGGTGAATATTTTAGTGAAAAGGGACAATCTTTCATGGGGCTGGGTTAAGGCTACGGTTAGGGTTAGGGTTATGGGGCTAGGGTTAGGGTTACGGTCGTCTTTTGGCCGATTGACTCGAAATTGATCACGAATGTCCTCGATGCCGGTGGAAGGAAGGGACAGCAGTTTTTATTGGATTTTAGTGGAATTTGTATTTTTGGTGAATATTTTAAAGAAAGGCGGCCATTTTTCATGAATACCTCTGCCCATTTTTTCAATAGCTTCCAGGTCTTTGGACCGATTGACTCCAAATCTCTCCCAAACGTGGTCCTATACTGGCTGAACGAGACACAGCAGTCCCCATTGGATTCGGGTGGAATTTGTATTTTTGGTGAATATTTTAGTGAAAGGGGGCCATTTTTCATGAAAACCTCGGCCCATTTTTTCAATAGCTTCCAGGTCTTTGGACCGATTGACTCCAAATCTCTCCCAGACGTGGTCCTATACTGGCTGAACGAGACACAGCAGTCCCCATTGGATTCGGGTGGAATTTGTATTTTTGGTGAATATTTTAGTGAAAAGGGACAATCTTTCATGGGGCTGGGTTAAGGCTACGGTTAGGGTTAGGGTTATGGGGCTAGGGTTAGGGTTACGGTCGTCTTTTGGCCGATTGACTCGAAATTGATCACGAATGTCCTCGATGCCGATGGAAGGAAGGGACAGCAGTTTTTATTGGATTTTAGTGGAATTTGTATTTTTGGTGAATATTTTAAAGAAAGGCGGCCATTTTTCATGAATACCTCTGCCCATTTTTTCAATAGCTTCCAGGTCTTTGGACCGATTGACTCCAAATCTCTCCCAAACGTGATCCTATTCTGGCTGAACGAGACACAGCAGTCCCCATTGGATTCGGGTGGAATTTGTATTTTTGGTGAATATTTTAGTGAAAGGGGGCCATTTTTCATGAAAACCTCGGCCCATTTTTTCAATAGCTTCCAGGTCTTTGGACCGATTGACTCCAAATTTCTCCCAGACGTGGTCCTATGCTGGCTGAACGAGACACAGCAGTCCCCATTGGATTCGGGTGGAATTTGTATTTTTGGTGAATATTTTAGTGAAAAGGGACAATCTTTCATGGGGCTGGGTTAAGGCTACGGTTAGGGTTAGGGTTATGGGGCTAGGGTTAGGGTTACGGTCGTCTTTTGGCCGATTGACTCGAAATTGATCACGAATGTCCTCGATGCCGGTGGAAGGAAGGGACAGCAGTTTTTATTGGATTTTAGTGGAATTTGTATTTTTGGTGAATATTTTAAAGAAAGGCGGCCATTTTTCATGAATACCTCTGCCCATTTTTTCAATAGCTTCCAGGTCTTTGGACCGATTGACTCCAAATCTCTCCCAAACGTGGTCCTATACTGGCTGAACGAGACACAGCAGTCCCCATTGGATTCGGGTGGAATTTGTATTTTTGGTGAATATTTTAGTGAAAGGGGGCCATTTTTCATGAAAACCTCGGCCCATTTTTTCAATAGCTTCCAGGTCTTTGGACCGATTGACTCCAAATCTCTCCCAGACGTGGTCCTATACTGGCTGAACGAGACACAGCAGTCCCCATTGGATTCGGGTGGAATTTGTATTTTTGGTGAATATTTTAGTGAAAAGGGACAATCTTTCATGGGGCTGGGTTAAGGCTACGGTTAGGGTTAGGGTTATGGGGCTAGGGTTAGGGTTACGGTCGTCTTTTGGCCGATTGACTCGAAATTGATCACGAATGTCCTCGATGCCGATGGAAGGAAGGGACAGCAGTTTTTATTGGATTTTAGTGGAATTTGTATTTTTGGTGAATATTTTAAAGAAAGGCGGCCATTTTTCATGAATACCTCTGCCCATTTTTTCAATAGCTTCCAGGTCTTTGGACCGATTGACTCCAAATCTCTCCCAAACGTGATCCTATACTGGCTGAACGAGACACAGCAGTCCCCATTGGATTCGGGTGGAATTTGTATTTTTGGTGAATATTTTAGTGAAAGGGGGCCATTTTTCATGAAAACCTCGGCCCATTTTTTCAATAGCTTCCAGGTCTTTGGACCGATTGACTCCAAATTTCTCCCAGACGTGGTCCTATGCTGGCTGAACGAGACACAGCAGTCCCCATTGGATTCGGGTGGAATTTGTATTTTTGGTGAATATTTTAGTGAAAGGGGGCCATTTTTCATGAAAACCTCGGCCCATTTTTTCAATAGCTTCCAGGTCTTTGGACCGATTGACTCCAAATTTCTCCCAGACGTGGTCCTATGCTGGCTGAACGAGACACAGCAGTCCCCATTGGATTCGGGTGGAATTTGTATTTTTGGTGAATATTTTAGTGAAAAGGGACAATCTTTCATGGGGCTGGGTTAAGGCTACGGTTAGGGTTAGGGTTATGGGGCTAGGGTTAGGGTTACGGTCGTCTTTTGGCCGATTGACTCGAAATTGATCACGAATGTCCTCGATGCCGGTGGAAGGAAGGGACAGCAGTTTTTATTGGATTTTAGTGGAATTTGTATTTTTGGTGAATATTTTAAAGAAAGGCGGCCATTTTTCATGAATACCTCTGCCCATTTTTTCAATAGCTTCCAGGTCTTTGGACCGATTGACTCCAAATCTCTCCCAAACGTGGTCCTATACTGGCTGAACGAGACACAGCAGTCCCCATTGGATTCGGGTGGAATTTGTATTTTTGGTGAATATTTTAGTGAAAGGGGGCCATTTTTCATGAAAACCTCGGCCCATTTTTTCAATAGCTTCCAGGTCTTTGGACCGATTGACTCCAAATCTCTCCCAGACGTGGTCCTATACTGGCTGAACGAGACACAGCAGTCCCCATTGGATTCGGGTGGAATTTGTATTTTTGGTGAATATTTTAGTGAAAAGGGACAATCTTTCATGGGGCTGGGTTAAGGCTACGGTTAGGGTTAGGGTTATGGGGCTAGGGTTAGGGTTACGGTCGTCTTTTGGCCGATTGACTCGAAATTGATCACGAATGTCCTCGATGCCGATGGAAGGAAGGGACATCAGTTTTTATTGGATTTTAGTGGAATTTGTATTTTTGGTGAATATTTTAAAGAAAGGCGGCCATTTTTCATGAATACCTCTGCCCATTTTTTCAATAGCTTCCAGGTCTTTGGACCGATTGACTCCAAATCTCTCCCAAACGTGATCCTATACTGGCTGAACGAGACACAGCAGTCCCCATTGGATTCGGGTGGAATTTGTATTTTTGGTGAATATTTTAGTGAAAGGGGGCCATTTTTCATGAAAACCTCGGCCCATTTTTTCAATAGCTTCCAGGTCTTTGGACCGATTGACTCCAAATTTCTCCCAGACGTGGTCCTATGCTGGCTGAACGAGACACAGCAGTCCCCATTGGATTCGGGTGGAATTTGTATTTTTGGTGAATATTTTAGTGAAAAGGGACAATCTTTCATGGGGCTGGGTTAAGGCTACGGTTAGGGTTAGGGTTATGGGGCTAGGGTTAGGGTTACGGTCGTCTTTTGGCCGATTGACTCGAAATTGATCACGAATGTCCTCGATGCCGGTGGAAGGAAGGGACAGCAGTTTTTATTGGATTTTAGTGGAATTTGTATTTTTGGTGAATATTTTAAAGAAAGGCGGCCATTTTTCATGAATACCTCTGCCCATTTTTTCAATAGCTTCCAGGTCTTTGGACCGATTGACTCCAAATCTCTCCCAAACGTGGTCCTATACTGGCTGAACGAGACACAGCAGTCCCCATTGGATTCGGGTGGAATTTGTATTTTTGGTGAATATTTTAGTGAAAGGGGGCCATTTTTCATGAAAACCTCGGCCCATTTTTTCAATAGCTTCCAGGTCTTTGGACCGATTGACTCCAAATCTCTCCCAGACGTGGTCCTATACTGGCTGAACGAGACACAGCAGTCCCCATTGGATTCGGGTGGAATTTGTATTTTTGGTGAATATTTTAGTGAAAAGGGACAATCTTTCATGGGGCTGGGTTAAGGCTACGGTTAGGGTTAGGGTTATGGGGCTAGGGTTAGGGTTACGGTCGTCTTTTGGCCGATTGACTCGAAATTGATCACGAATGTCCTCGATGCCGATGGAAGGAAGGGACAGCAGTTTTTATTGGATTTTAGTGGAATTTGTATTTTTGGTGAATATTTTAGTGAAAGGGGGCCATTTTTCATGAAAACCTCGGCCCATTTTTTCAATAGCTTCCAGGTCTTGAGACCGATTGACTCCAAATCTCTCCCAGACGTGGTCCTATACTGGCTGAACGAGACACAGCAGTCCCCATTGGATTCGGGTGGAATTTGTATTTTTGGTGAATATTTTAGTGAAAAGGGACAATCTTTCATGGGGCTGGGTTAAGGCTACGGTTAGGGTTAGGGTTATGGGGCTAGGGTTAGGGTTACGGTCGTCTTTTGGCCGATTGACTCGAAATTGATCACGAATGTCCTCGATGCCGATGGAAGGAAGGGACAGCAGTTTTTATTGGATTTTAGTGGAATTTGTATTTTTGGTGAATATTTTAAAGAAAGGCGGCCATTTTTCATGAATACCTCTGCCCATTTTTTCAATAGCTTCCAGGTCTTTGGACCGATTGACTCCAAATCTCTCCCAAACGTGATCCTATACTGGCTGAACGAGACACAGCAGTCCCCATTGGATTCGGGTGGAATTTGTATTTTTGGTGAATATTTTAGTGAAAGGGGGCCATTTTTCATGAAAACCTCGGCCCATTTTTTCAATAGCTTCCAGGTCTTTGGACCGATTGACTCCAAATTTCTCCCAGACGTGGTCCTATGCTGGCTGAACGAGACACAGCAGTCCCCATTGGATTCGGGTGGAATTTGTATTTTTGGTGAATATTTTAGTGAAAAGGGACAATCTTTCATGGGGCTGGGTTAAGGCTACGGTTAGGGTTAGGGTTATGGGGCTAGGGTTAGGGTTACGGTCGTCTTTTGGCCGATTGACTCGAAATTGATCACGAATGTCCTCGATGCCGGTGGAAGGAAGGGACAGCAGTTTTTATTGGATTTTAGTGGAATTTGTATTTTTGGTGAATATTTTAAAGAAAGGCGGCCATTTTTCATGAATACCTCTGCCCATTTTTTCAATAGCTTCCAGGTCTTTGGACCGATTGACTCCAAATCTCTCCCAAACGTGGTCCTATACTGGCTGAACGAGACACAGCAGTCCCCATTGGATTCGGGTGGAATTTGTATTTTTGGTGAATATTTTAGTGAAAGGGGGCCATTTTTCATGAAAACCTCGGCCCATTTTTTCAATAGCTTCCAGGTCTTTGGACCGATTGACTCCAAATCTCTCCCAGACGTGGTCCTATACTGGCTGAACGAGACACAGCAGTCCCCATTGGATTCGGGTGGAATTTGTATTTTTGGTGAATATTTTAGTGAAAAGGGACAATCTTTCATGGGGCTGGGTTAAGGCTACGGTTAGGGTTAGGGTTATGGGGCTAGGGTTAGGGTTACGGTCGTCTTTTGGCCGATTGACTCGAAATTGATCACGAATGTCCTCGATGCCGATGGAAGGAAGGGACAGCAGTTTTTATTGGATTTTAGTGGAATTTGTATTTTTGGTGAATATTTTAAAGAAAGGCGGCCATTTTTCATGAATACCTCTGCCCATTTTTTCAATAGCTTCCAGGTCTTTGGACCGATTGACTCCAAATCTCTCCCAAACGTGATCCTATTCTGGCTGAACGAGACACAGCAGTCCCCATTGGATTCGGGTGGAATTTGTATTTTTGGTGAATATTTTAGTGAAAGGGGGCCATTTTTCATGAAAACCTCGGCCCATTTTTTCAATAGCTTCCAGGTCTTTGGACCGATTGACTCCAAATTTCTCCCAGACGTGGTCCTATGCTGGCTGAACGAGACACAGCAGTCCCCATTGGATTCGGGTGGAATTTGTATTTTTGGTGAATATTTTAGTGAAAAGGGACAATCTTTCATGGGGCTGGGTTAAGGCTACGGTTAGGGTTAGGGTTATGGGGCTAGGGTTAGGGTTACGGTCGTCTTTTGGCCGATTGACTCGAAATTGATCACGAATGTCCTCGATGCCGATGGAAGGAAGGGACAGCAGTTTTTATTGGATTTTAGTGGAATTTGTATTTTTGGTGAATATTTTAAAGAAAGGCGGCCATTTTTCATGAATACCTCTGCCCATTTTTTCAATAGCTTCCAGGTCTTTGGACCGATTGACTCCAAATCTCTCCCAAACGTGATCCTATTCTGGCTGAACGAGACACAGCAGTCCCCATTGGATTCGGGTGGAATTTGTATTTTTGGTGAATATTTTAGTGAAAGGGGGCCATTTTTCATGAAAACCTCGGCCCATTTTTTCAATAGCTTCCAGGTCTTTGGACCGATTGACTCCAAATTTCTCCCAGACGTGGTCCTATGCTGGCTGAACGAGACACAGCAGTCCCCATTGGATTCGGGTGGAATTTGTATTTTTGGTGAATATTTTAGTGAAAAGGGACAATCTTTCATGGGGCTGGGTTAAGGCTACGGTTAGGGTTAGGGTTATGGGGCTAGGGTTAGGGTTACGGTCGTCTTTTGGCCGATTGACTCGAAATTGATCACGAATGTCCTCGATGCCGGTGGAAGGAAGGGACAGCAGTTTTTATTGGATTTTAGTGGAATTTGTATTTTTGGTGAATATTTTAAAGAAAGGCGGCCATTTTTCATGAATACCTCTGCCCATTTTTTCAATAGCTTCCAGGTCTTTGGACCGATTGACTCCAAATCTCTCCCAAACGTGGTCCTATACTGGCTGAACGAGACACAGCAGTCCCCATTGGATTCGGGTGGAATTTGTATTTTTGGTGAATATTTTAGTGAAAGGGGGCCATTTTTCATGAAAACCTCGGCCCATTTTTTCAATAGCTTCCAGGTCTTTGGACCGATTGACTCCAAATCTCTCCCAGACGTGGTCCTATACTGGCTGAACGAGACACAGCAGTCCCCATTGGATTCGGGTGGAATTTGTATTTTTGGTGAATATTTTAGTGAAAAGGGACAATCTTTCATGGGGCTGGGTTAAGGCTACGGTTAGGGTTAGGGTTATGGGGCTAGGGTTAGGGTTACGGTCGTCTTTTGGCCGATTGACTCGAAATTGATCACGAATGTCCTCGATGCCGATGGAAGGAAGGGACAGCAGTTTTTATTGGATTTTAGTGGAATTTGTATTTTTGGTGAATATTTTAAAGAAAGGCGGCCATTTTTCATGAATACCTCTGCCCATTTTTTCAATAGCTTCCAGGTCTTTGGACCGATTGACTCCAAATCTCTCCCAAACGTGATCCTATACTGGCTGAACGAGACACAGCAGTCCCCATTGGATTCGGGTGGAATTTGTATTTTTGGTGAATATTTTAGTGAAAGGGGGCCATTTTTCATGAAAACCTCGGCCCATTTTTTCAATAGCTTCCAGGTCTTTGGACCGATTGACTCCAAATTTCTCCCAGACGTGGTCCTATGCTGGCTGAACGAGACACAGCAGTCCCCATTGGATTCGGGTGGAATTTGTATTTTTGGTGAATATTTTAAAGAAAGGCGGCCATTTTTCATGAATACCTCTGCCCATTTTTTCAATAGCTTCCAGGTCTTTGGACCGATTGACTCCAAATCTCTCCCAAACGTGGTCCTATACTGGCTGAACGAGACACAGCAGTCCCCATTGGATTCGGGTGGAATTTGTATTTTTGGTGAATATTTTAGTGAAAGGGGGCCATTTTTCATGAAAACCTCGGCCCATTTTTTCAATAGCTTCCAGGTCTTTGGACCGATTGACTCCAAATTTCTCCCAGACGTGGTCCTATGCTGGCTGAACGAGACACAGCAGTCCCCATTGGATTCGGGTGGAATTTGTATTTTTGGTGAATATTTTAGTGAAAAGGGACAATCTTTCATGGGGCTGGGTTAAGGCTACGGTTAGGGTTAGGGTTATGGGGCTAGGTTTAGGGTTACGGTCGTCTTTTGGCCGATTGACTCGAAATTGATCACGAATGTCCTCGATGCCGGTGGAAGGAAGGGACAGCAGTTTTTATTGGATTTTAGTGGAATTTGTATTTTTGGTGAATATTTTAAAGAAAGGCGGCCATTTTTCATGAATACCTCTGCCCATTTTTTCAATAGCTTACAGGTCTTTGGACCGATTGACTCCAAATTTCTCCCAGACGTGGTCCTATGCTGGCTGAACGAGACACAGCAGTCCCCATTGGATTCGGGTGGAATTTGTATTTTTGGTGAATATTTTAGTGAAAAGGGACAATCTTTCATGGGGCTGGGTTAAGGCTACGGTTAGGGTTAGGGTTATGGGGCTAGGTTTAGGGTTACGGTCGTCTTTTGGCCGATTGACTCGAAATTGATCACGAATGTCCTCGATGCCGGTGGAAGGAAGGGACAGCAGTTTTTATTGGATTTTAGTGGAATTTGTATTTTTGGTGAATATTTTAAAGAAAGGCGGCCATTTTTCATGAATACCTCTGCCCATTTTTTCAATAGCTTACAGGTCTTTGGACCGATTGACTCCAAATTTCTCCCAGACGTGGTCCTATGCTGGCTGAACGAGACACAGCAGTCCCCATTGGATTCGGGTGGAATTTGTATTTTTGGTGAATATTTTAGTGAAAGGGGGCCATTTTTCATGAAAACCTCGGCCCATTTTTTCAATAGCTTCCAGGTCTTTGGACCGATTGACTCCAAATTTCTCCCAGACGTGGTCCTATGCTGGCTGAACGAGACACAGCAGTCCCCATTGGATTCGGGTGGAATTTGTATTTTTGGTGAATATTTTAGTGAAAAGGGACAATCTTTCATGGGGCTGGGTTAAGGCTACGGTTAGGGTTAGGGTTATGGGGCTAGGGTTAGGGTTACGGTCGTCTTTTGGCCGATTGACTCGAAATTGATCACGAATGTCCTCGATGCCGGTGGAAGGAAGGGACAGCAGTTTTTATTGGATTTTAGTGGAATTTGTATTTTTGGTGAATATTTTAAAGAAAGGCGGCCATTTTTCATGAATACCTCTGCCCATTTTTTCAATAGCTTCCAGGTCTTTGGACCGATTGACTCCAAATCTCTCCCAAACGTGGTCCTATACTGGCTGAACGAGACACAGCAGTCCCCATTGGATTCGGGTGGAATTTGTATTTTTGGTGAATATTTTAGTGAAAGGGGGCCATTTTTCATGAAAACCTCGGCCCATTTTTTCAATAGCTTCCAAGTCTTTGGACCGATTGACTCCAAATTTCTCCCAGACGTGGTCCTATGCTGGCTGAACGAGACACAGCAGTCCCCATTGGATTCGGGTGGAATTTGTATTTTTGGTGAATATTTTAGTGAAAAGGGACAATCTTTCATGGGGCTGGGTTAAGGCTACGGTTAGGGTTAGGGTTATGGGGCTAGGGTTAGGGTTACGGTCGTCTTTTGGCCGATTGACTCGAAATTGATCACGAATGTCCTCGATGCCGGTGGAAGGAAGGGACAGCAGTTTTTATTGGATTTTAGTGGAATTTGTATTTTTGGTGAATATTTTAAAGAAAGGCGGCCATTTTTCATGAATACCTCTGCCCATTTTTTCAATAGCTTCCAGGTCTTTGGACCGATTGACTCCAAATCTCTCCCAAACGTGGTCCTATACTGGCTGAACGAGACACAGCAGTCCCCATTGGATTCGGGTGGAATTTGTATTTTTGGTGAATATTTTAGTGAAAAGGGACAATCTTTCATGGGGCTGGGTTAAGGCTACGGTTAGGGTTAGGGTTATGGGGCTAGGGTTAGGGTTACGGTCGTCTTTTGGCCGATTGACTCGAAATTGATCACGAATGTCCTCGATGCCGGTGGAAGGAAGGGACAGCAGTTTTTATTGGATTTTAGTGGAATTTGTATTTTTGGTGAATATTTTAAAGAAAGGCGGCCATTTTTCATGAATACCTCTGTCCATTTTTTCAATAGCTTCCAGGTCTTTGGACCGATTGACTCCAAATCTCTCCCAAACGTGGTCCTATACTGGCTGAACGAGACACAGCAGTCCCCATTGGATTCGGGTGGAATTTGTATTTTTGGTGAATATTTTAGTGAAAGGGGGCCATTTTTCATGAAAACCTCGGCCCATTTTTTCAATAGCTTCCAGGTCTTTGGACCGATTGACTCCAAATCTCTCCCAGACGTGGTCCTATACTGGCTGAACGAGACACAGCAGTCCCCATTGGATTCGGGTGGAATTTGTATTTTTGGTGAATATTTTAGTGAAAGGGGGCCATTTTTCATGAAAACCTCGGCCCATTTTTTCAATAGCTTCCAAGTCTTTGGACCGATTGACTCCAAATTTCTCCCAGACGTGGTCCTATGCTGGCTGAACGAGACACAGCAGTCCCCATTGGATTCGGGTGGAATTTGTATTTTTGGTGAATATTTTAGTGAAAAGGGACAATCTTTCATGGGGCTGGGTTAAGGCTACGGTTAGGGTTAGGGTTATGGGGCTAGGGTTAGGGTTACGGTCGTCTTTTGGCCGATTGACTCGAAATTGATCACGAATGTCCTCGATGCTGGTGGAAGGAAGGGACAGCAGTTTTTATTGGATTTTAGTGGAATTTGTATTTTTGGTGAATATTTTAAAGAAAGGCGGCCATTTTTCATGAATACCTCTGCCCATTTTTTCAATAGCTTCCAGGTCTTTGGACCGATTGACTCCAAATCTCTCCCAAACGTGGTCCTATACTGGCTGAACAAGACACAGCAGTCCCCATTGGATTCGGGTGGAATTTGTATTTTTGGTGAATATTTTAGTGAAAAGGGACAATCTTTCATGGGGCTGGGTTAAGGCTACGGTTAGGGTTAGGGTTATGGGGCTAGGGTTAGGGTTACGGTCGTCTTTTGGCCGATTGACTCGAAATTGATCACGAATGTCCTCGATGCCGGTGGAAGGAAGGGACAGCAGTTTTTATTGGATTTTAGTGGAATTTGTATTTTTGGTGAATATTTTAAAGAAAGGCGGCCATTTTTCATGAATACCTCTGCCCATTTTTTCAATAGCTTCCAGGTCTTTGGACCGATTGACTCCAAATCTCTCCCAAACGTGGTCCTATACTGGCTGAACGAGACACAGCAGTCCCCATTGGATTCGGGTGGAATTTGTATTTTTGGTGAATATTTTAGTGAAAGGGGGCCATTTTTCATGAAAACCTCGGCCCATTTTTTCAATAGCTTCCAGGTCTTTGGACCGATTGACTCCAAATCTCTCCCAGACGTGGTCCTATACTGGCTGAACGAGACACAGCAGTCCCCATTGGATTCGGGTGGAATTTGTATTTTTGGTGAATATTTTAGTGAAAAGGGACAATCTTTCATGGGGCTGGGTTAAGGCTACGGTTAGGGTTAGGGTTATGGGGCTAGGGTTAGGGTTACGGTCGTCTTTTGGCCGATTGACTCGAAATTGATCACGAATGTCCTCGATGCCGATGGAAGGAAGGGACAGCAGTTTTTATTGGATTTTAGTGGAATTTGTATTTTTGGTGAATATTTTAGTGAAAGGGGGCCATTTTTCATGAAAACCTCGGCCCATTTTTTCAATAGCTTCCAGGTCTTGAGACCGATTGACTCCAAATCTCTCCCAGACGTGGTCCTATACTGGCTGAACGAGACACAGCAGTCCCCATTGGATTCGGGTGGAATTTGTATTTTTGGTGAATATTTTAGTGAAAAGGGACAATCTTTCATGGGGCTGGGTTAAGGCTACGGTTAGGGTTAGGGTTATGGGGCTAGGGTTAGGGTTACGGTCGTCTTTTGGCCGATTGACTCGAAATTGATCACGAATGTCCTCGATGCCGATGGAAGGAAGGGACAGCAGTTTTTATTGGATTTTAGTGGAATTTGTATTTTTGGTGAATATTTTAAAGAAAGGCGGCCATTTTTCATGAATACCTCTGCCCATTTTTTCAATAGCTTCCAGGTCTTTGGACCGATTGACTCCAAATCTCTCCCAAACGTGATCCTATACTGGCTGAACGAGACACAGCAGTCCCCATTGGATTCGGGTGGAATTTGTATTTTTGGTGAATATTTTAGTGAAAGGGGGCCATTTTTCATGAAAACCTCGGCCCATTTTTTCAATAGCTTCCAGGTCTTTGGACCGATTGACTCCAAATTTCTCCCAGACGTGGTCCTATGCTGGCTGAACGAGACACAGCAGTCCCCATTGGATTCGGGTGGAATTTGTATTTTTGGTGAATATTTTAGTGAAAAGGGACAATCTTTCATGGGGCTGGGTTAAGGCTACGGTTAGGGTTAGGGTTATGGGGCTAGGGTTAGGGTTACGGTCGTCTTTTGGCCGATTGACTCGAAATTGATCACGAATGTCCTCGATGCCGGTGGAAGGAAGGGACAGCAGTTTTTATTGGATTTTAGTGGAATTTGTATTTTTGGTGAATATTTTAAAGAAAGGCGGCCATTTTTCATGAATACCTCTGCCCATTTTTTCAATAGCTTCCAGGTCTTTGGACCGATTGACTCCAAATCTCTCCCAAACGTGGTCCTATACTGGCTGAACGAGACACAGCAGTCCCCATTGGATTCGGGTGGAATTTGTATTTTTGGTGAATATTTTAGTGAAAGGGGGCCATTTTTCATGAAAACCTCGGCCCATTTTTTCAATAGCTTCCAGGTCTTTGGACCGATTGACTCCAAATCTCTCCCAGACGTGGTCCTATACTGGCTGAACGAGACACAGCAGTCCCCATTGGATTCGGGTGGAATTTGTATTTTTGGTGAATATTTTAGTGAAAAGGGACAATCTTTCATGGGGCTGGGTTAAGGCTACGGTTAGGGTTAGGGTTATGGGGCTAGGGTTAGGGTTACGGTCGTCTTTTGGCCGATTGACTCGAAATTGATCACGAATGTCCTCGATGCCGATGGAAGGAAGGGACAGCAGTTTTTATTGGATTTTAGTGGAATTTGTATTTTTGGTGAATATTTTAAAGAAAGGCGGCCATTTTTCATGAATACCTCTGCCCATTTTTTCAATAGCTTCCAGGTCTTTGGACCGATTGACTCCAAATCTCTCCCAAACGTGATCCTATTCTGGCTGAACGAGACACAGCAGTCCCCATTGGATTCGGGTGGAATTTGTATTTTTGGTGAATATTTTAGTGAAAGGGGGCCATTTTTCATGAAAACCTCGGCCCATTTTTTCAATAGCTTCCAGGTCTTTGGACCGATTGACTCCAAATTTCTCCCAGACGTGGTCCTATGCTGGCTGAACGAGACACAGCAGTCCCCATTGGATTCGGGTGGAATTTGTATTTTTGGTGAATATTTTAGTGAAAAGGGACAATCTTTCATGGGGCTGGGTTAAGGCTACGGTTAGGGTTAGGGTTATGGGGCTAGGGTTAGGGTTACGGTCGTCTTTTGGCCGATTGACTCGAAATTGATCACGAATGTCCTCGATGCCGATGGAAGGAAGGGACAGCAGTTTTTATTGGATTTTAGTGGAATTTGTATTTTTGGTGAATATTTTAAAGAAAGGCGGCCATTTTTCATGAATACCTCTGCCCATTTTTTCAATAGCTTCCAGGTCTTTGGACCGATTGACTCCAAATCTCTCCCAAACGTGATCCTATTCTGGCTGAACGAGACACAGCAGTCCCCATTGGATTCGGGTGGAATTTGTATTTTTGGTGAATATTTTAGTGAAAGGGGGCCATTTTTCATGAAAACCTCGGCCCATTTTTTCAATAGCTTCCAGGTCTTTGGACCGATTGACTCCAAATTTCTCCCAGACGTGGTCCTATGCTGGCTGAACGAGACACAGCAGTCCCCATTGGATTCGGGTGGAATTTGTATTTTTGGTGAATATTTTAGTGAAAAGGGACAATCTTTCATGGGGCTGGGTTAAGGCTACGGTTAGGGTTAGGGTTATGGGGCTAGGGTTAGGGTTACGGTCGTCTTTTGGCCGATTGACTCGAAATTGATCACGAATGTCCTCGATGCCGGTGGAAGGAAGGGACAGCAGTTTTTATTGGATTTTAGTGGAATTTGTATTTTTGGTGAATATTTTAAAGAAAGGCGGCCATTTTTCATGAATACCTCTGCCCATTTTTTCAATAGCTTCCAGGTCTTTGGACCGATTGACTCCAAATCTCTCCCAAACGTGGTCCTATACTGGCTGAACGAGACACAGCAGTCCCCATTGGATTCGGGTGGAATTTGTATTTTTGGTGAATATTTTAGTGAAAGGGGGCCATTTTTCATGAAAACCTCGGCCCATTTTTTCAATAGCTTCCAGGTCTTTGGACCGATTGACTCCAAATCTCTCCCAGACGTGGTCCTATACTGGCTGAACGAGACACAGCAGTCCCCATTGGATTCGGGTGGAATTTGTATTTTTGGTGAATATTTTAGTGAAAAGGGACAATCTTTCATGGGGCTGGGTTAAGGCTACGGTTAGGGTTAGGGTTATGGGGCTAGGGTTAGGGTTACGGTCGTCTTTTGGCCGATTGACTCGAAATTGATCACGAATGTCCTCGATGCCGATGGAAGGAAGGGACAGCAGTTTTTATTGGATTTTAGTGGAATTTGTATTTTTGGTGAATATTTTAAAGAAAGGCGGCCATTTTTCATGAATACCTCTGCCCATTTTTTCAATAGCTTCCAGGTCTTTGGACCGATTGACTCCAAATCTCTCCCAAACGTGATCCTATACTGGCTGAACGAGACACAGCAGTCCCCATTGGATTCGGGTGGAATTTGTATTTTTGGTGAATATTTTAGTGAAAGGGGGCCATTTTTCATGAAAACCTCGGCCCATTTTTTCAATAGCTTCCAGGTCTTTGGACCGATTGACTCCAAATTTCTCCCAGACGTGGTCCTATGCTGGCTGAACGAGACACAGCAGTCCCCATTGGATTCGGGTGGAATTTGTATTTTTGGTGAATATTTTAAAGAAAGGCGGCCATTTTTCATGAATACCTCTGCCCATTTTTTCAATAGCTTCCAGGTCTTTGGACCGATTGACTCCAAATCTCTCCCAAACGTGGTCCTATACTGGCTGAACGAGACACAGCAGTCCCCATTGGATTCGGGTGGAATTTGTATTTTTGGTGAATATTTTAGTGAAAGGGGGCCATTTTTCATGAAAACCTCGGCCCATTTTTTCAATAGCTTCCAGGTCTTTGGACCGATTGACTCCAAATTTCTCCCAGACGTGGTCCTATGCTGGCTGAACGAGACACAGCAGTCCCCATTGGATTCGGGTGGAATTTGTATTTTTGGTGAATATTTTAGTGAAAAGGGACAATCTTTCATGGGGCTGGGTTAAGGCTACGGTTAGGGTTAGGGTTATGGGGCTAGGTTTAGGGTTACGGTCGTCTTTTGGCCGATTGACTCGAAATTGATCACGAATGTCCTCGATGCCGGTGGAAGGAAGGGACAGCAGTTTTTATTGGATTTTAGTGGAATTTGTATTTTTGGTGAATATTTTAAAGAAAGGCGGCCATTTTTCATGAATACCTCTGCCCATTTTTTCAATAGCTTACAGGTCTTTGGACCGATTGACTCCAAATTTCTCCCAGACGTGGTCCTATGCTGGCTGAACGAGACACAGCAGTCCCCATTGGATTCGGGTGGAATTTGTATTTTTGGTGAATATTTTAGTGAAAAGGGACAATCTTTCATGGGGCTGGGTTAAGGCTACGGTTAGGGTTAGGGTTATGGGGCTAGGTTTAGGGTTACGGTCGTCTTTTGGCCGATTGACTCGAAATTGATCACGAATGTCCTCGATGCCGGTGGAAGGAAGGGACAGCAGTTTTTATTGGATTTTAGTGGAATTTGTATTTTTGGTGAATATTTTAAAGAAAGGCGGCCATTTTTCATGAATACCTCTGCCCATTTTTTCAATAGCTTCCAGGTCTTTGGACCGATTGACTCCAAATCTCTCCCAAACGTGATCCTATACTGGCTGAACGAGACACAGCAGTCCCCATTGGATTCGGGTGGAATTTGTATTTTTGGTGAATATTTTAGTGAAAGGGGGCCATTTTTCATGAAAACCTCGGCCCATTTTTTCAATAGCTTCCAGGTCTTTGGACCGATTGACTCCAAATTTCTCCCAGACGTGGTCCTATGCTGGCTGAACGAGACACAGCAGTCCCCATTGGATTCGGGTGGAATTTGTATTTTTGGTGAATATTTTAGTGAAAAGGGACAATCTTTCATGGGGCTGGGTTAAGGCTACGGTTAGGGTTAGGGTTATGGGGCTAGGGTTAGGGTTACGGTCGTCTTTTGGCCGATTGACTCGAAATTGATCACGAATGTCCTCGATGCCGGTGGAAGGAAGGGACAGCAGTTTTTATTGGATTTTAGTGGAATTTGTATTTTTGGTGAATATTTTAAAGAAAGGCGGCCATTTTTCATGAATACCTCTGCCCATTTTTTCAATAGCTTCCAGGTCTTTGGACCGATTGACTCCAAATCTCTCCCAAACGTGGTCCTATACTGGCTGAACGAGACACAGCAGTCCCCATTGGATTCGGGTGGAATTTGTATTTTTGGTGAATATTTTAGTGAAAGGGGGCCATTTTTCATGAAAACCTCGGCCCATTTTTTCAATAGCTTCCAGGTCTTTGGACCGATTGACTCCAAATCTCTCCCAGACGTGGTCCTATACTGGCTGAACGAGACACAGCAGTCCCCATTGGATTCGGGTGGAATTTGTATTTTTGGTGAATATTTTAGTGAAAAGGGACAATCTTTCATGGGGCTGGGTTAAGGCTACGGTTAGGGTTAGGGTTATGGGGCTAGGGTTAGGGTTACGGTCGTCTTTTGGCCGATTGACTCGAAATTGATCACGAATGTCCTCGATGCCGATGGAAGGAAGGGACAGCAGTTTTTATTGGATTTTAGTGGAATTTGTATTTTTGGTGAATATTTTAAAGAAAGGCGGCCATTTTTCATGAATACCTCTGCCCATTTTTTCAATAGCTTCCAGGTCTTTGGACCGATTGACTCCAAATCTCTCCCAAACGTGATCCTATTCTGGCTGAACGAGACACAGCAGTCCCCATTGGATTCGGGTGGAATTTGTATTTTTGGTGAATATTTTAGTGAAAGGGGGCCATTTTTCATGAAAACCTCGGCCCATTTTTTCAATAGCTTCCAGGTCTTTGGACCGATTGACTCCAAATTTCTCCCAGACGTGGTCCTATGCTGGCTGAACGAGACACAGCAGTCCCCATTGGATTCGGGTGGAATTTGTATTTTTGGTGAATATTTTAGTGAAAAGGGACAATCTTTCATGGGGCTGGGTTAAGGCTACGGTTAGGGTTAGGGTTATGGGGCTAGGGTTAGGGTTACGGTCGTCTTTTGGCCGATTGACTCGAAATTGATCACGAATGTCCTCGATGCCGATGGAAGGAAGGGACAGCAGTTTTTATTGGATTTTAGTGGAATTTGTATTTTTGGTGAATATTTTAAAGAAAGGCGGCCATTTTTCATGAATACCTCTGCCCATTTTTTCAATAGCTTCCAGGTCTTTGGACCGATTGACTCCAAATCTCTCCCAAACGTGATCCTATTCTGGCTGAACGAGACACAGCAGTCCCCATTGGATTCGGGTGGAATTTGTATTTTTGGTGAATATTTTAGTGAAAGGGGGCCATTTTTCATGAAAACCTCGGCCCATTTTTTCAATAGCTTCCAGGTCTTTGGACCGATTGACTCCAAATTTCTCCCAGACGTGGTCCTATGCTGGCTGAACGAGACACAGCAGTCCCCATTGGATTCGGGTGGAATTTGTATTTTTGGTGAATATTTTAGTGAAAAGGGACAATCTTTCATGGGGCTGGGTTAAGGCTACGGTTAGGGTTAGGGTTATGGGGCTAGGGTTAGGGTTACGGTCGTCTTTTGGCCGATTGACTCGAAATTGATCACGAATGTCCTCGATGCCGGTGGAAGGAAGGGACAGCAGTTTTTATTGGATTTTAGTGGAATTTGTATTTTTGGTGAATATTTTAAAGAAAGGCGGCCATTTTTCATGAATACCTCTGCCCATTTTTTCAATAGCTTCCAGGTCTTTGGACCGATTGACTCCAAATCTCTCCCAAACGTGGTCCTATACTGGCTGAACGAGACACAGCAGTCCCCATTGGATTCGGGTGGAATTTGTATTTTTGGTGAATATTTTAGTGAAAGGGGGCCATTTTTCATGAAAACCTCGGCCCATTTTTTCAATAGCTTCCAGGTCTTTGGACCGATTGACTCCAAATCTCTCCCAGACGTGGTCCTATACTGGCTGAACGAGACACAGCAGTCCCCATTGGATTCGGGTGGAATTTGTATTTTTGGTGAATATTTTAGTGAAAAGGGACAATCTTTCATGGGGCTGGGTTAAGGCTACGGTTAGGGTTAGGGTTATGGGGCTAGGGTTAGGGTTACGGTCGTCTTTTGGCCGATTGACTCGAAATTGATCACGAATGTCCTCGATGCCGATGGAAGGAAGGGACAGCAGTTTTTATTGGATTTTAGTGGAATTTGTATTTTTGGTGAATATTTTAAAGAAAGGCGGCCATTTTTCATGAATACCTCTGCCCATTTTTTCAATAGCTTCCAGGTCTTTGGACCGATTGACTCCAAATCTCTCCCAAACGTGATCCTATACTGGCTGAACGAGACACAGCAGTCCCCATTGGATTCGGGTGGAATTTGTATTTTTGGTGAATATTTTAGTGAAAGGGGGCCATTTTTCATGAAAACCTCGGCCCATTTTTTCAATAGCTTCCAGGTCTTTGGACCGATTGACTCCAAATTTCTCCCAGACGTGGTCCTATGCTGGCTGAACGAGACACAGCAGTCCCCATTGGATTCGGGTGGAATTTGTATTTTTGGTGAATATTTTAAAGAAAGGCGGCCATTTTTCATGAATACCTCTGCCCATTTTTTCAATAGCTTCCAGGTCTTTGGACCGATTGACTCCAAATCTCTCCCAAACGTGGTCCTATACTGGCTGAACGAGACACAGCAGTCCCCATTGGATTCGGGTGGAATTTGTATTTTTGGTGAATATTTTAGTGAAAGGGGGCCATTTTTCATGAAAACCTCGGCCCATTTTTCAATAGCTTCCAGGTCTTTGGACCGATTGACTCCAAATTTCTCCCAGACGTGGTCCTATGCTGGCTGAACGAGACACAGCAGTCCCCATTGGATTCGGGTGGAATTTGTATTTTTGGTGAATATTTTAGTGAAAAGGGACAATCTTTCATGGGGCTGGGTTAAGGCTACGGTTAGGGTTAGGGTTATGGGGCTAGGTTTAGGGTTACGGTCGTCTTTTGGCCGATTGACTCGAAATTGATCACGAATGTCCTCGATGCCGGTGGAAGGAAGGGACAGCAGTTTTTATTGGATTTTAGTGGAATTTGTATTTTTGGTGAATATTTTAAAGAAAGGCGGCCATTTTTCATGAATACCTCTGCCCATTTTTTCAATAGCTTACAGGTCTTTGGACCGATTGACTCCAAATTTCTCCCAGACGTGGTCCTATGCTGGCTGAACGAGACACAGCAGTCCCCATTGGATTCGGGTGGAATTTGTATTTTTGGTGAATATTTTAGTGAAAAGGGACAATCTTTCATGGGGCTGGGTTAAGGCTACGGTTAGGGTTAGGGTTATGGGGCTAGGTTTAGGGTTACGGTCGTCTTTTGGCCGATTGACTCGAAATTGATCACGAATGTCCTCGATGCCGGTGGAAGGAAGGGACAGCAGTTTTTATTGGATTTTAGTGGAATTTGTATTTTTGGTGAATATTTTAAAGAAAGGCGGCCATTTTTCATGAATACCTCTGCCCATTTTTTCAATAGCTTACAGGTCTTTGGACCGATTGACTCCAAATTTCTCCCAGACGTGGTCCTATGCTGGCTGAACGAGACACAGCAGTCCCCATTGGATTCGGGTGGAATTTGTATTTTTGGTGAATATTTTAGTGAAAGGGGGCCATTTTTCATGAAAACCTCGGCCCATTTTTTCAATAGCTTCCAGGTCTTTGGACCGATTGACTCCAAATTTCTCCCAGACGTGGTCCTATGCTGGCTGAACGAGACACAGCAGTCCCCATTGGATTCGGGTGGAATTTGTATTTTTGGTGAATATTTTAGTGAAAAGGGACAATCTTTCATGGGGCTGGGTTAAGGCTACGGTTAGGGTTAGGGTTATGGGGCTAGGGTTAGGGTTACGGTCGTCTTTTGGCCGATTGACTCGAAATTGATCACGAATGTCCTCGATGCCGGTGGAAGGAAGGGACAGCAGTTTTTATTGGATTTTAGTGGAATTTGTATTTTTGGTGAATATTTTAAAGAAAGGCGGCCATTTTTCATGAATACCTCTGCCCATTTTTTCAATAGCTTCCAGGTCTTTGGACCGATTGACTCCAAATCTCTCCCAAACGTGGTCCTATACTGGCTGAACGAGACACAGCAGTCCCCATTGGATTCGGGTGGAATTTGTATTTTTGGTGAATATTTTAGTGAAAGGGGGCCATTTTTCATGAAAACCTCGGCCCATTTTTTCAATAGCTTCCAAGTCTTTGGACCGATTGACTCCAAATTTCTCCCAGACGTGGTCCTATGCTGGCTGAACGAGGACACAGCAGTCCCCATTGGATTCGGGTGGAATTTGTATTTTTGGTGAATATTTTAGTGAAAAGGGACAATCTTTCATGGGGCTGGGTTAAGGCTACGGTTAGGGTTAGGGTTATGGGGCTAGGGTTAGGGTTACGGTCGTCTTTTGGCCGATTGACTCGAAATTGATCACGAATGTCCTCGATGCCGGTGGAAGGAAGGGACAGCAGTTTTTATTGGATTTTAGTGGAATTTGTATTTTTGGTGAATATTTTAAAGAAAGGCGGCCATTTTTCATGAATACCTCTGCCCATTTTTTCAATAGCTTCCAGGTCTTTGGACCGATTGACTCCAAATCTCTCCCAAACGTGGTCCTATACTGGCTGAACGAGACACAGCAGTCCCCATTGGATTCGGGTGGAATTTGTATTTTTGGTGAATATTTTAGTGAAAAGGGACAATCTTTCATGGGGCTGGGTTAAGGCTACGGTTAGGGTTAGGGTTATGGGGCTAGGGTTAGGGTTACGGTCGTCTTTTGGCCGATTGACTCGAAATTGATCACGAATGTCCTCGATGCCGGTGGAAGGAAGGGACAGCAGTTTTTATTGGATTTTAGTGGAATTTGTATTTTTGGTGAATATTTTAAAGAAAGGCGGCCATTTTTCATGAATACCTCTGCCCATTTTTTCAATAGCTTCCAGGTCTTTGGACCGATTGACTCCAAATCTCTCCCAAACGTGGTCCTATACTGGCTGAACGAGACACAGCAGTCCCCATTGGATTCGGGTGGAATTTGTATTTTTGGTGAATATTTTAGTGAAAGGGGGCCATTTTTCATGAAAACCTCGGCCCATTTTTTCAATAGCTTCCAGGTCTTTGGACCGATTGACTCCAAATCTCTCCCAGACGTGGTCCTATACTGGCTGAACGAGACACAGCAGTCCCCATTGGATTCGGGTGGAATTTGTATTTTTGGTGAATATTTTAGTGAAAGGGGGCCATTTTTCATGAAAACCTCGGCCCATTTTTTCAATAGCTTCCAAGTCTTTGGACCGATTGACTCCAAATTTCTCCCAGACGTGGTCCTATGCTGGCTGAACGAGACACACAGTCCCCATTGGATTCGGGTGGAATTTGTATTTTTGGTGAATATTTTAGTGAAAAGGGACAATCTTTCATGGGGCTGGGTTAAGGCTACGGTTAGGGTTAGGGTTATGGGGCTAGGGTTAGGGTTACGGTCGTCTTTTGGCCGATTGACTCGAAATTGATCACGAATGTCCTCGATGCTGGTGGAAGGAAGGGACAGCAGTTTTTATTGGATTTTAGTGGAATTTGTATTTTTGGTGAATATTTTAAAGAAAGGCGGCCATTTTTCATGAATACCTCTGCCCATTTTTTCAATAGCTTCCAGGTCTTTGGACCGATTGACTCCAAATCTCTCCCAAACGTGGTCCTATACTGGCTGAACAAGACACAGCAGTCCCCATTGGATTCGGGTGGAATTTGTATTTTTGGTGAATATTTTAGTGAAAAGGGACAATCTTTCATGGGGCTGGGTTAAGGCTACGGTTAGGGTTAGGGTTATGGGGCTAGGGTTAGGGTTACGGTCGTCTTTTGGCCGATTGACTCGAAATTGATCACGAATGTCCTCGATGCCGGTGGAAGGAAGGGACAGCAGTTTTTATTGGATTTTAGTGGAATTTGTATTTTTGGTGAATATTTTAAAGAAAGGCGGCCATTTTTCATGAATACCTCTGCCCATTTTTTCAATAGCTTCCAGGTCTTTGGACCGATTGACTCCAAATCTCTCCCAAACGTGGTCCTATACTGGCTGAACGAGACACAGCAGTCCCCATTGGATTCGGGTGGAATTTGTATTTTTGGTGAATATTTTAGTGAAAGGGGGCCATTTTTCATGAAAACCTCGGCCCATTTTTTCAATAGCTTCCAGGTCTTTGGACCGATTGACTCCAAATCTCTCCCAGACGTGGTCCTATACTGGCTGAACGAGACACAGCAGTCCCCATTGGATTCGGGTGGAATTTGTATTTTTGGTGAATATTTTAGTGAAAAGGGACAATCTTTCATGGGGCTGGGTTAAGGCTACGGTTAGGGTTAGGGTTATGGGGCTAGGGTTAGGGTTACGGTCGTCTTTTGGCCGATTGACTCGAAATTGATCACGAATGTCCTCGATGCCGATGGAAGGAAGGGACAGCAGTTTTTATTGGATTTTAGTGGAATTTGTATTTTTGGTGAATATTTTAAAGAAAGGCGGCCATTTTTCATGAATACCTCTGCCCATTTTTTCAATAGCTTCCAGGTCTTTGGACCGATTGACTCCAAATCTCTCCCAAACGTGGTCCTATACTGGCTGAACGAGACACAGCAGTCCCCATTGGATTCGGGTGGAATTTGTATTTTTGGTGAATATTTTAGTGAAAAGGGACAATCTTTCATGGGGCTGGGTTAAGGCTACGGTTAGGGTTAGGGTTATGGGGCTAGGGTTAGGGTTACGGTCGTCTTTTGGCCGATTGACTCGAAATTGATCACGAATGTCCTCGATGCCGGTGGAAGGAAGGGACAGCAGTTTTTATTGGATTTTAGTGGAATTTGTATTTTTGGTGAATATTTTAAAGAAAGGCGGCCATTTTTCATGAATACCTCTGCCCATTTTTTCAATAGCTTCCAGGTCTTTGGACCGATTGACTCCAAATCTCTCCCAAACGTGGTCCTATACTGGCTGAACGAGACACAGCAGTCCCCATTGGATTCGGGTGGAATTTGTATTTTTGGTGAATATTTTAGTGAAAGGGGGCCATTTTTCATGAAAACCTCGGCCCATTTTTTCAATAGCTTCCAGGTCTTTGGACCGATTGACTCCAAATCTCTCCCAGACGTGGTCCTATACTGGCTGAACGAGACACAGCAGTCCCCATTGGATTCGGGTGGAATTTGTATTTTTGGTGAATATTTTAGTGAAAAGGGACAATCTTTCATGGGGCTGGGTTAAGGCTACGGTTAGGGTTAGGGTTATGGGGCTAGGGTTAGGGTTACGGTCGTCTTTTGGCCGATTGACTCGAAATTGATCACGAATGTCCTCGATGCCGATGGAAGGAAGGGACAGCAGTTTTTATTGGATTTTAGTGGAATTTGTATTTTTGGTGAATATTTTAAAGAAAGGCGGCCATTTTTCATGAATACCTCTGCCCATTTTTTCAATAGCTTCCAGGTCTTTGGACCGATTGACTCCAAATCTCTCCCAAACGTGATCCTATACTGGCTGAACGAGACACAGCAGTCCCCATTGGATTCGGGTGGAATTTGTATTTTTGGTGAATATTTTAGTGAAAGGGGGCCATTTTTCATGAAAACCTCGGCCCATTTTTTCAATAGCTTCCAGGTCTTTGGACCGATTGACTCCAAATTTCTCCCAGACGTGGTCCTATGCTGGCTGAACGAGACACAGCAGTCCCCATTGGATTCGGGTGGAATTTGTATTTTTGGTGAATATTTTAGTGAAAAGGGACAATCTTTCATGGGGCTGGGTTAAGGCTACGGTTAGGGTTAGGGTTATGGGGCTAGGGTTAGGGTTACGGTCGTCTTTTGGCCGATTGACTCGAAATTGATCACGAATGTCCTCGATGCCGGTGGAAGGAAGGGACAGCAGTTTTTATTGGATTTTAGTGGAATTTGTATTTTTGGTGAATATTTTAAAGAAAGGCGGCCATTTTTCATGAATACCTCTACCCATTTTTTCAATAGCTTCCAGGTCTTTGGACCGATTGACTCCAAATCTCTCCCAAACGTGGTCCTATACTGGCTGAACGAGACACAGCAGTCCCCATTGGATTCGGGTGGAATTTGTATTTTTGGTGAATATTTTAGTGAAAGGGGGCCATTTTTCATGAAAACCTCGGCCCATTTTTTCAATAGCTTCCAGGTCTTTGGACCGATTGACTCCAAATCTCTCCCAGACGTGGTCCTATACTGGCTGAACGAGACACAGCAGTCCCCATTGGATTCGGGTGGAATTTGTATTTTTGGTGAATATTTTAGTGAAAAGGGACAATCTTTCATGGGGCTGGGTTAAGGCTACGGTTAGGGTTAGGGTTATGGGGCTAGGGTTAGGGTTACGGTCGTCTTTTGGCCGATTGACTCGAAATTGATCACGAATGTCCTCGATGCCGATGGAAGGAAGGGACAGCAGTTTTTATTGGATTTTAGTGGAATTTGTATTTTTGGTGAATATTTTAAAGAAAGGCGGCCATTTTTCATGAATACCTCTGCCCATTTTTTCAATAGCTTCCAGGTCTTTGGACCGATTGACTCCAAATCTCTCCCAAACGTGATCCTATACTGGCTGAACGAGACACAGCAGTCCCCATTGGATTCGGGTGGAATTTGTATTTTTGGTGAATATTTTAGTGAAAGGGGGCCATTTTTCATGAAAACCTCGGCCCATTTTTTCAATAGCTTCCAGGTCTTTGGACCGATTGACTCCAAATTTCTCCCAGACGTGGTCCTATGCTGGCTGAACGAGACACAGCAGTCCCCATTGGATTCGGGTGGAATTTGTGTTTTTGGTGAATATTTTAAAGAAAGGCGGCCATTTTTCATGAATACCTCTGCCCATTTTTTCAATAGCTTCCAGGTCTTTGGACCGATTGACTCCAAATCTCTCCCAAACGTGGTCCTATACTGGCTGAACGAGACACAGCAGTCCCCATTGGATTCGGGTGGAATTTGTATTTTTGGTGAATATTTTAGTGAAAGGGGGCCATTTTTCATGAAAACCTCGGCCCATTTTTTCAATAGCTTCCAGGTCTTTGGACCGATTGACTCCAAATCTCTCCCAGACGTGGTCCTATACTGGCTGAACGAGACACAGCAGTCCCCATTGGATTCGGGTGGAATTTGTATTTTTGGTGAATATTTTAGTGAAAAGGGACAATCTTTCATGGGGCTGGGTTAAGGCTACGGTTAGGGTTAGGGTTATGGGGCTAGGTTTAGGGTTACGGTCGTCTTTTGGCCGATTGACTCGAAATTGATCACGAATGTCCTCGATGCCGGTGGAAGGAAGGGACAGCAGTTTTTATTGGATTTTAGTGGAATTTGTATTTTTGGTGAATATTTTAAAGAAAGGCGGCCATTTTTCATGAATACCTCTGCCCATTTTTTCAATAGCTTCCAGGTCTTTGGACCGATTGACTCCAAATTTCTCCCAGACGTGGTCCTATGCTGGCTGAACGAGACACAGCAGTCCCCATTGGATTCGGGTGGAATTTGTATTTTTGGTGAATATTTTAGTGAAAGGGGGCCATTTTTCATGAAAACCTCGGCCCATTTTTTCAATAGCTTCCAGGTCTTTGGACCGATTGACTCCAAATCTCTCCCAGACGTGGTCCTATACTGGCTGAACGAGACACAGCAGTCCCCATTGGATTCGGGTGGAATTTGTATTTTTGGTGAATATTTTAGTGAAAAGGGACAATCTTTCATGGGGCTGGGTTAAGGCTACGGTTAGGGTTAGGGTTATGGGGCTAGGGTTAGGGTTACGGTCGTCTTTTGGCCGATTGACTCGAAATTGATCACGAATGTCCTCGATGCCGATGGAAGGAAGGGACAGCAGTTTTTATTGGATTTTAGTGGAATTTGTATTTTTGGTGAATATTTTAAAGAAAGGCGGCCATTTTTCATGAATACCTCTGCCCATTTTTTCAATAGCTTCCAGGTCTTTGGACCGATTGACTCCAAATCTCTCCCAAACGTGATCCTATACTGGCTGAACGAGACACAGCAGTCCCCATTGGATTCGGGTGGAATTTGTATTTTTGGTGAATATTTTAGTGAAAGGGGGCCATTTTTCATGAAAACCTCGGCCCATTTTTTCAATAGCTTCCAGGTCTTTGGACCGATTGACTCCAAATTTCTCCCAGACGTGGTCCTATGCTGGCTGAACGAGACACAGCAGTCCCCATTGGATTCGGGTGGAATTTGTGTTTTTGGTGAATATTTTAAAGAAAGGCGGCCATTTTTCATGAATACCTCTGCCCATTTTTTCAATAGCTTCCAGGTCTTTGGACCGATTGACTCCAAATCTCTCCCAAACGTGGTCCTATACTGGCTGAACGAGACACAGCAGTCCCCATTGGATTCGGGTGGAATTTGTATTTTTGGTGAATATTTTAGTGAAAGGGGGCCATTTTTCATGAAAACCTCGGCCCATTTTTTCAATAGCTTCCAGGTCTTTGGACCGATTGACTCCAAATCTCTCCCAGACGTGGTCCTATACTGGCTGAACGAGACACAGCAGTCCCCATTGGATTCGGGTGGAATTTGTATTTTTGGTGAATATTTTAGTGAAAAGGGACAATCTTTCATGGGGCTGGGTTAAGGCTACGGTTAGGGTTAGGGTTATGGGGCTAGGTTTAGGGTTACGGTCGTCTTTTGGCCGATTGACTCGAAATTGATCACGAATGTCCTCGATGCCGGTGGAAGGAAGGGACAGCAGTTTTTATTGGATTTTAGTGGAATTTGTATTTTTGGTGAATATTTTAAAGAAAGGCGGCCATTTTTCATGAATACCTCTGCCCATTTTTTCAATAGCTTCCAGGTCTTTGGACCGATTGACTCCAAATTTCTCCCAGACGTGGTCCTATGCTGGCTGAACGAGACACAGCAGTCCCCATTGGATTCGGGTGGAATTTGTATTTTTGGTGAATATTTTAGTGAAAGGGGGCCATTTTTCATGAAAACCTCGGCCCATTTTTTCAATAGCTTCCAGGTCTTTGGACCGATTGACTCCAAATTTCTCCCAGACGTGGTCCTATGCTGGCTGAACGAGACACAGCAGTCCCCATTGGATTCGGGTGGAATTTGTATTTTTGGTGAATATTTTAGTGAAAAGGGACAATCTTTCATGGGGCTGGGTTAAGGCTACGGTTAGGGTTAGGGTTATGGGGCTAGGGTTAGGGTTACGGTCGTCTTTTGGCCGATTGACTCGAAATTGATCACGAATGTCCTCGATGCCGGTGGAAGGAAGGGACAGCAGTTTTTATTGGATTTTAGTGGAATTTGTATTTTTGGTGAATATTTTAAAGAAAGGCGGCCATTTTTCATGAATACCTCTGCCCATTTTTTCAATAGCTTACAGGTCTTTGGACCGATTGACTCCAAATTTCTCCCAGACGTGGTCCTATGCTGGCTGAACGAGACACAGCAGTCCCCATTGGATTCGGGTGGAATTTGTATTTTTGGTGAATATTTTAGTGAAAGGGGGCCATTTTTCATGAAAACCTCGGCCCATTTTTTCAATAGCTTCCAGGTCTTTGGACCGATTGACTCCAAATTTCTCCCAGACGTGGTCCTATGCTGGCTGAACGAGACACAGCAGTCCCCATTGGATTCGGGTGGAATTTGTATTTTTGGTGAATATTTTAGTGAAAAGGGACAATCTTTCATGGGGCTGGGTTAAGGCTACGGTTAGGGTTAGGGTTATGGGGCTAGGGTTAGGGTTACGGTCGTCTTTTGGCCGATTGACTCGAAATTGATCACGAATGTCCTCGATGCCGGTGGAAGGAAGGGACAGCAGTTTTTATTGGATTTTAGTGGAATTTGTATTTTTGGTGAATATTTTAAAGAAAGGCGGCCATTTTTCATGAATACCTCTGCCCATTTTTTCAATAGCTTCCAGGTCTTTGGACCGATTGACTCCAAATCTCTCCCAAACGTGGTCCTATACTGGCTGAACGAGACACAGCAGTCCCCATTGGATTCGGGTGGAATTTGTATTTTTGGTGAATATTTTAGTGAAAGGGGGCCATTTTTCATGAAAACCTCGGCCCATTTTTTCAATAGCTTCCAAGTCTTTGGACCGATTGACTCCAAATTTCTCCCAGACGTGGTCCTATGCTGGCTGAACGAGACACAGCAGTCCCCATTGGATTCGGGTGGAATTTGTATTTTTGGTGAATATTTTAGTGAAAAGGGACAATCTTTCATGGGGCTGGGTTAAGGCTACGGTTAGGGTTAGGGTTATGGGGCTAGGGTTAGGGTTACGGTCGTCTTTTGGCCGATTGACTCGAAATTGATCACGAATGTCCTCGATGCCGGTGGAAGGAAGGGACAGCAGTTTTTATTGGATTTTAGTGGAATTTGTATTTTTGGTGAATATTTTAAAGAAAGGCGGCCATTTTTCATGAATACCTCTGCCCATTTTTTCAATAGCTTCCAGGTCTTTGGACCGATTGACTCCAAATCTCTCCCAAACGTGGTCCTATACTGGCTGAACGAGACACAGCAGTCCCCATTGGATTCGGGTGGAATTTGTATTTTTGGTGAATATTTTAGTGAAAAGGGACAATCTTTCATGGGGCTGGGTTAAGGCTACGGTTAGGGTTAGGGTTATGGGGCTAGGGTTAGGGTTACGGTCGTCTTTTGGCCGATTGACTCGAAATTGATCACGAATGTCCTCGATGCCGGTGGAAGGAAGGGACAGCAGTTTTTATTGGATTTTAGTGGAATTTGTATTTTTGGTGAATATTTTAAAGAAAGGCGGCCATTTTTCATGAATACCTCTGCCCATTTTTTCAATAGCTTCCAGGTCTTTGGACCGATTGACTCCAAATCTCTCCCAAACGTGGTCCTATACTGGCTGAACGAGACACAGCAGTCCCCATTGGATTCGGGTGGAATTTGTATTTTTGGTGAATATTTTAGTGAAAGGGGGCCATTTTTCATGAAAACCTCGGCCCATTTTTTCAATAGCTTCCAGGTCTTTGGACCGATTGACTCCAAATCTCTCCCAGACGTGGTCCTATACTGGCTGAACGAGACACAGCAGTCCCCATTGGATTCGGGTGGAATTTGTATTTTTGGTGAATATTTTAGTGAAAGGGGGCCATTTTTCATGAAAACCTCGGCCCATTTTTTCAATAGCTTCCAAGTCTTTGGACCGATTGACTCCAAATTTCTCCCAGACGTGGTCCTATGCTGGCTGAACGAGACACAGCAGTCCCCATTGGATTCGGGTGGAATTTGTATTTTTGGTGAATATTTTAGTGAAAAGGGACAATCTTTCATGGGGCTGGGTTAAGGCTACGGTTAGGGTTAGGGTTATGGGGCTAGGGTTAGGGTTACGGTCGTCTTTTGGCCGATTGACTCGAAATTGATCACGAATGTCCTCGATGCTGGTGGAAGGAAGGGACAGCAGTTTTTATTGGATTTTAGTGGAATTTGTATTTTTGGTGAATATTTTAAAGAAAGGCGGCCATTTTTCATGAATACCTCTGCCCATTTTTTCAATAGCTTCCAGGTCTTTGGACCGATTGACTCCAAATCTCTCCCAAACGTGGTCCTATACTGGCTGAACAAGACACAGCAGTCCCCATTGGATTCGGGTGGAATTTGTATTTTTGGTGAATATTTTAGTGAAAAGGGACAATCTTTCATGGGGCTGGGTTAAGGCTACGGTTAGGGTTAGGGTTATGGGGCTAGGGTTAGGGTTACGGTCGTCTTTTGGCCGATTGACTCGAAATTGATCACGAATGTCCTCGATGCCGGTGGAAGGAAGGGACAGCAGTTTTTATTGGATTTTAGTGGAATTTGTATTTTTGGTGAATATTTTAAAGAAAGGCGGCCATTTTTCATGAATACCTCTGCCCATTTTTTCAATAGCTTCCAGGTCTTTGGACCGATTGACTCCAAATCTCTCCCAAACGTGGTCCTATACTGGCTGAACGAGACACAGCAGTCCCCATTGGATTCGGGTGGAATTTGTATTTTTGGTGAATATTTTAGTGAAAGGGGGCCATTTTTCATGAAAACCTCGGCCCATTTTTTCAATAGCTTCCAGGTCTTTGGACCGATTGACTCCAAATCTCTCCCAGACGTGGTCCTATACTGGCTGAACGAGACACAGCAGTCCCCATTGGATTCGGGTGGAATTTGTATTTTTGGTGAATATTTTAGTGAAAAGGGACAATCTTTCATGGGGCTGGGTTAAGGCTACGGTTAGGGTTAGGGTTATGGGGCTAGGGTTAGGGTTACGGTCGTCTTTTGGCCGATTGACTCGAAATTGATCACGAATGTCCTCGATGCCGATGGAAGGAAGGGACAGCAGTTTTTATTGGATTTTAGTGGAATTTGTATTTTTGGTGAATATTTTAAAGAAAGGCGGCCATTTTTCATGAATACCTCTGCCCATTTTTTCAATAGCTTCCAGGTCTTTGGACCGATTGACTCCAAATCTCTCCCAAACGTGGTCCTATACTGGCTGAACGAGACACAGCAGTCCCCATTGGATTCGGGTGGAATTTGTATTTTTGGTGAATATTTTAGTGAAAAGGGACAATCTTTCATGGGGCTGGGTTAAGGCTACGGTTAGGGTTAGGGTTATGGGGCTAGGGTTAGGGTTACGGTCGTCTTTTGGCCGATTGACTCGAAATTGATCACGAATGTCCTCGATGCCGGTGGAAGGAAGGGACAGCAGTTTTTATTGGATTTTAGTGGAATTTGTATTTTTGGTGAATATTTTAAAGAAAGGCGGCCATTTTTCATGAATACCTCTGCCCATTTTTTCAATAGCTTCCAGGTCTTTGGACCGATTGACTCCAAATCTCTCCCAAACGTGATCCTATACTGGCTGAACGAGACACAGCAGTCCCCATTGGATTCGGGTGGAATTTGTATTTTTGGTGAATATTTTAGTGAAAGGGGGCCATTTTTCATGAAAACCTCGGCCCATTTTTTCAATAGCTTCCAGGTCTTTGGACCGATTGACTCCAAATTTCTCCCAGACGTGGTCCTATGCTGGCTGAACGAGACACAGCAGTCCCCATTGGATTCGGGTGGAATTTGTATTTTTGGTGAATATTTTAGTGAAAAGGGACAATCTTTCATGGGGCTGGGTTAAGGCTACGGTTAGGGTTAGGGTTATGGGGCTAGGGTTAGGGTTACGGTCGTCTTTTGGCCGATTGACTCGAAATTGATCACGAATGTCCTCGATGCCGGTGGAAGGAAGGGACAGCAGTTTTTATTGGATTTTAGTGGAATTTGTATTTTTGGTGAATATTTTAAAGAAAGGCGGCCATTTTTCATGAATACCTCTACCCATTTTTTCAATAGCTTCCAGGTCTTTGGACCGATTGACTCCAAATCTCTCCCAAACGTGGTCCTATACTGGCTGAACGAGACACAGCAGTCCCCATTGGATTCGGGTGGAATTTGTATTTTTGGTGAATATTTTAGTGAAAGGGGGCCATTTTTCATGAAAACCTCGGCCCATTTTTTCAATAGCTTCCAGGTCTTTGGACCGATTGACTCCAAATCTCTCCCAGACGTGGTCCTATACTGGCTGAACGAGACACAGCAGTCCCCATTGGATTCGGGTGGAATTTGTATTTTTGGTGAATATTTTAGTGAAAAGGGACAATCTTTCATGGGGCTGGGTTAAGGCTACGGTTAGGGTTAGGGTTATGGGGCTAGGGTTAGGGTTACGGTCGTCTTTTGGCCGATTGACTCGAAATTGATCACGAATGTCCTCGATGCCGATGGAAGGAAGGGACAGCAGTTTTTATTGGATTTTAGTGGAATTTGTATTTTTGGTGAATATTTTAAAGAAAGGCGGCCATTTTTCATGAATACCTCTGCCCATTTTTTCAATAGCTTCCAGGTCTTTGGACCGATTGACTCCAAATCTCTCCCAAACGTGATCCTATACTGGCTGAACGAGACACAGCAGTCCCCATTGGATTCGGGTGGAATTTGTATTTTTGGTGAATATTTTAGTGAAAGGGGGCCATTTTTCATGAAAACCTCGGCCCATTTTTTCAATAGCTTCCAGGTCTTTGGACCGATTGACTCCAAATTTCTCCCAGACGTGGTCCTATGCTGGCTGAACGAGACACAGCAGTCCCCATTGGATTCGGGTGGAATTTGTGTTTTTGGTGAATATTTTAAAGAAAGGCGGCCATTTTTCATGAATACCTCTGCCCATTTTTTCAATAGCTTCCAGGTCTTTGGACCGATTGACTCCAAATCTCTCCCAAACGTGGTCCTATACTGGCTGAACGAGACACAGCAGTCCCCATTGGATTCGGGTGGAATTTGTATTTTTGGTGAATATTTTAGTGAAAGGGGGCCATTTTTCATGAAAACCTCGGCCCATTTTTTCAATAGCTTCCAGGTCTTTGGACCGATTGACTCCAAATCTCTCCCAGACGTGGTCCTATACTGGCTGAACGAGACACAGCAGTCCCCATTGGATTCGGGTGGAATTTGTATTTTTGGTGAATATTTTAGTGAAAAGGGACAATCTTTCATGGGGCTGGGTTAAGGCTACGGTTAGGGTTAGGGTTATGGGGCTAGGTTTAGGGTTACGGTCGTCTTTTGGCCGATTGACTCGAAATTGATCACGAATGTCCTCGATGCCGGTGGAAGGAAGGGACAGCAGTTTTTATTGGATTTTAGTGGAATTTGTATTTTTGGTGAATATTTTAAAGAAAGGCGGCCATTTTTCATGAATACCTCTGCCCATTTTTTCAATAGCTTCCAGGTCTTTGGACCGATTGACTCCAAATTTCTCCCAGACGTGGTCCTATGCTGGCTGAACGAGACACAGCAGTCCCCATTGGATTCGGGTGGAATTTGTATTTTTGGTGAATATTTTAGTGAAAGGGGGCCATTTTTCATGAAAACCTCGGCCCATTTTTTCAATAGCTTCCAGGTCTTTGGACCGATTGACTCCAAATTTCTCCCAGACGTGGTCCTATGCTGGCTGAACGAGACACAGCAGTCCCCATTGGATTCGGGTGGAATTTGTATTTTTGGTGAATATTTTAGTGAAAAGGGACAATCTTTCATGGGGCTGGGTTAAGGCTACGGTTAGGGTTAGGGTTATGGGGCTAGGGTTAGGGTTACGGTCGTCTTTTGGCCGATTGACTCGAAATTGATCACGAATGTCCTCGATGCCGGTGGAAGGAAGGGACAGCAGTTTTTATTGGATTTTAGTGGAATTTGTATTTTTGGTGAATATTTTAAAGAAAGGCGGCCATTTTTCATGAATACCTCTGCCCATTTTTTCAATAGCTTCCAGGTCTTTGGACCGATTGACTCCAAATCTCTCCCAAACGTGGTCCTATACTGGCTGAACGAGACACAGCAGTCCCCATTGGATTCGGGTGGAATTTGTATTTTTGGTGAATATTTTAGTGAAAGGGGGCCATTTTTCATGAAAACCTCGGCCCATTTTTTCAATAGCTTCCAGGTCTTTGGACCGATTGACTCCAAATTTCTCCCAGACGTGGTCCTATGCTGGCTGAACGAGACACAGCAGTCCCCATTGGATTCGGGTGGAATTTGTATTTTTGGTGAATATTTTAGTGAAAAGGGACAATCTTTCATGGGGCTGGGTTAAGGCTACGGTTAGGGTTAGGGTTATGGGGCTAGGGTTAGGGTTACGGTCGTCTTTTGGCCGATTGACTCGAAATTGATCACGAATGTCCTCGATGCCGGTGGAAGGAAGGGACAGCAGTTTTTATTGGATTTTAGTGGAATTTGTATTTTTGGTGAATATTTTAAAGAAAGGCGGCCATTTTTCATGAATACCTCTGCCCATTTTTTCAATAGCTTCCAGGTCTTTGGACCGATTGACTCCAAATTTCTCCCAGACGTGGTCCTATGCTGGCTGAACGAGACACAGCAGTCCCCATTGGATTCGGGTGGAATTTGTATTTTTGGTGAATATTTTAGTGAAAGGGGGCCATTTTTCATGAAAACCTCGGCCCATTTTTTCAATAGCTTCCAGGTCTTTGGACCGATTGACTCCAAATTTCTCCCAGACGTGGTCCTATGCTGGCTGAACGAGACACAGCAGTCCCCATTGGATTCGGGTGGAATTTGTATTTTTGGTGAATATTTTAGTGAAAAGGGACAATCTTTCATGGGGCTGGGTTAAGGCTACGGTTAGGGTTAGGGTTATGGGGCTAGGGTTAGGGTTACGGTCGTCTTTTGGCCGATTGACTTGAAATTGATCACGAATGTCCTCGATGCCGGTGGAAGGAAGGGACAGCAGTTTTTATTGGATTTTAGTGGAATTTGTATTTTTGGTGAATATTTTAAAGAAAGGCGGCCATTTTTCATGAATACCTCTGCCCATTTTTTCAATAGCTTCCAGGTCTTTGGACCGATTGACTCCAAATCTCTCCCAAACGTGGTCCTATACTGGCTGAACGAGACACAGCAGTCCCCATTGGATTCGGGTGGAATTTGTATTTTTGGTGAATATTTTAGTGAAAGGGGGCCATTTTTCATGAAAACCTCGGCCCATTTTTTCAATAGCTTCCAGGTCTTTGGACCGATTGACTCCAAATTTCTCCCAGACGTGGTCCTATGCTGGCTGAACGAGACACAGCAGTCCCCATTGGATTCGGGTGGAATTTGTATTTTGGGTGAATATTTTAGTGAAAAGGGACAATCTTTCATGGGGCTGGGTTAAGGCTACGGTTAGGGTTAGGGTTATGGGGCTAGGGTTAGAGTTACGGTCGTCTTTTGGCCGATTGACTCGAAATTGATCACGAATGTCCTCGATGCCGGTGGAAGGAAGGGACAGCAGTTTTTATTGGATTTTAGTGGAATTTGTATTTTTGGTGAATATTTTAAAGAAAGGCGGCCATTTTTCATGAATACCTCTGCCCATTTTTTCAATAGCTTCCAGGTCTTTGGACCGATTGACTCCAAATTTCTCCCAGACGTGGTCCTATGCTGGCTGAACGAGACACAGCAGTCCCCATTGGATTCGGGTGGAATTTGTATTTTTGGTGAATATTTTAGTGAAAGGGGGCCATTTTTCATGAAAACCTCGGCCCATTTTTTCAATAGCTTCCAGGTCTTTGGACCGATTGACTCCAAATTTCTCCCAGACGTGGTCCTATGCTGGCTGAACGAGACACAGCAGTCCCCATTGGATTCGGGTGGAATTTGTATTTTTGGTGAATATTTTAGTGAAAAGGGACAATCTTTCATGGGGCTGGGTTAAGGCTACGGTTAGGGTTAGGGTTATGGGGCTAGGGTTAGGGTTACGGTCGTCTTTTGGCCGATTGACTCGAAATTGATCACAAATGTCCTCGATGCCGATGGAAGGAAGGGACAGCAGTTTTTATTGGATTTTAGTGGAATTTGTATTTTTGGTGAATATTTTAAAGAAAGGCGGCCATTTTTCATGAATACCTCTGCCCATTTTTTCAATAGCTTCCAGGTCTTTGGACCGATTGACTCCAAATCTCTCCCAAACGTGGTCCTATACTGGCTGAACGAGACACAGCAGTCCCCATTGGATTCGGGTGGAATTTGTATTTTTGGTGAATATTTTAGTGAAAGGGGGCCATTTTTCATGAAAACCTCGGCCCATTTTTTCAATAGCTTCCAGGTCTTTGGACCGATTGACTCCAAATCTCTCCCAGACGTGGTCCTATACTGGCTGAACGAGACACAGCAGTCCCCATTGGATTCGGGTGGAATTTGTATTTTTGGTGAATATTTTAGTGAAAAGGGACAATCTTTCATGGGGCTGGGTTAAGGCTACGGTTAGGGTTAGGGTTATGGGGCTAGGGTTAGGGTTACGGTCGTCTTTTGGCCGATTGACTCGAAATTGATCATGAATGTCCTCGATGCCGATGGAAGGAAGGGACAGCAGTTTTTATTGGATTTTAGTGGAATTTGTATTTTTGGTGAATATTTTAAAGAAAGGCGGCCATTTTTCATGAATACCTCTGCCCATTTTTTCAATAGCTTCCAGGTCTTTGGACCGATTGACTCCAAATCTCTCCCAAACGTGATCCTATACTGGCTGAACGAGACACAGCAGTCCCCATTGGATTCGGGTGGAATTTGTATTTTTGGTGAATATTTTAGTGAAAGGGGGCCATTTTTCATGAAAACCTCGGCCCATTTTTTCAATAGCTTCCAGGTCTTTGGACCGATTGACTCCAAATTTCTCCCAGACGTGGTCCTATGCTGGCTGAACGAGACACAGCAGTCCCCATTGGATTCGGGTGGAATTTGTATTTTTGGTGAATATTTTAGTGAAAAGGGACAATCTTTCATGGGGCTGGGTTAAGGCTACGGTTAGGGTTAGGGTTATGGGGCTAGGGTTAGGGTTACGGTCGTCTTTTGGCCGATTGACTCGAAATTGATCACGAATGTCCTCGATGCCGGTGGAAGGAAGGGACAGCAGTTTTTATTGGATTTTAGTGGAATTTGTATTTTTGGTGAATATTTTAAAGAAAGGCGGCCATTTTTCATGAATACCTCTGCCCATTTTTTCAATAGCTTCCAGGTCTTTGGACCGATTGACTCCAAATCTCTCCCAAACGTGGTCCTATACTGGCTGAACGAGACACAGCAGTCCCCATTGGATTCGGGTGGAATTTGTATTTTTGGTGAATATTTTAGTGAAAGGGGGCCATTTTTCATGAAAACCTCGGCCCATTTTTTCAATAGCTTCCAGGTCTTTGGACCGATTGACTCCAAATCTCTCCCAGACGTGGTCCTATGCTGGCTGAACGAGACACAGCAGTCCCCATTGGATTCGGGTGGAATTTGTATTTTTGGTGAATATTTTAGTGAAAAGGGACAATCTTTCATGGGGCTGGGTTAAGGCTACGGTTAGGGTTAGGGTTATGGGGCTAGGGTTAGGGTTACGGTCGTCTTTTGGCCGATTGACTCGAAATTGATCACGAATGTCCTCGATGCCGATGGAAGGAAGGGACAGCAGTTTTTATTGGATTTTAGTGGAATTTGTATTTTTGGTGAATATTTTAAAGAAAGGCGGCCATTTTTCATGAATACCTCTGCCCATTTTTTCAATAGCTTCCAGGTCTTTGGACCGATTGACTCCAAATCTCTCCCAAACGTGATCCTATACTGGCTGAACGAGACACAGCAGTCCCCATTGGATTCGGGTGGAATTTGTATTTTTGGTGAATATTTTAGTGAAAGGGGGCCATTTTTCATGAAAACCTCGGCCCATTTTTTCAATAGCTTCCAGGTCTTTGGACCGATTGACTCCAAATTTCTCCCAGACGTGGTCCTATGCTGGCTGAACGAGACACAGCAGTCCCCATTGGATTCGGGTGGAATTTGTATTTTTGGTGAATATTTTAGTGAAAAGGGACAATCTTTCATGGGGCTGGGTTAAGGCTACGGTTAGGGTTAGGGTTATGGGGCTAGGGTTAGGGTTACGGTCGTCTTTTGGCCGATTGACTCGAAATTGATCACGAATGTCCTCGATGCCGGTGGAAGGAAGGGACAGCAGTTTTTATTGGATTTTAGTGGAATTTGTATTTTTGGTGAATATTTTAAAGAAAGGCGGCCATTTTTCATGAATACCTCTGCCCATTTTTTCAATAGCTTCCAGGTCTTTGGACCGATTGACTCCAAATCTCTCCCAAACGTGGTCCTATACTGGCTGAACGAGACACAGCAGTCCCCATTGGATTCGGGTGGAATTTGTATTTTTGGTGAATATTTTAGTGAAAGGGGGCCATTTTTCATGAAAACCTCGGCCCATTTTTTCAATAGCTTCCAGGTCTTTGGACCGATTGACTCCAAATTTCTCCCAGACGTGGTCCTATGCTGGCTGAAGGAGACACAGCAGTCCCCATTGGATTCGGGTGGAATTTGTATTTTGGGTGAATATTTTAGTGAAAAGGGACAATCTTTCATGGGGCTGGGTTAAGGCTACGGTTAGGGTTAGGGTTATGGGGCTAGGGTTAGAGTTACGGTCGTCTTTTGGCCGATTGACTCGAAATTGATCACGAATGTCCTCGATGCCGGTGGAAGGAAGGGACAGCAGTTTTTATTGGATTTTAGTGGAATTTGTATTTTTGGTGAATATTTTAAAGAAAGGCGGCCATTTTTCATGAATACCTCTGCCCATTTTTTCAATAGCTTCCAGGTCTTTGGACCGATTGACTCCAAATTTCTCCCAGACGTGGTCCTATGCTGGCTGAACGAGACACAGCAGTCCCCATTGGATTCGGGTGGAATTTGTATTTTTGGTGAATATTTTAGTGAAAGGGGGCCATTTTTCATGAAAACCTCGGCCCATTTTTTCAATAGCTTCCAGGTCTTTGGACCGATTGACTCCAAATTTCTCCCAGACGTGGTCCTATGCTGGCTGAACGATACACAGCAGTCCCCATTGGATTCGGGTGGAATTTGTATTTTTGGTGAATATTTTAGTGAAAAGGGACAATCTTTCATGGGGCTGGGTTAAGGCTACGGTTAGGGTTAGGGTTATGGGGCTAGGGTTAGGGTTACGGTCGTCTTTTGGCCGATTGACTCGAAATTGATCACGAATGTCCTCGATGCCAGTGGAAGGAAGGGACAGCAGTTTTTATTGGATTTTAGTGGAATTTGTATTTTTGGTGAATATTTTAAAGAAAGGCGGCCATTTTTCATGAATACCTCTGCCCATTTTTTCAATAGCTTCCAGGTCTTTGGACCGATTGACTCCAAATCTCTCCCAAACGTGGTCCTATGCTGGCTGAACGAGACACAGCAGTCCCCATTGGATTCGGGTGGAATTTGTATTTTTGGTGAATATTTTAGTGAAAGGGGGCCATTTTTCATGAAAACCTCGGCCCATTTTTTCAATAGCTTCCAGGTCTTTGGACCGATTGACTCCAAATTTCTCCCAGACGTGGTCCTATGCTGGCTGAACGAGACACAGCAGTCCCCATTGGATTCGGGTGGAATTTGTATTTTTGGTGAATATTTTAGTGAAAAGGGACAATCTTTCATGGGGCTGGGTTAAGGCTACGGTTAGGGTTAGGGTTATGGGGCTAGGGTTAGGGTTACGGTCGTCTTTTGGCCGATTGACTCGAAATTGATCACGAATGTCCTCGATGCCGGTGGAAGGAAGGGACAGCAGTTTTTATTGGATTTTAGTGGAATTTGTATTTTTGGTGAATATTTTAAAGAAAGGCGGCCATTTTTCATGAATACCTCTGCCCATTTTTTCAATAGCTTCCAGGTCTTTGGACCGATTGACTCCAAATCTCTCCCAAACGTGATCCTATACTGGCTGAACGAGACACAGCAGTCCCCATTGGATTCGGGTGGAATTTGTATTTTTGGTGAATATTTTAGTGAAAGGGGGCCATTTTTCATGAAAACCTCAGCCCATTTTTTCAATAGCTTCCAGGTCTTTGGACCGATTGACTCCAAATCTCTCCCAGACGTGGTCCTATACTGGCTGAACGAGACACAGCAGTCCCCATTGGATTCGGGTGGAATTTGTATTTTTGGTGAATATTTTAGTGAAAAGGGACAATCTTTCATGGGGCTGGGTTAAGGCTACGGTTAGGGTTAGGGTTATGGGGCTAGGGTTAGGGTTACGGTCGTCTTTTGGCCGATTGACTCGAAATTGATCACGAATGTCCTCGATGCCGGTGGAAGGAAGGGACAGCAGTTTTTATTGGATTTTAGTGGAATTTGTATTTTTGGTGAATATTTTAAAGAAAGGCGGCCATTTTTCATGAATACCTCTGCCCATTTTTTCAATAGCTTCCAGGTCTTTGGACCGATTGACTCCAAATCTCTCCCAAACGTGGTCCTATACTGGCTGAACGAGACACAGCAGTCCCCATTGGATTCGGGTGGAATTTGTATTTTTGGTGAATATTTTAGTGAAAGGGGGCCATTTTTCATGAAAACCTCGGCCCATTTTTTCAATAGCTTCCAGGTCTTTGGACCGATTGACTCCAAATTTCTCCCAGACGTGGTCCTATGCTGGCTGAACGAGACACAGCAGTCCCCATTGGATTCGGGTGGAATTTGTATTTTGGGTGAATATTTTAGTGAAAAGGGACAATCTTTCATGGGGCTGGGTTAAGGCTACGGTTAGGGTTAGGGTTATGGGGCTAGGGTTAGAGTTACGGTCGTCTTTTGGCCGATTGACTCGAAATTGATCACGAATGTCCTCGATGCCGGTGGAAGGAAGGGACAGCAGTTTTTATTGGATTTTAGTGGAATTTGTATTTTTGGTGAATATTTTAAAGAAAGGCGGCCATTTTTCATGAATACCTCTGCCCATTTTTTCAATAGCTTCCAGGTCTTTGGACCGATTGACTCCAAATTTCTCCCAGACGTGGTCCTATGCTGGCTGAACGAGACACAGCAGTCCCCATTGGATTCGGGTGGAATTTGTATTTTTGGTGAATATTTTAGTGAAAGGGGGCCATTTTTCATGAAAACCTCGGCCCATTTTTTCAATAGCTTCCAGGTCTTTGGACCGATTGACTCCAAATTTCTCCCAGACGTGGTCCTATGCTGGCTGAACGATACACAGCAGTCCCCATTGGATTCGGGTGGAATTTGTATTTTTGGTGAATATTTTAGTGAAAAGGGACAATCTTTCATGGGGCTGGGTTAAGGCTACGGTTAGGGTTAGGGTTATGGGGCTAGGGTTAGGGTTACGGTCGTCTTTTGGCCGATTGACTCGAAATTGATCACGAATGTCCTCGATGCCAGTGGAAGGAAGGGACAGCAGTTTTTATTGGATTTTAGTGGAATTTGTATTTTTGGTGAATATTTTAAAGAAAGGCGGCCATTTTTCATGAATACCTCTGCCCATTTTTTCAATAGCTTCCAGGTCTTTGGACCGATTGACTCCAAATCTCTCCCAGACGTGGTCCTATGCTGGCTGAACGATACACAGCAGTCCCCATTGGATTCGGGTGGAATTTGTATTTTTGGTGAATATTTTAGTGAAAAGGGACAATCTTTCATGGGGCTGGGTTAAGGCTACGGTTAGGGTTAGGGTTATGGGGCTAGGGTTAGGGTTACGGTCGTCTTTTGGCCGATTGACTCGAAATTGATCACGAATGTCCTCGATGCCGGTGGAAGGAAGGGACAGCAGTTTTTATTGGATTTTAGTGGAATTTGTATTTTTGGTGAATATTTTAAAGAAAGGCGGCCATTTTTCATGAATACCTCTGCCCATTTTTTCAATAGCTTCCAGGTCTTTGGACCGATTGACTCCAAATCTCTCCCAAACGTGATCCTATACTGGCTGAACGAGACACAGCAGTCCCCATTGGATTCGGGTGGAATTTGTATTTTTGGTGAATATTTTAGTGAAAGGGGGCCATTTTTCATGAAAACCTCGGCCCATTTTTTCAATAGCTTCCAGGTCTTTGGACCGATTGACTCCAAATTTCTCCCAGACGTGGTCCTATGCTGGCTGAACGAGACACAGCAGTCCCCATTGGATTCGGGTGGAATTTGTATTTTTGGTGAATATTTTAGTGAAAAGGGACAATCTTTCATGGGGCTGGGTTAAGGCTACGGTTAGGGTTAGGGTTATGGGGCTAGGGTTAGGGTTACGGTCGTCTTTTGGCCGATTGACTCGAAATTGATCACGAATGTCCTCGATGCCGATGGAAGGAAGGGACAGCAGTTTTTATTGGATTTTAGTGGAATTTGTATTTTTGGTGAATATTTTAAAGAAAGGCGGCCATTTTTCATGAATACCTCTGCCCATTTTTTCAATAGCTTCCAGGTCTTTGGACCGATTGACTCCAAATCTCTCCCAAACGTGGTCCTATACTGGCTGAACGAGACACAGCAGTCCCCATTGGATTCGGGTGGAATTTGTATTTTTGGTGAATATTTTAGTGAAAAGGGACAATCTTTCATGGGGCTGGGTTAAGGCTACGGTTAGGGTTAGGGTTATGGGGCTAGGGTTAGGGTTACGGTCGTCTTTTGGCCGATTGACTCGAAATTGATCACGAATGTCCTCGATGCCGATGGAAGGAAGGGACAGCAGTTTTTATTGGATTTTAGTGGAATTTGTATTTTTGGTGAATATTTTAAAGAAAGGCGGCCATTTTTCATGAATACCTCTGCCCATTTTTTCAATAGCTTCCAGGTCTTTGGACCGATTGACTCCAAATCTCTCCCAAACGTGATCCTATACTGGCTGAACGAGACACAGCAGTCCCCATTGGATTCGGGTGGAATTTGTATTTTTGGTGAATATTTTAGTGAAAGGGGGCCATTTTTCATGAAAACCTCGGCCCATTTTTTCAATAGCTTCCAGGTCTTTGGACCGATTGACTCCAAATTTCTCCCAGACGTGGTCCTATGCTGGCTGAACGAGACACAGCAGTCCCCATTGGATTCGGGTGGAATTTGTATTTTTGGTGAATATTTTAGTGAAAAGGGACAATCTTTCATGGGGCTGGGTTAAGGCTACGGTTAGGGTTAGGGTTATGGGGCTAGGGTTAGGGTTACGGTCGTCTTTTGGCCGATTGACTCGAAATTGATCACGAATGTCCTCGATGCCGGTGGAAGGAAGGGACAGCAGTTTTTATTGGATTTTAGTGGAATTTGTATTTTTGGTGAATATTTTAAAGAAAGGCGGCCATTTTTCATGAATACCTCTGCCCATTTTTTCAATAGCTTCCAGGTCTTTGGACCGATTGACTCCAAATCTCTCCCAAACGTGATCCTATACTGGCTGAACGAGACACAGCAGTCCCCATTGGATTCGGGTGGAATTTGTATTTTTGGTGAATATTTTAGTGAAAGGGGGCCATTTTTCATGAAAACCTCGGCCCATTTTTTCAATAGCTTCCAGGTCTTTGGACCGATTGACTCCAAATTTCTCCCAGACGTGGTCCTATGCTGGCTGAACGAGACACAGCAGTCCCCATTGGATTCGGGTGGAATTTGTATTTTTGGTGAATATTTTAGTGAAAAGGGACAATCTTTCATGGGGCTGGGTTAAGGCTACGGTTAGGGTTAGGGTTATGGGGCTAGGGTTAGGGTTACGGTCGTCTTTTGGCCGATTGACTCGAAATTGATCACGAATGTCCTCGATGCCGATGGAAGGAAGGGACAGCAGTTTTTATTGGATTTTAGTGGAATTTGTATTTTTGGTGAATATTTTAAAGAAAGGCGGCCATTTTTCATGAATACCTCTGCCCATTTTTTCAATAGCTTCCAGGTCTTTGGACCGATTGACTCCAAATCTCTCCCAAACGTGATCCTATACTGGCTGAACGAGACACAGCAGTCCCCATTGGATTCGGGTGGAATTTGTATTTTTGGTGAATATTTTAGTGAAAGGGGGCCATTTTTCATGAAAACCTCGGCCCATTTTTTCAATAGCTTCCAGGTCTGTGGACCGATTGACTCCAAATTTCTCCCAGACGTGGTCCTATGCTGGCTGAACGAGACACAGCAGTCCCCATTGGATTCGGGTGGAATTTGTATTTTTGGTGAATATTTTAGTGAAAAGGGACAATCTTTCATGGGGCTGGGTTAAGGCTACGGTTAGGGTTAGGGTTATGGGGCTAGGGTTAGGGTTACGGTCGTCTTTTGGCCGATTGACTCGAAATTGATCACGAATGTCCTCGATGCCGGTGGAAGGAAGGGACAGCAGTTTTTATTGGATTTTAGTGGAATTTGTATTTTTGGTGAATATTTTAAAGAAAGGCGGCCATTTTTCATGAATACCTCTGCCCATTTTTTCAATAGCTTCCAGGTCTTTGGACCGATTGACTCCAAATTTCTCCCAGACGTGGTCCTATGCTGGCTGAACGAGACACAGCAGTCCCCATTGGATTCGGGTGGAATTTGTATTTTTGGTGAATATTTTAGTGAAAGGGGGCCATTTTTCATGAAAACCTCGGCCCATTTTTTCAATAGCTTCCAGGTCTTTGGACCGATTGACTCCAAATCTCTCCCAGACGTGGTCCTATACTGGCTGAACGAGACACAGCGGTCCCCATTGGATTCGGGTGGAATTTGTATTTTTGGTGAATATTTTAGTGAAAAGGGACAATCTTTCATGGGGCTGGGTTAAGGCTACGGTTAGGGTTAGGGTTATGGGGCTAGGGTTAGGGTTACGGTCGTCTTTTGGCCGATTGACTCGAAATTGATCACGAATGTCCTCGATGCCGATGGAAGGAAGGGACAGCAGTTTTTATTGGATTTTAGTGGAATTTGTATTTTTGGTGAATATTTTAAAGAAAGGCGGCCATTTTTCATGAATACCTCTGCCCATTTTTTCAATAGCTTCCAGGTCTTTGGACCGATTGACTCCAAATCTCTCCCAAACGTGATCCTATACTGGCTGAACGAGACACAGCAGTCCCCATTGGATTCGGGTGGAATTTGTATTTTTGGTGAATATTTTAGTGAAAAGGGACAATCTTTCATGGGGCTGGGTTAAGGCTACGGTTAGGGTTAGGGTTATGGGGCTAGGGTTAGGGTTACGGTCGTCTTTTGGCCGATTGACTCGAAATTGATCACGAATGTCCTCGATGCCGATGGAAGGAAGGGACAGCAGTTTTTATTGGATTTTAGTGGAATTTGTATTTTTGGTGAATATTTTAAAGAAAGGCGGCCATTTTTCATGAATACCTCTGCCCATTTTTTCAATAGCTTCCAGGTCTTTGGACCGATTGACTCCAAATCTCTCCCAAACGTGATCCTATACTGGCTGAACGAGACACAGCAGTCCCCATTGGATTCGGGTGGAATTTGTATTTTTGGTGAATATTTTAGTGAAAGGGGGCCATTTTTCATGAAAACCTCGGCCCATTTTTTCAATAGCTTCCAGGTCTTTGGACCGATTGACTCCAAATTTCTCCCAGACGTGGTCCTATGCTGGCTGAACGAGACACAGCAGTCCCCATTGGATTCGGGTGGAATTTGTATTTTTGGTGAATATTTTAGTGAAAAGGGACAATCTTTCATGGGGCTGGGTTAAGGCTACGGTTAGGGTTAGGGTTATGGGGCTAGGGTTAGGGTTACGGTCGTCTTTTGGCCGATTGACTCGAAATTGATCACGAATGTCCTCGATGCCGGTGGAAGGAAGGGACAGCAGTTTTTATTGGATTTTAGTGGAATTTGTATTTTTGGTGAATATTTTAAAGAAAGGCGGCCATTTTTCATGAATACCTCTGCCCATTTTTTCAATAGCTTCCAGGTCTTTGGACCGATTGACTCCAAATCTCTCCCAAACGTGATCCTATACTGGCTGAACGAGACACAGCAGTCCCCATTGGATTCGGGTGGAATTTGTATTTTTGGTGAATATTTTAGTGAAAGGGGGCCATTTTTCATGAAAACCTCGGCCCATTTTTTCAATAGCTTCCAGGTCTTTGGACCGATTGACTCCAAATTTCTCCCAGACGTGGTCCTATGCTGGCTGAACGAGACACAGCAGTCCCCATTGGATTCGGGTGGAATTTGTATTTTTGGTGAATATTTTAGTGAAAAGGGACAATCTTTCATGGGGCTGGGTTAAGGCTACGGTTAGGGTTAGGGTTATGGGGCTAGGGTTAGGGTTACGGTCGTCTTTTGGCCGATTGACTCGAAATTGATCACGAATGTCCTCGATGCCGATGGAAGGAAGGGACAGCAGTTTTTATTGGATTTTAGTGGAATTTGTATTTTTGGTGAATATTTTAAAGAAAGGCGGCCATTTTTCATGAATACCTCTGCCCATTTTTTCAATAGCTTCCAGGTCTTTGGACCGATTGACTCCAAATCTCTCCCAAACGTGATCCTATACTGGCTGAACGAGACACAGCAGTCCCCATTGGATTCGGGTGGAATTTGTATGTTTGGTGAATATTTTAGTGAAAGGGGGCCATTTTTCATGAAAACCTCGGCCCATTTTTTCAATAGCTTCCAGGTCTTTGGACCGATTGACTCCAAATTTCTCCCAGACGTGGTCCTATGCTGGCTGAACGAGACACAGCAGTCCCCATTGGATTCGGGTGGAATTTGTATTTTTGGTGAATATTTTAGTGAAAAGGGACAATCTTTCATGGGGCTGGGTTAAGGCTACGGTTAGGGTTAGGGTTATGGGGCTAGGGTTAGGGTTACGGTCGTCTTTTGGCCGATTGACTCGAAATTGATCACGAATGTCCTCGATGCCGGTGGAAGGAAGGGACAGCAGTTTTTATTGGATTTTAGTGGAATTTGTATTTTTGGTGAATATTTTAAAGAAAGGCGGCCATTTTTCATGAATACCTCTGCCCATTTTTTCAATAGCTTCCAGGTCTTTGGACCGATTGACTCCAAATTTCTCCCAGACGTGGTCCTATGCTGGCTGAACGAGACACAGCAGTCCCCATTGGATTCGGGTGGAATTTGTATTTTTGGTGAATATTTTAGTGAAAGGGGGCCATTTTTCATGAAAACCTCGGCCCATTTTTTCAATAGCTTCCAGGTCTTTGGACCGATTGACTCCAAATCTCTCCCAGACGTGGTCCTATACTGGCTGAACGAGACACAGCGGTCCCCATTGGATTCGGGTGGAATTTGTATTTTTGGTGAATATTTTAGTGAAAAGGGACAATCTTTCATGGGGCTGGGTTAAGGCTACGGTTAGGGTTAGGGTTATGGGGCTAGGGTTAGGGTTACGGTCGTCTTTTGGCCGATTGACTCGAAATTGATCACGAATGTCCTCGATGCCGATGGAAGGAAGGGACAGCAGTTTTTATTGGATTTTAGTGGAATTTGTATTTTTGGTGAATATTTTAAAGAAAGGCGGCCATTTTTCATGAATACCTCTGCCCATTTTTTCAATAGCTTCCAGGTCTTTGGACCGATTGACTCCAAATCTCTCCCAAACGTGATCCTATACTGGCTGAACGAGACACAGCAGTCCCCATTGGATTCGGGTGGAATTTGTATTTTTGGTGAATATTTTAGTGAAAGGGGGCCATTTTTCATGAAAACCTCGGCCCATTTTTTCAATAGCTTCCAGGTCTTTGGACCGATTGACTCCAAATTTCTCCCAGACGTGGTCCTATGCTGGCTGAACGAGACACAGCAGTCCCCATTGGATTCGGGTGGAATTTGTATTTTTGGTGAATATTTTAGTGAAAAGGGACAATCTTTCATGGGGCTGGGTTAAGGCTACGGTTAGGGTTAGGGTTATGGGGCTAGGGTTAGGGTTACGGTCGTCTTTTGGCCGATTGACTCGAAATTGATCACGAATGTCCTCGATGCCGGTGGAAGGAAGGGACAGCAGTTTTTATTGGATTTTAGTGGAATTTGTATTTTTGGTGAATATTTTAAAGAAAGGCGGCCATTTTTCATGAATACCTCTGCCCATTTTTTCAATAGCTTCCAGGTCTTTGGACCGATTGACTCCAAATCTCTCCCAAACGTGGTCCTATACTGGCTGAACGAGACACAGCAGTCCCCATTGGATTCGGGTGGAATTTGTATTTTTGGTGAATATTTTAGTGAAAGGGGGCCATTTTTCATGAAAACCTCGGCCCATTTTTTCAATAGCTTCCAGGTCTTTGGACCGATTGACTCCAAATTTCTCCCAGACGTGGTCCTATGCTGGCTGAACGAGACACAGCAGTCCCCATTGGATTCGGGTGGAATTTGTATTTTTGGTGAATATTTTAGTGAAAAGGGACAATCTTTCATGGGGCTGGGTTAAGGCTACGGTTAGGGTTAGGGTTATGGGGCTAGGGTTAGGGTTACGGTCGTCTTTTGGCCGATTGACTCGAAATTGATCACGAATGTCCTCGATGCCGGTGGAAGGAAAGGACAGCAGTTTTTATTGGATTTTAGTGGAATTTGTATTTTTGGTGAATATTTTAAAGAAAGGCGGCCATTTTTCATGAATACCTCTGCCCATTTTTTCAATAGCTTCCAGGTCTTTGGACCGATTGACTCCAAATCTCTCCCAAACGTGGTCCTATACTGGCTGAACGAGACACAGCAGTCCCCATTGGATTCGGGTGGAATTTGTATTTTTGGTGAATATTTTAGTGAAAGGGGGCCATTTTTCATGAAAACCTCGGCCCATTTTTTCAATAGCTTCCAGGTCTTTGGACCGATTGACTCCAAATTTCTCCCAGACGTGGTCCTATGCTGGCTGAACGAGACACAGCAGTCCCCATTGGATTCGGGTGGAATTTGTATTTTGGGTGAATATTTTAGTGAAAAGGGACAATCTTTCATGGGGCTGGGTTAAGGCTACGGTTAGGGTTAGGGTTATGGGGCTAGGGTTAGGGTTACGGTCGTCTTTTGGCCGATTGACTCGAAATTGATCACGAATGTCCTCGATGCCGGTGGAAGGAAGGGACAGCAGTTTTTATTGGATTTTAGTGGAATTTGTATTTTTGGTGAATATTTTAAAGAAAGGCGGCCATTTTTCATGAATACCTCTGCCCATTTTTTCAATAGCTTCCAGGTCTTTGGACCGATTGACTCCAAATCTCTCCCAAACGTGATCCTATACTGGCTGAACGAGACACAGCAGTCCCCATTGGATTCGGGTGGAATTTGTATTTTTGGTGAATATTTTAGTGAAAGGGGGCCATTTTTCATGAAAACCTCGGCCCATTTTTTCAATAGCTTCCAGGTCTTTGGACCGATTGACTCCAAATTTCTCCCAGACGTGGTCCTATGCTGGCTGAACGAGACACAGCAGTCCCCATTGGATTCGGGTGGAATTTGTATTTTTGGTGAATATTTTAGTGAAAAGGGACAATCTTTCATGGGGCTGGGTTAAGGCTACGGTTAGGGTTAGGGTTATGGGGCTAGGGTTAGGGTTACGGTCGTCTTTTGGCCGATTGACTCGAAATTGATCACGAATGTCCTCGATGCCGGTGGAAGGAAGGGACAGCAGTTTTTATTGGATTTTAGTGGAATTTGTATTTTTGGTGAATATTTTAAAGAAAGGCGGCCATTTTTCATGAATACCTCTGCCCATTTTTTCAATAGCTTCCAGGTCTTTGGACCGATTGACTCCAAATCTCTCCCAAACGTGGTCCTATACTGGCTGAACGAGACACAGCAGTCCCCATTGGATTCGGGTGGAATTTGTATTTTTGGTGAATATTTTAGTGAAAGGGGGCCATTTTTCATGAAAACCTCGGCCCATTTTTTCAATAGCTTCCAGGTCTTTGGACCGATTGACTCCAAATTTCTCCCAGACGTGGTCCTATGCTGGCTGAACGAGACACAGCAGTCCCCATTGGATTCGGGTGGAATTTGTATTTTGGGTGAATATTTTAGTGAAAAGGGACAATCTTTCATGGGGCTGGGTTAAGGCTACGGTTAGGGTTAGGGTTATGGGGCTAGGGTTAGGGTTACGGTCGTCTTTTGGCCGATTGACTCGAAATTGATCACGAATGTCCTCGATGCCGGTGGAAGGAAGGGACAGCAGTTTTTATTGGATTTTAGTGGAATTTGTATTTTTGGTGAATATTTTAAAGAAAGGCGGCCATTTTTCATGAATACCTCTGCCCATTTTTTCAATAGCTTCCAGGTCTTTGGACCGATTGACTCCAAATCTCTCCCAAACGTGATCCTATACTGGCTGAACGAGACACAGCAGTCCCCATTGGATTCGGGTGGAATTTGTATTTTTGGTGAATATTTTAGTGAAAGGGGGCCATTTTTCATGAAAACCTCGGCCCATTTTTTCAATAGCTTCCAGGTCTTTGGACCGATTGACTCCAAATTTCTCCCAGACGTGGTCCTATGCTGGCTGAACGAGACACAGCAGTCCCCATTGGATTCGGGTGGAATTTGTATTTTTGGTGAATATTTTAGTGAAAAGGGACAATCTTTCATGGGGCTGGGTTAAGGCTACGGTTAGGGTTAGGGTTATGGGGCTAGGGTTAGGGTTACGGTCGTCTTTTGGCCGATTGACTCGAAATTGATCACGAATGTCCTCGATGCCGATGGAAGGAAGGGACAGCAGTTTTTATTGGATTTTAGTGGAATTTGTATTTTTGGTGAATATTTTAAAGAAAGGCGGCCATTTTTCATGAATACCTCTGCCCATTTTTTCAATAGCTTCCAGGTCTTTGGACCGATTGACTCCAAATCTCTCCCAAACGTGGTCCTATACTGGCTGAACGAGACACAGCAGTCCCCATTGGATTCGGGTGGAATTTGTATTTTTGGTGAATATTTTAGTGAAAGGGGGCCATTTTTCATGAAAACCTCGGCCCATTTTTTCAATAGCTTCCAGGTCTTTGGACCGATTGACTCCAAATTTCTCCCAGACGTGGTCCTATGCTGGCTGAACGAGACACAGCAGTCCCCATTGGATTCGGGTGGAATTTGTATTTTTGGTGAATATTTTAGTGAAAAGGGACAATCTTTCATGGGGCTGGGTTAAGGCTACGGTTAGGGTTAGGGTTATGGGGCTAGGGTTAGGGTTACGGTCGTCTTTTGGCCGATTGACTCGAAATTGATCACGAATGTCCTCGATGCCGATGGAAGGAAGGGACAGCAGTTTTTATTGGATTTTAGTGGAATTTGTATTTTTGGTGAATATTTTAAAGAAAGGCGGCCATTTTTCATGAATACCTCTGCCCATTTTTTCAATAGCTTCCAGGTCTTTGGACCGATTGACTCCAAATCTCTCCCAAACGTGATCCTATACTGGCTGAACGAGACACAGCAGTCCCCATTGGATTCGGGTGGAATTTGTATTTTTGGTGAATATTTTAGTGAAAGGGGGCCATTTTTCATGAAAACCTCGGCCCATTTTTTCAATAGCTTCCAGGTCTTTGGACCGATTGACTCCAAATTTCTCCCAGACGTGGTCCTATGCTGGCTGAACGAGACACAGCAGTCCCCATTGGATTCGGGTGGAATTTGTATTTTTGGTGAATATTTTAGTGAAAAGGGACAATCTTTCATGGGGCTGGGTTAAGGCTACGGTTAGGGTTAGGGTTATGGGGCTAGGGTTAGGGTTACGGTCGTCTTTTGGCCGATTGACTCGAAATTGATCACGAATGTCCTCGATGCCGGTGGAAGGAAGGGACAGCAGTTTTTATTGGATTTTAGTGGAATTTGTATTTTTGGTGAATATTTTAAAGAAAGGCGGCCATTTTTCATGAATACCTCTGCCCATTTTTTCAATAGCTTCCAGGTCTTTGGACCGATTGACTCCAAATCTCTCCCAAACGTGGTCCTATACTGGCTGAACGAGACACAGCAGTCCCCATTGGATTCGGGTGGAATTTGTATTTTTGGTGAATATTTTAGTGAAAGGGGGCCATTTTTCATGAAAACCTCGGCCCATTTTTTCAATAGCTTCCAGGTCTTTGGACCGATTGACTCCAAATCTCTCCCAGACGTGGTCCTATACTGGCTGAACGAGACACAGCAGTCCCCATTGGATTCGGGTGGAATTTGTATTTTTGGTGAATATTTTAGTGAAAAGGGACAATCTTTCATGGGGCTGGGTTAAGGCTACGGTTAGGGTTAGGGTTATGGGGCTAGGGTTAGGGTTACGGTCGTCTTTTGGCCGATTGACTCGAAATTGATCACGAATGTCCTCGATGCCGATGGAAGGAAGGGACAGCAGTTTTTATTGGATTTTAGTGGAATTTGTATTTTTGGTGAATATTTTAAAGAAAGGCGGGCATTTTTCATGAATACCTCTGCCCATTTTTTCAATAGCTTCCAGGTCTTTGGACCGATTGACTCCAAATCTCTCCCAAACGTGATCCTATACTGGCTGAACGAGACACAGCAGTCCCCATTGGATTCGGGTGGAATTTGTATTTTTGGTGAATATTTTAGTGAAAGGGGGCCATTTTTCATGAAAACCTCGGCCCATTTTTTCAATAGCTTCCAGGTCTTTGGACCGATTGACTCCAAATTTCTCCCAGACGTGGTCCTATGCTGGCTGAACGAGACACAGCAGTCCCCATTGGATTCGGGTGGAATTTGTATTTTTGGTGAATATTTTAGTGAAAAGGGACAATCTTTCATGGGGCTGGGTTAAGGCTACGGTTAGGGTTAGGGTTATGGGGCTAGGGTTAGGGTTACGGTCGTCTTTTGGCCGATTGACTCGAAATTGATCACGAATGTCCTCGATGCCGGTGGAAGGAAGGGACAGCAGTTTTTATTGGATTTTAGTGGAATTTGTATTTTTGGTGAATATTTTAAAGAAAGGCGGCCATTTTTCATGAATACCTCTGCCCATTTTTTCAATAGCGTCCAGGTCTTTGGACCGATTGACTCCAAATCTCTCCCAAACGTGGTCCTATACTGGCTGAACGAGACACAGCAGTCCCCATTGGATTCGGGTGGAATTTGTATTTTTGGTGAATATTTTAGTGAAAGGGGGCCATTTTTCATGAAAACCTCGGCCCATTTTTTCAATAGCTTCCAGGTCTTTGGACCGATTGAATCCAAATTTCTCCCAGACGTGGTCCTATGCTGGCTGAACGAGACACAGCAGTCCCCATTGGATTCGGGTGGAATTTGTATTTTTGGTGAATATTTTAGTGAAAAGGGACAATCTTTCATGGGGCTGGGTTAAGGCTACGGTTAGGGTTAGGGTTATGGGGCTAGGGTTAGGGTTACGGTCGTCTTTTGGCCGATTGACTCGAAATTGATCACGAATGTCCTCGATGCCGATGGAAGGAAGGGACAGCAGTTTTTATTGGATTTTAGTGGAATTTGTATTTTTGGTGAATATTTTAAAGAAAGGCGGCCATTTTTCATGAATACCTCTGCCCATTTTTTCAATAGCTTCCAGGTCTTTGGACCGATTGACTCCAAATCTCTCCCAAACGTGATCCTATACTGGCTGAACGAGACACAGCAGTCCCCATTGGATTCGGGTGGAATTTGTATTTTTGGTGAATATTTTAGTGAAAGGGGGCCATTTTTCATGAAAACCTCGGCCCATTTTTTCAATAGCTTCCAGGTCTTTGGACCGATTGACTCCAAATTTCTCCCAGACGTGGTCCTATGCTGGCTGAACGAGACACAGCAGTCCCCATTGGATTCGGGTGGAATTTGTATTTTTGGTGAATATTTTAGTGAAAAGGGACAATCTTTCATGGGGCTGGGTTAAGGCTACGGTTAGGGTTAGGGTTATGGGGCTAGGGTTAGGGTTACGGTCGTCTTTTGGCCGATTGACTCGAAATTGATCACGAATGTCCTCGATGCCGGTGGAAGGAAGGGACAGCAGTTTTTATTGGATTTTAGTGGAATTTGTATTTTTGGTGAATATTTTAAAGAAAGGCGGCCATTTTTCATGAATACCTCTGCCCATTTTTTCAATAGCTTCCAGGTCTTTGGACCGATTGACTCCAAATCTCTCCCAAACGTGGTCCTATACTGGCTGAACGAGACACAGCAGTCCCCATTGGATTCGGGTGGAATTTGTATTTTTGGTGAATATTTTAGTGAAAGGGGGCCATTTTTCATGAAAACCTCGGCCCATTTTTTCAATAGCTTCCAGGTCTTTGGACCGATTGACTCCAAATTTCTCCCAGACGTGGTCCTATGCTGGCTGAACGAGACACAGCAGTCCCCATTGGATTCGGGTGGAATTTGTATTTTTGGTGAATATTTTAGTGAAAAGGGACAATCTTTCATGGGGCTGGGTTAAGGCTACGGTTAGGGTTAGGGTTATGGGGCTAGGGTTAGGGTTACGGTCGTCTTTTGGCCGATTGACTCGAAATTGATCACGAATGTCCTCGATGCCGGTGGAAGGAAGGGACAGCAGTTTTTATTGGATTTTAGTGGAATTTGTATTTTTGGTGAATATTTTAAAGAAAGGCGGCCATTTTTCATGAATACCTCTGCCCATTTTTTCAATAGCTTCCAGGTCTTTGGACCGATTGACTCCAAATCTCTCCCAAACGTGGTCCTATACTGGCTGAACGAGACACAGCAGTCCCCATTGGATTCGGGTGGAATTTGTATTTTTGGTGAATATTTTAGTGAAAGGGGGCCATTTTTCATGAAAACCTCGGCCCATTTTTTCAATAGCTTCCAGGTCTTTGGACCGATTGACTCCAAATCTCTCCCAGACGTGGTCCTATACTGGCTGAACGAGACACAGCAGTCCCCATTGGATTCGGGTGGAATTTGTATTTTTGGTGAATATTTTAGTGAAAAGGGACAATCTTTCATGGGGCTGGGTTAAGGCTACGGTTAGGGTTAGGGTTATGGGGCTAGGGTTAGGGTTACGGTCGTCTTTTGGCCGATTGACTCGAAATTGATCACGAATGTCCTCGATGCCGATGGAAGGAAGGGACAGCAGTTTTTATTGGATTTTAGTGGAATTTGTATTTTTGGTGAATATTTTAAAGAAAGGCGGGCATTTTTCATGAATACCTCTGCCCATTTTTTCAATAGCTTCCAGGTCTTTGGACCGATTGACTCCAAATCTCTCCCAAACGTGATCCTATACTGGCTGAACGAGACACAGCAGTCCCCATTGGATTCGGGTGGAATTTGTATTTTTGGTGAATATTTTAGTGAAAGGGGGCCATTTTTCATGAAAACCTCGGCCCATTTTTTCAATAGCTTCCAGGTCTTTGGACCGATTGACTCCAAATTTCTCCCAGACGTGGTCCTATGCTGGCTGAACGAGACACAGCAGTCCCCATTGGATTCGGGTGGAATTTGTATTTTTGGTGAATATTTTAGTGAAAAGGGACAATCTTTCATGGGGCTGGGTTAAGGCTACGGTTAGGGTTAGGGTTATGGGGCTAGGGTTAGGGTTACGGTCGTCTTTTGGCCGATTGACTCGAAATTGATCACGAATGTCCTCGATGCCGGTGGAAGGAAGGGACAGCAGTTTTTATTGGATTTTAGTGGAATTTGTATTTTTGGTGAATATTTTAAAGAAAGGCGGCCATTTTTCATGAATACCTCTGCCCATTTTTTCAATAGCTTCCAGGTCTTTGGACCGATTGACTCCAAATCTCTCCCAAACGTGGTCCTATACTGGCTGAACGAGACACAGCAGTCCCCATTGGATTCGGGTGGAATTTGTATTTTTGGTGAATATTTTAGTGAAAGGGGGCCATTTTTCATGAAAACCTCGGCCCATTTTTTCAATAGCTTCCAGGTCTTTGGACCGATTGACTCCAAATTTCTCCCAGACGTGGTCCTATGCTGGCTGAACGAGACACAGCAGTCCCCATTGGATTCGGGTGGAATTTGTATTTTGGGTGAATATTTTAGTGAAAAGGGACAATCTTTCATGGGGCTGGGTTAAGGCTACGGTTAGGGTTAGGGTTATGGGGCTAGGGTTAGAGTTATGGTCGTCTTTTGGCCGATTGACTCGAAATTGATCACGAATGTCCTCGATGCCGGTGGAAGGAAGGGACAGCAGTTTTTATTGGATTTTAGTGGAATTTGTATTTTTGGTGAATATTTTAAAGAAAGGCGGCCATTTTTCATGAATACCTCTGCCCATTTTTTCAATAGCTTCCAGGTCTTTGGACCGATTGACTCCAAATTTCTCCCAGACGTGGTCCTATGCTGGCTGAACGAGACACAGCAGTCCCCATTGGATTCGGGTGGAATTTGTATTTTTGGTGAATATTTTAGTGAAAGGGGGCCATTTTTCATGAAAACCTCGGCCCATTTTTTCAATAGCTTCCAGGTCTTTGGACCGATTGACTCCAAATTTCTCCCAGACGTGGTCCTATGCTGGCTGAACGAGACACAGCAGTCCCCATTGGATTCGGGTGGAATTTGTATTTTTGGTGAATATTTTAGTGAAAAGGGACAATCTTTCATGGGGCTGGGTTAAGGCTACGGTTAGGGTTAGGGTTATGGGGCTAGGGTTAGGGTTACGGTCGTCTTTTGGCCGATTGACTCGAAATTGATCACGAATGTCCTCGATGCCGGTGGAAGGAAGGGACAGCAGTTTTTATTGGATTTTAGTGGAATTTGTATTTTTGGTGAATATTTTAAAGAAAGGCGGCCATTTTTCATGAATACCTCTGCCCATTTTTTCAATAGCTTCCAGGTCTTTGGACCGATTGACTCCAAATCTCTCCCAAACGTGATCCTATACTGGCTGAACGAGACACAGCAGTCCCCATTGGATTCGGGTGGAATTTGTATTTTTGGTGAATATTTTAGTGAAAGGGGGCCATTTTTCATGAAAACCTCCGCCCATTTTTTCAATAGCTTCCAGGTCTTTGGACCGATTGACTCCAAATTTCTCCCAGACGTGGTCCTATGCTGGCTGAACGAGACACAGCAGTCCCCATTGGATTCGGGTGGAATTTGTATTTTTGGTGAATATTTTAGTGAAAAGGGACAATCTTTCATGGGGCTGGGTTAAGGCTACGGTTAGGGTTAGGGTTATGGGGCTAGGGTTAGGGTTACGGTCGTCTTTTGGCCGATTGACTCGAAATTGATCACAAATGTCCTCGATGCCGGTGGAAGGAAGGGACAGCAGTTTTTATTGGATTTTAGTGGAATTTGTATTTTTGGTGAATATTTTAAAGAAAGGCGGCCATTTTTCATGAATACCTCTGCCCATTTTTTCAATAGCTTCCAGGTCTTTGGACCGATTGACTCCAAATCTCTCCCAAACGTGGTCCTATACTGGCTGAACGAGACACAGCAGTCCCCATTGGATTCGGGTGGAATTTGTATTTTTGGTGAATATTTTAGTGAAAGGGGGCCATTTTTCATGAAAACCTCGGCCCATTTTTTCAATAGCTTCCAGGTCTTTGGACCGATTGACTCCAAATCTCTCCCAGACGTGGTCCTATACTGGCTGAACGAGACACAGCAGTCCCCATTGGATTCGGGTGGAATTTGTATTTTTGGTGAATATTTTAGTGAAAAGGGACAATCTTTCATGGGGCTGGGTTAAGGCTACGGTTAGGGTTAGGGTTATGGGGCTAGGGTTAGGGTTACGGTCGTCTTTTGGCCGATTGACTCGAAATTGATCACGAATGTCCTCGATGCCGGTGGAAGGAAGGGACAGCAGTTTTTATTGGATTTTAGTGGAATTTGTATTTTTGGTGAATATTTTAAAGAAAGGCGGCATTTTTCATGAATACCTCTGCCCATTTTTTCAATAGCTTCCAGGTCTTTGGACCGATTGACTCCAAATCTCTCCCAAACGTGGTCCTATACTGGCTGAACGAGACACAGCAGTCCCCATTGGATTCGGGTGGAATTTGTATTTTTGGTGAATATTTTAGTGAAAGGGGGCCATTTTTCATGAAAACCTCGGCCCATTTTTTCAATAGCTTCCAGGTCTTTGGACCGATTGACTCCAAATTTCTCCCAGACGTGGTCCTATGCTGGCTGAACGAGACACAGCAGTCCCCATTGGATTCGGGTGGAATTTGTATTTTTGGTGAATATTTTAGTGAAAAGGGACAATCTTTCATGGGGCTGGGTTAAGGCTACGGTTAGGGTTAGGGTTATGGGGCTAGGGTTAGGGTTACGGTCGTCTTTTGGCCGATTGACTCGAAATTGATCACAAATGTCCTCGATGCCGGTGGAAGGAAGGGACAGCAGTTTTTATTGGATTTTAGTGGAATTTGTATTTTTGGTGAATATTTTAAAGAAAGGCGGCCATTTTTCATGAATACCTCTGCCCATTTTTTCAATAGCTTCCAGGTCTTTGGACCGATTGACTCCAAATCTCTCCCAAACGTGGTCCTATACTGGCTGAACGAGACACAGCAGTCCCCATTGGATTCGGGTGGAATTTGTATTTTTGGTGAATATTTTAGTGAAAGGGGGCCATTTTTCATGAAAACCTCGGCCCATTTTTTCAATAGCTTCCAGGTCTTTGGACCGATTGACTCCAAATCTCTCCCAGACGTGGTCCTATACTGGCTGAACGAGACACAGCAGTCCCCATTGGATTCGGGTGGAATTTGTATTTTTGGTGAATATTTTAGTGAAAAGGGACAATCTTTCATGGGGCTGGGTTAAGGCTACGGTTAGGGTTAGGGTTATGGGGCTAGGGTTAGGGTTACGGTCGTCTTTTGGCCGATTGACTCGAAATTGATCACGAATGTCCTCGATGCCGGTGGAAGGAAGGGACAGCAGTTTTTATTGGATTTTAGTGGAATTTGTATTTTTGGTGAATATTTTAAAGAAAGGCGGCCATTTTTCATGAATACCTCTGCCCATTTTTTCAATAGCTTCCAGGTCTTTGGACCGATTGACTCCAAATCTCTCCCAAACGTGGTCCTATACTGGCTGAACGAGACACAGCAGTCCCCATTGGATTCGGGTGGAATTTGTATTTTTGGTGAATATTTTAGTGAAAGGGGGCCATTTTTCATGAAAACCTCGGCCCATTTTTTCAATAGCTTCCAGGTCTTTGGACCGATTGACTCCAAATCTCTCCCAGACGTGGTCCTATGCTGGCTGAACGAGACACAGCAGTCCCCATTGGATTCGGGTGGAATTTGTATTTTTGGTGAATATTTTAGTGAAAAGGGACAATCTTTCATGGGGCTGGGTTAAGGCTACGGTTAGGGTTAGGGTTATGGGGCTAGGGTTAGGGTTACGGTCGTCTTTTGGCCGATTGACTCGAAATTGATCACGAATGTCCTCGATGCCGGTGGAAGGAAGGGACAGCAGTTTTTATTGGATTTTAGTGGAATTTGCATTTTTGGTGAATATTTTAAAGAAAGGCGGCCATTTTTCATGAATACCTCTGCCCATTTTTTCAATAGCTTCCAGGTCTTTGGACCGATTGACTCCAAATCTCTCCCAAACGTGGTCCTATACTGGCTGAACGAGACACAGCAGTCCCCATTGGATTCGGGTGGAATTTGTATTTTTGGTGAATATTTTAGTGAAAGGGGGCCATTTTTCATGAAAACCTCGGCCCATTTTTTCAATAGCTTCCAGGTCTTTGGACCGATTGACTCCAAATTTCTCCCAGACGTGGTCCTATGCTGGCTGAACGAGACACAGCAGTCCCCATTGGATTCGGGTGGAATTTGTATTTTGGGTGAATATTTTAGTGAAAAGGGACAATCTTTCATGGGGCTGGGTTAAGGCTACGGTTAGGGTTAGGGTTATGGGGCTAGGGTTAGAGTTATGGTCGTCTTTTGGCCGATTGACTCGAAATTGATCACGAATGTCCTCGATGCCGGTGGAAGGAAGGGACAGCAGTTTTTATTGGATTTTAGTGGAATTTGTATTTTTGGTGAATATTTTAAAGAAAGGCGGCCATTTTTCATGAATACCTCTGCCCATTTTTTCAATAGCTTCCAGGTCTTTGGACCGATTGACTCCAAATCTCTCCCAAACGTGATCCTATACTGGCTGAACGAGACACAGCAGTCCCCATTGGATTCGGGTGGAATTTGTATTTTTGGTGAATATTTTAGTGAAAGGGGGCCATTTTTCATGAAAACCTCGGCCCATTTTTTCAATAGCTTCCAGGTCTTTGGACCGATTGACTCCAAATTTCTCCCAGACGTGGTCCTATGCTGGCTGAACGAGACACAGCAGTCCCCATTGGATTCGGGTGGAATTTGTATTTTTGGTGAATATTTTAGTGAAAAGGGACAATCTTTCATGGGGCTGGGTTAAGGCTACGGTTAGGGTTAGGGTTATGGGGCTAGGGTTAGGGTTACGGTCGTCTTTTGGCCGATTGACTCGAAATTGATCACGAATGTCCTCGATGCCGATGGAAGGAAGGGACAGCAGTTTTTATTGGATTTTAGTGGAATTTGTATTTTTGGTGAATATTTTAAAGAAAGGCGGCCATTTTTCATGAATACCTCTGCCCATTTTTTCAATAGCTTCCAGGTCTTTGGACCGATTGACTCCAAATCTCTCCCAAACGTGGTCCTATACTGGCTGAACGAGACACAGCAGTCCCCATTGGATTCGGGTGGAATTTGTATTTTTGGTGAATATTTTAGTGAAAAGGGACAATCTTTCATGGGGCTGGGTTAAGGCTACGGTTAGGGTTAGGGTTATGGGGCTAGGGTTAGGGTTACGGTCGTCTTTTGGCCGATTGACTCGAAATTGATCACGAATGTCCTCGATGCCGGTGGAAGGAAGGGACAGCAGTTTTTATTGGATTTTAGTGGAATTTGTATTTTTGGTGAATATTTTAAAGAAAGGCGGCCATTTTTCATGAATACCTCTGCCCATTTTTTCAATAGCTTCCAGGTCTTTGGACCGATTGACTCCAAATCTCTCCCAAACGTGGTCCTATACTGGCTGAACGAGACACAGCAGTCCCCATTGGATTCGGGTGGAATTTGTATTTTTGGTGAATATTTTAGTGAAAGGGGGCCATTTTTCATGAAAACCTCGGCCCATTTTTTCAATAGCTTCCAGGTCTTTGGACCGATTGACTCCAAATCTCTCCCAGACGTGGTCCTATACTGGCTGAACGAGACACAGCAGTCCCCATTGGATTCGGGTGGAATTTGTATTTTTGGTGAATATTTTAGTGAAAAGGGACAATCTTTCATGGGGCTGGGTTAAGGCTACGGTTAGGGTTAGGGTTATGGGGCTAGGGTTAGGGTTACGGTCGTCTTTTGGCCGATTGACTCGAAATTGATCACGAATGTCCTCGATGCCGATGGAAGGAAGGGACAGCAGTTTTTATTGGATTTTAGTGGAATTTGTATTTTTGGTGAATATTTTAAAGAAAGGCGGCCATTTTTCATGAATACCTCTGCCCATTTTTTCAATAGCTTCCAGGTCTTTGGACCGATTGACTCCAAATCTCTCCCAAACGTGATCCTATACTGGCTGAACGAGACACAGCAGTCCCCATTGGATTCGGGTGGAATTTGTATTTTTGGTGAATATTTTAGTGAAAGGGGGCCATTTTTCATGAAAACCTCGGCCCATTTTTTCAATAGCTTCCAGGTCTTTGGACCGATTGACTCCAAATTTCTCCCAGACGTGGTCCTATGCTGGCTGAACGAGACACAGCAGTCCCCATTGGATTCGGGTGGAATTTGTATTTTTGGTGAATATTTTAGTGAAAAGGGACAATCTTTCATGGGGCTGGGTTAAGGCTACGGTTAGGGTTAGGGTTATGGGGCTAGGGTTAGGGTTACGGTCGTCTTTTGGCCGATTGACTCGAAATTGATCACGAATGTCCTCGATGCCGGTGGAAGGAAGGGACAGCAGTTTTTATTGGATTTTAGTGGAATTTGTATTTTTGGTGAATATTTTAAAGAAAGGCGGCCATTTTTCATGAATACCTCTGCCCATTTTTTCAATAGCGTCCAGGTCTTTGGACCGATTGACTCCAAATCTCTCCCAAACGTGGTCCTATACTGGCTGAACGAGACACAGCAGTCCCCATTGGATTCGGGTGGAATTTGTATTTTTGGTGAATATTTTAGTGAAAGGGGGCCATTTTTCATGAAAACCTCGGCCCATTTTTTCAATAGCTTCCAGGTCTTTGGACCGATTGACTCCAAATTTCTCCCAGACGTGGTCCTATGCTGGCTGAACGAGACACAGCAGTCCCCATTGGATTCGGGTGGAATTTGTATTTTTGGTGAATATTTTAGTGAAAAGGGACAATCTTTCATGGGGCTGGGTTAAGGCTACGGTTAGGGTTAGGGTTATGGGGCTAGGGTTAGGGTTACGGTCGTCTTTTGGCCGATTGACTCGAAATTGATCACGAATGTCCTCGATGCCGGTGGAAGGAAGGGACAGCAGTTTTTATTGGATTTTAGTGGAATTTGTATTTTTGGTGAATATTTTAAAGAAAGGCGGCCATTTTTCATGAATACCTCTGCCCATTTTTTCAATAGCTTCCAGGTCTTTGGACCGATTGACTCCAAATCTCTCCCAAACGTGGTCCTATACTGGCTGAACGAGACACAGCAGTCCCCATTGGATTCGGGTGGAATTTGTATTTTTGGTGAATATTTTAGTGAAAGGGGGTCATTTTTCATGAAAACCTCGGCCCATTTTTTCAATAGCTTCCAGGTCTTTGGACCGATTGACTCCAAATTTCTCCCAGACGTGGTCCTATGCTGGCTGAACGAGACACAGCAGTCCCCATTGGATTCGGGTGGAATTTGTATTTTTGGTGAATATTTTAGTGAAAAGGGACAATCTTTCATGGGGCTGGGTTAAGGCTACGGTTAGGGTTAGGGTTATGGGGCTAGGTTTAGGGTTACGGTCGTCTTTTGGCCGATTGACTCGAAATTGATCACGAATGTCCTCGATGCCGGTGGAAGGAAGGGACAGCAGTTTTTATTGGATTTTAGTGGAATTTGTATTTTTGGTGAATATTTTAAAGAAAGGCGGCCATTTTTCATGAATACCTCTGCCCATTTTTTCAATAGCTTCCAGGTCTTTGGACCGATTGACTCCAAATTTCTCCCAGACGTGGTCCTATGCTGGCTGAACGAGACACAGCAGTCCCCATTGGATTCGGGTGGAATTTGTATTTTTGGTGAATATTTTAGTGAAAGGGGGCCATTTTTCATGAAAACCTCGGCCCATTTTTTCAATAGCTTCCAGGTCTTTGGACCGATTGACTCCAAATTTCTCCCAGACGTGGTCCTATGCTGGCTGAACGAGACACAGCAGTCCCCATTGGATTCGGGTGGAATTTGTATTTTTGGTGAATATTTTAGTGAAAAGGGACAATCTTTCATGGGGCTGGGTTAAGGCTACGGTTAGGGTTAGGGTTATGGGGCTAGGGTTAGGGTTACGGTCGTCTTTTGGCCGATTGACTCGAAATTGATCACGAATGTCCTCGATGCCGGTGGAAGGAAGGGACAGCAGTTTTTATTGGATTTCTAGTGGAATTTGTATTTTTGGTGAATATTTTAAAGAAAGGCGGCCATTTTTCATGAATACCTCTGCCCATTTTTTCAATAGCTTCCAGGTCTTTGGACCGATTGACTCCAAATCTCTCCCAAACGTGGTCCTATACTGGCTGAACGAGACACAGCAGTCCCCATTGGATTCGGGTGGAATTTGTATTTTTGGTGAATATTTTAGTGAAAGGGGGCCATTTTTCATGAAAACCTCGGCCCATTTTTTCAATAGCTTCCAGGTCTTTGGACCGATTGACTCCAAATTTCTCCCAGACGTGGTCCTATGCTGGCTGAACGAGACACAGCAGTCCCCATTGGATTCGGGTGGAATTTGTATTTTTGGTGAATATTTTAGTGAAAAGGGACAATCTTTCATGGGGCTGGGTTAAGGCTACGGTTAGGGTTAGGGTTATGGGGCTAGGGTTAGGGTTACGGTCGTCTTTTGGCCGATTGACTCGAAATTGATCACGAATGTCCTCGATGCCGGTGGAAGGAAGGGACAGCAGTTTTTATTGGATTTTAGTGGAATTTGTATTTTTGGTGAATATTTTAAAGAAAGGCGGCCATTTTTCATGAATACCTCTGCCCATTTTTTCAATAGCTTCCAGGTCTTTGGACCGATTGACTCCAAATTTCTCCCAGACGTGGTCCTATGCTGGCTGAACGAGACACAGCAGTCCCCATTGGATTCGGGTGGAATTTGTATTTTTGGTGAATATTTTAGTGAAAGGGGGCCATTTTTCATGAAAACCTCGGCCCATTTTTTCAATAGCTTCCAGGTCTTTGGACCGATTGACTCCAAATTTCTCCCAGACGTGGTCCTATGCTGGCTGAACGAGACACAGCAGTCCCCATTGGATTCGGGTGGAATTTGTATTTTTGGTGAATATTTTAGTGAAAAGGGACAATCTTTCATGGGGCTGGGTTAAGGCTACGGTTAGGGTTAGGGTTATGGGGCTAGGGTTAGGGTTACGGTCGTCTTTTGGCCGATTGACTCGAAATTGATCACGAATGTCCTCGATGCCGGTGGAAGGAAGGGACAGCAGTTTTTATTGGATTTTAGTGGAATTTGTATTTTTGGTGAATATTTTAAAGAAAGGCGGCCATTTTTCATGAATACCTCTGCCCATTTTTTCAATAGCTTCCAGGTCTTTGGACCGATTGACTCCAAATTTCTCCCAGACGTGGTCCTATGCTGGCTGAACGAGACACAGCAGTCCCCATTGGATTCGGGTGGAATTTGTATTTTTGGTGAATATTTTAGTGAAAGGGGGCCATTTTTCATGAAAACCTCGGCCCATTTTTTCAATAGCTTCCAGGTCTTTGGACCGATTGACTCCAAATTTCTCCCAGACGTGGTCCTATGCTGGCTGAACGAGACACAGCAGTCCCCATTGGATTCGGGTGGAATTTGTATTTTTGGTGAATATTTTAGTGAAAAGGGACAATCTTTCATGGGGCTGGGTTAAGGCTACGGTTAGGGTTAGGGTTATGGGGCTAGGGTTAGGGTTACGGTCGTCTTTTGGCCGATTGACTCGAAATTGATCACGAATGTCCTCGATGCCGGTGGAAGGAAGGGACAGCAGTTTTTATTGGATTTTAGTGGAATTTGTATTTTTGGTGAATATTTTAAAGAAAGGCGGCCATTTTTCATGAATACCTCTGCCCATTTTTTCAATAGCTTCCAGGTCTTTGGACCGATTGACTCCAAATTTCTCCCAGACGTGGTCCTATGCTGGCTGAACGAGACACAGCAGTCCCCATTGGATTCGGGTGGAATTTGTATTTTTGGTGAATATTTTAGTGAAAGGGGGCCATTTTTCATGAAAACCTCGGCCCATTTTTTCAATAGCTTCCAGGTCTTTGGACCGATTGACTCCAAATTTCTCCCAGACGTGGTCCTATGCTGGCTGAACGAGACACAGCAGTCCCCATTGGATTCGGGTGGAATTTGTATTTTTGGTGAATATTTTAGTGAAAAGGGACAATCTTTCATGGGGCTGGGTTAAGGCTACGGTTAGGGTTAGGGTTATGGGGCTAGGGTTAGGGTTACGGTCGTCTTTTGGCCGATTGACTCGAAATTGATCACGAATGTCCTCGATGCCGGTGGAAGGAAGGGACAGCAGTTTTTATTGGATTTTAGTGGAATTTGTATTTTTGGTGAATATTTTAAAGAAAGGCGGCCATTTTTCATGAATACCTCTGCCCATTTTTTCAATAGCTTCCAGGTCTTTGGACCGATTGACTCCAAATTTCTCCCAGACGTGGTCCTATGCTGGCTGAACGAGACACAGCAGTCCCCATTGGATTCGGGTGGAATTTGTATTTTTGGTGAATATTTTAGTGAAAGGGGGCCATTTTTCATGAAAACCTCGGCCCATTTTTTCAATAGCTTCCAGGTCTTTGGACCGATTGACTCCAAATTTCTCCCAGACGTGGTCCTATGCTGGCTGAACGAGACACAGCAGTCCCCATTGGATTCGGGTGGAATTTGTATTTTTGGTGAATATTTTAGTGAAAAGGGACAATCTTTCATGGGGCTGGGTTAAGGCTACGGTTAGGGTTAGGGTTATGGGGCTAGGGTTAGGGTTACGGTCGTCTTTTGGCCGATTGACTCGAAATTGATCACGAATGTCCTCGATGCCGGTGGAAGGAAGGGACAGCAGTTTTTATTGGATTTTAGTGGAATTTGTATTTTTGGTGAATATTTTAAAGAAAGGCGGCCATTTTTCATGAATACCTCTGCCCATTTTTTCAATAGCTTCCAGGTCTTTGGACCGATTGACTCCAAATCTCTCCCAAACGTGGTCCTATACTGGCTGAAAGAGACACAGCAGTCCCCATTGGATTCGGGTGGAATTTGTATTTTTGGTGAATATTTTAGTGAAAGGGGGCCATTTTTCATGAAAACCTCGGCCCATTTTTTCAATAGCTTCCAGGTCTTTGGACCGATTGACTCCAAATTTCTCCCAGACGTGGTCCTATGCTGGCTGAACGAGACACAGCAGTCCCCATTGGATTTTAGTGGAATTTGTATTTTTGGTGAATATTTTAGTGAAAAGGGACAATCTTTCATGGGGCTGGGTTAAGGCTACGGTTAGGGTTAGGGTTAGGGTTACGGTCGTCTTTTGGCCGATTGACTCGAAATTGATCACGAATGTCCTCGGTGCCGGTGGAAGGAAGGGACAGCAGTTTTTATTGGATTTTAGTGGAATTTGTATTTTTGGTGAATATTTTAAAGAAAGGCGGCCATTTTTCATGAATACCTCTGCCCATTTTTTCAATAGCTTCCAGGTCTTTGGACCGATTGACTCCAAATCTCTCCCAAACGTGGTCCTATACTGGCTGAACGAGACACAGCAGTCCCCATTGGATTCGGGTGGAATTTGTATTTTTGGTGAATATTTTAGTGAAAGGGGGCCATTTTTCATGAAAACCTCGGCCCATTTTTTCAATAGCTTCCAGGTCTTTGGACCGATTGACTCCAAATCTCTCCCAGACGTGGTCCTATGCTGGCTGAACGAGACACAGCAGTCCCCATTGGATTCGGGTGGAATTTGTATTTTTGGTGAATATTTTAGTGAAAAGGGACAATCTTTCATGGGGCTGGGTTACGGCTACGGTTAGGGTTAGGGTTATGGGGCTAGGGTTAGGGTTACGGTCGTCTTTTGGCCGATTGACTCGAAATTGATCACGAATGTCCTCGATGCCGATGGAAGGAAGGGACAGCAGTTTTTATTGGATTTTAGTGGAATTTGTATTTTTGGTGAATATTTTAAAGAAAGGCGGCCATTTTTCATGAATACCTCTGCCCATTTTTTCAATAGCTTCCAGGTCTTTGGACCGATTGACTCCAAATCTCTCCCAAACGTGGTCCTATACTGGCTGAACGAGACACAGCAGTCCCCATTGGATTCGGGTGGAATTTGTATTTTTGGTGAATATTTTAGTGAAAGGGGGCCATTTTTCATGAAAACCTCGGCCCATTTTTTCAATAGCTTCCAGGTCTTTGGACCGATTGACTCCAAATCTCTCCCAGACGTGGTCCTATGCTGGCTGAACGAGACACAGCAGTCCCCATTGGATTCGGGTGGAATTTGTATTTTTGGTGAATATTTTAGTGAAAAGGGACAATCTTTCATCGGGCTGGGTTAAGGCTACGGTTAGGGTTAGGGTTATGGGGCTAGGGTTAGGGTTACGGTCGTCTTTTGGCCGATTGACTCGAAATTGATCACGAATGTCCTCGATGCCGGTGGAAGGAAGGGACAGCAGTTTTTATTGGATTTTAGTGGAATTTGTATTTTTGGTGAATATTTTAAAGAAAGGCGGCCATTTTTCTTGAATACCTCTGCCCATTTTTTCAATAGCTTCCAGGTCTTTGGACCGATTGACTCCAAATTTCTCCCAGACGTGGTCCTATGCTGGCTGAACGAGACACAGCAGTCCCCATTGGATTCGGGTGGAATTTGTATTTTTGGTGAATATTTTAGTGAAAGGGGGCCATTTTTCATGAAAACCTCGGCCCATTTTTTCAATAGCTTCCAGGTCTTTGGACCGATTGACTCCAAATTTCTCCCAGACGTGGTCCTATGCTGGCTGAACGAGACACAGCAGTCCCCATTGGATTCGGGTGGAATTTGTATTTTTGGTGAATATTTTAGTGAAAAGGGACAATCTTTCATGGGGCTGGGTTAAGGCTACGGTTAGGGTTAGGGTTATGGGGCTAGGGTTAGGGTTACGGTCGTCTTTTGGCCGATTGACTCGAAATTGATCACGAATGTCCTCGATGCCGGTGGAAGGAAGGGACAGCAGTTTTTATTGGATTTTAGTGGAATTTGTATTTTTGGTGAATATTTTAAAGAAAGGCGGCCATTTTTCATGAATACCTCTGCCCATTTTTTCAATAGCTTCCAGGTCTTTGGACCGATTGACCCCAAATCTCTCCCAAACGTGGTCCTATACTGGCTGAACGAGACACAGCAGTCCCCATTGGATTCGGGTGGAATTTGTATTTTTGGTGAATATTTTAGTGAAAGGGGGCCATTTTTCATGAAAACCTCGGCCCATTTTTTCAATAGCTTCCAGGTCTTTGGACCGATTGACTCCAAATTTCTCCCAGACGTGGTCCTATGCTGGCTGAACGAGACACAGCAGTCCCCATTGGATTCGGGTGGAATTTGTATTTTTGGTGAATATTTTAGTGAAAAGGGACAATCTTTCATGGGGCTGGGTTAAGGCTACGGTTAGGGTTAGGGTTATGGGGCTAGGGTTAGGGTTACGGTCGTCTTTTGGCCGATTGACTCGAAATTGATCACGAATGTCCTCGATGCCGGTGGAAGGAAGGGACAGCAGTTTTTATTGGATTTTAGTGGAATTTGTATTTTTGGTGAATATTTTAAAGAAAGGCGGCCATTTTTCATGAATACCTCTGCCCATTTTTTCAATAGCTTCCAGGTCTTTGGACCGATTGACTCCAAATCTCTCCCAAACGTGGTCCTATACTGGCTGAAAGAGACACAGCAGTCCCCATTGGATTCGGGTGGAATTTGTATTTTTGGTGAATATTTTAGTGAAAGGGGGCCATTTTTCATGAAAACCTCGGCCCATTTTTTCAATAGCTTCCAGGTCTTTGGACCGATTGACTCCAAATTTCTCCCAGACGTGGTCCTATGCTGGCTGAACGAGACACAGCAGTCCCCATTGGATTCGGGTGGAATTTGTATTTTTGGTGAATATTTTAGTGAAAAGGGACAATCTTTCATGGGGCTGGGGTAAGGCTACGGTTAGGGTTAGGGTTAGGGTTACGGTCGTCTTTTGGCCGATTGACTCGAAATTGATCACGAATGTCCTCGATGCCGGTGGAAGGAAGGGACAGCAGTTTTTATTGGATTTTAGTGGAATTTGTATTTTTGGTGAATATTTTAAAGAAAGGCGGCCATTTTTCATGAATACCTCTGCCCATTTTTTCAATAGCTTCCAGGTCTTTGGACCGATTGACTCCAAATCTCTCCCAAACGTGGTCCTATACTGGCTGAACGAGACACAGCAGTCCCCATTGGATTCGGGTGGAATTTGTATTTTTGGTGAATATTTTAGTGAAAGGGGGCCATTTTTCATGAAAACCTCGGCCCATTTTTTCAATAGCTTCCAGGTCTTTGGACCGATTGACTCCAAATCTCTCCCAGACGTGGTCCTATGCTGGCTGAACGAGACACAGCAGTCCCCATTGGATTCGGGTGGAATTTGTATTTTTGGTGAATATTTTAGTGAAAAGGGACAATCTTTCATGGGGCTGGGTTACGGCTACGGTTAGGGTTAGGGTTATGGGGCTAGGGTTAGGGTTACGGTCGTCTTTTGGCCGATTGACTCGAAATTGATCACGAATGTCCTCGATGCCGATGGAAGGAAGGGACAGCAGTTTTTATTGGATTTTAGTGGAATTTGTATTTTTGGTGAATATTTTAAAGAAAGGCGGCCATTTTTCATGAATACCTCTGCCCATTTTTTCAATAGCTTCCAGGTCTTTGGACCGATTGACTCCAAATCTCTCCCAAACGTGGTCCTATACTGGCTGAACGAGACACAGCAGTCCCCATTGGATTCGGGTGGAATTTGTATTTTTGGTGAATATTTTAGTGAAAGGGGGCCATTTTTCATGAAAACCTCGGCCCATTTTTTCAATAGCTTCCAGGTCTTTGGACCGATTGACTCCAAATCTCTCCCAGACGTGGTCCTATGCTGGCTGAACGAGACACAGCAGTCCCCATTGGATTCGGGTGGAATTTGTATTTTTGGTGAATATTTTAGTGAAAAGGGACAATCTTTCATCGGGCTGGGTTAAGGCTACGGTTAGGGTTAGGGTTATGGGGCTAGGGTTAGGGTTACGGTCGTCTTTTGGCCGATTGACTCGAAATTGATCACGAATGTCCTCGATGCCGGTGGAAGGAAGGGACAGCAGTTTTTATTGGATTTTAGTGGAATTTGTATTTTTGGTGAATATTTTAAAGAAAGGCGGCCATTTTTCATGAATACCTCTGCCCATTTTTTCAATAGCTTCCAGGTCTTTGGACCGATTGACTCCAAATCTCTCCCAAACGTGGTCCTATACTGGCTGAAAGAGACACAGCAGTCCCCATTGGATTCGGGTGGAATTTGTATTTTTGGTGAATATTTTAGTGAAAGGGGGCCATTTTTCATGAAAACCTCGGCCCATTTTTTCAATAGCTTCCAGGTCTTTGGACCGATTGACTCCAAATTTCTCCCAGACGTGGTCCTATGCTGGCTGAACGAGACACAGCAGTCCCCATTGGATTCGGGTGGAATTTGTATTTTTGGTGAATATTTTAGTGAAAAGGGACAATCTTTCATGGGGCTGGGGTAAGGCTACGGTTAGGGTTAGGGTTAGGGTTACGGTCGTCTTTTGGCCGATTGACTCGAAATTGATCACGAATGTCCTCGATGCCGGTGGAAGGAAGGGACAGCAGTTTTTATTGGATTTTAGTGGAATTTGTATTTTTGGTGAATATTTTAAAGAAAGGCGGCCATTTTTCATGAATACCTCTGCCCATTTTTTCAATAGCTTCCAGGTCTTTGGACCGATTGACTCCAAATCTCTCCCAAACGTGGTCCTATACTGGCTGAACGAGACACAGCAGTCCCCATTGGATTCGGGTGGAATTTGTATTTTTGGTGAATATTTTAGTGAAAGGGGGCCATTTTTCATGAAAACCTCGGCCCATTTTTTCAATAGCTTCCAGGTCTTTGGACCGATTGACTCCAAATCTCTCCCAGACGTGGTCCTATGCTGGCTGAACGAGACACAGCAGTCCCCATTGGATTCGGGTGGAATTTGTATTTTTGGTGAATATTTTAGTGAAAAGGGACAATCTTTCATGGGGCTGGGTTACGGCTACGGTTAGGGTTAGGGTTATGGGGCTAGGGTTAGGGTTACGGTCGTCTTTTGGCCGATTGACTCGAAATTGATCACGAATGTCCTCGATGCCGATGGAAGGAAGGGACAGCAGTTTTTATTGGATTTTAGTGGAATTTGTATTTTTGGTGAATATTTTAAAGAAAGGCGGCCATTTTTCATGAATACCTCTGCCCATTTTTTCAATAGCTTCCAGGTCTTTGGACCGATTGACTCCAAATCTCTCCCAAACGTGGTCCTATACTGGCTGAACGAGACACAGCAGTCCCCATTGGATTCGGGTGGAATTTGTATTTTTGGTGAATATTTTAGTGAAAGGGGGCCATTTTTCATGAAAACCTCGGCCCATTTTTTCAATAGCTTCCAGGTCTTTGGACCGATTGACTCCAAATCTCTCCCAGACGTGGTCCTATGCTGGCTGAACGAGACACAGCAGTCCCCATTGGATTCGGGTGGAATTTGTATTTTTGGTGAATATTTTAGTGAAAAGGGACAATCTTTCATGGGGCTGGGTTAAGGCTACGGTTAGGGTTAGGGTTATGGGGCTAGGGTTAGGGTTACGGTCGTCTTTTGGCCGATTGACTCGAAATTGATCACGAATGTCCTCGATGCCGGTGGAAGGAAGGGACAGCAGTTTTTATTGGATTTTAGTGGAATTTGTATTTTTGGTGAATATTTTAAAGAAAGGCGGCCATTTTTCATGAATACCTCTGCCCATTTTTTCAATAGCTTCCAGGTCTTTGGACCGATTGACTCCAAATTTCTCCCAGACGTGGTCCTATGCTGGCTGAACGAGACACAGCAGTCCCCATTGGATTCGGGTGGAATTTGTATTTTTGGTGAATATTTTAGTGAAAGGGGGCCATTTTTCATGAAAACCTCGGCCCATTTTTTCAATAGCTTCCAGGTCTTTGGACCGATTGACTCCAAATTTCTCCCGGACGTGGTCCTATGCTGGCTGAACGAGACACAGCAGTCCCCATTGGATTCGGGTGGAATTTGTATTTTTGGTGAATATTTTAGTGAAAAGGGACAATCTTTCATGGGGCTGGGTTAAGGCTACGGTTAGGGTTAGGGTTATGGGGCTAGGGTTAGGGTTACGGTCGTCTTTTGGCCGATTGACTCGAAATTGATCACGAATGTCCTCGATGCCGGTGGAAGGAAGGGACAGCAGTTTTTATTGGATTTTAGTGGAATTTGTATTTTTGGTGAATATTTTAAAGAAAGGCGGCCATTTTTCATGAATACCTCTGCCCATTTTTTCAATAGCTTCCAGGTCTTTGGACCGATTGACTCCAAATCTCTCCCAAACGTGGTCCTATACTGGCTGAACGAGACACAGAAGTCCCCATTGGATTCGGGTGGAATTTGTATTTTTGGTGAATATTTTAGTGAAAGGGGGCCATTTTTCATGAAAACCTCGGCCCATTTTTTCAATAGCTTCCAGGTCTTTGGACCGATTGACTCCAAATTTCTCCCAGACGTGGTCCTATGCTGGCTGAACGAGACACAGCAGTCCCCATTGGATTCGGGTGGAATTTGTATTTTTGGTGAATATTTTAGTGAAAAGGGACAATCTTTCATGGGGCTGGGTTAAGGCTACGGTTAGGGTTAGGGTTATGGGGCTAGGGTTAGGGTTACGGTCGTCTTTTGGCCGATTGACTCGAAATTGATCACGAATGTCCTCGATGCCGGTGGAAGGAAGGGACAGCAGTTTTTATTGGATTTTAGTGGAATTTGTATTTTTGGTGAATATTTTAAAGAAAGGCGGCCATTTTTCATGAATACCTCTGCCCATTTTTTCAATAGCTTCCAGGTCTTTGGACCGATTGACTCCAAATCTCTCCCAAACGTGGTCCTATACTGGCTGAACGAGACACAGCAGTCCCCATTGGATTCGGGTGGAATTTGTATTTTTGGTGAATATTTTAGTGAAAGGGGGCCATTTTTCATGAAAACCTCGGCCCATTTTTTCAATAGCTTCCAGGTCTTTGGACCGATTGACTCCAAATCTCTCCCAGACGTGGTCCTATGCTGGCTGAACGAGACACAGCAGTCCCCATTGGATTCGGGTGGAATTTGTATTTTTGGTGAATATTTTAGTGAAAAGGGACAATCTTTCATGGGGCTGGGTTAAGGCTACGGTTAGGGTTAGGGTTATGGGGCTAGGGTTAGGGTTACGGTCGTCTTTTGGCCGATTGACTCGAAATTGATCACGAATGTCCTCGATGCCGGTGGAAGGAAGGGACAGCAGTTTTTATTGGATTTTAGTGGAATTTGTATTTTTGGTGAATATTTTAAAGAAAGGCGGCCATTTTTCATGAATACCTCTGCCCATTTTTTCAATAGCTTCCAGGTCTTTGGACCGATTGACTCCAAATTTCTCCCAGACGTGGTCCTATGCTGGCTGAACGAGACACAGCAGTCCCCATTGGATTCGGGTGGAATTTGTATTTTTGGTGAATATTTTAGTGAAAGGGGGCCATTTTTCATGAAAACCTCGGCCCATTTTTTCAATAGCTTCCAGGTCTTTGGACCGATTGACTCCAAATTTCTCCCAGACGTGGTCCTATGCTGGCTGAACGAGACACAGCAGTCCCCATTGGATTCGGGTGGAATTTGTATTTTTGGTGAATATTTTAGTGAAAAGGGACAATCTTTCATGGGGCTGGGTTAAGGCTACGGTTAGGGTTAGGGTTATGGGGCTAGGGTTAGGGTTACGGTCGTCTTTTGGCCGATTGACTCGAAATTGATCACGAATGTCCTCGATGCCGGTGGAAGGAAGGGACAGCAGTTTTTATTGGATTTTAGTGGAATTTGTATTTTTGGTGAATATTTTAAAGAAAGGCGGCCATTTTTCATGAATACCTCTGCCCATTTTTTCAATAGCTTCCAGGTCTTTGGACCGATTGACTCCAAATCTCTCCCAAACGTGGTCCTATACTGGCTGAACGAGACACAGCAGTCCCCATTGGATTCGGGTGGAATTTGTATTTTTGGTGAATATTTTAGTGAAAAGGGACAATCTTTCATGGGGCTGGGTTAAGGCTACGGTTAGGGTTAGGGTTATGGGGCTAGGGTTAGGGTTACGGTCGTCTTTTGGCCGATTGACTCGAAATTGATCACGAATGTCCTCGATGCCGGTGGAAGGAAGGGACAGCAGTTTTTATTGGATTTTAGTGGAATTTGTATTTTTGGTGAATATTTTAAAGAAAGGCGGCCATTTTTCATGAATACCTCTGCCCATTTTTTCAATAGCTTCCAGGTCTTTGGACCGATTGACTCCAAATTTCTCCCAGACGTGGTCCTATGCTGGCTGAACGAGACACAGCAGTCCCCATTGGATTCGGGTGGAATTTGTATTTTTGGTGAATATTTTAGTGAAAGGGGGCCATTTTTCATGAAAACCTCGGCCCATTTTTTCAATAGCTTCCAGGTCTTTGGACCGATTGACTCCAAATTTCTCCCAGACGTGGTCCTATGCTGGCTGAACGAGACACAGCAGTCCCCATTGGATTCGGGTGGAATTTGTATTTTTGGTGAATATTTTAGTGAAAAGGGACAATCTTTCATGGGGCTGGGTTAAGGCTACGGTTAGGGTTAGGGTTATGGGGCTAGGGTTAGGGTTACGGTCGTCTTTTGGCCGATTGACTCGAAATTGATCACGAATGTCCTCGATGCCGGTGGAAGGAAGGGACAGCAGTTTTTATTGGATTTTAGTGGAATTTGTATTTTTGGTGAATATTTTAAAGAAAGGCGGCCATTTTTCATGAATACCTCTGCCCATTTTTTCAATAGCTTCCAGGTCTTTGGACCGATTGACTCCAAATTTCTCCCAGACGTGGTCCTATGCTGGCTGAACGAGACACAGCAGTCCCCATTGGATTCGGGTGGAATTTGTATTTTTGGTGAATATTTTAGTGAAAGGGGGCCATTTTTCATGAAAACCTCTGCCCATTTTTTCAATAGCTTCCAGGTCTTTGGACCGATTGACTCCAAATTTCTCCCAGACGTGGTCCTATGCTGGCTGAACGAGACACAGCAGTCCCCATTGGATTCGGGTGGAATTTGTATTTTTGGTGAATATTTTAGTGAAAAGGGACAATCTTTCATGGGGCTGGGTTAAGGCTACGGTTAGGGTTAGGGTTATGGGGCTAGGGTTAGGGTTACGGTCGTCTTTTGGCCGATTGACTCGAAATTGATCACGAATGTCCTCGATGCCGGTGGAAGGAAGGGACAGCAGTTTTTATTGGATTTTAGTGGAATTTGTATTTTTGGTGAATATTTTAAAGAAAGGCGGCCATTTTTCATGAATACCTCTGCCCATTTTTTCAATAGCTTCCAGGTCTTTGGACCGATTGACTCCAAATCTCTCCCAAACGTGGTCCTATACTGGCTGAACGAGACACAGCAGTCCCCATTGGATTCGGGTGGAATTTGTATTTTTGGTGAATATTTTAGTGAAAGGGGGCCATTTTTCATGAAAACCTCGGCCCATTTTTTCAATAGCTTCCAGGTCTTTGGACCGATTGACTCCAAATCTCTCCCAGACGTGGTCCTATACTGGCTGAACGAGACACAGCAGTCCCCATTGGATTCGGGTGGAATTTGTATTTTTGGTGAATATTTTAGTGAAAAGGGACAATCTTTCATGGGGCTGGGTTAAGGCTACGGCTAGGGTTAGGGTTATGGGGCTAGGGTTAGGGTTACGGTCGTCTTTTGGCCGATTGACTCGAAATTGATCACGAATGTCCTCGATGCCGGTGGAAGGAAGGGACAGCAGTTTTTATTGGATTTTAGTGGAATTTGTATTTTTGGTGAATATTTTAAAGAAAGGCGGCCATTTTTCATGAATACCTCTGCCCATTTTTTCAATAGCTTCCAGGTCTTTGGACCGATTGACTCCAAATTTCTCCCAGACGTGGTCCTATGCTGGCTGAACGAGACACAGCAGTCCCCATTGGATTCGGGTGGAATTTGTATTTTTGGTGAATATTTTAGTGAAAGGGGGCCATTTTTCATGAAAACCTCGGCCCATTTTTTCAATAGCTTCCAGGTCTTTGGACCGATTGACTCCAAATTTCTCCCAGACGTGGTCCTATGCTGGCTGAACGAGACACAGCAGTCCCCATTGGATTCGGGTGGAATTTGTATTTTTGGTGAATATTTTAGTGAAAAGGGACAATCTTTCATGGGGCTGGGTTAAGGCTACGGTTAGGGTTAGGGTTATGGGGCTAGGGTTAGGGTTACGGTCGTCTTTTGGCCGATTGACTCGAAATTGATCACGAATGTCCTCGATGCCGGTGGAAGGAAGGGACAGCAGTTTTTATTGGATTTTAGTGGAATTTGTATTTTTGGTGAATATTTTAAAGAAAGGCGGCCATTTTTCATGAATACCTCTGCCCATTTTTTCAATAGCTTCCAGGTCTTTGGACCGATTGACTCCAAATCTCTCCCAAACGTGGTCCTATACTGGCTGAACGAGACACAGCAGTCCCCATTGGATTCGGGTGGAATTTGTATTTTTGGTGAATATTTTAGTGAAAGGGGGCCATTTTTCATGAAAACCTCGGCCCATTTTTTCAATAGCTTCCAGGTCTTTGGACCGATTGACTCCAAATCTCTCCCAGACGTGGTCCTATACTGGCTGAACGAGACACAGCAGTCCCCATTGGATTCGGGTGGAATTTGTATTTTTGGTGAATATTTTAGTGAAAAGGGACAATCTTTCATGGGGCTGGGTTAAGGCTACGGCTAGGGTTAGGGTTATGGGGCTAGGGTTAGGGTTACGGTCGTCTTTTGGCCGATTGACTCGAAATTGATCACGAATGTCCTCGATGCCGGTGGAAGGAAGGGACAGCAGTTTTTATTGGATTTTAGTGGAATTTGTATTTTTGGTGAATATTTTAAAGAAAGGCGGCCATTTTTCATGAATACCTCTACCCATTTTTTCAATATCTTCCAGGTCTTTGGACCGATTGACTCCAAATCTCTCCCAAACGTGGTCCTATACTGGCTGAACGAGACACAGCAGTCCCCATTGGATTCGGGTGGAATTTGTATTTTTGGTGAATATTTTAGTGAAAGGGGGCCATTTTTCATGAAAACCTCTGCCCATTTTTTCAATAGCTTCCAGGTCTTTGGACCGATTGACTCCAAATTTCTCCCAGACGTGGTCCTATACTGGCTGAACGAGACACAGCAGTCCCCATTGGATTCGGGTGGAATTTGTATTTTTGGTGAATATTTTAGTGAAAAGGGACAATCTTTCATGGGGCTGGGTTAAGGCTACGGTTAGGGTTAGGGTTATGGGGCTAGGGTTAGGGTTACGGTCGTCTTTTGGCCGATTGACTCGAAATTGATCACGAATGTCCTCGATGCCGGTGGAAGGAAGGGACAGCAGTTTTTATTGGATTTTAGTGGAATTTGTATTTTTGGTGAATATTTTAAAGAAAGGCGGCCATTTTTCATGAATACCTCTGCCCATTTTTTCAATAGCTTCCAGGTCTTTGGACCGATTGACTCCAAATCTCTCCCAAACGTGGTCCTATACTGGCTGAACGAGACACAGCAGTCCCCATTGGATTCGGGTGGAATTTGTATTTTTGGTGAATATTTTAGTGAAAGGGGGCCATTTTTCATGAAAACCTCGGCCCATTTTTTCAATAGCTTCCAGGTCTTTGGACCGATTGACTCCAAATCTCTCCCAGACGTGGTCCTATGCTGGCTGAACGAGACACAGCAGTCCCCATTGGATTCGGGTGGAATTTGTATTTTTGGTGAATATTTTAGTGAAAAGGGACAATCTTTCATGGGGCTGGGTTACGGCTACGGTTAGGGTTAGGGTTATGGGGCTAGGGTTAGGGTTACGGTCGTCTTTTGGCCGATTGACTCGAAATTGATCACGAATGTCCTCGATGCCGATGGAAGGAAGGGACAGCAGTTTTTATTGGATTTTAGTGGAATTTGTATTTTTGGTGAATATTTTAAAGAAAGGCGGCCATTTTTCATGAATACCTCTGCCCATTTTTTCAATAGCTTCCAGGTCTTTGGACCGATTGACTCCAAATCTCTCCCAAACGTGGTCCTATACTGGCTGAACGAGACACAGCAGTCCCCATTGGATTCGGGTGGAATTTGTATTTTTGGTGAATATTTTAGTGAAAGGGGGCCATTTTTCATGAAAACCTCGGCCCATTTTTTCAATAGCTTCCAGGTCTTTGGACCGATTGACTCCAAATCTCTCCCAGACGTGGTCCTATGCTGGCTGAACGAGACACAGCAGTCCCCATTGGATTCGGGTGGAATTTGTATTTTTGGTGAATATTTTAGTGAAAAGGGACAATCTTTCATCGGGCTGGGTTAAGGCTACGGTTAGGGTTAGGGTTATGGGGCTAGGGTTAGGGTTACGGTCGTCTTTTGGCCGATTGACTCGAAATTGATCACGAATGTCCTCGATGCCGGTGGAAGGAAGGGACAGCAGTTTTTATTGGATTTTAGTGGAATTTGTATTTTTGGTGAATATTTTAAAGAAAGGCGGCCATTTTTCTTGAATACCTCTGCCCATTTTTTCAATAGCTTCCAGGTCTTTGGACCGATTGACTCCAAATTTCTCCCAGACGTGGTCCTATGCTGGCTGAACGAGACACAGCAGTCCCCATTGGATTCGGGTGGAATTTGTATTTTTGGTGAATATTTTAGTGAAAGGGGGCCATTTTTCATGAAAACCTCGGCCCATTTTTTCAATAGCTTCCAGGTCTTTGGACCGATTGACTCCAAATTTCTCCCAGACGTGGTCCTATGCTGGCTGAACGAGACACAGCAGTCCCCATTGGATTCGGGTGGAATTTGTATTTTTGGTGAATATTTTAGTGAAAAGGGACAATCTTTCATGGGGCTGGGTTAAGGCTACGGTTAGGGTTAGGGTTATGGGGCTAGGGTTAGGGTTACGGTCGTCTTTTGGCCGATTGACTCGAAATTGATCACGAATGTCCTCGATGCCGGTGGAAGGAAGGGACAGCAGTTTTTATTGGATTTTAGTGGAATTTGTATTTTTGGTGAATATTTTAAAGAAAGGCGGCCATTTTTCATGAATACCTCTGCCCATTTTTTCAATAGCTTCCAGGTCTTTGGACCGATTGACCCCAAATCTCTCCCAAACGTGGTCCTATACTGGCTGAACGAGACACAGCAGTCCCCATTGGATTCGGGTGGAATTTGTATTTTTGGTGAATATTTTAGTGAAAGGGGGCCATTTTTCATGAAAACCTCGGCCCATTTTTTCAATAGCTTCCAGGTCTTTGGACCGATTGACTCCAAATTTCTCCCAGACGTGGTCCTATGCTGGCTGAACGAGACACAGCAGTCCCCATTGGATTCGGGTGGAATTTGTATTTTTGGTGAATATTTTAGTGAAAAGGGACAATCTTTCATGGGGCTGGGTTAAGGCTACGGTTAGGGTTAGGGTTATGGGGCTAGGGTTAGGGTTACGGTCGTCTTTTGGCCGATTGACTCGAAATTGATCACGAATGTCCTCGATGCCGGTGGAAGGAAGGGACAGCAGTTTTTATTGGATTTTAGTGGAATTTGTATTTTTGGTGAATATTTTAAAGAAAGGCGGCCATTTTTCATGAATACCTCTGCCCATTTTTTCAATAGCTTCCAGGTCTTTGGACCGATTGACTCCAAATCTCTCCCAAACGTGGTCCTATACTGGCTGAAAGAGACACAGCAGTCCCCATTGGATTCGGGTGGAATTTGTATTTTTGGTGAATATTTTAGTGAAAGGGGGCCATTTTTCATGAAAACCTCGGCCCATTTTTTCAATAGCTTCCAGGTCTTTGGACCGATTGACTCCAAATTTCTCCCAGACGTGGTCCTATGCTGGCTGAACGAGACACAGCAGTCCCCATTGGATTCGGGTGGAATTTGTATTTTTGGTGAATATTTTAGTGAAAAGGGACAATCTTTCATGGGGCTGGGGTAAGGCTACGGTTAGGGTTAGGGTTAGGGTTACGGTCGTCTTTTGGCCGATTGACTCGAAATTGATCACGAATGTCCTCGATGCCGGTGGAAGGAAGGGACAGCAGTTTTTATTGGATTTTAGTGGAATTTGTATTTTTGGTGAATATTTTAAAGAAAGGCGGCCATTTTTCATGAATACCTCTGCCCATTTTTTCAATAGCTTCCAGGTCTTTGGACCGATTGACTCCAAATCTCTCCCAAACGTGGTCCTATACTGGCTGAACGAGACACAGCAGTCCCCATTGGATTCGGGTGGAATTTGTATTTTTGGTGAATATTTTAGTGAAAGGGGGCCATTTTTCATGAAAACCTCGGCCCATTTTTTCAATAGCTTCCAGGTCTTTGGACCGATTGACTCCAAATCTCTCCCAGACGTGGTCCTATGCTGGCTGAACGAGACACAGCAGTCCCCATTGGATTCGGGTGGAATTTGTATTTTTGGTGAATATTTTAGTGAAAAGGGACAATCTTTCATGGGGCTGGGTTACGGCTACGGTTAGGGTTAGGGTTATGGGGCTAGGGTTAGGGTTACGGTCGTCTTTTGGCCGATTGACTCGAAATTGATCACGAATGTCCTCGATGCCGATGGAAGGAAGGGACAGCAGTTTTTATTGGATTTTAGTGGAATTTGTATTTTTGGTGAATATTTTAAAGAAAGGCGGCCATTTTTCATGAATACCTCTGCCCATTTTTTCAATAGCTTCCAGGTCTTTGGACCGATTGACTCCAAATCTCTCCCAAACGTGGTCCTATACTGGCTGAACGAGACACAGCAGTCCCCATTGGATTCGGGTGGAATTTGTATTTTTGGTGAATATTTTAGTGAAAGGGGGCCATTTTTCATGAAAACCTCGGCCCATTTTTTCAATAGCTTCCAGGTCTTTGGACCGATTGACTCCAAATCTCTCCCAGACGTGGTCCTATGCTGGCTGAACGAGACACAGCAGTCCCCATTGGATTCGGGTGGAATTTGTATTTTTGGTGAATATTTTAGTGAAAAGGGACAATCTTTCATGGGGCTGGGTTAAGGCTACGGTTAGGGTTAGGGTTATGGGGCTAGGGTTAGGGTTACGGTCGTCTTTTGGCCGATTGACTCGAAATTGATCACGAATGTCCTCGATGCCGGTGGAAGGAAGGGACAGCAGTTTTTATTGGATTTTAGTGGAATTTGTATTTTTGGTGAATATTTTAAAGAAAGGCGGCCATTTTTCATGAATACCTCTGCCCATTTTTTCAATAGCTTCCAGGTCTTTGGACCGATTGACTCCAAATTTCTCCCAGACGTGGTCCTATGCTGGCTGAACGAGACACAGCAGTCCCCATTGGATTCGGGTGGAATTTGTATTTTTGGTGAATATTTTAGTGAAAGGGGGCCATTTTTCATGAAAACCTCGGCCCATTTTTTCAATAGCTTCCAGGTCTTTGGACCGATTGACTCCAAATTTCTCCCGGACGTGGTCCTATGCTGGCTGAACGAGACACAGCAGTCCCCATTGGATTCGGGTGGAATTTGTATTTTTGGTGAATATTTTAGTGAAAAGGGACAATCTTTCATGGGGCTGGGTTAAGGCTACGGTTAGGGTTAGGGTTATGGGGCTAGGGTTAGGGTTACGGTCGTCTTTTGGCCGATTGACTCGAAATTGATCACGAATGTCCTCGATGCCGGTGGAAGGAAGGGACAGCAGTTTTTATTGGATTTTAGTGGAATTTGTATTTTTGGTGAATATTTTAAAGAAAGGCGGCCATTTTTCATGAATACCTCTGCCCATTTTTTCAATAGCTTCCAGGTCTTTGGACCGATTGACTCCAAATCTCTCCCAAACGTGGTCCTATACTGGCTGAACGAGACACAGAAGTCCCCATTGGATTCGGGTGGAATTTGTATTTTTGGTGAATATTTTAGTGAAAGGGGGCCATTTTTCATGAAAACCTCGGCCCATTTTTTCAATAGCTTCCAGGTCTTTGGACCGATTGACTCCAAATTTCTCCCAGACGTGGTCCTATGCTGGCTGAACGAGACACAGCAGTCCCCATTGGATTCGGGTGGAATTTGTATTTTTGGTGAATATTTTAGTGAAAAGGGACAATCTTTCATGGGGCTGGGTTAAGGCTACGGTTAGGGTTAGGGTTATGGGGCTAGGGTTAGGGTTACGGTCGTCTTTTGGCCGATTGACTCGAAATTGATCACGAATGTCCTCGATGCCGGTGGAAGGAAGGGACAGCAGTTTTTATTGGATTTTAGTGGAATTTGTATTTTTGGTGAATATTTTAAAGAAAGGCGGCCATTTTTCATGAATACCTCTGCCCATTTTTTCAATAGCTTCCAGGTCTTTGGACCGATTGACTCCAAATCTCTCCCAAACGTGGTCCTATACTGGCTGAACGAGACACAGCAGTCCCCATTGGATTCGGGTGGAATTTGTATTTTTGGTGAATATTTTAGTGAAAGGGGGCCATTTTTCATGAAAACCTCGGCCCATTTTTTCAATAGCTTCCAGGTCTTTGGACCGATTGACTCCAAATCTCTCCCAGACGTGGTCCTATGCTGGCTGAACGAGACACAGCAGTCCCCATTGGATTCGGGTGGAATTTGTATTTTTGGTGAATATTTTAGTGAAAAGGGACAATCTTTCATGGGGCTGGGTTAAGGCTACGGTTAGGGTTAGGGTTATGGGGCTAGGGTTAGGGTTACGGTCGTCTTTTGGCCGATTGACTCGAAATTGATCACGAATGTCCTCGATGCCGGTGGAAGGAAGGGACAGCAGTTTTTATTGGATTTTAGTGGAATTTGTATTTTTGGTGAATATTTTAAAGAAAGGCGGCCATTTTTCATGAATACCTCTGCCCATTTTTTCAATAGCTTCCAGGTCTTTGGACCGATTGACTCCAAATTTCTCCCAGACGTGGTCCTATGCTGGCTGAACGAGACACAGCAGTCCCCATTGGATTCGGGTGGAATTTGTATTTTTGGTGAATATTTTAGTGAAAGGGGGCCATTTTTCATGAAAACCTCGGCCCATTTTTTCAATAGCTTCCAGGTCTTTGGACCGATTGACTCCAAATTTCTCCCAGACGTGGTCCTATGCTGGCTGAACGAGACACAGCAGTCCCCATTGGATTCGGGTGGAATTTGTATTTTTGGTGAATATTTTAGTGAAAAGGGACAATCTTTCATGGGGCTGGGTTAAGGCTACGGTTAGGGTTAGGGTTATGGGGCTAGGGTTAGGGTTACGGTCGTCTTTTGGCCGATTGACTCGAAATTGATCACGAATGTCCTCGATGCCGGTGGAAGGAAGGGACAGCAGTTTTTATTGGATTTTAGTGGAATTTGTATTTTTGGTGAATATTTTAAAGAAAGGCGGCCATTTTTCATGAATACCTCTGCCCATTTTTTCAATAGCTTCCAGGTCTTTGGACCGATTGACTCCAAATCTCTCCCAAACGTGGTCCTATACTGGCTGAACGAGACACAGCAGTCCCCATTGGATTCGGGTGGAATTTGTATTTTTGGTGAATATTTTAGTGAAAGGGGGCCATTTTTCATGAAAACCTCGGCCCATTTTTTCAATAGCTTCCAGGTCTTTGGACCGATTGACTCCAAATTTCTCCCAGACGTGGTCCTATGCTGGCTGAACGAGACACAGCAGTCCCCATTGGATTCGGGTGGAATTTGTATTTTTGGTGAATATTTTAGTGAAAAGGGACAATCTTTCATGGGGCTGGGTTAAGGCTACGGTTAGGGTTAGGGTTATGGGGCTAGGGTTAGGGTTACGGTCGTCTTTTGGCCGATTGACTCGAAATTGATCACGAATGTCCTCGATGCCGGTGGAAGGAAGGGACAGCAGTTTTTATTGGATTTTAGTGGAATTTGTATTTTTGGTGAATATTTTAAAGAAAGGCGGCCATTTTTCATGAATACCTCTGCCCATTTTTTCAATAGCTTCCAGGTCTTTGGACCGATTGACTCCAAATCTCTCCCAAACGTGGTCCTATACTGGCTGAACGAGACACAGCAGTCCCCATTGGATTCGGGTGGAATTTGTATTTTTGGTGAATATTTTAGTGAAAAGGGACAATCTTTCATGGGGCTGGGTTAAGGCTACGGTTAGGGTTAGGGTTATGGGGCTAGGGTTAGGGTTACGGTCGTCTTTTGGCCGATTGACTCGAAATTGATCACGAATGTCCTCGATGCCGGTGGAAGGAAGGGACAGCAGTTTTTATTGGATTTTAGTGGAATTTGTATTTTTGGTGAATATTTTAAAGAAAGGCGGCCATTTTTCATGAATACCTCTGCCCATTTTTTCAATAGCTTCCAGGTCTTTGGACCGATTGACTCCAAATTTCTCCCAGACGTGGTCCTATGCTGGCTGAACGAGACACAGCAGTCCCCATTGGATTCGGGTGGAATTTGTATTTTTGGTGAATATTTTAGTGAAAGGGGGCCATTTTTCATGAAAACCTCGGCCCATTTTTTCAATAGCTTCCAGGTCTTTGGACCGATTGACTCCAAATTTCTCCCAGACGTGGTCCTATGCTGGCTGAACGAGACACAGCAGTCCCCATTGGATTCGGGTGGAATTTGTATTTTTGGTGAATATTTTAGTGAAAAGGGACAATCTTTCATGGGGCTGGGTTAAGGCTACGGTTAGGGTTAGGGTTATGGGGCTAGGGTTAGGGTTACGGTCGTCTTTTGGCCGATTGACTCGAAATTGATCACGAATGTCCTCGATGCCGGTGGAAGGAAGGGACAGCAGTTTTTATTGGATTTTAGTGGAATTTGTATTTTTGGTGAATATTTTAAAGAAAGGCGGCCATTTTTCATGAATACCTCTGCCCATTTTTTCAATAGCTTCCAGGTCTTTGGACCGATTGACTCCAAATTTCTCCCAGACGTGGTCCTATGCTGGCTGAACGAGACACAGCAGTCCCCATTGGATTCGGGTGGAATTTGTATTTTTGGTGAATATTTTAGTGAAAGGGGGCCATTTTTCATGAAAACCTCGGCCGATTTTTTCAATAGCTTCCAGGTCTTTGGACCGATTGACTCCAAATTTCTCCCAGACGTGGTCCTATGCTGGCTGAACGAGACACAGCAGTCCCCATTGGATTCGGGTGGAATTTGTATTTTTGGTGAATATTTTAGTGAAAAGGGACAATCTTTCATGGGGCTGGGTTAAGGCTACGGTTAGGGTTAGGGTTATGGGGCTAGGGTTAGGGTTACGGTCGTCTTTTGGCCGATTGACTCGAAATTGATCACGAATGTCCTCGATGCCGGTGGAAGGAAGGGACAGCAGTTTTTATTGGATTTTAGTGGAATTTGTATTTTTGGTGAATATTTTAAAGAAAGGCGGCCATTTTTCATGAATACCTCTGCCCATTTTTTCAATAGCTTCCAGGTCTTTGGACCGATTGACTCCAAATCTCTCCCAAACGTGGTCCTATACTGGCTGAACGAGACACAGCAGTCCCCATTGGATTCGGGTGGAATTTGTATTTTTGGTGAATATTTTAGTGAAAGGGGGCCATTTTTCATGAAAACCTCGGCCCATTTTTTCAATAGCTTCCAGGTCTTTGGACCGATTGACTCCAAATCTCTCCCAGACGTGGTCCTATACTGGCTGAACGAGACACAGCAGTCCCCATTGGATTCGGGTGGAATTTGTATTTTTGGTGAATATTTTAGTGAAAAGGGACAATCTTTCATGGGGCTGGGTTAAGGCTACGGCTAGGGTTAGGGTTATGGGGCTAGGGTTAGGGTTACGGTCGTCTTTTGGCCGATTGACTCGAAATTGATCACGAATGTCCTCGATGCCGGTGGAAGGAAGGGACAGCAGTTTTTATTGGATTTTAGTGGAATTTGTATTTTTGGTGAATATTTTAAAGAAAGGCGGCCATTTTTCATGAATACCTCTGCCCATTTTTTCAATAGCTTCCAGGTCTTTGGACCGATTGACTCCAAATTTCTCCCAGACGTGGTCCTATGCTGGCTGAACGAGACACAGCAGTCCCCATTGGATTCGGGTGGAATTTGTATTTTTGGTGAATATTTTAGTGAAAGGGGGCCATTTTTCATGAAAACCTCGGCCCATTTTTTCAATAGCTTCCAGGTCTTTGGACCGATTGACTCCAAATTTCTCCCAGACGTGGTCCTATGCTGGCTGAACGAGACACAGCAGTCCCCATTGGATTCGGGTGGAATTTGTATTTTTGGTGAATATTTTAGTGAAAAGGGACAATCTTTCATGGGGCTGGGTTAAGGCTACGGTTAGGGTTAGGGTTATGGGGCTAGGGTTAGGGTTACGGTCGTCTTTTGGCCGATTGACTCGAAATTGATCACGAATGTCCTCGATGCCGGTGGAAGGAAGGGACAGCAGTTTTTATTGGATTTTAGTGGAATTTGTATTTTTGGTGAATATTTTAAAGAAAGGCGGCCATTTTTCATGAATACCTCTGCCCATTTTTTCAATAGCTTCCAGGTCTTTGGACCGATTGACTCCAAATCTCTCCCAAACGTGGTCCTATACTGGCTGAACGAGACACAGCAGTCCCCATTGGATTCGGGTGGAATTTGTATTTTTGGTGAATATTTTAGTGAAAGGGGGCCATTTTTCATGAAAACCTCTGCCCATTTTTTCAATAGCTTCCAGGTCTTTGGACCGATTGACTCCAAATTTCTCCCAGACGTGGTCCTATACTGGCTGAACGAGACACAGCAGTCCCCATTGGATTCGGGTGGAATTTGTATTTTTGGTGAATATTTTAGTGAAAAGGGACAATCTTTCATGGGGCTGGGTTAAGGCTACGGTTAGGGTTAGGGTTATGGGGCTAGGGTTAGGGTTACGGTCGTCTTTTGGCCGATTGACTCGAAATTGATCACGAATGTCCTCGATGCCGGTGGAAGGAAGGGACAGCAGTTTTTATTGGATTTTAGTGGAATTTGTATTTTTGGTGAATATTTTAAAGAAAGGCGGCCATTTTTCATGAATACCTCTGCCCATTTTTTCAATAGCTTCCAGGTCTTTGGACCGATTGACTCCAAATCTCTCCCAAACGTGGTCCTATACTGGCTGAACGAGACACAGCAGTCCCCATTGGATTCGGGTGGAATTTGTATTTTTGGTGAATATTTTAGTGAAAGGGGGCCATTTTTCATGAAAACCTCGGCCCATTTTTTCAATAGCTTCCAGGTCTTTGGACCGATTGACTCCAAATTTCTCCCAGACGTGGTCCTATACTGGCTGAACGAGACACAGCAGTCCCCATTGGATTCGGGTGGAATTTGTATTTTTGGTGAATATTTTAGTGAAAAGGGACAATCTTTCATGGGGCTGGGTTAAGGCTACGGTTAGGGTTAGGGTTATGGGGCTAGGGTTAGGGTTACGGTCGTCTTTTGGCCGATTGACTCGAAATTGATCACGAATGTCCTCGATGCCGGTGGAAGGAAGGGACAGCAGTTTTTATTGGATTTTAGTGGAATTTGTATTTTTGGTGAATATTTTAGTGAAAGGGGGCCATTTTTCATGAAAACCTCGGCCCATTTTTTCAATAGCTTCCAGGTCTTTGGACCGATTGACTCCAAATTTCTCCCAGACGTGGTCCTATACTGGCTGAACGAGACACAGCAGTCCCCATTGGATTCGGGTGGAATTTGTATTTTTGGTGAATATTTTAGTGAAAAGGGACAATCTTTCATGGGGCTGGGTTAAGGCTACGGTTAGGGTTAGGGTTATGGGGCTAGGGTTAGGGTTACGGTCGTCTTTTGGCCGATTGACTCGAAATTGATCACGAATGTCCTCGATGCCGGTGGAAGGAAGGGACAGCAGTTTTTATTGGATTTTAGTGGAATTTGTATTTTTGGTGAATATTTTAAAGAAAGGCGGCCATTTTTCATGAATACCTCTGCCCATTTTTTCAATAGCTTCCAGGTCTTTGGACCGATTGACTCCAAATCTCTCCCAAACGTGGTCCTATACTGGCTGAACGAGACACAGCAGTCCCCATTGGATTCGGGTGGAATTTGTATTTTTGGTGAATATTTAGTGAAAGGGGGCCATTTTTCATGAAAACCTCGGCCCATTTTTTCAATAGCTTCCAGGTCTTTGGACCGATTGACTCCAAATTTCTCCCAGACGTGGTCCTATGCTGGCTGAACGAGACACAGCAGTCCCCATTGGATTCGGGTGGAATTTGTATTTTTGGTGAATATTTTAGTGAAAAGGGACAATCTTTCATGGGGCTGGGTTAAGGCTACGGTTAGGGTTAGGGTTATGGGGCTAGGGTTAGGGTTACGGTCGTCTTTTGGCCGATTGACTCGAAATTGATCACGAATGTCCTCGATGCCGGTGGAAGGAAGGGACAGCAGTTTTTATTGGATTTTAGTGGAATTTGTATTTTTGGTGAATATTTTAGTGAAAGGGGGCCATTTTTCATGAAAACCTCGGCCCATTTTTTCAATAGCTTCCAGGTCTTTGGACCGATTGACTCCAAATCTCTCCCAAACGTGGTCCTATACTGGCTGAACGAGACACAGCAGTCCCCATTGGATTCGGGTGGAATTTGTATTTTTGGTGAATATTTTAGTGAAAGGGGGCCATTTTTCATGAAAACCTCGGCCCATTTTTTCAATAGCTTCCAGGTCTTTGGACCGATTGACTCCAAATTTCTCCCAGACGTGGTCCTATACTGGCTGAACGAGACACAGCAGTCCCCATTGGATTCGGGTGGAATTTGTATTTTTGGTGAATATTTTAGTGAAAAGGGACAATCTTTCATGGGGCTGGGTTAAGGCTACGGTTAGGGTTAGGGTTATGGGGCTAGGGTTAGGGTTACGGTCGTCTTTTGGCCGATTGACTCGAAATTGATCACGAATGTCCTCGATGCCGGTGGAAGGAAGGGACAGCAGTTTTTATTGGATTTTAGTGGAATTTGTATTTTTGGTGAATATTTTAAAGAAAGGCGGCCATTTTTCATGAAAACCTCGGCCCATTTTTTCAATAGCTTCCAGGTCTTTGGACCGATTGACTCCAAATTTCTCCCAGACGTGGTCCTATGCTGGCTGAACGAGACACAGCAGTCCCCATTGGATTCGGGTGGAATTTGTATTTTTGGTGAATATTTTAGTGAAAAGGGACAATCTTTCATGGGGCTGGGTTAAGGCTACGGTTAGGGTTAGGGTTATGGGGCTAGGGTTAGGGTTACGGTCGTCTTTTGGCCGATTGACTCGAAATTGATCACGAATGTCCTCGATGCCGGTGGAAGGAAGGGACAGCAGTTTTTATTGGATTTTAGTGGAATTTGTATTTTTGGTGAATATTTTAAAGAAAGGCGGCCATTTTTCATGAATACCTCTGCCCATTTTTTCAATAGCTTCCAGGTCTTTGGACCGATTGACTCCAAATCTCTCCCAAACGTGGTCCTATACTGGCTGAACGAGACACAGCAGTCCCCATTGGATTCGGGTGGAATTTGTATTTTTGGTGAATATTTTAGTGAAAGGGGGCCATTTTTCATGAAAACCTCGGCCCATTTTTTCAATAGCTTCCAGGTCTTTGGACCGATTGACTCCAAATCTCTCCCAGACGTGGTCCTATACTGGCTGAACGAGACACAGCAGTCCCCATTGGATTCGGGTGGAATTTGTATTTTTGGTGAATATTTTAGTGAAAAGGGACAATCTTTCATGGGGCTGGGTTAAGGCTACGGCTAGGGTTAGGGTTATGGGGCTAGGGTTAGGGTTACGGTCGTCTTTTGGCCGATTGACTCGAAATTGATCACGAATGTCCTCGATGCCGGTGGAAGGAAGGGACAGCAGTTTTTATTGGATTTTAGTGGAATTTGTATTTTTGGTGAATATTTTAAAGAAAGGCGGCCATTTTTCATGAATACCTCTACCCATTTTTTCAATATCTTCCAGGTCTTTGGACCGATTGACTCCAAATCTCTCCCAAACGTGGTCCTATACTGGCTGAACGAGACACAGCAGTCCCCATTGGATTCGGGTGGAATTTGTATTTTTGGTGAATATTTTAAAGAAAGGCGGCCATTTTTCATGAATACCTCTGCCCATTTTTTCAATAGCTTCCAGGTCTTTGGACCGATTGACTCCAAATTTCTCCCAGACGTGGTCCTATGCTGGCTGAACGAGACACAGCAGTCCCCATTGGATTCGGGTGGAATTTGTATTTTTGGTGAATATTTTAGTGAAAAGGGACAATCTTTCATGGGGCTGGGTTAAGGCTACGGTTAGGGTTAGGGTTATGGGGCTAGGGTTAGGGTTACGGTCGTCTTTTGGCCGATTGACTCGAAATTGATCACGAATGTCCTCGATGCCGGTGGAAGGAAGGGACGGCAGTTTTTATTGGATTTTAGTGGAATTTGTATTTTTGGTGAATATTTTAAAGAAAGGCGGCCATTTTTCATGAATACCTCTGCCCATTTTTTCAATAGCTTCCAGGTCTTTGGACCGATTGACTCCAAATCTCTCCCAAACGTGGTCCTATACTGGCTGAACGAGACACAGCAGTCCCCATTGGATTCGGGTGGAATTTGTATTTTTGGTGAATATTTTAGTGAAAGGGGGCCATTTTTCATGAAAACCTCGGCCCATTTTTTCAATAGCTTCCAGGTCTTTGGACCGATTGACTCCAAATTTCTCCCAGACGTGGTCCTATGCTGGCTGAACGAGACACAGCAGTCCCCATTGGATTCGGGTGGAATTTGTATTTTTGGTGAATATTTTAGTGAAAAGGGACAATATTTCATGGGGCTGGGTTAAGGCTACGGTTAGGGTTAGGGTTATGGGGCTAGGGTTAGAGTTACGGTCGTCTTTTGGCCGATTGACTCGAAATTGATCACGAATGTCCTCGATGCCGGTGGAAGGAAGGGACAGCAGTTTTTATTGGATTTTAGTGGAATTTGTATTTTTGGTGAATATTTTAAAGAAAGGCGGCCATTTTTCATGAATACCTCTGCCCATTTTTTCAATAGCTTCCAGGTCTTTGGACCGATTGACTCCAAATCTCTCCCAAACGTGGTCCTATACTGGCTGAACGAGACACAGCAGTCCCCATTGGATTCGGGTGGAATTTGTATTTTTGGTGAATATTTTAGTGAAAGGGGGCCATTTTTCATGAAAACCTCGGCCCATTTTTTCAATAGCTTCCAGGTCTTTGGACCGATTGACTCCAAATCTCTCCCAGACGTGGTCCTATGCTGGCTGAACGAGACACAGCAGTCCTCATTGGATTCGGGTGGAATTTGTATTTTTGGTGAATATTTTAGTGAAAAGGGACAATCTTTCATGGGGCTGGGTTAAGGCTACGGTTAGGGTTAGGGTTATGGGGCTAGGGTTAGGGTTACGGTCGTCTTTTGGCCGATTGACTCGAAATTGATCACGAATGTCCTCGATGCCGGTGGAAGGAAGGGACAGCAGTTTTTATTGGATTTTAGTGGAATTTGTATTTTTGGTGAATATTTTAAAGAAAGGCGGCCATTTTTCATGAATACCTCTGCCCATTTTTTCAATAGCTTCCAGGTCTTTGGACCGATTGACTCCAAATCTCTCCCAAACGTGGTCCTATACTGGCTGAACGAGACACAGCAGTCCCCATTGGATTCGGGTGGAATTTGTATTTTTGGTGAATATTTTAGTGAAAGGGGGCCATTTTTCATGAAAACCTCGGCCCATTTTTTCAATAGCTTCCAGGTCTTTGGACCGATTGACTCCAAATTTCTCCCAGACGTGGTCCTATACTGGCTGAACGAGACACAGCAGTCCCCATTGGATTCGGGTGGAATTTGTATTTTTGGTGAATATTTTAGTGAAAAGGGACAATCTTTCATGGGGCTGGGTTAAGGCTACGGTTAGGGTTAGGGTTATGGGGCTAGGGTTAGGGTTACGGTCGTCTTTTGGCCGATTGACTCGAAATTGATCACGAATGTCCTCGATGCCGGTGGAAGGAAGGGACAGCAGTTTTTATTGGATTTTAGTGGAATTTGTATTTTTGGTGAATATTTTAAAGAAAGGCGGCCATTTTTCATGAATACCTCTGCCCATTTTTTCAATAGCTTCCAGGTCTTTGGACCGATTGACTCCAAATCTCTCCCAAACGTGGTCCTATACTGGCTGAACGAGACACAGCAGTCCCCATTGGATTCGGGTGGAATTTGTATTTTTGGTGAATATTTAGTGAAAGGGGGCCATTTTTCATGAAAACCTCGGCCCATTTTTTCAATAGCTTCCAGGTCTTTGGACCGATTGACTCCAAATTTCTCCCAGACGTGGTCCTATGCTGGCTGAACGAGACACAGCAGTCCCCATTGGATTCGGGTGGAATTTGTATTTTTGGTGAATATTTTAGTGAAAAGGGACAATCTTTCATGGGGCTGGGTTAAGGCTACGGTTAGGGTTAGGGTTATGGGGCTAGGGTTAGGGTTACGGTCGTCTTTTGGCCGATTGACTCGAAATTGATCACGAATGTCCTCGATGCCGGTGGAAGGAAGGGACAGCAGTTTTTATTGGATTTTAGTGGAATTTGTATTTTTGGTGAATATTTTAGTGAAAGGGGGCCATTTTTCATGAAAACCTCGGCCCATTTTTTCAATAGCTTCCAGGTCTTTGGACCGATTGACTCCAAATCTCTCCCAAACGTGGTCCTATACTGGCTGAACGAGACACAGCAGTCCCCATTGGATTCGGGTGGAATTTGTATTTTTGGTGAATATTTTAGTGAAAGGGGGCCATTTTTCATGAAAACCTCGGCCCATTTTTTCAATAGCTTCCAGGTCTTTGGACCGATTGACTCCAAATTTCTCCCAGACGTGGTCCTATACTGGCTGAACGAGACACAGCAGTCCCCATTGGATTCGGGTGGAATTTGTATTTTTGGTGAATATTTTAGTGAAAAGGGACAATCTTTCATGGGGCTGGGTTAAGGCTACGGTTAGGGTTAGGGTTATGGGGCTAGGGTTAGGGTTACGGTCGTCTTTTGGCCGATTGACTCGAAATTGATCACGAATGTCCTCGATGCCGGTGGAAGGAAGGGACAGCAGTTTTTATTGGATTTTAGTGGAATTTGTATTTTTGGTGAATATTTTAAAGAAAGGCGGCCATTTTTCATGAAAACCTCGGCCCATTTTTTCAATAGCTTCCAGGTCTTTGGACCGATTGACTCCAAATTTCTCCCAGACGTGGTCCTATGCTGGCTGAACGAGACACAGCAGTCCCCATTGGATTCGGGTGGAATTTGTATTTTTGGTGAATATTTTAGTGAAAAGGGACAATCTTTCATGGGGCTGGGTTAAGGCTACGGTTAGGGTTAGGGTTATGGGGCTAGGGTTAGGGTTACGGTCGTCTTTTGGCCGATTGACTCGAAATTGATCACGAATGTCCTCGATGCCGGTGGAAGGAAGGGACAGCAGTTTTTATTGGATTTTAGTGGAATTTGTATTTTTGGTGAATATTTTAAAGAAAGGCGGCCATTTTTCATGAATACCTCTGCCCATTTTTTCAATAGCTTCCAGGTCTTTGGACCGATTGACTCCAAATCTCTCCCAAACGTGGTCCTATACTGGCTGAACGAGACACAGCAGTCCCCATTGGATTCGGGTGGAATTTGTATTTTTGGTGAATATTTTAGTGAAAGGGGGCCATTTTTCATGAAAACCTCGGCCCATTTTTTCAATAGCTTCCAGGTCTTTGGACCGATTGACTCCAAATCTCTCCCAGACGTGGTCCTATACTGGCTGAACGAGACACAGCAGTCCCCATTGGATTCGGGTGGAATTTGTATTTTTGGTGAATATTTTAGTGAAAAGGGACAATCTTTCATGGGGCTGGGTTAAGGCTACGGCTAGGGTTAGGGTTATGGGGCTAGGGTTAGGGTTACGGTCGTCTTTTGGCCGATTGACTCGAAATTGATCACGAATGTCCTCGATGCCGGTGGAAGGAAGGGACAGCAGTTTTTATTGGATTTTAGTGGAATTTGTATTTTTGGTGAATATTTTAAAGAAAGGCGGCCATTTTTCATGAATACCTCTACCCATTTTTTCAATATCTTCCAGGTCTTTGGACCGATTGACTCCAAATCTCTCCCAAACGTGGTCCTATACTGGCTGAACGAGACACAGCAGTCCCCATTGGATTCGGGTGGAATTTGTATTTTTGGTGAATATTTTAAAGAAAGGCGGCCATTTTTCATGAATACCTCTGCCCATTTTTTCAATAGCTTCCAGGTCTTTGGACCGATTGACTCCAAATTTCTCCCAGACGTGGTCCTATGCTGGCTGAACGAGACACAGCAGTCCCCATTGGATTCGGGTGGAATTTGTATTTTTGGTGAATATTTTAGTGAAAAGGGACAATCTTTCATGGGGCTGGGTTAAGGCTACGGTTAGGGTTAGGGTTATGGGGCTAGGGTTAGGGTTACGGTCGTCTTTTGGCCGATTGACTCGAAATTGATCACGAATGTCCTCGATGCCGGTGGAAGGAAGGGACGGCAGTTTTTATTGGATTTTAGTGGAATTTGTATTTTTGGTGAATATTTTAAAGAAAGGCGGCCATTTTTCATGAATACCTCTGCCCATTTTTTCAATAGCTTCCAGGTCTTTGGACCGATTGACTCCAAATCTCTCCCAAACGTGGTCCTATACTGGCTGAACGAGACACAGCAGTCCCCATTGGATTCGGGTGGAATTTGTATTTTTGGTGAATATTTTAGTGAAAGGGGGCCATTTTTCATGAAAACCTCGGCCCATTTTTTCAATAGCTTCCAGGTCTTTGGACCGATTGACTCCAAATTTCTCCCAGACGTGGTCCTATGCTGGCTGAACGAGACACAGCAGTCCCCATTGGATTCGGGTGGAATTTGTATTTTTGGTGAATATTTTAGTGAAAAGGGACAATATTTCATGGGGCTGGGTTAAGGCTACGGTTAGGGTTAGGGTTATGGGGCTAGGGTTAGAGTTACGGTCGTCTTTTGGCCGATTGACTCGAAATTGATCACGAATGTCCTCGATGCCGGTGGAAGGAAGGGACAGCAGTTTTTATTGGATTTTAGTGGAATTTGTATTTTTGGTGAATATTTTAAAGAAAGGCGGCCATTTTTCATGAATACCTCTGCCCATTTTTTCAATAGCTTCCAGGTCTTTGGACCGATTGACTCCAAATCTCTCCCAAACGTGGTCCTATACTGGCTGAACGAGACACAGCAGTCCCCATTGGATTCGGGTGGAATTTGTATTTTTGGTGAATATTTTAGTGAAAGGGGGCCATTTTTCATGAAAACCTCGGCCCATTTTTTCAATAGCTTCCAGGTCTTTGGACCGATTGACTCCAAATCTCTCCCAGACGTGGTCCTATGCTGGCTGAACGAGACACAGCAGTCCTCATTGGATTCGGGTGGAATTTGTATTTTTGGTGAATATTTTAGTGAAAAGGGACAATCTTTCATGGGGCTGGGTTAAGGCTACGGTTAGGGTTAGGGTTATGGGGCTAGGGTTAGGGTTACGGTCGTCTTTTGGCCGATTGACTCGAAATTGATCACGAATGTCCTCGATGCCGGTGGAAGGAAGGGACAGCAGTTTTTATTGGATTTTAGTGGAATTTGTATTTTTGGTGAATATTTTAAAGAAAGGCGGCCATTTTTCATGAATACCTCTGCCCATTTTTTCAATAGCTTCCAGGTCTTTGGACCGATTGACTCCAAATCTCTCCCAAACGTGGTCCTATACTGGCTGAACGAGACACAGCAGTCCCCATTGGATTCGGGTGGAATTTGTATTTTTGGTGAATATTTTAGTGAAAGGGGGCCATTTTTCATGAAAACCTCGGCCCATTTTTTCAATAGCTTCCAGGTCTTTGGACCGATTGACTCCAAATTTCTCCCAGACGTGGTCCTATACTGGCTGAACGAGACACAGCAGTCCCCATTGGATTCGGGTGGAATTTGTATTTTTGGTGAATATTTTAGTGAAAAGGGACAATCTTTCATGGGGCTGGGTTAAGGCTACGGTTAGGGTTAGGGTTATGGGGCTAGGGTTAGGGTTACGGTCGTCTTTTGGCCGATTGACTCGAAATTGATCACGAATGTCCTCGATGCCGGTGGAAGGAAGGGACAGCAGTTTTTATTGGATTTTAGTGGAATTTGTATTTTTGGTGAATATTTTAAAGAAAGGCGGCCATTTTTCATGAATACCTCTGCCCATTTTTTCAATAGCTTCCAGGTCTTTGGACCGATTGACTCCAAATCTCTCCCAAACGTGGTCCTATACTGGCTGAACGAGACACAGCAGTCCCCATTGGATTCGGGTGGAATTTGTATTTTTGGTGAATATTTAGTGAAAGGGGGCCATTTTTCATGAAAACCTCGGCCCATTTTTTCAATAGCTTCCAGGTCTTTGGACCGATTGACTCCAAATTTCTCCCAGACGTGGTCCTATGCTGGCTGAACGAGACACAGCAGTCCCCATTGGATTCGGGTGGAATTTGTATTTTTGGTGAATATTTTAGTGAAAAGGGACAATCTTTCATGGGGCTGGGTTAAGGCTACGGTTAGGGTTAGGGTTATGGGGCTAGGGTTAGGGTTACGGTCGTCTTTTGGCCGATTGACTCGAAATTGATCACGAATGTCCTCGATGCCGGTGGAAGGAAGGGACAGCAGTTTTTATTGGATTTTAGTGGAATTTGTATTTTTGGTGAATATTTTAGTGAAAGGGGGCCATTTTTCATGAAAACCTCGGCCCATTTTTTCAATAGCTTCCAGGTCTTTGGACCGATTGACTCCAAATCTCTCCCAAACGTGGTCCTATACTGGCTGAACGAGACACAGCAGTCCCCATTGGATTCGGGTGGAATTTGTATTTTTGGTGAATATTTTAGTGAAAGGGGGCCATTTTTCATGAAAACCTCGGCCCATTTTTTCAATAGCTTCCAGGTCTTTGGACCGATTGACTCCAAATTTCTCCCAGACGTGGTCCTATACTGGCTGAACGAGACACAGCAGTCCCCATTGGATTCGGGTGGAATTTGTATTTTTGGTGAATATTTTAGTGAAAAGGGACAATCTTTCATGGGGCTGGGTTAAGGCTACGGTTAGGGTTAGGGTTATGGGGCTAGGGTTAGGGTTACGGTCGTCTTTTGGCCGATTGACTCGAAATTGATCACGAATGTCCTCGATGCCGGTGGAAGGAAGGGACAGCAGTTTTTATTGGATTTTAGTGGAATTTGTATTTTTGGTGAATATTTTAAAGAAAGGCGGCCATTTTTCATGAAAACCTCGGCCCATTTTTTCAATAGCTTCCAGGTCTTTGGACCGATTGACTCCAAATTTCTCCCAGACGTGGTCCTATGCTGGCTGAACGAGACACAGCAGTCCCCATTGGATTCGGGTGGAATTTGTATTTTTGGTGAATATTTTAGTGAAAAGGGACAATCTTTCATGGGGCTGGGTTAAGGCTACGGTTAGGGTTAGGGTTATGGGGCTAGGGTTAGGGTTACGGTCGTCTTTTGGCCGATTGACTCGAAATTGATCACGAATGTCCTCGATGCCGGTGGAAGGAAGGGACAGCAGTTTTTATTGGATTTTAGTGGAATTTGTATTTTTGGTGAATATTTTAAAGAAAGGCGGCCATTTTTCATGAATACCTCTGCCCATTTTTTCAATAGCTTCCAGGTCTTTGGACCGATTGACTCCAAATCTCTCCCAAACGTGGTCCTATACTGGCTGAACGAGACACAGCAGTCCCCATTGGATTCGGGTGGAATTTGTATTTTTGGTGAATATTTTAGTGAAAGGGGGCCATTTTTCATGAAAACCTCGGCCCATTTTTTCAATAGCTTCCAGGTCTTTGGACCGATTGACTCCAAATCTCTCCCAGACGTGGTCCTATACTGGCTGAACGAGACACAGCAGTCCCCATTGGATTCGGGTGGAATTTGTATTTTTGGTGAATATTTTAGTGAAAAGGGACAATCTTTCATGGGGCTGGGTTAAGGCTACGGCTAGGGTTAGGGTTATGGGGCTAGGGTTAGGGTTACGGTCGTCTTTTGGCCGATTGACTCGAAATTGATCACGAATGTCCTCGATGCCGGTGGAAGGAAGGGACAGCAGTTTTTATTGGATTTTAGTGGAATTTGTATTTTTGGTGAATATTTTAAAGAAAGGCGGCCATTTTTCATGAATACCTCTACCCATTTTTTCAATATCTTCCAGGTCTTTGGACCGATTGACTCCAAATCTCTCCCAAACGTGGTCCTATACTGGCTGAACGAGACACAGCAGTCCCCATTGGATTCGGGTGGAATTTGTATTTTTGGTGAATATTTTAAAGAAAGGCGGCCATTTTTCATGAATACCTCTGCCCATTTTTTCAATAGCTTCCAGGTCTTTGGACCGATTGACTCCAAATTTCTCCCAGACGTGGTCCTATGCTGGCTGAACGAGACACAGCAGTCCCCATTGGATTCGGGTGGAATTTGTATTTTTGGTGAATATTTTAGTGAAAAGGGACAATCTTTCATGGGGCTGGGTTAAGGCTACGGTTAGGGTTAGGGTTATGGGGCTAGGGTTAGGGTTACGGTCGTCTTTTGGCCGATTGACTCGAAATTGATCACGAATGTCCTCGATGCCGGTGGAAGGAAGGGACGGCAGTTTTTATTGGATTTTAGTGGAATTTGTATTTTTGGTGAATATTTTAAAGAAAGGCGGCCATTTTTCATGAATACCTCTGCCCATTTTTTCAATAGCTTCCAGGTCTTTGGACCGATTGACTCCAAATCTCTCCCAAACGTGGTCCTATACTGGCTGAACGAGACACAGCAGTCCCCATTGGATTCGGGTGGAATTTGTATTTTTGGTGAATATTTTAGTGAAAGGGGGCCATTTTTCATGAAAACCTCGGCCCATTTTTTCAATAGCTTCCAGGTCTTTGGACCGATTGACTCCAAATTTCTCCCAGACGTGGTCCTATGCTGGCTGAACGAGACACAGCAGTCCCCATTGGATTCGGGTGGAATTTGTATTTTTGGTGAATATTTTAGTGAAAAGGGACAATATTTCATGGGGCTGGGTTAAGGCTACGGTTAGGGTTAGGGTTATGGGGCTAGGGTTAGAGTTACGGTCGTCTTTTGGCCGATTGACTCGAAATTGATCACGAATGTCCTCGATGCCGGTGGAAGGAAGGGACAGCAGTTTTTATTGGATTTTAGTGGAATTTGTATTTTTGGTGAATATTTTAAAGAAAGGCGGCCATTTTTCATGAATACCTCTGCCCATTTTTTCAATAGCTTCCAGGTCTTTGGACCGATTGACTCCAAATCTCTCCCAAACGTGGTCCTATACTGGCTGAACGAGACACAGCAGTCCCCATTGGATTCGGGTGGAATTTGTATTTTTGGTGAATATTTTAGTGAAAGGGGGCCATTTTTCATGAAAACCTCGGCCCATTTTTTCAATAGCTTCCAGGTCTTTGGACCGATTGACTCCAAATCTCTCCCAGACGTGGTCCTATGCTGGCTGAACGAGACACAGCAGTCCTCATTGGATTCGGGTGGAATTTGTATTTTTGGTGAATATTTTAGTGAAAAGGGACAATCTTTCATGGGGCTGGGTTAAGGCTACGGTTAGGGTTAGGGTTATGGGGCTAGGGTTAGGGTTACGGTCGTCTTTTGGCCGATTGACTCGAAATTGATCACGAATGTCCTCGATGCCGGTGGAAGGAAGGGACAGCAGTTTTTATTGGATTTTAGTGGAATTTGTATTTTTGGTGAATATTTTAAAGAAAGGCGGCCATTTTTCATGAATACCTCTGCCCATTTTTTCAATAGCTTCCAGGTCTTTGGACCGATTGACTCCAAATCTCTCCCAAACGTGGTCCTATACTGGCTGAACGAGACACAGCAGTCCCCATTGGATTCGGGTGGAATTTGTATTTTTGGTGAATATTTTAGTGAAAAGGGACAATCTTTCATGGGGCTGGGTTAAGGCTACGGTTAGGGTTAGGGTTATGGGGCTAGGGTTAGGGTTACGGTCGTCTTTTGGCCGATTGACTCGAAATTGATCACGAATGTCCTCGATGCCGGTGGAAGGAAGGGACAGCAGTTTTTATTGGATTTTAGTGGAATTTGTATTTTTGGTGAATATTTTAAAGAAAGGCGGCCATTTTTCATGAATACCTCTGCCCATTTTTTCAATAGCTTCCAGGTCTTTGGACCGATTGACTCCAAATCTCTCCCAAACGTGGTCCTATACTGGCTGAACGAGACACAGCAGTCCCCATTGGATTCGGGTGGAATTTGTATTTTTGGTGAATATTTTAGTGAAAGGGGGCCATTTTTCATGAAAACCTCGGCCCATTTTTTCAATAGCTTCCAGGTCTTTGGACCGATTGACTCCAAATTTCTCCCAGACGTGGTCCTATACTGGCTGAACGAGACACAGCAGTCCCCATTGGATTCGGGTGGAATTTGTATTTTTGGTGAATATTTTAGTGAAAAGGGACAATCTTTCATGGGGCTGGGTTAAGGCTACGGTTAGGGTTAGGGTTATGGGGCTAGGGTTAGGGTTACGGTCGTCTTTTGGCCGATTGACTCGAAATTGATCACGAATGTCCTCGATGCCGGTGGAAGGAAGGGACAGCAGTTTTTATTGGATTTTAGTGGAATTTGTATTTTTGGTGAATATTTTAGTGAAAGGGGGCCATTTTTCATGAAAACCTCGGCCCATTTTTTCAATAGCTTCCAGGTCTTTGGACCGATTGACTCCAAATTTCTCCCAGACGTGGTCCTATACTGGCTGAACGAGACACAGCAGTCCCCATTGGATTCGGGTGGAATTTGTATTTTTGGTGAATATTTTAGTGAAAAGGGACAATCTTTCATGGGGCTGGGTTAAGGCTACGGTTAGGGTTAGGGTTATGGGGCTAGGGTTAGGGTTACGGTCGTCTTTTGGCCGATTGACTCGAAATTGATCACGAATGTCCTCGATGCCGGTGGAAGGAAGGGACAGCAGTTTTTATTGGATTTTAGTGGAATTAGTATTTTTGGTGAATATTTTAAAGAAAGGCGGCCATTTTTCATGAATACCTCTGCCCATTTTTTCAATAGCTTCCAGGTCTTTGGACCGATTGACTCCAAATCTCTCCCAAACGTGGTCCTATACTGGCTGAACGAGACACAGCAGTCCCCATTGGATTCGGGTGGAATTTGTATTTTTGGTGAATATTTTAGTGAAAGGGGGCCATTTTTCATGAAAACCTCGGCCCATTTTTTCAATAGCTTACAGGTCTTTGGACCGATTGACTCCAAATTTCTCCCAGACGTGGTCCTATACTGGCTGAACGAGACACAGCAGTCCCCATTGGATTCGGGTGGAATTTGTATTTTTGGTGAATATTTTAGTGAAAAGGGACAATCTTTCATGGGGCTGGGTTAAGGCTACGGTTAGGGTTAGGGTTATGGGGCTAGGGTTAGGGTTACGGTCGTCTTTTGGCCGATTGACTCGAAATTGATCACGAATGTCCTCGATGCCGGTGGAAGGAAGGGACAGCAGTTTTTATTGGATTTTAGTGGAATTTGTATTTTTGGTGAATATTTTAGTGAAAGGGGGCCATTTTTCATGAAAACCTCGGCCCATTTTTTCAATAGCTTCCAGGTCTTTGGACCGATTGACTCCAAATTTCTCCCAGACGTGGTCCTATACTGGCTGAACGAGACACAGCAGTCCCCATTGGATTCGGGTGGAATTTGTATTTTTGGTGAATATTTTAGTGAAAAGGGACAATCTTTCATGGGGCTGGGTTAAGGCTACGGTTAGGGTTAGGGTTATGGGGCTAGGGTTAGGGTTACGGTCGTCTTTTGGCCGATTGACTCGAAATTGATCACGAATGTCCTCGATGCCGGTGGAAGGAAGGGACAGCAGTTTTTATTGGATTTTAGTGGAATTTGTATTTTTGGTGAATATTTTAGTGAAAGGGGGCCATTTTTCATGAAAACCTCGGCCCATTTTTTCAATAGCTTCCAGGTCTTTGGACCGATTGACTCCAAATTTCTCCCAGACGTGGTCCTATACTGGCTGAACGAGACACAGCAGTCCCCATTGGATTCGGGTGGAATTTGTATTTTTGGTGAATATTTTAGTGAAAAGGGACAATCTTTCATGGGGCTGGGTTAAGGCTACGGTTAGGGTTAGGGTTATGGGGCTAGGGTTAGGGTTACGGTCGTCTTTTGGCCGATTGACTCGAAATTGATCACGAATGTCCTCGATGCCGGTGGAAGGAAGGGACAGCAGTTTTTATTGGATTTTAGTGGAATTTGTATTTTTGGTGAATATTTTAGTGAAAGGGGGCCATTTTTCATGAAAACCTCGGCCCATTTTTTCAATAGCTTACAGGTCTTTGGACCGATTGACTCCAAATTTCTCCCAGACGTGGTCCTATACTGGCTGAACGAGACACAGCAGTCCCCATTGGATTCGGGTGGAATTTGTATTTTTGGTGAATATTTTAGTGAAAAGGGACAATCTTTCATGGGGCTGGGTTAAGGCTACGGTTAGGGTTAGGGTTATGGGGCTAGGGTTAGGGTTACGGTCGTCTTTTGGCCGATTGACTCGAAATTGATCACGAATGTCCTCGATGCCGGTGGAAGGAAGGGACAGCAGTTTTTATTGGATTTTAGTGGAATTTGTATTTTTGGTGAATATTTTAAAGAAAGGCGGCCATTTTTCATGAATACCTCTGCCCATTTTTTCAATAGCTTCCAGGTCTTTGGACCGATTGACTCCAAATCTCTCCCAAACGTGGTCCTATACTGGCTGAACGAGACACAGCAGTCCCCATTGGATTCGGGTGGAATTTGTATTTTTGGTGAATATTTTAGTGAAAGGGGGCCATTTTTCATGAAAACCTCGGCCCATTTTTTCAATAGCTTCCAGGTCTTTGGACCGATTGACTCCAAATTTCTCCCAGACGTGGTCCTATACTGGCTGAACGAGACACAGCAGTCCCCATTGGATTCGGGTGGAATTTGTATTTTTGGTGAATATTTTAGTGAAAAGGGACAATCTTTCATGGGGCTGGGTTAAGGCTACGGTTAGGGTTAGGGTTATGGGGCTAGGGTTAGGGTTACGGTCGTCTTTTGGCCGATTGACTCGAAATTGATCACGAATGTCCTCGATGCCGGTGGAAGGAAGGGACAGCAGTTTTTATTGGATTTTAGTGGAATTTGTATTTTTGGTGAATATTTTAGTGAAAGGGGGCCATTTTTCATGAAAACCTCGGCCCATTTTTTCAATAGCTTCCAGGTCTTTGGACCGATTGACTCCAAATTTCTCCCAGACGTGGTCCTATACTGGCTGAACGAGACACAGCAGTCCCCATTGGATTCGGGTGGAATTTGTATTTTTGGTGAATATTTTAGTGAAAAGGGACAATCTTTCATGGGGCTGGGTTAAGGCTACGGTTAGGGTTAGGGTTATGGGGCTAGGGTTAGGGTTACGGTCGTCTTTTGGCCGATTGACTCGAAATTGATCACGAATGTCCTCGATGCCGGTGGAAGGAAGGGACAGCAGTTTTTATTGGATTTTAGTGGAATTTGTATTTTTGGTGAATATTTTAAAGAAAGGCGGCCATTTTTCATGAATACCTCTGCCCATTTTTTCAATAGCTTCCAGGTCTTTGGACCGATTGACTCCAAATCTCTCCCAAACGTGGTCCTATACTGGCTGAACGAGACACAGCAGTCCCCATTGGATTCGGGTGGAATTTGTATTTTTGGTGAATATTTTAGTGAAAGGGGGCCATTTTTCATGAAAACCTCGGCCCATTTTTTCAATAGCTTCCAGGTCTTTGGACCGATTGACTCCAAATTTCTCCCAGACGTGGTCCTATACTGGCTGAACGAGACACAGCAGTCCCCATTGGATTCGGGTGGAATTTGTATTTTTGGTGAATATTTTAGTGAAAAGGGACAATCTTTCATGGGGCTGGGTTAAGGCTACGGTTAGGGTTAGGGTTATGGGGCTAGGGTTAGGGTTACGGTCGTCTTTTGGCCGATTGACTCGAAATTGATCACGAATGTCCTCGATGCCGGTGGAAGGAAGGGACAGCAGTTTTTATTGGATTTTAGTGGAATTTGTATTTTTGGTGAATATTTTAGTGAAAGGGGGCCATTTTTCATGAAAACCTCGGCCCATTTTTTCAATAGCTTCCAGGTCTTTGGACCGATTGACTCCAAATTTCTCCCAGACGTGGTCCTATACTGGCTGAACGAGACACAGCAGTCCCCATTGGATTCGGGTGGAATTTGTATTTTTGGTGAATATTTTAGTGAAAAGGGACAATCTTTCATGGGGCTGGGTTAAGGCTACGGTTAGGGTTAGGGTTATGGGGCTAGGGTTAGGGTTACGGTCGTCTTTTGGCCGATTGACTCGAAATTGATCACGAATGTCCTCGATGCCGGTGGAAGGAAGGGACAGCAGTTTTTATTGGATTTTAGTGGAATTTGTATTTTTGGTGAATATTTTAGTGAAAGGGGGCCATTTTTCATGAAAACCTCGGCCCATTTTTTCAATAGCTTCCAGGTCTTTGGACCGATTGACTCCAAATTTCTCCCAGACGTGGTCCTATACTGGCTGAACGAGACACAGCAGTCCCCATTGGATTCGGGTGGAATTTGTATTTTTGGTGAATATTTTAGTGAAAAGGGACAATCTTTCATGGGGCTGGGTTAAGGCTACGGTTAGGGTTAGGGTTATGGGGCTAGGGTTAGGGTTACGGTCGTCTTTTGGCCGATTGACTCGAAATTGATCACGAATGTCCTCGATGCCGGTGGAAGGAAGGGACAGCAGTTTTTATTGGATTTTAGTGGAATTTGTATTTTTGGTGAATATTTTAGTGAAAGGGGGCCATTTTTCATGAAAACCTCGGCCCATTTTTTCAATAGCTTCCAGGTCTTTGGACCGATTGACTCCAAATTTCTCCCAGACGTGGTCCTATACTGGCTGAACGAGACACAGCAGTCCCCATTGGATTCGGGTGGAATTTGTATTTTTGGTGAATATTTTAGTGAAAAGGGACAATCTTTCATGGGGCTGGGTTAAGGCTACGGTTAGGGTTAGGGTTATGGGGCTAGGGTTAGGGTTACGGTCGTCTTTTGGCCGATTGACTCGAAATTGATCACGAATGTCCTCGATGCCGGTGGAAGGAAGGGACAGCAGTTTTTATTGGATTTTAGTGGAATTTGTATTTTTGGTGAATATTTTAAAGAAAGGCGGCCATTTTTCATGAATACCTCTGCCCATTTTTTCAATAGCTTCCAGGTCTTTGGACCGATTGACTCCAAATCTCTCCCAAACGTGGTCCTATACTGGCTGAACGAGACACAGCAGTCCCCATTGGATTCGGGTGGAATTTGTATTTTTGGTGAATATTTTAGTGAAAGGGGGCCATTTTTCATGAAAACCTCGGCCCATTTTTTCAATAGCTTCCAGGTCTTTGGACCGATTGACTCCAAATTTCTCCCAGACGTGGTCCTATACTGGCTGAACGAGACACAGCAGTCCCCATTGGATTCGGGTGGAATTTGTATTTTTGGTGAATATTTTAGTGAAAAGGGACAATCTTTCATGGGGCTGGGTTAAGGCTACGGTTAGGGTTAGGGTTATGGGGCTAGGGTTAGGGTTACGGTCGTCTTTTGGCCGATTGACTCGAAATTGATCACGAATGTCCTCGATGCCGGTGGAAGGAAGGGACAGCAGTTTTTATTGGATTTTAGTGGAATTTGTATTTTTGGTGAATATTTTAGTGAAAGGGGGCCATTTTTCATGAAAACCTCGGCCCATTTTTTCAATAGCTTCCAGGTCTTTGGACCGATTGACTCCAGATTTCTCCCAGACGTGGTCCTATACTGGCTGAACGAGACACAGCAGTCCCCATTGGATTCGGGTGGAATTTGTATTTTTGGTGAATATTTTAGTGAAAAGGGACAATCTTTCATGGGGCTGGGTTAAGGCTACGGTTAGGGTTAGGGTTATGGGGCTAGGGTTAGGGTTACGGTCGTCTTTTGGCCGATTGACTCGAAATTGATCACGAATGTCCTCGATGCCGGTGGAAGGAAGGGACAGCAGTTTTTATTGGATTTTAGTGGAATTTGTATTTTTGGTGAATATTTTAGTGAAAGGGGGCCATTTTTCATGAAAACCTCGGCCCATTTTTTCAATAGCTTCCAGGTCTTTGGACCGATTGACTCCAGATTTCTCCCAGACGTGGTCCTATACTGGCTGAACGAGACACAGCAGTCCCCATTGGATTCGGGTGGAATTTGTATTTTTGGTGAATATTTTAGTGAAAAGGGACAATCTTTCATGGGGCTGGGTTAAGGCTACGGTTAGGGTTAGGGTTATGGGGCTAGGGTTAGGGTTACGGTCGTCTTTTGGCCGATTGACTCGAAATTGATCACGAATGTCCTCGATGCCGGTGGAAGGAAGGGACAGCAGTTTTTATTGGATTTTAGTGGAATTTGTATTTTTGGTGAATATTTTAGTGAAAGGGGGCCATTTTTCATGAAAACCTCGGCCCATTTTTTCAATAGCTTCCAGGTCTTTGGACCGATTGACTCCAAATTTCTCCCAGACGTGGTCCTATACTGGCTGAACGAGACACAGCAGTCCCCATTGGATTCGGGTGGAATTTGTATTTTTGGTGAATATTTTAGTGAAAAGGGACAATCTTTCATGGGGCTGGGTTAAGGCTACGGTTAGGGTTAGGGTTATGGGGCTAGGGTTAGGGTTACGGTCGTCTTTTGGCCGATTGACTCGAAATTGATCACGAATGTCCTCGATGCCGGTGGAAGGAAGGGACAGCAGTTTTTATTGGATTTTAGTGGAATTTGTATTTTTGGTGAATATTTTAGTGAAAGGGGGCCATTTTTCATGAAAACCTCGGCCCATTTTTTCAATAGCTTCCAGGTCTTTGGACCGATTGACTCCAAATTTCTCCCAGACGTGGTCCTATACTGGCTGAACGAGACACAGCAGTCCCCATTGGATTCGGGTGGAATTTGTATTTTTGGTGAATATTTTAGTGAAAAGGGACAATCTTTCATGGGGCTGGGTTAAGGCTACGGTTAGGGTTAGGGTTATGGGGCTAGGGTTAGGGTTACGGTCGTCTTTTGGCCGATTGACTCGAAATTGATCACGAATGTCCTCGATGCCGGTGGAAGGAAGGGACAGCAGTTTTTATTGGATTTTAGTGGAATTTGTATTTTTGGTGAATATTTTAAAGAAAGGCGGCCATTTTTCATGGATACCTCTGCCCATTTTTTCAATAGCTTCCAGGTCTTTGGACCGATTGACTCCAAATCTCTCCCAAACGTGGTCCTATACTGGCTGAACGAGACACAGCAGTCCCCATTGGATTCGGGTGGAATTTGTATTTTTGGTGAATATTTTAGTGAAAGGGGGCCATTTTTCATGAAAACCTCGGCCCACTTTTTCAATAGCTTCCAGGTCTTTGGACCGATTGACTCCAAATCTCTCCCAAACGTGGTCCTATACTGGCTGAACGAGACACAGCAGTCCCCATTGGATTCGGGTGGAATTTGTATTTTTGGTGAATATTTTAGTGAAAAGGGACAATCTTTCATGGGGCTGGGTTAAGGCTACGGTTAGGGTTAGGGTTATGGGGCTAGGGTTAGGGTTACGGTCGTCTTTTGGCCGATTGACTCGAAATTGATCACGAATGTCCTCGATGCCGGTGGAAGGAAGGGACAGCAGTTTTTATTGGATTTCAGTGGAATTTGTATTTTTGGTGAATATTTTAAAGAAAGGCGGCCATTTTTCATGAATACCTCTGCCCATTTTTTCAATAGCTTCCAGGTCTTTGGACCGATTGACTCCAAATCTCTCCCAAACGTGGTCCTATACTGGCTGAACGAGACACAGCAGTCCCCATTGGATTCGGGTGGAATTTGTATTTTTGGTGAATATTTTAGTGAAAGGGGGCCATTTTTCATGAAAACCTCGGCCTATTTTTTCAATAGCTTCCAGGTCTTTGGACCGATTGACTCCAAATTTCTCCCAGACGTGGTCCTATACTGGCTGAACGAGACACAGCAGTCCCCATTGGATTCGGGTGGAATTTGTATTTTTGGTGAATATTTTAGTGAAAAGGGACAATCTTTCATGGGGCTGGGTTAAGGCTACGGTTAGGGTTAGGGTTATGGGGCTAGGGTTAGGGTTACGGTCGTCTTTTGGCCGATTGACTCGAAATTGATCACGAATGTCCTCGATGCCGGTGGAAGGAAGGGACAGCAGTTTTTATTGGATTTTAGTGGAATTTGTATTTTTGGTGAATATTTTAGTGAAAGGGGGCCATTTTTCATGAAAACCTCGGCCCATTTTTTCAATAGCTTCCAGGTCTTTGGACCGATTGACTCCAAATTTCTCCCAGACGTGGTCCTATACTGGCTGAACGAGACACAGCAGTCCCCATTGGATTCGGGTGGAATTTGTATTTTTGGTGAATATTTTAGTGAAAAGGGACAATCTTTCATGGGGCTGGGTTAAGGCTACGGCTAGGGTTAGGGTTATGGGGCTAGGGTTAGGGTTACGGTCGTCTTTTGGCCGATTGACTCGAAATTGATCACGAATGTCCTCGATGCCGGTGGAAGGAAGGGACAGCAGTTTTTATTGGATTTTAGTGGAATTTGTGTTTTTGGTGAATATTTTAAAGAAAGGCGGCCATTTTTCATGAATACCTCTGCCCATTTTTTCAATAGCTTCCAGGTCTTTGGACCGATTGACTCCAAATCTCTCCCAAACGTGGTCCTATACTGGCTGAACGAGACACAGCAGTCCCCATTGGATTCGGGTGGAATTTGTATTTTTGGTGAATATTTTAGTGAAAGGGGGCCATTTTTCATGAAAACCTCGGCCCATTTTTTCAATAGCTTCCAGGTCTTTGGACCGATTGACTCCAAATTTCTCCCAGACGTGGTCCTATACTGGCTGAACGAGACACAGCAGTCCCCATTGGATTCGGGTGGAATTTGTATTTTTGGTGAATATTTTAGTGAAAAGGGACAATCTTTCATGGGGCTGGGTTAAGGCTACGGTTAGGGTTAGGGTTATGGGGCTAGGGTTAGGGTTACGGTCGTCTTTTGGCCGATTGACTCGAAATTGATCACGAATGTCCTCGATGCCGGTGGAAGGAAGGGACAGCAGTTTTTATTGGATTTTAGTGGAATTTGTATTTTTGGTGAATATTTTAAAGAATGGCGGCCATTTTCCATGAATACCTCTGCCCATTTTTTCAATAGCTTCCAGGTCTTTGGACCGATTGACTCCAAATCTCTCCCAAACGTGGTCCTATACTGGCTGAACGAGACACAGCAGTCCCCATTGGATTCGGGTGGAATTTGTATTTTTGGTGAATATTTTAGTGAAAGGGGGCCATTTTTCATGAAAACCTCGGCCCATTTTTTCAATAGCTTCCAGGTCTTTGGACCGATTGACTCCAAATTTCTCCCAGACGTGGTCCTATACTGGCTGAACGAGACACAGCAGTCCCCATTGGATTCGGGTGGAATTTGTATTTTTGGTGAATATTTTAGTGAAAAGGGACAATCTTTCATGGGGCTGGGTTAAGGCTACGGTTAGGGTTAGGGTTATGGGGCTAGGGTTAGGGTTACGGTCGTCTTTTGGCCGATTGACTCGAAATTGATCACGAATGTCCTCGATGCCGGTGGAAGGAAGGGACAGCAGTTTTTATTGGATTTTAGTGGAATTTGTATTTTTGGTGAATATTTTAGTGAAAGGGGGCCATTTTTCATGAAAACCTCGGCCCATTTTTTCAATAGCTTCCAGGTCTTTGGACCGATTGACTCCAAATTTCTCCCAGACGTGGTCCTATACTGGCTGAACGAGACACAGCAGTCCCCATTGGATTCGGGTGGAATTTGTATTTTTGGTGAATATTTTAGTGAAAAGGGACAATCTTTCATGGGGCTGGGTTAAGGCTACGGTTAGGGTTAGGGTTATGGGGCTAGGGTTAGGGTTACGGTCGTCTTTTGGCCGATTGACTCGAAATTGATCACGAATGTCCTCGATGCCGGTGGAAGGAAGGGACAGCAGTTTTTATTGGATTTTAGTGGAATTTGTATTTTTGGTGAATATTTTAAAGAAAGGCGGCCATTTTTCATGGATACCTCTGCCCATTTTTTCAATAGCTTCCAGGACTTTGCACCGATTGACTCCAAATCTCTCCCAAACGTGGTCCTATACTGGCTGAACGAGACACAGCAGTCCCCATTGGATTCGGGTGGAATTTGTATTTTTGGTGAATATTTTAGTGAAAGGGGGCCATTTTTCATGAAAACCTCGGCCCACTTTTTCAATAGCTTCCAGGTCTTTGGACCGATTGACTCCAAATCTCTCCCAAACGTGGTCCTATACTGGCTGAACGAGACACAGCAGTCCCCATTGGATTCGGGTGGAATTTGTATTTTTGGTGAATATTTTAGTGAAAAGGGACAATCTTTCATGGGGCTGGGTTAAGGCTACGGTTAGGGTTAGGGTTATGGGGCTAGGGTTAGGGTTACGGTCGTCTTTTGGCCGATTGACTCGAAATTGATCACGAATGTCCTCGATGCCGGTGGAAGGAAGGGACAGCAGTTTTTATTGGATTTTAGTGGAATTTGTATTTTTGGTGAATATTTTAAAGAAAGGCGGCCATTTTTCATGAATACCTCTGCCCATTTTTTCAATAGCTTCCAGGTCTTTGGACCGATTGACTCCAAATCTCTCCCAAACGTGGTCCTATACTGGCTGAACGAGACACAGCAGTCCCCATTGGATTCGGGTGGAATTTGTATTTTTGGTGAATATTTTAGTGAAAGGGGGCCATTTTTCATGAAAACCTCGGCCCATTTTTTCAATAGCTTCCAGGTCTTTGGACCGATTGACTCCAAATTTCTCCCAGACGTGGTCCTATACTGGCTGAACGAGACACAGCAGTCCCCATTGGATTCGGGTGGAATTTGTATTTTTGGTGAATATTTTAGTGAAAAGGGACAATCTTTCATGGGGCTGGGTTAAGGCTACGGTTAGGGTTAGGGTTATGGGGCTAGGGTTAGGGTTACGGTCGTCTTTTGGCCGATTGACTCGAAATTGATCACGAATGTCCTCGATGCCGGTGGAAGGAAGGGACAGCAGTTTTTATTGGATTTCAGTGGAATTTGTATTTTTGGTGAATATTTTAAAGAAAGGCGGCCATTTTTCATGAATACCTCTGCCCATTTTTTCAATAGCTTCCAGGTCTTTGGACCGATTGACTCCAAATCTCTCCCAAACGTGGTCCTATACTGGCTGAACGAGACACAGCAGTCCCCATTGGATTCGGGTGGAATTTGTATTTTTGGTGAATATTTTAGTGAAAGGGGGCCATTTTTCATGAAAACCTCGGCCTATTTTTTCAATAGCTTCCAGGTCTTTGGACCGATTGACTCCAAATTTCTCCCAGACGTGGTCCTATACTGGCTGAACGAGACACAGCAGTCCCCATTGGATTCGGGTGGAATTTGTATTTTTGGTGAATATTTTAGTGAAAAGGGACAATCTTTCATGGGGCTGGGTTAAGGCTACGGTTAGGGTTAGGGTTATGGGGCTAGGGTTAGGGTTACGGTCGTCTTTTGGCCGATTGACTCGAAATTGATCACGAATGTCCTCGATGCCGGTGGAAGGAAGGGACAGCAGTTTTTATTGGATTTTAGTGGAATTTGTATTTTTGGTGAATATTTTAGTGAAAGGGGGCCATTTTTCATGAAAACCTCGGCCCATTTTTTCAATAGCTTCCAGGTCTTTGGACCGATTGACTCCAAATTTCTCCCAGACGTGGTCCTATGCTGGCTGAACGAGACACAGCAGTCCCCATTGGATTCGGGTGGAATTTGTATTTTTGGTGAATATTTTAGTGAAAGGGGGCCATTTTTCATGAAAACCTCGGCCTATTTTTTCAATAGCTTCCAGGTCTTTGGACCGATTGACTCCAAATTTCTCCCAGACGTGGTCCTATACTGGCTGAACGAGACACAGCAGTCCCCATTGGATTCGGGTGGAATTTGTATTTTTGGTGAATATTTTAGTGAAAGGGGGCCATTTTTCATGAAAACCTCGGCCCATTTTTTCAATAGCTTCCAGGTCTTTGGACCGATTGACTCCAAATTTCTCCCAGACGTGGTCCTATACTGGCTGAACGAGACACAGCAGTCCCCATTGGATTCGGGTGGAATTTGTATTTTTGGTGAATATTTTAGTGAAAAGGGACAATCTTTCATGGGGCTGGGTTAAGGCTACGGTTAGGGTTAGGGTTATGGGGCTAGGGTTAGGGTTACGGTCGTCTTTTGGCCGATTGACTCGAAATTGATCACGAATGTCCTCGATGCCGGTGGAAGGAAGGGACAGCAGTTTTTATTGGATTTTAGTGGAATTTGTATTTTTGGTGAATATTTTAAAGAAAGGCGGCCATTTTTCATGAATACCTCTGCCCATTTTTTCAATAGCTTCCAGGTCTTTGGACCGATTGACTCCAAATCTCTCCCAAACGTGGTCCTATACTGGCTGAACGAGACACAGCAGTCCCCATTGGATTCGGGTGGAATTTGTATTTTTGGTGAATATTTTAGTGAAAGGGGGCCATTTTTCATGAAAACCTCGGCCCATTTTTTCAATAGCTTCCAGGTCTTTGGACCGATTGACTCCAAATCTCTCCCAAACGTGGTCCTATACTGGCTGAACGAGACACAGCAGTCCCCATTGGATTCGGGTGGAATTTGTATTTTTGGTGAATATTTTAGTGAAAAGGGACAATCTTTCATGGTGCTGGGTTAAGGCTACGGTTAGGGTTAGGGTTATGGGGCTAGGGTTAGGGTTACGGTCGTCTTTTGGCCGATTGACTCGAAATTGATCACGAATGTCCTCGATGCCGGTGGAAGGAAGGGACAGCAGTTTTTATTGGATTTTAGTGGAATTTGTATTTTTGGTGAATATTTTAAAGAAAGGCGGCCATTTTTCATGAATACCTCTGCCCATTTTTTCAATAGCTTCCAGGTCTTTGGACCGATTGACTCCAAATCTCTCCCAAACGTGGTCCTATACTGGCTGAACGAGACACAGCAGTCCCCATTGGATTCGGGTGGAATTTGTATTTTTGGTGAATATTTTAGTGAAAGGGGGCCATTTTTCATGAAAACCTCGGCCCATTTTTTCAATAGCTTCCAGGTCTTTGGACCGATTGACTCCAAATCTCTCCCAAACGTGGTCCTATACTGGCTTAACGAGACACAGCAGTCCCCATTGGATTCGGGTGGAATTTGTATTTTTGGTGAATATTTTAGTGAAAAGGGACAATCTTTCATGGGGCTGGGTTAAGGCTACGGTTAGGGTTAGGGTTATGGGGCTAGGGTTAGGGTTACGGTCGTCTTTTGGCCGATTGACTCGAAATTGATCACGAATGTCCTCGATGCCGGTGGAAGGAAGGGACAGCAGTTTTTATTGGATTTTAGTGGAATTTGTATTTTTGGTGAATATTTTAGTGAAAGGGGGCCATTTTTCATGAAAACCTCGGCCCATTTTTTCAATAGCTTCCAGGTCTTTGGACCGATTGACTCCAAATTTCTCCCAGACGTGGTCCTATACTGGCTGAACGAGACACAGCAGTCCCCATTGGATTCGGGTGGAATTTGTATTTTTGGTGAATATTTTAGTGAAAAGGGACAATCTTTCATGGGGCTGGGTTAAGGCTACGGCTAGGGTTAGGGTTATGGGGCTAGGGTTAGGGTTACGGTCGTCTTTTGGCCGATTGACTCGAAATTGATCACGAATGTCCTCGATGCCGGTGGAAGGAAGGGACAGCAGTTTTTATTGGATTTTAGTGGAATTTGTATTTTTGGTGAATATTTTAAAGAAAGGCGGCCATTTTTCATGAATACCTCTGCCCATTTTTTCAATAGCTTCCAGGTCTTTGGACCGATTGACTCCAAATCTCTCCCAAACGTGGTCCTATACTGGCTGAACGAGACACAGCAGTCCCCATTGGATTCGGGTGGAATTTGTATTTTTGGTGAATATTTTAGTGAAAGGGGGCCATTTTTCATGAAAACCTCGGCCCATTTTTTCAATAGCTTCCAGGTCTTTGGACCGATTGACTCCAAATTTCTCCCAGACGTGGTCCTATACTGGCTGAACGAGACACAGCAGTCCCCATTGGATTCGGGTGGAATTTGTATTTTTGGTGAATATTTTAGTGAAAAGGGACAATCTTTCATGGGGCTGGGTTAAGGCTACGGTTAGGGTTAGGGTTATGGGGCTAGGGTTAGGGTTACGGTCGTCTTTTGGCCGATTGACTCGAAATTGATCACGAATGTCCTCGATGCCGGTGGAAGGAAGGGACAGCAGTTTTTATTGGATTTTAGTGGAATTTGTATTTTTGGTGAATATTTTAAAGAAAGGCGGCCATTTTTCATGAATACCTCTGCCCATTTTTTCAATAGCTTCCAGGTCTTTGGACCGATTGACTCCAAATCTCTCCCAAACGTGGTCCTATACTGGCTGAACGAGACACAGCAGTCCCCATTGGATTCGGGTGGAATTTGTATTTTTGGTGAATATTTTAGTGAAAGGGGGCCATTTTTCATGAAAACCTCGGCCCATTTTTTCAATAGCTTCCAGGTCTTTGGACCAATTGACTCCAAATCTCTCCCAAACGTGGTCCTATACTGGCTGAACGAGACACAGCAGTCCCCATTGGATTCGGGTGGAATTTGTATTTTTGGTGAATATTTTAGTGAAAAGGGACAATCTTTCATGGTGCTGGGTTAAGGCTACGGTTAGGGTTAGGGTTATGGGGCTAGGGTTAGGGTTACGGTCGTCTTTTGGCCGATTGACTCGAAATTGATCACGAATGTCCTCGATGCCGGTGGAAGGAAGGGACAGCAGTTTTTATTGGATTTTAGTGGAATTTGTATTTTTGGTGAATATTTTAAAGAAAGGCGGCCATTTTTCATGAATACCTCTGCCCATTTTTTCAATAGCTTCCAGGTCTTTGGACCGATTGACTCCAAATCTCTCCCAAACGTGGTCCTATACTGGCTGAACGAGACACAGCAGTCCCCATTGGATTCGGGTGGAATTTGTATTTTTGGTGAATATTTTAGTGAAAGGGGGCCATTTTTCATGAAAACCTCGGCCCATTTTTTCAATAGCTTCCAGGTCTTTGGACCGATTGACTCCAAATTTCTCCCAGACGTGGTCCTATGCTGGCTGAACGAGACACAGCAGTCCCCATTGGATTCGGGTGGAATTTGTATTTTTGGTGAATATTTTAGTGAAAAGGGACAATCTTTCATGGGGCTGGGTAAAGGCTACGGTTAGGGTTAGGGTTATGGGGCTAGGGTTAGGGTTACGGTCGTCTTTTGGCCGATTGACTCGAAATTGATCACGAATGTCCTCCATGCCGGTGGAAGGAAGGGACAGCAGTTTTTATTGGATTTTAGTGGAATTTGTATTTTTGGTGAATATTTTAAAGAAAGGCGGCCATTTTTCATGAATACCTCTGCCCATTTTTTCAATAGCTTCCAGGTCTTTGGACCGATTGACTCCAAATCTCTCCCAAACGTGGTCCTATACTGGCTGAACGAGACACAGCAGTCCCCATTGGATTCGGGTGGAATTTGTATTTTTGGTGAATATTTTAGTGAAAGGGGGCCATTTTTCATGAAAACCTCGGCCCATTTTTTCAATAGCTTCCAGGTCTTTGGACCGATTGACTCCAAATTTCTCCCAGACGTGGTCCTATGCTGGCTGAACGAGACACAGCAGTCCCCATTGGATTCGGGTGGAATTTGTATTTTTGGTGAATATTTTAGTGAAAAGGGACAATCTTTCATGGGGCTGGGTAAAGGCTACGGTTAGGGTTAGGGTTATGGGGCTAGGGTTAGGGTTACGGTCGTCTTTTGGCCGATTGACTCGAAATTGATCACGAATGTCCTCCATGCCGGTGGAAGGAAGGGACAGCAGTTTTTATTGGATTTTAGTGGAATTTGTATTTTTGGTGAATATTTTAAAGAAAGGCGGCCATTTTTCATGAATACCTCTGCCCATTTTTTCAATAGCTTCCAGGTCTTTGGACCGATTGACTCCAAATCTCTCCCAAACGTGGTCCTATACTGGCTGAACGAGACACAGCAGTCCCCATTGGATTCGGGTGGAATTTGTATTTTTGGTGAATATTTTAGTGAAAGGGGGCCATTTTTCATGAAAACCTCGGCCCATTTTTTCAATAGCTTCCAGGTCTTTGGACCGATTGACTCCAAATTTCTCCCAGACGTGGTCCTATGCTGGCTGAACGAGACACAGCAGTCCCCATTGGATTCGGGTGGAATTTGTATTTTTGGTGAATATTTTAGTGAAAAGGGACAATCTTTCATGGGGCTGGGTTAAGGCTACGGTTAGGGTTAGGGTTATGGGGCTAGGGTCAGGGTTACGGTCGTCTTTTGGCCGATTGACTCGAAATTGATCACGAATGTCCTCGATGCCGGTGGAAGGAAGGGACAGCAGTTTTTATTGGATTTTAGTGGAATTTGTATTTTTGGTGAATATTTTAAAGAAAGGCGGCCATTTTTCATGATTACCTCTGCCCATTTTTTCAATAGCTTCCAGGTCTTTGGACCGATTGACTCCAAATCTCTCCCAAACGTGGTCCTATACTGGCTGAACGAGACACAGCAGTCCCCATTGGATTCGGGTGGAATTTGTATTTTTGGTGAATATTTTAGTGAAAGGGGGCCATTTTTCATGAAAACCTCGGCCCATTTTTTCAATAGCTTCCAGGTCTTTGGACCGATTGACTCCAAATTTCTCCCAGACGTGGTCCTATACTGGCTGAACGAGACACAGCAGTCCCCATTGGATTCGGGTGGAATTTGTATTTTTGGTGAATATTTTAGTGAAAAGGGACAATCTTTCATGGGGCTGGGTTAAGGCTACGGTTAGGGTTAGGGTTATGGGGCTAGGGTTAGGGTTACGGTCGTCTTTTGGCCGATTGACTCGAAATTGATCACGAATGTCCTCGATGCCGGTGGAAGGAAGGGACAGCAGTTTTTATTGGATTTTAGTGGAATTTGTATTTTTGGTGAATATTTTAAAGAAAGGCGGCCATTTTTCATGATTACCTCTGCCCATTTTTTCAATAGCTTCCAGGTCTTTGGACCGATTGACTCCAAATCTCTCCCAAACGTGGTCCTATACTGGCTGAACGAGACACAGCAGTCCCCATTGGATTCGGGTGGAATTTGTATTTTTGGTGAATATTTTAGTGAAAGGGGGCCATTTTTCATGAAAACCTCGGCCCATTTTTTCAATAGCTTCCAGGTCTTTGGACCGATTGACTCCAAATTTCTCCCAGACGTGGTCCTATGCTGGCTGAACGAGACACAGCAGTCCCCATTGGATTCGGGTGGAATTTGTATTTTTGGTGAATATTTTAGTGAAAAGGGACAATCTTTCATGGGGCTGGGTTAAGGCTACGGCTAGGGTTAGGGTTATGGGGCTAGGGTTAGGGTTACGGTCGTCTTTTGGCCGATTGACTCGAAATTGATCACGAATGTCCTCGATGCCGGTGGAAGGAAGGGACAGCAGTTTTTATTGGATTTTAGTGGAATTTGTATTTTTGGTGAATATTTTAAAGAAAGGCGGCCATTTTTCATGAATACCTCTGCCCATTTTTTCAATAGCTTCCAGGTCTTTGGACCGATTGACTCCAAATCTCTCCCAAACGTGGTCCTATACTGGCTGAACGAGACACAGCAGTCCCCATTGGATTCGGGTGGAATTTGTATTTTTGGTGAATATTTTAGTGAAAGGGGGCCATTTTTCATGAAAACCTCGGCCCATTTTTTCAATAGCTTCCAGGTCTTTGGACCGATTGACTCCAAATTTCTCCCAGACGTGGTCCTATACTGGCTGAACGAGACACAGCAGTCCCCATTGGATTCGGGTGGAATTTGTATTTTTGGTGAATATTTTAGTGAAAAGGGACAATCTTTCATGGGGCTGGGTTAAGGCTACGGTTAGGGTTAGGGTTATGGGGCTAGGGTTAGGGTTACGGTCGTCTTTTGGCCGATTGACTCGAAATTGATCACGAATGTCCTCGATGCCGGTGGAAGGAAGGGACAGCAGTTTTTATTGGATTTTAGTGGAATTTGTATTTTTGGTGAATATTTTAAAGAAAGGCGGCCATTTTTCATGAATACCTCTGCCCATTTTTTCAATAGCTTCCAGGTCTTTGGACCGATTGACTCCAAATCTCTCCCAAACGTGGTCCTATACTGGCTGAACGAGACACAGCAGTCCCCATTGGATTCGGGTGGAATTTGTATTTTTGGTGAATATTTTAGTGAAAGGGGGCCATTTTTCATGAAAACCTCGGCCCATTTTTTCAATAGCTTCCAGGTCTTTGGACCAATTGACTCCAAATCTCTCCCAAACGTGGTCCTATACTGGCTGAACGAGACACAGCAGTCCCCATTGGATTCGGGTGGAATTTGTATTTTTGGTGAATATTTTAGTGAAAAGGGACAATCTTTCATGGTGCTGGGTTAAGGCTACGGTTAGGGTTAGGGTTATGGGGCTAGGGTTAGGGTTACGGTCGTCTTTTGGCCGATTGACTCGAAATTGATCACGAATGTCCTCGATGCCGGTGGAAGGAAGGGACAGCAGTTTTTATTGGATTTTAGTGGAATTTGTATTTTTGGTGAATATTTTAAAGAAAGGCGGCCATTTTTCATGAATACCTCTGCCCATTTTTTCAATAGCTTCCAGGTCTTTGGACCGATTGACTCCAAATCTCTCCCAAACGTGGTCCTATACTGGCTGAACGAGACACAGCAGTCCCCATTGGATTCGGGTGGAATTTGTATTTTTGGTGAATATTTTAGTGAAAGGGGGCCATTTTTCATGAAAACCTCGGCCCATTTTTTCAATAGCTTCCAGGTCTTTGGACCGATTGACTCCAAATTTCTCCCAGACGTGGTCCTATGCTGGCTGAACGAGACACAGCAGTCCCCATTGGATTCGGGTGGAATTTGTATTTTTGGTGAATATTTTAGTGAAAAGGGACAATCTTTCATGGGGCTGGGTAAAGGCTACGGTTAGGGTTAGGGTTATGGGGCTAGGGTTAGGGTTACGGTCGTCTTTTGGCCGATTGACTCGAAATTGATCACGAATGTCCTCCATGCCGGTGGAAGGAAGGGACAGCAGTTTTTATTGGATTTTAGTGGAATTTGTATTTTTGGTGAATATTTTAAAGAAAGGCGGCCATTTTTCATGAATACCTCTGCCCATTTTTTCAATAGCTTCCAGGTCTTTGGACCGATTGACTCCAAATCTCTCCCAAACGTGGTCCTATACTGGCTGAACGAGACACAGCAGTCCCCATTGGATTCGGGTGGAATTTGTATTTTTGGTGAATATTTTAGTGAAAGGGGGCCATTTTTCATGAAAACCTCGGCCCATTTTTTCAATAGCTTCCAGGTCTTTGGACCGATTGACTCCAAATTTCTCCCAGACGTGGTCCTATGCTGGCTGAACGAGACACAGCAGTCCCCATTGGATTCGGGTGGAATTTGTATTTTTGGTGAATATTTTAGTGAAAAGGGACAATCTTTCATGGGGCTGGGTAAAGGCTACGGTTAGGGTTAGGGTTATGGGGCTAGGGTTAGGGTTACGGTCGTCTTTTGGCCGATTGACTCGAAATTGATCACGAATGTCCTCCATGCCGGTGGAAGGAAGGGACAGCAGTTTTTATTGGATTTTAGTGGAATTTGTATTTTTGGTGAATATTTTAAAGAAAGGCGGCCATTTTTCATGAATACCTCTGCCCATTTTTTCAATAGCTTCCAGGTCTTTGGACCGATTGACTCCAAATCTCTCCCAAACGTGGTCCTATACTGGCTGAACGAGACACAGCAGTCCCCATTGGATTCGGGTGGAATTTGTATTTTTGGTGAATATTTTAGTGAAAGGGGGCCATTTTTCATGAAAACCTCGGCCCATTTTTTCAATAGCTTCCAGGTCTTTGGACCGATTGACTCCAAATTTCTCCCAGACGTGGTCCTATGCTGGCTGAACGAGACACAGCAGTCCCCATTGGATTCGGGTGGAATTTGTATTTTTGGTGAATATTTTAGTGAAAAGGGACAATCTTTCATGGGGCTGGGTTAAGGCTACGGTTAGGGTTAGGGTTATGGGGCTAGGGTCAGGGTTACGGTCGTCTTTTGGCCGATTGACTCGAAATTGATCACGAATGTCCTCGATGCCGGTGGAAGGAAGGGACAGCAGTTTTTATTGGATTTTAGTGGAATTTGTATTTTTGGTGAATATTTTAAAGAAAGGCGGCCATTTTTCATGATTACCTCTGCCCATTTTTTCAATAGCTTCCAGGTCTTTGGACCGATTGACTCCAAATCTCTCCCAAACGTGGTCCTATACTGGCTGAACGAGACACAGCAGTCCCCATTGGATTCGGGTGGAATTTGTATTTTTGGTGAATATTTTAGTGAAAGGGGGCCATTTTTCATGAAAACCTCGGCCCATTTTTTCAATAGCTTCCAGGTCTTTGGACCGATTGACTCCAAATTTCTCCCAGACGTGGTCCTATACTGGCTGAACGAGACACAGCAGTCCCCATTGGATTCGGGTGGAATTTGTATTTTTGGTGAATATTTTAGTGAAAAGGGACAATCTTTCATGGGGCTGGGTTAAGGCTACGGTTAGGGTTAGGGTTATGGGGCTAGGGTTAGGGTTACGGTCGTCTTTTGGCCGATTGACTCGAAATTGATCACGAATGTCCTCGATGCCGGTGGAAGGAAGGGACAGCAGTTTTTATTGGATTTTAGTGGAATTTGTATTTTTGGTGAATATTTTAAAGAAAGGCGGCCATTTTTCATGATTACCTCTGCCCATTTTTTCAATAGCTTCCAGGTCTTTGGACCGATTGACTCCAAATCTCTCCCAAACGTGGTCCTATACTGGCTGAACGAGACACAGCAGTCCCCATTGGATTCGGGTGGAATTTGTATTTTTGGTGAATATTTTAGTGAAAGGGGGCCATTTTTCATGAAAACCTCGGCCCATTTTTTCAATAGCTTCCAGGTCTTTGGACCGATTGACTCCAAATTTCTCCCAGACGTGGTCCTATGCTGGCTGAACGAGACACAGCAGTCCCCATTGGATTCGGGTGGAATTTGTATTTTTGGTGAATATTTTAGTGAAAAGGGACAATCTTTCATGGGGCTGGGTAAAGGCTACGGTTAGGGTTAGGGTTATGGGGCTAGGGTTAGGGTTACGGTCGTCTTTTGGCCGATTGACTCGAAATTGATCACGAATGTCCTCGATGCCGGTGGAAGGAAGGGACAGCAGTTTTTATTGGATTTTAGTGGAATTTGTATTTTTGGTGAATATTTTAAAGAAAGGCGGCCATTTTTCATGAATACCTCTGCCCATTTTTTCAATAGCTTCCAGGTCTTTGGACCGATTGACTCCAAATCTCTCCCAAACGTGGTCCTATACTGGCTGAACGAGACACAGCAGTCCCCATTGGATTCGGGTGGAATTTGTATTTTTGGTGAATATTTTAGTGAAAGGGGGCCATTTTTCATGAAAACCTCGGCCCATTTTTTCAATAGCTTCCAGGTCTTTGGACCGATTGACTCCAAATTTCTCCCAGACGTGGTCCTATGCTGGCTGAACGAGACACAGCAGTCCCCATTGGATTCGGGTGGAATTTGTATTTTTGGTGAATATTTTAGTGAAAAGGGACAATCTTTCATGGGGCTGGGTTAAGGCTACGGTTAGGGTTAGGGTTATGGGGCTAGGGTCAGGGTTACGGTCGTCTTTTGGCCGATTGACTCGAAATTGATCACGAATGTCCTCGATGCCGGTGGAAGGAAGGGACAGCAGTTTTTATTGGATTTTAGTGGAATTTGTATTTTTGGTGAATATTTTAAAGAAAGGCGGCCATTTTTCATGATTACCTCTGCCCATTTTTTCAATAGCTTCCAGGTCTTTGGACCGATTGACTCCAAATCTCTCCCAAACGTGGTCCTATACTGGCTGAACGAGACACAGCAGTCCCCATTGGATTCGGGTGGAATTTGTATTTTTGGTGAATATTTTAGTGAAAGGGGGCCATTTTTCATGAAAACCTCGGCCCATTTTTTCAATAGCTTCCAGGTCTTTGGACCGATTGACTCCAAATTTCTCCCAGACGTGGTCCTATGCTGGCTGAACGAGACACAGCAGTCCCCATTGGATTCGGGTGGAATTTGTATTTTTGGTGAATATTTTAGTGAAAAGGGACAATCTTTCATGGGGCTGGGTAAAGGCTACGGTTAGGGTTAGGGTTATGGGGCTAGGGTTAGGGTTACGGTCGTCTTTTGGCCGATTGACTCGAAATTGATCACGAATGTCCTCCATGCCGGTGGAAGGAAGGGACAGCAGTTTTTATTGGATTTTAGTGGAATTTGTATTTTTGGTGAATATTTTAAAGAAAGGCGGCCATTTTTCATGAATACCTCTGCCCATTTTTTCAATAGCTTCCAGGTCTTTGGACCGATTGACTCCAAATTTCTCCCAGACGTGGTCCTATGCTGGCTGAACGAGACACAGCAGTCCCCATTGGATTCGGGTGGAATTTGTATTTTTGGTGAATATTTTAGTGAAAGGCGGCCATTTTTCATGAATACCTCTGCCCATTTTTTCAATAGCTTCCAGGTCTTTGGACCGATTGACTCCAAATCTCTCCCAAACGTGGTCCTATACTGGCTGAACGAGACACAGCAGTCCCCATTGGATTCGGGTGGAATTTGTATTTTTGGTGAATATTTTAGTGAAAGGGGGCCATTTTTCATGAAAACCTCGGCCCATTTTTTCAATAGCTTCCAGGTCTTTGGACCGATTGACTCCAAATTTCTCCCAGACGTGGTCCTATGCTGGCTGAACGAGACACAGCAGTCCCCATTGGATTCGGGTGGAATTTGTATTTTTGGTGAATATTTTAGTGAAAAGGGACAATCTTTCATGGGGCTGGGTTAAGGCTACGGTTAGGGTTAGGGTTATGGGGCTAGGGTTAGGGTTACGGTCGTCTTTTGGCCGATTGACTCGAAATTGATCACGAATGTCCCCCATGCCGGTGGAAGGAAGGGACAGCAGTTTTTATTGGATTTTATTGGAATTTGTATTTTTGGTGAATATTTTAAAGAAAGGCGGCCATTTTTCATGAATACCTCTGCCCATTTTTTCAATAGCTTCCAGGTCTTTGGACCGATTGACTCCAAATTTCTCCCAGACGTGGTCCTATGCTGGCTGAACGAGACACAGCAGTCCCCATTGGATTCGGGTGGAATTTGTATTTTTGGTGAATATTTTAGTGAAAAGGGACAATCTTTCATGGGGCTGGGTAAAGGCTACGGTTAGGGTTAGGGTTATGGGGCTAGGGTTAGGGTTACGGTCGTCTTTTGGCCGATTGACTCGAAATTGATCACGAATGTCCTCGATGCCGGTGGAAGGAAGGGACAGCAGTTTTTATTGGATTTTAGTGGAATTTGTATTTTTGGTGAATATTTTAAAGAAAGGCGGCCATTTTTCATGAATACCTCTGCCCATTTTTTCAATAGCTTCCAGGTCTTTGGACCGATTGACTCCAAATCTCTCCCAAACGTGGTCCTATACTGGCTGAACGAGACACAGCAGTCCCCATTGGATTCGGGTGGAATTTGTATTTTTGGTGAATATTTTAGTGAAAGGGGGCCATTTTTCATGAAAACCTCGGCCCATTTTTTCAATAGCTTCCAGGTCTTTGGACCGATTGACTCCAAATTTCTCCCAGACGTGGTCCTATGCTGGCTGAACGAGACACAGCAGTCCCCATTGGATTCGGGTGGAATTTGTATTTTTGGTGAATATTTTAGTGAAAAGGGACAATCTTTCATGGGGCTGGGTTAAGGCTACGGTTAGGGTTAGGGTTATGGGGCTAGGGTCAGGGTTACGGTCGTCTTTTGGCCGATTGACTCGAAATTGATCACGAATGTCCTCGATGCCGGTGGAAGGAAGGGACAGCAGTTTTTATTGGATTTTAGTGGAATTTGTATTTTTGGTGAATATTTTAAAGAAAGGCGGCCATTTTTCATGATTACCTCTGCCCATTTTTTCAATAGCTTCCAGGTCTTTGGACCGATTGACTCCAAATCTCTCCCAAACGTGGTCCTATACTGGCTGAACGAGACACAGCAGTCCCCATTGGATTCGGGTGGAATTTGTATTTTTGGTGAATATTTTAGTGAAAGGGGGCCATTTTTCATGAAAACCTCGGCCCATTTTTTCAATAGCTTCCAGGTCTTTGGACCGATTGACTCCAAATTTCTCCCAGACGTGGTCCTATGCTGGCTGAACGAGACACAGCAGTCCCCATTGGATTCGGGTGGAATTTGTATTTTTGGTGAATATTTTAGTGAAAAGGGACAATCTTTCATGGGGCTGGGTAAAGGCTACGGTTAGGGTTAGGGTTATGGGGCTAGGGTTAGGGTTACGGTCGTCTTTTGGCCGATTGACTCGAAATTGATCACGAATGTCCTCCATGCCGGTGGAAGGAAGGGACAGCAGTTTTTATTGGATTTTAGTGGAATTTGTATTTTTGGTGAATATTTTAAAGAAAGGCGGCCATTTTTCATGAATACCTCTGCCCATTTTTTCAATAGCTTCCAGGTCTTTGGACCGATTGACTCCAAATTTCTCCCAGACGTGGTCCTATGCTGGCTGAACGAGACACAGCAGTCCCCATTGGATTCGGGTGGAATTTGTATTTTTGGTGAATATTTTAGTGAAAGGCGGCCATTTTTCATGAATACCTCTGCCCATTTTTTCAATAGCTTCCAGGTCTTTGGACCGATTGACTCCAAATCTCTCCCAAACGTGGTCCTATACTGGCTGAACGAGACACAGCAGTCCCCATTGGATTCGGGTGGAATTTGTATTTTTGGTGAATATTTTAGTGAAAGGGGGCCATTTTTCATGAAAACCTCGGCCCATTTTTTCAATAGCTTCCAGGTCTTTGGACCGATTGACTCCAAATTTCTCCCAGACGTGGTCCTATGCTGGCTGAACGAGACACAGCAGTCCCCATTGGATTCGGGTGGAATTTGTATTTTTGGTGAATATTTTAGTGAAAAGGGACAATCTTTCATGGGGCTGGGTTAAGGCTACGGTTAGGGTTAGGGTTATGGGGCTAGGGTTAGGGTTACGGTCGTCTTTTGGCCGATTGACTCGAAATTGATCACGAATGTCCCCCATGCCGGTGGAAGGAAGGGACAGCAGTTTTTATTGGATTTTAGTGGAATTTGTATTTTTGGTGAATATTTTAAAGAAAGGCGGCCATTTTTCATGAATACCTCTGCCCATTTTTTCAATAGCTTCCAGGTCTTTGGACCGATTGACTCCAAATTTCTCCCAGACGTGGTCCTATGCTGGCTGAACGAGACACAGCAGTCCCCATTGGATTCGGGTGGAATTTGTATTTTTGGTGAATATTTTAGTGAAAAGGGACAATCTTTCATGGGGCTGGGTTAAGGCTACGGTTAGGGTTAGGGTTATGGGGCTAGGGTTAGGGTTACGGTCGTCTTTTGGCCGATTGACTCGAAATTGATCACGAATGTCCTCCATGCCGGTGGAAGGAAGGGACAGCAGTTTTTATTGGATTTTAGTGGAATTTGTATTTTTGGTGAATATTTTAAAGAAAGGCGGCCATTTTTCATGAATACCTCTGCCCATTTTTTCAATAGCTTCCAGGTCTTTGGACCGATTGACTCCAAATCTCTCCCAAACGTGGTCCTATACTGGCTGAACGAGACACAGCAGTCCCCATTGGATTCGGGTGGAATTTGTATTTTTGGTGAATATTTTAGTGAAAGGGGGCCATTTTTCATGAAAACCTCGGCCCATTTTTTCAATAGCTTCCAGGTCTTTGGACCGATTGACTCCAAATTTCTCCCAGACGTGGTCCTATGCTGGCTGAACGAGACACAGCAGTCCCCATTGGATTCGGGTGGAATTTGTATTTTTGGTGAATATTTTAGTGAAAGGCGGCCATTTTTCATGAATACCTCTGCCCATTTTTTCAATAGCTTCCAGGTCTTTGGACCGATTGACTCCAAATCTCTCCCAAACGTGGTCCTATACTGGCTGAACGAGACACAGCAGTCCCCATTGGATTCGGGTGGAATTTGTATTTTTGGTGAATATTTTAGTGAAAGGGGGCCATTTTTCATGAAAACCTCGGCCCATTTTTTCAATAGCTTCCAGGTCTTTGGACCGATTGACTCCAAATTTCTCCCAGACGTGGTCCTATGCTGGCTGAACGAGACACAGCAGTCCCCATTGGATTCGGGTGGAATTTGTATTTTTGGTGAATATTTTAGTGAAAAGGGACAATCTTTCATGGGGCTGGGTTAAGGCTACGGTTAGGGTTAGGGTTATGGGGCTAGGGTTAGGGTTACGGTCGTCTTTTGGCCGATTGACTCGAAATTGATCACGAATGTCCTCCATGCCGGTGGAAGGAAGGGACAGCAGTTTTTATTGGATTTTAGTGGAATTTGTATTTTTGGTGAATATTTTAAAGAAAGGCGGCCATTTTTCATGAATACCTCTGCCCATTTTTTCAATAGCTTCCAGGTCTTTGGACCGATTGACTCCAAATTTCTCCCAGACGTGGTCCTATGCTGGCTGAACGAGACACAGCAGTCCCCATTGGATTCGGGTGGAATTTGTATTTTTGGTGAATATTTTAGTGAAAAGGGACAATCTTTCATGGGGCTGGGTTAAGGCTACGGTTAGGGTTAGGGTTATGGGGCTAGGGTTAGGGTTACGGTCGTCTTTTGGCCGATTGACTCGAAATTGATCACGAATGTCCTCCATGCCGGTGGAAGGAAGGGACAGCAGTTTTTATTGGATTTTAGTGGAATTTGTATTTTTGGTGAATATTTTAAAGAAAGGCGGCCATTTTTCATGAATACCTCTGCCCATTTTTTCAATAGCTTCCAGGTCTTTGGACCGATTGACTCCAAATCTCTCCCAAACGTGGTCCTATACTGGCTGAACGAGACACAGCAGTCCCCATTGGATTCGGGTGGAATTTGTATTTTTGGTGAATATTTTAGTGAAAGGGGGCCATTTTTCATGAAAACCTCGGCCCATTTTTTCAATAGCTTCCAGGTCTTTGGACCGATTGACTCCAAATTTCTCCCAGACGTGGTCCTATGCTGGCTGAACGAGACACAGCAGTCCCCATTGGATTCGGGTGGAATTTGTATTTTTGGTGAATATTTTAGTGAAAAGGGACAATCTTTCATGGGGCTGGGTAAAGGCTACGGTTAGGGTTAGGGTTATGGGGCTAGGGTTAGGGTTACGGTTGTCTTTTGGCCGATTGACTCGAAATTGATCACGAATGTCCTCCATGCCGGTGGAAGGAAGGGACAGCAGTTTTTATTGGATTTTAGTGGAATTTGTATTTTTGGTGAATATTTTAAAGAAAGGCGGCCATTTTTCATGAATACCTCTGCCCATTTTTTCAATAGCTTCCAGGTCTTTGGACCGATTGACTCCAAATTTCTCCCAGACGTGGTCCTATGCTGGCTGAACGAGACACAGCAGTCCCCATTGGATTCGGGTGGAATTTGTATTTTTGGTGAATATTTTAGTGAAAGGCGGCCATTTTTCATGAATACCTCTGCCCATTTTTTCAATAGCTTCCAGGTCTTTGGACCGATTGACTCCAAATCTCTCCCAAACGTGGTCCTATACTGGCTGAACGAGACACAGCAGTCCCCATTGGATTCGGGTGGAATTTGTATTTTTGGTGAATATTTTAGTGAAAGGGGGCCATTTTTCATGAAAACCTCGGCCCATTTTTTCAATAGCTTCCAGGTCTTTGGACCGATTGACTCCAAATTTCTCCCAGACGTGGTCCTATGCTGGCTGAACGAGACACAGCAGTCCCCATTGGATTCGGGTGGAATTTGTATTTTTGGTGAATATTTTAGTGAAAAGGGACAATCTTTCATGGGGCTGGGTTAAGGCTACGGTTAGGGTTAGGGTTATGGGGCTAGGGTTAGGGTTACGGTCGTCTTTTGGCCGATTGACTCGAAATTGATCACGAATGTCCCCCATGCCGGTGGAAGGAAGGGACAGCAGTTTTTATTGGATTTTAGTGGAATTTGTATTTTTGGTGAATATTTTAAAGAAAGGCGGCCATTTTTCATGAATACCTCTGCCCATTTTTTCAATAGCTTCCAGGTCTTTGGACCGATTGACTCCAAATTTCTCCCAGACGTGGTCCTATGCTGGCTGAACGAGACACAGCAGTCCCCATTGGATTCGGGTGGAATTTGTATTTTTGGTGAATATTTTAGTGAAAAGGGACAATCTTTCATGGGGCTGGGTTAAGGCTACGGTTAGGGTTAGGGTTATGGGGCTAGGGTTAGGGTTACGGTCGTCTTTTGGCCGATTGACTCGAAATTGATCACGAATGTCCTCCATGCCGGTGGAAGGAAGGGACAGCAGTTTTTATTGGATTTTAGTGGAATTTGTATTTTTGGTGAATATTTTAAAGAAAGGCGGCCATTTTTCATGAATACCTCTGCCCATTTTTTCAATAGCTTCCAGGTCTTTGGACCGATTGACTCCAAATCTCTCCCAAACGTGGTCCTATACTGGCTGAACGAGACACAGCAGTCCCCATTGGATTCGGGTGGAATTTGTATTTTTGGTGAATATTTTAGTGAAAGGGGGCCATTTTTCATGAAAACCTCGGCCCATTTTTTCAATAGCTTCCAGGTCTTTGGACCGATTGACTCCAAATTTCTCCCAGACGTGGTCCTATGCTGGCTGAACGAGACACAGCAGTCCCCATTGGATTCGGGTGGAATTTGTATTTTTGGTGAATATTTTAGTGAAAGGCGGCCATTTTTCATGAATACCTCTGCCCATTTTTTCAATAGCTTCCAGGTCTTTGGACCGATTGACTCCAAATCTCTCCCAAACGTGGTCCTATACTGGCTGAACGAGACACAGCAGTCCCCATTGGATTCGGGTGGAATTTGTATTTTTGGTGAATATTTTAGTGAAAGGGGGCCATTTTTCATGAAAACCTCGGCCCATTTTTTCAATAGCTTCCAGGTCTTTGGACCGATTGACTCCAAATTTCTCCCAGACGTGGTCCTATGCTGGCTGAACGAGACACAGCAGTCCCCATTGGATTCGGGTGGAATTTGTATTTTTGGTGAATATTTTAGTGAAAAGGGACAATCTTTCATGGGGCTGGGTTAAGGCTACGGTTAGGGTTAGGGTTATGGGGCTAGGGTTAGGGTTACGGTCGTCTTTTGGCCGATTGACTCGAAATTGATCACGAATGTCCTCCATGCCGGTGGAAGGAAGGGACAGCAGTTTTTATTGGATTTTAGTGGAATTTGTATTTTTGGTGAATATTTTAAAGAAAGGCGGCCATTTTTCATGAATACCTCTGCCCATTTTTTCAATAGCTTCCAGGTCTTTGGACCGATTGACTCCAAATTTCTCCCAGACGTGGTCCTATGCTGGCTGAACGAGACACAGCAGTCCCCATTGGATTCGGGTGGAATTTGTATTTTTGGTGAATATTTTAGTGAAAAGGGACAATCTTTCATGGGGCTGGGTTAAGGCTACGGTTAGGGTTAGGGTTATGGGGCTAGGGTTAGGGTTACGGTCGTCTTTTGGCCGATTGACTCGAAATTGATCACGAATGTCCTCCATGCCGGTGGAAGGAAGGGACAGCAGTTTTTATTGGATTTTAGTGGAATTTGTATTTTTGGTGAATATTTTAAAGAAAGGCGGCCATTTTTCATGAATACCTCTGCCCATTTTTTCAATAGCTTCCAGGTCTTTGGACCGATTGACTCCAAATTTCTCCCAGACGTGGTCCTATGCTGGCTGAACGAGACACAGCAGTCCCCATTGGATTCGGGTGGAATTTGTATTTTTGGTGAATATTTTAGTGAAAAGGGACAATCTTTCATGGGGCTGGGTTAAGGCTACGGTTAGGGTTAGGGTTATGGGGCTAGGGTTAGGGTTACGGTCGTCTTTTGGCCGATTGACTCGAAATTGATCACGAATGTCCTCCATGCCGGTGGAAGGAAGGGACAGCAGTTTTTATTGGATTTTAGTGGAATTTGTATTTTTGGTGAATATTTTAAAGAAAGGCGGCCATTTTTCATGAATACCTCTGCCCATTTTTTCAATAGCTTCCAGGTCTTTGGACCGATTGACTCCAAATCTCTCCCAAACGTGGTCCTATACTGGCTGAACGAGACACAGCAGTCCCCATTGGATTCGGGTGGAATTTGTATTTTTGGTGAATATTTTAGTGAAAGGGGGCCATTTTTCATGAAAACCTCGGCCCATTTTTTCAATAGCTTCCAGGTCTTTGGACCGATTGACTCCAAATTTCTCCCAGACGTGGTCCTATGCTGGCTGAACGAGACACAGCAGTCCCCATTGGATTCGGGTGGAATTTGTATTTTTGGTGAATATTTTAGTGAAAGGCGGCCATTTTTCATGAATACCTCTGCCCATTTTTTCAATAGCTTCCAGGTCTTTGGACCGATTGACTCCAAATCTCTCCCAAACGTGGTCCTATACTGGCTGAACGAGACACAGCAGTCCCCATTGGATTCGGGTGGAATTTGTATTTTTGGTGAATATTTTAGTGAAAGGGGGCCATTTTTCATGAAAACCTCGGCCCATTTTTTCAATAGCTTCCAGGTCTTTGGACCGATTGACTCCAAATTTCTCCCAGACGTGGTCCTATGCTGGCTGAACGAGACACAGCAGTCCCCATTGGATTCGGGTGGAATTTGTATTTTTGGTGAATATTTTAGTGAAAAGGGACAATCTTTCATGGGGCTGGGTTAAGGCTACGGTTAGGGTTAGGGTTATGGGGCTAGGGTTAGGGTTACGGTCGTCTTTTGGCCGATTGACTCGAAATTGATCACGAATGTCCTCCATGCCGGTGGAAGGAAGGGACAGCAGTTTTTATTGGATTTTAGTGGAATTTGTATTTTTGGTGAATATTTTAAAGAAAGGCGGCCATTTTTCATGAATACCTCTGCCCATTTTTTTAATAGCTTACAGGTCTTTGGACCGATTGACTCCAAATCTCTCCCAAACGTGGTCCTATACTGGCTGAACGAGACACAGCAGTCCCCATTGGATTCGGGTGGAATTTGTATTTTTGGTGAATATTTTAGTGAAAGGGGGCCATTTTTCATGAAAACCTCGGCCCATTTTTTCAATAGCTTCCAGGTCTTTGGACCGATTGACTCCAAATTTCTCCCAGACGTGGTCCTATGCTGGCTGAACGAGACACAGCAGTCCCCATTGGATTCGGGTGGAATTTGTATTTTTGGTGAATATTTTAGTGAAAAGGGACAATCTTTCATGGGGCTGGGTTAAGGCTACGGTTAGGGTTAGGGTTATGGGGCTAGGGTTAGGGTTACGGTCGTCTTTTGGCCGATTGACTCGAAATTGATCACGAATGTCCTCCATGCCGGTGGAAGGAAGGGACAGCAGTTTTTATTGGATTTTAGTGGAATTTGTATTTTTGGTGAATATTTTAAAGAAAGGCGGCCATTTTTCATGAATACCTCTGCCCATTTTTTCAATAGCTTACAGGTCTTTGGACCGATTGACTCCAAATCTCTCCCAAACGTGGTCCTATACTGGCTGAACGAGACACAGCAGTCCCCATTGGATTCGGGTGGAATTTGTATTTTTGGTGAATATTTTAGTGAAAGGGGGCCATTTTTCATGAAAACCTCGGCCCATTTTTTCAATAGCTTCCAGGTCTTTGGACCGATTGACTCCAAATTTCTCCCAGACGTGGTCCTATGCTGGCTGAACGAGACACAGCAGTCCCCATTGGATTCGGGTGGAATTTGTATTTTTGGTGAATATTTTAGTGAAAAGGGACAATCTTTCATGGGGCTGGGTTAAGGCTACGGTTAGGGTTAGGGTTATGGGGCTAGGGTTAGGGTTACGGTCGTCTTTTGGCCGATTGACTCGAAATTGATCACGAATGTCCTCCATGCCGGTGGAAGGAAGGGACAGCAGTTTTTATTGGATTTTAGTGGAATTTGTATTTTTGGTGAATATTTTAAAGAAAGGCGGCCATTTTTCATGAATACCTCTGCCCATTTTTTCAATAGCTTCCAGGTCTTTGGACCGATTGACTCCAAATCTCTCCCAAACGTGGTCCTATACTGGCTGAACGAGACACAGCAGTCCCCATTGGATTCGGGTGGAATTTGTATTTTTGGTGAATATTTTAGTGAAAGGGGGCCATTTTTCATGAAAACCTCGGCCCATTTTTTCAATAGCTTCCAGGTCTTTGGACCGATTGACTCCAAATTTCTCCCAGACGTGGTCCTATGCTGGCTGAACGAGACACAGCAGTCCCCATTGGATTCGGGTGGAATTTGTATTTTTGGTGAATATTTTAGTGAAAAGGGACAATCTTTCATGGGGCTGGGTTAAGGCTACGATTAGGGTTAGGGTTATGGGGCTAGGGTTAGGGTTACGGTCGTCTTTTGGCCGATTGACTCGAAATTGATCACGAATGTCCTCCATGCCGGTGGAAGGAAGGGACAGCAGTTTTTATTGGATTTTAGTGGAATTTGTATTTTTGGTGAATATTTTAAAGAAAGGCGGCCATTTTTCATGAATACCTCTGCCCATTTTTTCAATAGCTTCCAGGTCTTTGGACCGATTGACTCCAAATTTCTCCCAGACGTGGTCCTATGCTGGCTGAACGAGACACAGCAGTCCCCATTGGATTCGGGTGGAATTTGTATTTTTGGTGAATATTTTAGTGAAAAGGGACAATCTTTCATGGGGCTGGGTAAAGGCTACGGTTAGGGTTAGGGTTATGGGGCTAGGGTTAGGGTTACGGTCGTCTTTTGGCCGATTGACTCGAAATTGATCACGAATGTCCTCGATGCCGGTGGAAGGAAGGGACAGCAGTTTTTATTGGATTTTAGTGGAATTTGTATTTTTGGTGAATATTTTAAAGAAAGGCGGCCATTTTTCATGAATACCTCTGCCCATTTTTTCAATAGCTTCCAGGTCTTTGGACCGATTGACTCCAAATCTCTCCCAAACGTGGTCCTATACTGGCTGAACGAGACACAGCAGTCCCCATTGGATTCGGGTGGAATTTGTATTTTTGGTGAATATTTTAGTGAAAGGGGGCCATTTTTCATGAAAACCTCGGCCCATTTTTTCAATAGCTTCCAGGTCTTTGGACCGATTGACTCCAAATTTCTCCCAGACGTGGTCCTATGCTGGCTGAACGAGACACAGCAGTCCCCATTGGATTCGGGTGGAATTTGTATTTTTGGTGAATATTTTAGTGAAAAGGAACAATCTTTCATGGGGCTGGGTTAAGGCTACGGTTAGGGTTAGGGTTATGGGGCTAGGGTTAGGGTTACGGTCGTCTTTTGGCCGATTGACTCGAAATTGATCACGAATGTCCTCCATGCCGGTGGAAGGAAGGGACAGCAGTTTTTATTGGATTTTAGTGGAATTTGTATTTTTGGTGAATATTTTAAAGAATGGCGGCCATTTTTCATGAATACCTCTGCCCATTTTTTCAATAGCTTCCAGGTCTTTGGACCGATTGACTCCAAATCTCTCCCAAACGTGGTCCTATACTGGCTGAACGAGACACAGCAGTCCCCATTGGATTCGGGTGGAATTTGTATTTTTGGTGAATATTTTAGTGAAAGGGGGCCATTTTTCATGAAAACCTCGGCCCATTTTTTCAATAGCTTCCAGGTCTTTGGACCGATTGACTCCAAATTTCTCCCAGACGTGGTCCTATACTGGCTGAACGAGACACAGCAGTCCCCATTGGATTCGGGTGGAATTTGTATTTTTGGTGAATATTTTAGTGAAAAGGGACAATCTTTCATGGGGCTGGGTTAAGGCTACGGTTAGGGTTAGGGTTATGGGGCTAGGGTTAGGGTTACGGTCGTCTTTTGGCCGATTGACTCGAAATTGATCACGAATGTCCTCCATGCCGGTGGAAGGAAGGGACAGCAGTTTTTATTGGATTTTAGTGGAATTTGTATTTTTGGTGAATATTTTAAAGAAAGGCGGCCATTTTTCATGAATACCTCTGCCCATTTTTTCAATAGCTTCCAGGTCTTTGGACCGATTGACTCCAAATTTCTCCCAGACGTGGTCCTATGCTGGCTGAACGAGACACAGCAGTCCCCATTGGATTCGGGTGGAATTTGTATTTTTGGTGAATATTTTAGTGAAAAGGGACAATCTTTCATGGGGCTGGGTAAAGGCTACGGTTAGGGTTAGGGTTATGGGGCTAGGGTTAGGGTTACGGTCGTCTTTTGGCCGATTGACTCGAAATTGATCACGAATGTCCTCGATGCCGGTGGAAGGAAGGGACAGCAGTTTTTATTGGATTTTAGTGGAATTTGTATTTTTGGTGAATATTTTAAAGAAAGGCGGCCATTTTTCATGAATACCTCTGCCCATTTTTTCAATAGCTTCCAGGTCTTTGGACCGATTGACTCCAAATCTCTCCCAAACGTGGTCCTATACTGGCTGAACGAGACACAGCAGTCCCCATTGGATTCGGGTGGAATTTGTATTTTTGGTGAATATTTTAGTGAAAGGGGGCCATTTTTCATGAAAACCTCGGCCCATTTTTTCAATAGCTTCCAGGTCTTTGGACCGATTGACTCCAAATTTCTCCCAGACGTGGTCCTATGCTGGCTGAACGAAACACAGCAGTCCCCATTGGATTCGGGTGGAATTTGTATTTTTGGTGAATATTTTAGTGAAAAGGGACAATCTTTCATGGGGCTGGGTTAAGGCTACGGTTAGGGTTAGGGTTATGGGGCTAGGGTTAGGGTTACGGTCGTCTTTTGGCCGATTGACTCGAAATTGATCACGAATGTCCTCCATGCCGGTGGAAGGAAGGGACAGCAGTTTTTATTGGATTTTAGTGGAATTTGTATTTTTGGTGAATATTTTAAAGAAAGGCGGCCATTTTTCATGAATACCTCTGCCCATTTTTTCAATAGCTTCCAGGTCTTTGGACCGATTGACTCCAAATCTCTCCCAAACGTGGTCCTATACTGGCTGAACGAGACACAGCAGTCCCCATTGGATTCGGGTGGAATTTGTATTTTTGGTGAATATTTTAGTGAAAGGGGGCCATTTTTCATGAAAACCTCGGCCCATTTTTTCAATAGCTTCCAGGTCTTTGGACCGATTGACTCCAAATTTCTCCCAGACGTGGTCCTATGCTGGCTGAACGAGACACAGCAGTCCCCATTGGATTCGGGTGGAATTTGTATTTTTGGTGAATATTTTAGTGAAAAGGGACAATCTTTCATGGGGCTGGGTTAAGGCTACGGTTAGGGTTAGGGTTATGGGGCTAGGGTTAGGGTTGCGGTCGTCTTTTGGCCGATTGACTCGAAATTGATCACGAATGTCCTCCATGCCGGTGGAAGGAAGGGACAGCAGTTTTTATTGGATTTTAGTGGAATTTGTATTTTTGGTGAATATTTTAAAGAAAGGCGGCCATTTTTCATGAATACCTCTGCCCATTTTTTCAATAGCTTCCAGGTCTTTGGACCGATTGACTCCAAATCTCTCCCAAACGTGGTCCTATACTGGCTGAACGAGACACAGCAGTCCCCATTGGATTCGGGTGGAATTTGTATTTTTGGTGAATATTTTAGTGAAAGGGGGCCATTTTTCATGAAAACCTCGGCCCATTTTTTCAATAGCTTCCAGGTCTTTGGACCGATTGACTCCAAATCTCTCCCAGACGTGGTCCTATACTGGCTGAACGAGACACAGCAGTCCCCATTGGATTCGGGTGGAATTTGTATTTTTGGTGAATATTTTAGTGAAAAGGGACAATCTTTCATGGGGCTGGGTTAAGGCTACGGTTAGGGTTAGGGTTATGGGGCTAGGGTTAGGGTTACGGTCGTCTTTTGGCCGATTGACTCGAAATTGATCACGAATGTCCTCGATGCCGGTGGAAGGAAGGGACAGCAGTTTTTATTGGATTTTAGTGGAATTTGTATTTTTGGTGAATATTTTAAAGAAAGGCGGCCATTTTTCATGAATACCTCTGCCCATTTTTTCAATAGCTTCCAGGTCTTTGGACCGATTGACTCCAAATTTCTCCCAGACGTGGTCCTATGCTGGCTGAACGAGACACAGCAGTCCCCATTGGATTCGGGTGGAATTTGTATTTTTGGTGAATATTTTAGTGAAAGGGGGCCATTTTTCATGAAAACCTCGGCCCATTTTTTCAATAGCTTCCAGGTCTTTGGACCGATTGACTCCAAATTTCTCCCAGACGTGGTCCTATGCTGGCTGAACGAGACGCAGCAGTCCCCATTGGATTCGGGTGGAATTTGTATTTTTGGTGAATATTTTAGTGAAAAGGGACAATCTTTCATGGGGCTGGGTTAAGGCTACGGTTAGGGTTAGGGTTATGGGGCTAGGGTTAGAGTTACGGTCGTCTTTTGGCCGATTGACTCGAAATTGATCACGAATGTCCTCGATGCCGGTGGAAGGAAGGGACAGCAGTTTTTATTGGATTTTAGTGGAATTTGTATTTTTGGTGAATATTTTAAAGAAAGGCGGCCATTTTTCATGAATACCTCTGCCCATTTTTTCAATAGCTTCCAGGTCTTTGGACCGATTGACTCCAAATTTCTCCCAGACGTGGTCCTATGCTGGCTGAACGAGACACAGCAGTCCCCATTGGATTCGGGTGGAATTTGTATTTTTGGTGAATATTTTAGTGAAAGGGGGCCATTTTTCATGAAAACCTCGGCCCATTTTTTCAATAGCTTCCAGGTCTTTGGACCGATTGACTCCAAATTTCTCCCAGACGTGGTCCTATGCTGGCTGAACGAGACGCAGCAGTCCCCATTGGATTCGGGTGGAATTTGTATTTTTGGTGAATATTTTAGTGAAAAGGGACAATCTTTCATGGGGCTGGGTTAAGGCTACGGTTAGGGTTAGGGTTATGGGGCTAGGGTTAGAGTTACGGTCGTCTTTTGGCCGATTGACTCGAAATTGATCACGAATGTCCTCGATGCCGGTGGAAGGAAGGGACAGCAGTTTTTATTGGATTTTAGTGGAATTTGTATTTTTGGTGAATATTTTAAAGAAAGGCGGCCATTTTTCAGGAATACCTCTGCCCATTTTTTCAATAGCTTCCAGGTCTTTGGACCGATTGACTCCAAATCTCTCCCAAACGTGGTCCTATACTGGCTGAACGAGACACAGCAGTCCCCATTGGATTCGGGTGGAATTTGTATTTTTGGTGAATATTTTAGTGAAAGGGGGCCATTTTTCATGAAAACCTCGGCCCATTTTTTCAATAGCTTCCAGGTCTTTGGACCGTTTGACTCCAAATCTCTCCCAGACGTGGTCCTATGCTGGCTGAACGAGACACAGCAGTCCCCATTGGATTCGGGTGGAATTTGTATTTTTGGTGAATATTTTAGTGAAAAGGGACAATCTTTCATGGGGCTGGGTTAAGGCTACGGTTAGGGTTAGGGTTATGGGGCTAGGGTTAGGGTTACGGTCGTCTTTTGGCCGATTGACTCGAAATTGATCACGAATGTCCTCGATGCCGGTGGAAGGAAGGGACAGCAGTTTTTATTGGATTTTAGTGGAATTTGTATTTTTGGTGAATATTTTAAAGAAAGGCGGCCATTTTTCATGAATACCTCTGCCCATTTTTTCAATAGCTTCCAGGTCTTTGGACCGATTGACTCCAAATTTCTCCCAGACGTGGTCCTATGCTGGCTGAACGAGACACAGCAGTCCCCATTGGATTCGGGTGGAATTTGTATTTTTGGTGAATATTTTAGTGAAAAGGGACAATCTTTCATGGGGCTGGGTTAAGGCTACGGTTAGGGTTAGGGTTATGGGGCTAGGGTTAGGGTTACGGTCGTCTTTTGGCCGATTGACTCGAAATTGATCACGAATGTCCTCGATGCTGGTGGAAGGAAGGGACAGCAGTTTTTATTGGATTTTAGTGGAATTTGTATTTTTGGTGAATATTTTAAAGAAAGGCGGCCATTTTTCATGAATACCTCTGCCCATTTTTTCAATAGCTTCCAGGTCTTTGGACCGATTGACTCCAAATCTCTCCCAAACGTGGTCCTATACTGGCTGAACGAGACACAGCAGTCCCCATTGGATTCGGGTGGAATTTGTATTTTTGGTGAATATTTTAGTGAAAGGGGGCCATTTTTCATGAAAACCTCGGCCCATTTTTTCAATAGCTTCCAGGTCTTTGGACCGATTGACTCCAAATTTCTCCCAGACGTGGTCCTATGCTGGCTGAACGAGACACAGCAGTCCCCATTGGATTCGGGTGGAATTTGTATTTTTGGTGAATATTTTAGTGAAAAGGGACAATCTTTCATGGGGCTGGGTAAAGGCTACGGTTAGGGTTAGGGTTATGGGGCTAGGGTTAGGGTTACGGTCGTCTTTTGGCCGATTGACTCGAAATTGATCACGAATGTCCTCGATGCCGGTGGAAGGAAGGGACAGCAGTTTTTATTGGATTTTAGTGGAATTTGTATTTTTGGTGAATATTTTAAAGAAAGGCGGCCATTTTTCATGAATACCTCTGCCCATTTTTTCAATAGCTTCCAGGTCTTTGGACCGATTGACTCCAAATCTCTCCCAAACGTGGTCCTATACTGGCTGAACGAGACACAGCAGTCCCCATTGGATTCGGGTGGAATTTGTATTTTTGGTGAATATTTTAGTGAAAGGGGGCCATTTTTCATGAAAACCTCGGCCCATTTTTTCAATAGCTTCCAGGTCTTTGGACCGATTGACTCCAAATTTCTCCCAGACGTGGTCCTATGCTGGCTGAACGAAACACAGCAGTCCCCATTGGATTCGGGTGGAATTTGTATTTTTGGTGAATATTTTAGTGAAAAGGGACAATCTTTCATGGGGCTGGGTTAAGGCTACGGTTAGGGTTAGGGTTATGGGGCTAGGGTTAGGGTTACGGTCGTCTTTTGGCCGATTGACTCGAAATTGATCACGAATGTCCTCCATGCCGGTGGAAGGAAGGGACAGCAGTTTTTATTGGATTTTAGTGGAATTTGTATTTTTGGTGAATATTTTAAAGAAAGGCGGCCATTTTTCATGAATACCTCTGCCCATTTTTTCAATAGCTTCCAGGTCTTTGGACCGATTGACTCCAAATCTCTCCCAAACGTGGTCCTATACTGGCTGAACGAGACACAGCAGTCCCCATTGGATTCGGGTGGAATTTGTATTTTTGGTGAATATTTTAGTGAAAGGGGGCCATTTTTCATGAAAACCTCGGCCCATTTTTTCAATAGCTTCCAGGTCTTTGGACCGATTGACTCCAAATTTCTCCCAGACGTGGTCCTATGCTGGCTGAACGAGACACAGCAGTCCCCATTGGATTCGGGTGGAATTTGTATTTTTGGTGAATATTTTAGTGAAAAGGGACAATCTTTCATGGGGCTGGGTTAAGGCTACGGTTAGGGTTAGGGTTATGGGGCTAGGGTTAGGGTTGCGGTCGTCTTTTGGCCGATTGACTCGAAATTGATCACGAATGTCCTCCATGCCGGTGGAAGGAAGGGACAGCAGTTTTTATTGGATTTTAGTGGAATTTGTATTTTTGGTGAATATTTTAAAGAAAGGCGGCCATTTTTCATGAATACCTCTGCCCATTTTTTCAATAGCTTCCAGGTCTTTGGACCGATTGACTCCAAATCTCTCCCAAACGTGGTCCTATACTGGCTGAACGAGACACAGCAGTCCCCATTGGATTCGGGTGGAATTTGTATTTTTGGTGAATATTTTAGTGAAAGGGGGCCATTTTTCATGAAAACCTCGGCCCATTTTTTCAATAGCTTCCAGGTCTTTGGACCGATTGACTCCAAATCTCTCCCAGACGTGGTCCTATACTGGCTGAACGAGACACAGCAGTCCCCATTGGATTCGGGTGGAATTTGTATTTTTGGTGAATATTTTAGTGAAAAGGGACAATCTTTCATGGGGCTGGGTTAAGGCTACGGTTAGGGTTAGGGTTATGGGGCTAGGGTTAGGGTTACGGTCGTCTTTTGGCCGATTGACTCGAAATTGATCACGAATGTCCTCGATGCCGGTGGAAGGAAGGGACAGCAGTTTTTATTGGATTTTAGTGGAATTTGTATTTTTGGTGAATATTTTAAAGAAAGGCGGCCATTTTTCATGAATACCTCTGCCCATTTTTTCAATAGCTTCCAGGTCTTTGGACCGATTGACTCCAAATTTCTCCCAGACGTGGTCCTATGCTGGCTGAACGAGACACAGCAGTCCCCATTGGATTCGGGTGGAATTTGTATTTTTGGTGAATATTTTAGTGAAAGGGGGCCATTTTTCATGAAAACCTCGGCCCATTTTTTCAATAGCTTCCAGGTCTTTGGACCGATTGACTCCAAATTTCTCCCAGACGTGGTCCTATGCTGGCTGAACGAGACGCAGCAGTCCCCATTGGATTCGGGTGGAATTTGTATTTTTGGTGAATATTTTAGTGAAAAGGGACAATCTTTCATGGGGCTGGGTTAAGGCTACGGTTAGGGTTAGGGTTATGGGGCTAGGGTTAGAGTTACGGTCGTCTTTTGGCCGATTGACTCGAAATTGATCACGAATGTCCTCGATGCCGGTGGAAGGAAGGGACAGCAGTTTTTATTGGATTTTAGTGGAATTTGTATTTTTGGTGAATATTTTAAAGAAAGGCGGCCATTTTTCAGGAATACCTCTGCCCATTTTTTCAATAGCTTCCAGGTCTTTGGACCGATTGACTCCAAATCTCTCCCAAACGTGGTCCTATACTGGCTGAACGAGACACAGCAGTCCCCATTGGATTCGGGTGGAATTTGTATTTTTGGTGAATATTTTAGTGAAAGGGGGCCATTTTTCATGAAAACCTCGGCCCATTTTTTCAATAGCTTCCAGGTCTTTGGACCGTTTGACTCCAAATCTCTCCCAGACGTGGTCCTATGCTGGCTGAACGAGACACAGCAGTCCCCATTGGATTCGGGTGGAATTTGTATTTTTGGTGAATATTTTAGTGAAAAGGGACAATCTTTCATGGGGCTGGGTTAAGGCTACGGTTAGGGTTAGGGTTATGGGGCTAGGGTTAGGGTTACGGTCGTCTTTTGGCCGATTGACTCGAAATTGATCACGAATGTCCTCGATGCCGGTGGAAGGAAGGGACAGCAGTTTTTATTGGATTTTAGTGGAATTTGTATTTTTGGTGAATATTTTAAAGAAAGGCGGCCATTTTTCATGAATACCTCTGCCCATTTTTTCAATAGCTTCCAGGTCTTTGGACCGATTGACTCCAAATTTCTCCCAGACGTGGTCCTATGCTGGCTGAACGAGACACAGCAGTCCCCATTGGATTCGGGTGGAATTTGTATTTTTGGTGAATATTTTAGTGAAAAGGGACAATCTTTCATGGGGCTGGGTTAAGGCTACGGTTAGGGTTAGGGTTATGGGGCTAGGGTTAGGGTTACGGTCGTCTTTTGGCCGATTGACTCGAAATTGATCACGAATGTCCTCGATGCTGGTGGAAGGAAGGGACAGCAGTTTTTATTGGATTTTAGTGGAATTTGTATTTTTGGTGAATATTTTAAAGAAAGGCGGCCATTTTTCATGAATACCTCTGCCCATTTTTTCAATAGCTTCCAGGTCTTTGGACCGATTGACTCCAAATCTCTCCCAAACGTGGTCCTATACTGGCTGAACGAGACACAGCAGTCCCCATTGGATTCGGGTGGAATTTGTATTTTTGGTGAATATTTTAGTGAAAGGGGGCCATTTTTCATGAAAACCTCGGCCCATTTTTTCAATAGCTTCCAGGTCTTTGGACCGATTGACTCCAAATTTCTCCCAGACGTGGTCCTATGCTGGCTGAACGAGACACAGCAGTCCCCATTGGATTCGGGTGGAATTTGTATTTTTGGTGAATATTTTAGTGAAAAGGGACAATCTTTCATGGGGCTGGGTTAAGGCTACGGTTAGGGTTAGGGTTATGGGGCTAGGGTTAGAGTTACGGTCGTCTTTTGGCCGATTGACTCGAAATTGATCACGAATGTCCTCGATGCCGGTGGAAGGAAGGGACAGCAGTTTTTATTGGATTTTAGTGGAATTTGTATTTTTGGTGAATATTTTAAAGAAAGGCGGCCATTTTTCATGAATACCTCTGCCCATTTTTTCAATAGCTTCCAGGTCTTTGGACCGATTGACTCCAAATCTCTCCCAAACGTGGTCCTATACTGGCTGAACGAGACACAGCAGTCCCCATTGGATTCGGGTGGAATTTGTATTTTTGGTGAATATTTTAGTGAAAGGGGGCCATTTTTCATGAAAACCTCTGCCCATTTTTTCAATAGCTTCCAGGTCTTTGGACCGTTTGACTCCAAATCTCTCCCAGACGTGGTCCTATGCTGGCTGAACGAGACACAGCAGTCCCCATTGGATTCGGGTGGAATTTGTATTTTTGGTGAATATTTTAGTGAAAGGGGGCCATTTTTCATGAAAACCTCGGCCCATTTTTTCAATAGCTTCCAGGTCTTTGGACCGATTGACTCCAAATTTCTCCCAGACGTGGTCCTATGCTGGCTGAACGAGACACAGCAGTCCCCATTGGATTCGGGTGGAATTTGTATTTTTGGTGAATATTTTAGTGAAAAGGGACAATCTTTCATGGGGCTGGGTTAAGGCTACGGTTAGGGTTAGGGTTATGGGGCTAGGGTTAGAGTTACGGTCGTCTTTTGGCCGATTGACTCGAAATTGATCACGAATGTCCTCGATGCCGGTGGAAGGAAGGGACAGCAGTTTTTATTGGATTTTAGTGGAATTTGTATTTTTGGTGAATATTTTAAAGAAAGGCGGCCATTTTTCATGAATACCTCTGCCCATTTTTTCAATAGCTTCCAGGTCTTTGGACCGATTGACTCCAAATCTCTCCCAAACGTGGTCCTATACTGGCTGAACGAGACACAGCAGTCCCCATTGGATTCGGGTGGAATTTGTATTTTTGGTGAATATTTTAGTGAAAGGGGGCCATTTTTCATGAAAACCTCTGCCCATTTTTTCAATAGCTTCCAGGTCTTTGGACCGTTTGACTCCAAATCTCTCCCAGACGTGGTCCTATGCTGGCTGAACGAGACACAGCAGTCCCCATTGGATTCGGGTGGAATTTGTATTTTTGGTGAATATTTTAGTGAAAAGGGACAATCTTTCATGGGGCTGGGTTAAGGCTACGGTTAGGGTTAGGGTTATGGGGCTAGGGTTAGGGTTACGGTCGTCTTTTGGCCGATTGACTCGAAATTGATCACGAATGTCCTCGATGCCGGTGGAAGGAAGGGACAGCAGTTTTTATTGGATTTTAGTGGAATTTGTATTTTTGGTGAATATTTTAAAGAAAGGCGGCCATTTTTCATGAATACCTCTGCCCATTTTTTCAATAGCTTCCAGGTCTTTGGACCGATTGACTCCAAATTTCTCCCAGACGTGGTCCTATGCTGGCTGAACGAGACACAGCAGTCCCCATTGGATTCGGGTGGAATTTGTATTTTTGGTGAATATTTTAGTGAAAGGGGGCCATTTTTCATGAAAACCTCGGCCCATTTTTTCAATAGCTTCCAGGTCTTTGGACCGATTGACTCCAAATTTCTCCCAGACGTGGTCCTATGCTGGCTGAACGAGACACAGCAGTCCCCATTGGATTCGGGTGGAATTTGTATTTTTGGTGAATATTTTAGTGAAAAGGGACAATCTTTCATGGGGCTGGGTTAAGGCTACGGTTAGGGTTAGGGTTATGGGGCTAGGGTTAGGGTTACGGTCGTCTTTTGGCCGATTGACTCGAAATTGATCACGAATGTCCTCGATGCTGGTGGAAGGAAGGGACAGCAGTTTTTATTGGATTTTAGTGGAATTTGTATTTTTGGTGAATATTTTAAAGAAAGGCGGCCATTTTTCATGAATACCTCTGCCCATTTTTTCAATAGCTTCCAGGTCTTTGGACCGATTGACTCCAAATCTCTCCCAAACGTGGTCCTATACTGGCTGAACGAGACACAGCAGTCCCCATTGGATTCGGGTGGAATTTGTATTTTTGGTGAATATTTTAGTGAAAGGGGGCCATTTTTCATGAAAACCTCGGCCCATTTTTTCAATAGCTTCCAGGTCTTTGGACCGATTGACTCCAAATTTCTCCCAGACGTGGTCCTATGCTGGCTGAACGAGACACAGCAGTCCCCATTGGATTCGGGTGGAATTTGTATTTTTGGTGAATATTTTAGTGAAAAGGGACAATCTTTCATGGGGCTGGGTTAAGGCTACGGTTAGGGTTAGGGTTATGGGGCTAGGGTTAGGGTTACGGTCGTCTTTTGGCCGATTGACTCGAAATTGATCACGAATGTCCTCGATGCTGGTGGAAGGAAGGGACAGCAGTTTTTATTGGATTTTAGTGGAATTTGTATTTTTGGTGAATATTTTAAAGAAAGGCGGCCATTTTTCATGAATACCTCTGCCCATTTTTTCAATAGCTTCCAGGTCTTTGGACCGATTGACTCCAAATCTCTCCCAAACTTGGTCCTATACTGGCTGAACGAGACACAGCAGTCCCCATTGGATTCGGGTGGAATTTGTATTTTTGGTGAATATTTTAGTGAAAGGGGGCCATTTTTCATGAAAACCTCGGCCCATTTTTTCAATAGCTTCCAGGTCTTTGGACCGATTGACTCCAAATTTCTCCCAGACGTGGTCCTATGCTGGCTGAACGAGACACAGCAGTCCCCATTGGATTCGGGTGGAATTTGTATTTTTGGTGAATATTTTAGTGAAAAGGGACAATCTTTCATGGGGCTGGGTTAAGGCTACGGTTAGGGTTAGGGTTATGGGGCTAGGGTTAGAGTTACGGTCGTCTTTTGGCCGATTGACTCGAAATTGATCACGAATGTCCTCGATGCCGGTGGAAGGAAGGGACAGCAGTTTTTATTGGATTTTAGTGGAATTTGTATTTTTGGTGAATATTTTAAAGAAAGGCGGCCATTTTTCATGAATACCTCTGCCCATTTTTTCAATAGCTTCCAGGTCTTTGGACCGATTGACTCCAAATCTCTCCCAAACGTGGTCCTATACTGGCTGAACGAGACACAGCAGTCCCCATTGGATTCGGGTGGAATTTGTATTTTTGGTGAATATTTTAGTGAAAGGGGGCCATTTTTCATGAAAACCTCTGCCCATTTTTTCAATAGCTTCCAGGTCTTTGGACCGATTGACTCCAAATCTCTCCCAGACGTGGTCCTATGCTGGCTGAACGAGACACAGCAGTCCCCATTGGATTCGGGTGGAATTTGTATTTTTGGTGAATATTTTAGTGAAAAGGGACAATCTTTCATGGGGCTGGGTTAAGGCTACGGTTAGGGTTAGGGTTATGGGGCTAGGGTTAGGGTTACGGTCGTCTTTTGGCTGATTGACTCGAAATTGATCACGAATGTCCTCCATGCCGGTGGAAGGAAGGGACAGCAGTTTTTATTGGATTTTAGTGGAATTTGTACTTTTGGTGAATATTTTAAAGAAAGGCGGCCATTTTTCATGAATACCTCTGCCCATTTTTTCAATAGCTTCCAGGTCTTTGGACCGATTGACTCCAAATCTCTCCCAAACGTGGTCCTATACTGGCTGAACGAGACACAGCAGTCCCCATTGGATTCGGGTGGAATTTGTATTTTTGGTGAATATTTTAGTGAAAGGGGGCCATTTTTCATGAAAACCTCGGCCCATTTTTTCAATAGCTTCCAGGTCTTTGGACCGATTGACTCCAAATCTCTCCCAGACGTGGTCCTATACTGGCTGAACGAGACACAGCAGTCCCCATTGGATTCGGGTGGAATTTGTATTTTTGGTGAATATTTTAGTGAAAAGGGACAATCTTTCATGGGGCTGGGTTAAGGCTACGGTTAGGGTTAGGGTTATGGGGCTAGGGTTAGGGTTACGGTCGTCTTTTGGCCGATTGACTCGAAATTGATCACGAATGTCCTCCATGCCGGTGGAAGGAAGGGACAGCAGTTTTTATTGGATTTTAGTGGAATTTGTATTTTTGGTGAATATTTTAAAGAAAGGCGGCCATTTTTCATGAATACCTCTGCCCATTTTTTCAATAGCTTCCAGGTCTTTGGACCGATTGACTCCAAATCTCTCCCAAACGTGGTCCTATACTGGCTGAACGAGACACAGCAGTCCCCATTGGATTCGGGTGGAATTTGTATTTTTGGTGAATATTTTAGTGAAAGGGGGCCATTTTTCATGAAAACCTCGGCCCATTTTTTCAATAGCTTCCAGGTCTTTGGACCGATTGACTCCAAATTTCTCCCAGACGTGGTCCTATGCTGGCTGAACGAGACACAGCAGTCCCCATTGGATTCGGGTGGAATTTGTATTTTTGGTGAATATTTTAGTGAAAAGGGACAATCTTTCATGGGGCTGGGTTAAGGCTACGGTTAGGGTTAGGGTTATGGGGCTAGGGTTAGGGTTGCGGTCGTCTTTTGGCCGATTGACTCGAAATTGATCACGAATGTCCTCCATGCCGGTGGAAGGAAGGGACAGCAGTTTTTATTGGATTTTAGTGGAATTTGTATTTTTGGTGAATATTTTAAAGAAAGGCGGCCATTTTTCATGAATACCTCTGCCCATTTTTTCAATAGCTTCCAGGTCTTTGGACCGATTGACTCCAAATCTCTCCCAAACGTGGTCCTATACTGGCTGAACGAGACACAGCAGTCCCCATTGGATTCGGGTGGAATTTGTATTTTTGGTGAATATTTTAGTGAAAGGGGGCCATTTTTCATGAAAACCTCGGCCCATTTTTTCAATAGCTTCCAGGTCTTTGGACCGATTGACTCCAAATCTCTCCCAGACGTGGTCCTATACTGGCTGAACGAGACACAGCAGTCCCCATTGGATTCGGGTGGAATTTGTATTTTTGGTGAATATTTTAGTGAAAAGGGACAATCTTTCATGGGGCTGGGTTAAGGCTACGGTTAGGGTTAGGGTTATGGGGCTAGGGTTAGGGTTACGGTCGTCTTTTGGCCGATTGACTCGAAATTGATCACGAATGTCCTCGATGCCGGTGGAAGGAAGGGACAGCAGTTTTTATTGGATTTTAGTGGAATTTGTATTTTTGGTGAATATTTTAAAGAAAGGCGGCCATTTTTCATGAATACCTCTGCCCATTTTTTCAATAGCTTCCAGGTCTTTGGACCGATTGACTCCAAATTTCTCCCAGACGTGGTCCTATGCTGGCTGAACGAGACACAGCAGTCCCCATTGGATTCGGGTGGAATTTGTATTTTTGGTGAATATTTTAGTGAAAGGGGGCCATTTTTCATGAAAACCTCGGCCCATTTTTTCAATAGCTTCCAGGTCTTTGGACCGATTGACTCCAAATTTCTCCCAGACGTGGTCCTATGCTGGCTGAACGAGACGCAGCAGTCCCCATTGGATTCGGGTGGAATTTGTATTTTTGGTGAATATTTTAGTGAGAAGGGACAATCTTTCATGGGGCTGGGTTAAGGCTACGGTTAGGGTTAGGGTTATGGGGCTAGGGTTAGAGTTACGGTCGTCTTTTGGCCGATTGACTCGAAATTGATCACGAATGTCCTCGATGCCGGTGGAAGGAAGGGACAGCAGTTTTTATTGGATTTTAGTGGAATTTGTATTTTTGGTGAATATTTTAAAGAAAGGCGGCCATTTTTCATGAATACCTCTGCCCATTTTTTCAATAGCTTCCAGGTCTTTGGACCGATTGACTCCAAATCTCTCCCAAACGTGGTCCTATACTGGCTGAACGAGACACAGCAGTCCCCATTGGATTCGGGTGGAATTTGTATTTTTGGTGAATATTTTAGTGAATGGGGGCCATTTTTCATGAAAACCTCTGCCCATTTTTTCAATAGCTTCCAGGTCTTTGGACCGTTTGACTCCAAATCTCTCCCAGACGTGGTCCTATGCTGGCTGAACGAGACACAGCAGTCCCCATTGGATTCGGGTGGAATTTGTATTTTTGGTGAATATTTTAGTGAAAAGGGACAATCTTTCATGGGGCTGGGTTAAGGCTACGGTTAGGGTTAGGGTTATGGGGCTAGGGTTAGGGTTACGGTCGTCTTTTGGCCGATTGACTCGAAATTGATCACGAATGTCCTCGATGCCGGTGGAAGGAAGGGACAGCAGTTTTTATTGGATTTTAGTGGAATTTGTATTTTTGGTGAATATTTTAAAGAAAGGCGGCCATTTTTCATGAATACCTCTGCCCATTTTTTCAATAGCTTCCAGGTCTTTGGACCGATTGACTCCAAATTTCTCCCAGACGTGGTCCTATGCTGGCTGAACGAGACACAGCAGTCCCCATTGGATTCGGGTGGAATTTGTATTTTTGGTGAATATTTTAGTGAAAGGGGGCCATTTTTCATGAAAACCTCGGCCCATTTTTTCAATAGCTTCCAGGTCTTTGGACCGATTGACTCCAAATTTCTCCCAGACGTGGTCCTATGCTGGCTGAACGAGACACAGCAGTCCCCATTGGATTCGGGTGGAATTTGTATTTTTGGTGAATATTTTAGTGAAAAGGGACAATCTTTCATGGGGCTGGGTTAAGGCTACGGTTAGGGTTAGGGTTATGGGGCTAGGGTTAGGGTTACGGTCGTCTTTTGGCCGATTGACTCGAAATTGATCACGAATGTCCTCGATGCTGGTGGAAGGAAGGGACAGCAGTTTTTATTGGATTTTAGTGGAATTTGTATTTTTGGTGAATATTTTAGTGAAAAGGGACAATCTTTCATGGGGCTGGGTTAAGGCTACGGTTAGGGTTAGGGTTATGGGGCTAGGGTTAGGGTTACGGTCGTCTTTTGGCCGATTGACTCGAAATTGATCACGAATGTCCTCGATGCCGGTGGAAGGAAGGGACAGCAGTTTTTATTGGATTTTAGTGGAATTTGTATTTTTGGTGAATATTTTAAAGAAAGGCGGCCATTTTTCATGAATACCTCTGCCCATTTTTTCAATAGCTTCCAGGTCTTTGGACCGATTGACTCCAAATTTCTCCCAGACGTGGTCCTATGCTGGCTGAACGAGACACAGCAGTCCCCATTGGATTCGGGTGGAATTTGTATTTTTGGTGAATATTTTAGTGAAAGGGGGCCATTTTTCATGAAAACCTCGGCCCATTTTTTCAATAGCTTCCAGGTCTTTGGACCGATTGACTCCAAATTTCTCCCAGACGTGGTCCTATGCTGGCTGAACGAGACACAGCAGTCCCCATTGGATTCGGGTGGAATTTGTATTTTTGGTGAATATTTTAGTGAAAAGGGACAATCTTTCATGGGGCTGGGTTAAGGCTACGGTTAGGGTTAGGGTTATGGGGCTAGGGTTAGGGTTACGGTCGTCTTTTGGCCGATTGACTCGAAATTGATCACGAATGTCCTCGATGCTGGTGGAAGGAAGGGACAGCAGTTTTTATTGGATTTTAGTGGAATTTGTATTTTTGGTGAATATTTTAAAGAAAGGCGGCCATTTTTCATGAATACCTCTGCCCATTTTTTCAATAGCTTCCAGGTCTTTGGACCGATTGACTCCAAATCTCTCCCAAACGTGGTCCTATACTGGCTGAACGAGACACAGCAGTCCCCATTGGATTCGGGTGGAATTTGTATTTTTGGTGAATATTTTAGTGAAAGGGGGCCATTTTTCATGAAAACCTCGGCCCATTTTTTCAATAGCTTCCAGGTCTTTGGACCGATTGACTCCAAATTTCTCCCAGACGTGGTCCTATGCTGGCTGAACGAGACACAGCAGTCCCCATTGGATTCGGGTGGAATTTGTATTTTTGGTGAATATTTTAGTGAAAAGGGACAATCTTTCATGGGGCTGGGTTAAGGCTACGGTTAGGGTTAGGGTTATGGGGCTAGGGTTAGGGTTACGGTCGTCTTTTGGCCGATTGACTCGAAATTGATCACGAATGTCCTCGATGCTGGTGGAAGGAAGGGACAGCAGTTTTTATTGGATTTTAGTGGAATTTGTATTTTTGGTGAATATTTTAGTGAAAAGGGACAATCTTTCATGGGGCTGGGTTAAGGCTACGGTTAGGGTTAGGGTTATGGGGCTAGGGTTAGGGTTACGGTCGTCTTTTGGCCGATTGACTCGAAATTGATCACGAATGTCCTCGATGCCGGTGGAAGGAAGGGACAGCAGTTTTTATTGGATTTTAGTGGAATTTGTATTTTTGGTGAATATTTTAAAGAAAGGCGGCCATTTTTCATGAATACCTCTGCCCATTTTTTCAATAGCTTCCAGGTCTTTGGACCGATTGACTCCAAATTTCTCCCAGACGTGGTCCTATGCTGGCTGAACGAGACACAGCAGTCCCCATTGGATTCGGGTGGAATTTGTATTTTTGGTGAATATTTTAGTGAAAGGGGGCCATTTTTCATGAAAACCTCGGCCCATTTTTTCAATAGCTTCCAGGTCTTTGGACCGATTGACTCCAAATTTCTCCCAGACGTGGTCCTATGCTGGCTGAACGAGACACAGCAGTCCCCATTGGATTCGGGTGGAATTTGTATTTTTGGTGAATATTTTAGTGAAAAGGGACAATCTTTCATGGGGCTGGGTTAAGGCTACGGTTAGGGTTAGGGTTATGGGGCTAGGGTTAGGGTTACGGTCGTCTTTTGGCCGATTGACTCGAAATTGATCACGAATGTCCTCGATGCTGGTGGAAGGAAGGGACAGCAGTTTTTATTGGATTTTAGTGGAATTTGTATTTTTGGTGAATATTTTAAAGAAAGGCGGCCATTTTTCATGAATACCTCTGCCCATTTTTTCAATAGCTTCCAGGTCTTTGGACCGATTGACTCCAAATCTCTCCCAAACGTGGTCCTATACTGGCTGAACGAGACACAGCAGTCCCCATTGGATTCGGGTGGAATTTGTATTTTTGGTGAATATTTTAGTGAAAGGGGGCCATTTTTCATGAAAACCTCGGCCCATTTTTTCAATAGCTTCCAGGTCTTTGGACCGATTGACTCCAAATTTCTCCCAGACGTGGTCCTATGCTGGCTGAACGAGACACAGCAGTCCCCATTGGATTCGGGTGGAATTTGTATTTTTGGTGAATATTTTAGTGAAAAGGGACAATCTTTCATGGGGCTGGGTTAAGGCTACGGTTAGGGTTAGGGTTATGGGGCTAGGGTTAGAGTTACGGTCGTCTTTTGGCCGATTGACTCGAAATTGATCACGAATGTCCTCGATGCCGGTGGAAGGAAGGGACAGCAGTTTTTATTGGATTTTAGTGGAATTTGTATTTTTGGTGAATATTTTAAAGAAAGGCGGCCATTTTTCATGAATACCTCTGCCCATTTTTTCAATAGCTTCCAGGTCTTTGGACCGATTGACTCCAAATCTCTCCCAAACGTGGTCCTATACTGGCTGAACGAGACACAGCAGTCCCCATTGGATTCGGGTGGAATTTGTATTTTTGGTGAATATTTTAGTGAAAGGGGGCCATTTTTCATGAAAACCTCTGCCCATTTTTTCAATAGCTTCCAGGTCTTTGGACCGATTGACTCCAAATCTCTCCCAGACGTGGTCCTATGCTGGCTGAACGAGACACAGCAGTCCCCATTGGATTCGAGTGGAATTTGTATTTTTGGTGAATATTTTAGTGAAAAGGGACAATCTTTCATGGGGCTGGGTTAAGGCTACGGTTAGGGTTAGGGTTATGGGGCTAGGGTTAGGGTTACGGTCGTCTTTTGGCTGATTGACTCGAAATTGATCACGAATGTCCTCCATGCCGGTGGAAGGAAGGGACAGCAGTTTTTATTGGATTTTAGTGGAATTTGTACTTTTGGTGAATATTTTAAAGAAAGGCGGCCATTTTTCATGAATACCTCTGCCCATTTTTTCAATAGCTTCCAGGTCTTTGGACCGATTGACTCCAAATCTCTCCCAAACGTGGTCCTATACTGGCTGAACGAGACACAGCAGTCCCCATTGGATTCGGGTGGAATTTGTATTTTTGGTGAATATTTTAGTGAAAGGGGGCCATTTTTCATGAAAACCTCGGCCCATTTTTTCAATAGCTTCCAGGTCTTTGGACCGATTGACTCCAAATTTCTCCCAGACGTGGTCCTATGCTGGCTGAACGAGACACAGCAGTCCCCATTGGATTCGGGTGGAATTTGTATTTTTGGTGAATATTTTAGTGAAAAGGGACAATCTTTCATGGGGCTGGGTTAAGGCTACGGTTAGGGTTAGGGTTATGGGGCTAGGGTTAGAGTTACGGTCGTCTTTTGGCCGATTGACTCGAAATTGATCACGAATGTCCTCGATGCCGGTGGAAGGAAGGGACAGCAGTTTTTATTGGATTTTAGTGGAATTTGTATTTTTGGTGAATATTTTAAAGAAAGGCGGCCATTTTTCATGAATACCTCTGCCCATTTTTTCAATAGCTTCCAGGTCTTTGGACCGATTGACTCCAAATCTCTCCCAAACGTGGTCCTATACTGGCTGAACGAGACACAGCAGTCCCCATTGGATTCGGGTGGAATTTGTATTTTTGGTGAATATTTTAGTGAAAGGGGGCCATTTTTCATGAAAACCTCTGCCCATTTTTTCAATAGCTTCCAGGTCTTTGGACCGATTGACTCCAAATCTCTCCCAGACGTGGTCCTATGCTGGCTGAACGAGACACAGCAGTCCCCATTGGATTCGAGTGGAATTTGTATTTTTGGTGAATATTTTAGTGAAAAGGGACAATCTTTCATGGGGCTGGGTTAAGGCTACGGTTAGGGTTAGGGTTATGGGGCTAGGGTTAGGGTTACGGTCGTCTTTTGGCTGATTGACTCGAAATTGATCACGAATGTCCTCCATGCCGGTGGAAGGAAGGGACAGCAGTTTTTATTGGATTTTAGTGGAATTTGTACTTTTGGTGAATATTTTAAAGAAAGGCGGCCATTTTTCATGAATACCTCTGCCCATTTTTTCAATAGCTTCCAGGTCTTTGGACCGATTGACTCCAAATCTCTCCCAAACGTGGTCCTATACTGGCTGAACGAGACACAGCAGTCCCCATTGGATTCGGGTGGAATTTGTATTTTTGGTGAATATTTTAGTGAAAGGGGGCCATTTTTCATGAAAACCTCGGCCCATTTTTTCAATAGCTTCCAGGTCTTTGGACCGATTGACTCCAAATCTCTCCCAGACGTGGTCCTATACTGGCTGAACGAGACACAGCAGTCCCCATTGGATTCGGGTGGAATTTGTATTTTTGGTGAATATTTTAGTGAAAAGGGACAATCTTTCATGGGGCTGGGTTAAGGCTACGGTTAGGGTTAGGGTTATGGGGCTAGGGTTAGGGTTACGGTCGTCTTTTGGCCGATTGACTCGAAATTGATCACGAATGTCCTCCATGCCGGTGGAAGGAAGGGACAGCAGTTTTTATTGGATTTTAGTGGAATTTGTATTTTTGGTGAACATTTTAAAGAATGGCGGCCATTTTTCATGAATACCTCTGCCCATTTTTTCAATAGCTTCCAGGTCTTTGGACCGATTGACTCCAAATCTCTCCCAAACGTGGTCCTATACTGGCTGAACGAGACACAGCAGTCCCCATTGGATTCGGGTGGAATTTGTATTTTTGGTGAATATTTTAGTGAAAGGGGGCCATTTTTCATGAAAACCTCGGCCCATTTTTTCAATAGCTTCCAGGTCTTTGGACCGATTGACTCCAAATCTCTCCCAGACGTGGTCCTATACTGGCTGAACGAGACACAGCAGTCCCCATTGGATTCGGGTGGAATTTGTATTTTTGGTGAATATTTTAGTGAAAAGGGACAATCTTTCATGGGGCTGGGTTAAGGCTACGGTTAGGGTTAGGGTTATGGGGCTAGGGTTAGGGTTACGGTCGTCTTTTGGCCGATTGACTCGAAATTGATCACGAATGTCCTCGATGCCGGTGGAAGGAAGGGACAGCAGTTTTTATTGGATTTTAGTGGAATTTGTATTTTTGGTGAATATTTTAAAGAAAGGCGGCCATTTTTCATGAATACCTCTGCCCATTTTTTCAATAGCTTCCAGGTCTTTGGACCGATTGACTCCAAATCTCTCCCAAACGTGGTCCTATACTGGCTGAACGAGACACAGCAGTCCCCATTGGATTCGGGTGGAATTTGTATTTTTGGTGAATATTTTAGTGAAAGGGGGCCATTTTTCATGAAAACCTCGGCCCATTTTTTCAATAGCTTCCAGGTCTTTGGACCGATTGCCTCCAAATTTCTCCCAGACGTGGTCCTATGCTGGCTGAACGAGACACAGCAGTCCCCATTGGATTCGGGTGGAATTTGTATTTTTGGTGAATATTTTAGTGAAAAGGGACAATCTTTCATGGGGCTGGGTTAAGGCTACGGTTAGGGTTAGGGTTATGGGGCTAGGGTTAGGGTTACGGTCGTCTTTTGGCCGATTGACTCGAAATTGATCACGAATGTCCTCGATGCCGGTGGAAGGAAGGGACAGCAGTTTTTATTGGATTTTAGTGGAATTTGAATTTTGGGTGAATATTTTAAAGAAAGGCGGCCATTTTTCATGAATACCTCTGCCCATTTTTTCAATAGCTTCCAGGTCTTTGGACCGATTGACTCCAAATCTCTCCCAAACGTGGTCCTATACTGGCTGAACGAGACACAGCAGTCCCCATTGGATTCGGGTGGAATTTGTATTTTTGGTGAATATTTTAGTGAAAGGGGGCCATTTTTCATGAAAACCTCGGCCCATTTTTTCAATAGCTTCCAGGTCTTTGGACCGATTGACTCCAAATCTCTCCCAGACGTGGTCCTATACTGGCTGAACGAGACACAGCAGTCCCCATTGGATTCGGGTGGAATTTGTATTTTTGGTGAATATTTTAGTGAAAAGGGACAATCTTTCATGGGGCTGGGTTAAGTCTACGGTTAGGGTTAGGGTTATGGGGCTAGGGTTAGGGTTACGGTCGTCTTTTGGCCGATTGACTCGAAATTGATCACGAATGTCCTCAATGCCGGTGGAAGGAAGGGACAGCAGTTTTTATTGGATTTTAGTGGAATTTGTATTTTTGGTGAATATTTTAAAGAAAGGCGGCCATTTTTCATGAATACCTCTGCCCATTTTTTCAATAGCTTCCAGGTCTTTGGACCGATTGACTCCAAATCTCTCCCAAACGTGGTCCTATACTGGCTGAACGAGACACAGCAGTCCCCATTGGATTCGGGTGGAATTTGTATTTTTGGTGAATATTTTAGTGAAAGGGGGCCATTTTTCATGAAAACCTCGGCCCATTTTTTCAATAGCTTCCAGGTCTTTGGACCGATTGACTCCAAATTTCTCCCAGACGTGGTCCTATGCTGGCTGAACGAGACACAGCAGTCCCCATTGGATTCGGGTGGAATTTGTATTTTTGGTGAATATTTTAGTGAAAAGGGACAATCTTTCATGGGGCTGGGTTAAGGCTACGGTTAGGGTTAGGGTTATGGGGCTAGGGTTAGGGTTACGGTCGTCTTTTGGCCGATTGACTCGAAATTGATCACGAATGTCCTCGATGCCGGTGGAAGGAAGGGACAGCAGTTTTTATTGGATTTTAGTGGAATTTGTATTTTTGGTGAATATTTTAGTGAAAGGGGGCCATTTTTCATGAAAACCTCGGCCCATTTTTTCAATAGCTTCCAGGTCTTTGGACCGATTGACTCCAAATCTCTCCCAGACGTGGTCCTATGCTGGCTGAACGAGACACAGCAGTCCCCATTGGATTCGGGTGGAATTTGTATTTTTGGTGAATATTTTAGTGAAAAGGAACAAACTTTCATGGGGCTGGGTTAAGGCTACGGTTAGGGTTAGGGTTATGGGGCTAGGGTTAGGGTTACGGTCGTCTTTTGGCCGATTGACTCGAAATTGATCACGAATGTCCTCCATGCCGGTGGAAGGAAGGGACAGCAGTTTTTATTGGATTTTAGTGGAATTTGTATTTTTGGTGAATATTTTAAAGAAAGGCGGCCATTTTTCATGAATACCTCTGCCCATTTTTTCAATAGCTTCCAGGTCTTTGGACCGATTGACTCCAAATCTCTCCCAAACGTGGTCCTATACTGGCTGAACGAGACACAGCAGTCCCCATTGGATTCGGGTGGAATTTGTATTTTTGGTGAATATTTTAGTGAAAGGGGGCCATTTTTCATGAAAACCTCGGCCCATTTTTTCAATAGCTTCCAGGTCTTTGGACCGATTGACTCCAAATCTCTCCCAGACGTGGTCCTATACTGGCTGAACGAGACACAGCAGTCCCCATTGGATTCGGGTGGAATTTGTATTTTTGGTGAATATTTTAGTGAAAAGGGACAATCTTTCATGGGGCTGGGTTAAGGCTACGGTTAGGGTTAGGGTTATGGGGCTAGGGTTAGGGTTACGGTCGTCTTTTGGCCGATTGACTCGAAATTGATCACGAATGTCCTCCATGCCGGTGGAAGGAAGGGACAGCAGTTTTTATTGGATTTTAGTGGAATTTGTATTTTTGGTGAACATTTTAAAGAATGGCGGCCATTTTTCATGAATACCTCTGCCCATTTTTTCAATAGCTTCCAGGTCTTTGGACCGATTGACTCCAAATCTCTCCCAAACGTGGTCCTATACTGGCTGAACGAGACACAGCAGTCCCCATTGGATTCGGGTGGAATTTGTATTTTTGGTGAATATTTTAGTGAAAGGGGGCCATTTTTCATGAAAACCTCGGCCCATTTTTTCAATAGCTTCCAGGTCTTTGGACCGATTGACTCCAAATCTCTCCCAGACGTGGTCCTATACTGGCTGAACGAGACACAGCAGTCCCCATTGGATTCGGGTGGAATTTGTATTTTTGTTGAATATTTTAGTGAAAAGGGAAAATCTTTCATGGGGCTGGGTTAAGGCTACGGTTAGGGTTAGGGTCATGGGGCTAGGGTTAGGGTTACGGTCGTCTTTTGGCCGATTGACTCGAAATTGATCACGAATGTCCTCCATGCCGGTGGAAGGAAGGGACAGCAGTTTTTACTGGATTTTAGTGGAATTTGTATTTTTGGTGAATATTTTAAAGAAAGGCGGCCATTTTTCATGAATACCTCTGCCCATTTTTTCAATAGCTTCCAGGTCTTTGGACCGATTGACTCCAAATCTCTCCCAAACGTGGTCCTATACTGGCTGAACGAGACACAGCAGTCCCCATTGGATTCGGGTGGAATTTGTATTTTTGGTGAATATTTTAGTGAAAAGGGACAATCTTTCATGGGGCTGGGTTAAGGCTACGGTTAGGGTTAGGGTTATGGGGCTAGGGTTAGGGTTACGGTCGTCTTTTGGCCGATTGACTCGAAATTGATCACGAATGTCCTCCATGCCGGTGGAAGGAAGGGACAGCAGTTTTTATTGGATTTTAGTGGAATTTGTATTTTTGGTGAACATTTTAAAGAATGGCGGCCATTTTTCATGAATACCTCTGCCCATTTTTTCAATAGCTTCCAGGTCTTTGGACCGATTGACTCCAAATCTCTCCCAAACGTGGTCCTATACTGGCTGAACGAGACACAGCAGTCCCCATTGGATTCGGGTGGAATTTGTATTTTTGGTGAATATTTTAGTGAAAGGGGGCCATTTTTCATGAAAACCTCGGCCCATTTTTTCAATAGCTTCCAGGTCTTTGGACCGATTGACTCCAAATCTCTCCCAGACGTGGTCCTATACTGGCTGAACGAGACACAGCAGTCCCCATTGGATTCGGGTGGAATTTGTATTTTTGTTGAATATTTTAGTGAAAAGGGAAAATCTTTCATGGGGCTGGGTTAAGGCTACGGTTAGGGTTAGGGTCATGGGGCTAGGGTTAGGGTTACGGTCGTCTTTTGGCCGATTGACTCGAAATTGATCACGAATGTCCTCCATGCCGGTGGAAGGAAGGGACAGCAGTTTTTATTGGATTTTAGTGGAATTTGTATTTTTGGTGAATATTTTAAAGAAAGGCGGCCATTTTTCATGAATACCTCTGCCCATTTTTTCAATAGCTTCCAGGTCTTTGGACCGATTGACTCCAAATCTCTCCCAAACGTGGTCCTATACTGGCTGAACGAGACACAGCAGTCCCCATTGGATTCGGGTGGAATTTGTATTTTTGGTGAATATTTTAGTGAAAGGGGGCCATTTTTCATGAAAACCTCGGCCCATTTTTTCAATAGCTTCCAGGTCTTTGGACCGATTGACTCCAAATTTCTCCCAGACGTGGTCCTATACTGGCTGAACGAGACACAGCAGTCCCCATTGGATTCGGGTGGAATTTGTATTTTTGGTGAATATTTTAGTGAAAAGGGACAATCTTTCATGGGGCTGGGTTAAGGCTACGGTTAGGGTTAGGGTTATGGGGCTAGGGTTAGGGTTACGGTCGTCTTTTGGCCGATTGACTCGAAATTGATCACGAATGTCCTCCATGCCGGTGGAAGGAAGGGACAGCAGTTTTTATTGGATTTTAGTGGAATTTGTATTTTTGGTGAATATTTTAAAGAAAGGCGGCCATTTTTCATGAATACCTCTGCCCATTTTTTCAATAGCTTCCAGGTCTTTGGACCGATTGACTCCAAATCTCTCCCAAACGTGGTCCTATACTGGCTGAACGAGACACAGCAGTCCCCATTGGATTCGGGTGGAATTTGTATTTTTGGTGAATATTTTAGTGAAAGGGGGCCATTTTTCATGAAAACCTCGGCCCATTTTTTCAATAGCTTCCAGGTCTTTGGACCGATTGACTCCAAATCTCTCCCAGACGTGGTCCTATACTGGCTGAACGAGACACAGCAGTCCCCATTGGATTCGGGTGGAATTTGTATTTTTGGTGAATATTTTAGTGAAAAGGGACAATCTTTCATGGGGCTGGGTTAAGGCTACGGTTAGGGTTAGGGTTATGGGGCTAGGGTTAGGGTTACGGTCGTCTTTTGGCCGATTGACTCGAAATTGATCACGAATGTCCTCCATGCCGGTGGAAGGAAGGGACAGCAGTTTTTATTGGATTTTAGTGGAATTTGTATTTTTGGTGAACATTTTAAAGAATGGCGGCCATTTTTCATGAATACCTCTGCCCATTTTTTCAATAGCTTCCAGGTCTTTGGACCGATTGACTCCAAATCTCTCCCAAACGTGGTCCTATACTGGCTGAACGAGACACAGCAGTCCCCATTGGATTCGGGTGGAATTTGTATTTTTGGTGAATATTTTAGTGAAAGGGGGCCATTTTTCATGAAAACCTCGGCCCATTTTTTCAATAGCTTCCAGGTCTTTGGACCGATTGACTCCAAATCTCTCCCAGACGTGGTCCTATACTGGCTGAACGAGACACAGCAGTCCCCATTGGATTCGGGTGGAATTTGTATTTTTGTTGAATATTTTAGTGAAAAGGGAAAATCTTTCATGGGGCTGGGTTAAGGCTACGGTTAGGGTTAGGGTTATGGGGCTAGGGTTAGGGTTACGGTCGTCTTTTGGCCGATTGACTCGAAATTGATCACGAATGTCCTCGATGCCGGTGGAAGGAAGGGACAGCAGTTTTTATTGGATTTTAGTGGAATTTGTATTTTTGGTGAATATTTTAAAGAAAGGCGGCCATTTTTCATGAATACCTCTGCCCATTTTTTCAATAGCTTCCAGGTCTTTGGACCGATTGACTCCAAATCTCTCCCAAACGTGGTCCTATACTGGCTGAACGAGACACAGCAGTCCCCATTGGATTCGGGTGGAATTTGTTTTTTTGGTGAATATTTTAGTGAAAGGGGGCCATTTTTCATGAAAACCTCGGCCCATTTTTTCAATAGCTTCCAGGTCTTTGGACCGATTGACTCCAAATTTCTCCCAGACGTGGTCCTATACTGGCTGAACGAGACACAGCAGTCCCCATTGGATTCGGGTGGAATTTGTATTTTTGGTGAATATTTTAGTGAAAAGGGACAATCTTTCATGGGGCTGGGTTAAGGCTACGGTTAGGGTTAGGGTTATGGGGCTAGGGTTAGGGTTACGGTCGTCTTTTGGCCGATTGACTCGAAATTGATCACGAATGTCCTCGATGCCGGTGGAAGGAAGGGACAGCTGTTTTTATTGGATTTTAGTGGAATTTGTATTTTTGGTGAATATTTTAAAGAAAGGCGGCCATTTTTCATGAATACCTCTGCCCATTTTTTCAATAGCTTCCAGGTCTTTGGACCGATTGACTCCAAATCTCTCCCAAACGTGGTCCTATACTGGCTGAACGAGACACAGCAGTCCCCATTGGATTCGGGTGGAATTTGTATTTTTGGTGAATATTTTAGTGAAAGGGGGCCATTTTTCATGAAAACCTCGGCCCATTTTTTCAATAGCTTCCAGGTCTTTGGACCGATTGACTCCAAATTTCTCCCAGACGTGGTCCTATGCTGGCTGAACGAGACACAGCAGTCCCCATTGGATTCGGGTGGAATTTGTATTTTTGGTGAATATTTTAGTGAAAAGGGACAATCTTTCATGGGGCTGGGTTAAGGCTACGGTTAGGGTTAGGGTTATGGGGCTAGGGTTAGGGTTACGGTCGTCTTTTGGCCGATTGACTCGAAATTGATCACGAATGTCCTCCATGCCGGTGGAAGGAAGGGACAGCAGTTTTTATTGGATTTTAGTGGAATTTGTATTTTTGGTGAATATTTTAAAGAAAGGCGGCCATTTTTCATGAATACCTCTGCCCATTTTTTCAATAGCTTCCAGGTCTTTGGACCGATTGACTCCAAATCTCTCCCAAACGTGGTCCTATACTGGCTGAACGAGACACAGCAGTCCCCATTGGATTCGGGTGGAATTTGTATTTTTGGTGAATATTTTAGTGAAAGGGGGCCATTTTTCATGAAAACCTCGGCCCATTTTTTCAATAGCTTCCAGGTCTTTGGACCGATTGACTCCAAATCTCTCCCAGACGTGGTCCTATACTGGCTGAACGAGACACAGCAGTCCCCATTGGATTCGGGTGGAATTTGTATTTTTGGTGAATATTTTAGTGAAAAGGGACAATCTTTCATGGGGCTGGGTTAAGGCTACGGTTAGGGTTAGGGTTATGGGGCTAGGGTTAGGGTTACGGTCGTCTTTTGGCCGATTGACTCGAAATTGATCACGAATGTCCTCCATGCCGGTGGAAGGAAGGGACAGCAGTTTTTATTGGATTTTAGTGGAATTTGTATTTTTGGTGAACATTTTAAAGAATGGCGGCCATTTTTCATGAATACCTCTGCCCATTTTTTCAATAGCTTCCAGGTCTTTGGACCGATTGACTCCAAATCTCTCCCAAACGTGGTCCTATACTGGCTGAACGAGACACAGCAGTCCCCATTGGATTCGGGTGGAATTTGTATTTTTGGTGAATATTTTAGTGAAAGGGGGCCATTTTTCATGAAAACCTCGGCCCATTTTTTCAATAGCTTCCAGGTCTTTGGACCGATTGACTCCAAATCTCTCCCAGACGTGGTCCTATACTGGCTGAACGAGACACAGCAGTCCCCATTGGATTCGGGTGGAATTTGTATTTTTGTTGAATATTTTAGTGAAAAGGGAAAATCTTTCATGGGGCTGGGTTAAGGCTACGGTTAGGGTTAGGGTTATGGGGCTAGGGTTAGGGTTACGGTCGTCTTTTGGCCGATTGACTCGAAATTGATCACGAATGTCCTCCATGCCGGTGGAAGGAAGGGACAGCAGTTTTTATTGGATTTTAGTGGAATTTGTATTTTTGGTGAATATTTTAAAGAAAGGCGGCCATTTTTCATGAATACCTCTGCCCATTTTTTCAATAGCTTCCAGGTCTTTGGACCGATTGACTCCAAATCTCTCCCAAACGTGGTCCTATACTGGCTGAACGAGACACAGCAGTCCCCATTGGATTCGGGTGGAATTTGTATTTTTGGTGAATATTTTAGTGAAAGGGGGCCATTTTTCATGAAAACCTCGGCCCATTTTTTCAATAGCTTCCAGGTCTTTGGACCGATTGACTCCAAATCTCTCCCAGACGTGGTCCTATACTGGCTGAACGAGACACAGCAGTCCCCATTGGATTCGGGTGGAATTTGTATTTTTGGTGAATATTTTAGTGAAAAGGGACAATCTTTCATGGGGCTGGGTTAAGGCTACGGTTAGGGTTAGGGTTATGGGGCTAGGGTTAGGGTTACGGTCGTCTTTTGGCCGATTGACTCGAAATTGATCACGAATGTCCTCCATGCCGGTGGAAGGAAGGGACAGCAGTTTTTATTGGATTTTAGTGGAATTTGTATTTTTGGTGAACATTTTAAAGAATGGCGGCCATTTTTCATGAATACCTCTGCCCATTTTTTCAATAGCTTCCAGGTCTTTGGACCGATTGACTCCAAATCTCTCCCAAACGTGGTCCTATACTGGCTGAACGAGACACAGCAGTCCCCATTGGATTCGGGTGGAATTTGTTTTTTTGGTGAATATTTTAGTGAAAGGGGGCCATTTTTCATGAAAACCTCGGCCCATTTTTTCAATAGCTTCCAGGTCTTTGGACCGATTGACTCCAAATTTCTCCCAGACGTGGTCCTATACTGGCTGAACGAGACACAGCAGTCCCCATTGGATTCGGGTGGAATTTGTATTTTTGGTGAATATTTTAGTGAAAAGGGACAATCTTTCATGGGGCTGGGTTAAGGCTACGGTTAGGGTTAGGGTTATGGGGCTAGGGTTAGGGTTACGGTCGTCTTTTGGCCGATTGACTCGAAATTGATCACGAATGTCCTCGATGCCGGTGGAAGGAAGGGACAGCAGTTTTTATTGGATTTTAGTGGAATTTGTATTTTTGGTGAATATTTTAAAGAAAGGCGGCCATTTTTCATGAATACCTCTGCCCATTTTTTCAATAGCTTCCAGGTCTTTGGACCGATTGACTCCAAATCTCTCCCAAACGTGGTCCTATACTGGCTGAACGAGACACAGCAGTCCCCATTGGATTCGGGTGGAATTTCTATTTTTGGTGAATATTTTAGTGAAAGGGGGCCATTTTTCATGAAAACCTCGGCCCATTTTTTCAATAGCTTCCAGGTCTTTGGACCGATTGACTCCAAATTTCTCCCAGACGTGGTCCTATGCTGGCTGAACGAGACACAGCAGTCCCCATTGGATTCGGGTGGAATTTGTATTTTGGGTGAATATTTTAGTGAAAAGGGACAATCTTTCATGGGGCTGGGTTAAGGCTACGGTTAGGGTTAGGGTTATGGGGCTAGGGTTAGGGTTACGGTCGTCTTTTGGCCGATTGACTCGAAATTGATCACGAATGTCCTCGATGCCGGTGGAAGGAAGGGACAGCTGTTTTTATTGGATTTTAGTGGAATTTGTATTTTTGGTGAATATTTTAAAGAAAGGCGGCCATTTTTCATGAATACCTCTGCCCATTTTTTCAATAGCTTCCAGGTCTTTGGACCGATTGACTCCAAATCTCTCCCAAACGTGGTCCTATACTGGCTGAACGAGACACAGCAGTCCCCATTGGATTCGGGTGGAATTTGTATTTTTGGTGAATATTTTAGTGAAAAAGGGACAATCTTTCATGGGGCTGGATTAAGGCTACGGTTAGGGTTAGGGTTATGGGGCTAGGGTTAGGGTTACGGTCGTCTTTTGGCCGATTGACTCGAAATTGATCACGAATGTCCTCCATGCCGGTGGAAGGAAGGGACAGCAGTTTTTATTGGATTTTAGTGGAATTTGTATTTTTGGTGAATATTTTAAAGAAAGGCGGCCATTTTTCATGAATACCTCTGCCCATTTTTTCAATAGCTTCCAGGTCTTTGGACCGATTGACTCCAAATCTCTCCCAAACGTGGTCCTATACTGGCTGAACGAGACACAGCAGTCCCCATTGGATTCGGGTGGAATTTGTATTTTTGGTGAATATTTTAGTGAAAGGGGGCCATTTTTCATGAAAACCTCGGCCCATTTTTTCAATAGCTTCCAGGTCTTTGGACCGATTGACTCCAAATTTCTCCCAGACGTGGTCCTATACTGGCTGAACGAGACACAGCAGTCCCCATTGGATTCGGGTGGAATTTGTATTTTTGGTGAATATTTTAGTGAAAAGGGACAATCTTTCATGGGGCTGGGTTAAGGCTACGGTTAGGGTTAGGGTTATGGGGCTAGGGTTAGGGTTACGGTCGTCTTTTGGCCGATTGACTCGAAATTGATCACGAATGTCCTCGATGCCGGTGGAAGGAAGGGACAGCTGTTTTTATTGGATTTTAGTGGAATTTGTATTTTTGGTGAATATTTTAAAGAAAGGCGGCCATTTTTCATGAATACCTCTGCCCATTTTTTCAATAGCTTCCAGGTCTTTGGACCGATTGACTCCAAATCTCTCCCAAACGTGGTCCTATACTGGCTGAACGAGACACAGCAGTCCCCATTGGATTCGGGTGGAATTTGTATTTTTGGTGAATATTTTAGTGAAAAAGGGACAATCTTTCATGGGGCTGGATTAAGGCTACGGTTAGGGTTAGGGTTATGGGGCTAGGGTTAGGGTTACGGTCGTCTTTTGGCCGATTGACTCGAAATTGATCACGAATGTCCTCCATGCCGGTGGAAGGAAGGGACAGCAGTTTTTATTGGATTTTAGTGGAATTTGTATTTTTGGTGAATATTTTAAAGAAAGGCGGCCATTTTTCATGAATACCTCTGCCCATTTTTTCAATAGCTTCCAGGTCTTTGGACCGATTGACTCCAAATCTCTCCCAAACGTGGTCCTATACTGGCTGAACGAGACACAGCAGTCCCCATTGGATTCGGGTGGAATTTGTATTTTTGGTGAATATTTTAGTGAAAGGGGGCCATTTTTCATGAAAACCTCGGCCCATTTTTTCAATAGCTTCCAGGTCTTTGGACCGATTGACTCCAAATTTCTCCCAGACGTGGTCCTATACTGGCTGAACGAGACACAGCAGTCCCCATTGGATTCGGGTGGAATTTGTATTTTTGGTGAATATTTTAGTGAAAAGGGACAATCTTTCATGGGGCTGGGTTAAGGCTACGGTTAGGGTTAGGGTTATGGGGCTAGGGTTAGGGTTACGGTCGTCTTTTGGCCGATTGACTCGAAATTGATCACGAATGTCCTCGATGCCGGTGGAAGGAAGGGACAGCAGTTTTTATTGGATTTTAGTGGAATTTGTATTTTTGGTGAATATTTTAAAGAATGGCGGCCATTTTCCATGAATACCTCTGCCCATTTTTTCAATAGCTTCCAGGTCTTTGGACCGATTGACTCCAAATCTCTCCCAAACGTGGTCCTATACTGGCTGAACGAGACACAGCAGTCCCCATTGGATTCGGGTGGAATTTGTATTTTTGGTGAATATTTTAGTGAAAGGGGGCCATTTTTCATGAAAACCTCGGCCCATTTTTTCAATAGCTTCCAGGTCTTTGGACCGATTGACTCCAAATTTCTCCCAGACGTGGTCCTATACTGGCTGAACGAGACACAGCAGTCCCCATTGGATTCGGGTGGAATTTGTATTTTTGGTGAATATTTTAGTGAAAAGGGACAATCTTTCATGGGGCTGGGTTAAGGCTACGGTTAGGGTTAGGGTTATGGGGCTAGGGTTAGGGTTACGGTCGTCTTTTGGCCGATTGACTCGAAATTGATCACGAATGTCCTCGATGCCGGTGGAAGGAAGGGACAGCAGTTTTTATTGGATTTTAGTGGAATTTGTATTTTTGGTGAATATTTTAAAGAAAGGCGGCCATTTTTCAGGAATACCTCTGCCCATTTTTTCAATAGCTTCCAGGTCTTTGGACCGATTGACTCCAAATCTCTCCCAAACGTGGTCCTATACTGGCTGAACGAGACACAGCAGTCCCCATTGGATTCGGGTGGAATTTGTATTTTTGGTGAATATTTTAGTGAAAGGGGGCCATTTTTCATGAAAACCTCGGCCCATTTTTTCAATAGCTTCCAGGTCTTTGGACCGATTGACTCCAAATTTCTCCCAGACGTGGTCCTATACTGGCTGAACGAGACACAGCAGTCCCCATTGGATTCGGGTGGAATTTGTATTTTTGGTGAATATTTTAGTGAAAAGGGACAATCTTTCATGGGGCTGGGTTAAGGCTACGGTTAGGGTTAGGGTTATGGGGCTAGGGTTAGGGTTACGGTCGTCTTTTGGCCGATTGACTCGAAATTGATCACGAATGTCCTCGATGCCGGTGGAAGGAAGGGACAGCAGTTTTTATTGGATTTTAGTGGAATTTGTATTTTTGGTGAATATTTTAAAGAAAGGCGGCCATTTTTCATGAATACCTCTGCCCATTTTTTCAATAGCTTCCAGGTCTTTGGACCGATTGACTCCAAATCTCTCCCAAACGTGGTCCTATACTGGCTGAACGAGACACAGCAGTCCCCATTGGATTCGGGTGGAATTTGTATTTTTGGTGAATATTTTAAAGAATCGCGGCCATTTTCCATGAATACCTCTGCCCATTTTTTCAATAGCTTCCAGGTCTTTGGACCGATTGACTCCAACTCTCTCCCAAACGTGGTCCTATACTGGCTGAACGAGACACAGCAGTCCCCATTGGATTCGGGTGGAATTTGTATTTTTGGTGAATATTTTAGTGAAAGGGGGCCATTTTTCATGAAAACCTCTGCCCATTTTTTCAATAGCTTCCAGGTCTTTGGACCGATTGACTCCAAATTTCTCCCAGACGTGGTCCTATACTGGCTGAACGAGACACAGCAGTCCCCATTGGATTCGGGTGGAATTTGTATTTTTGGTGAATATTTTAGTGAAAAGGGACAATCTTTCATGGGGCTGGGTTAAGGCTACGGTTAGGGTTAGGGTTATGGGGCTAGGGTTAGGGTTACGGTCGTCTTTTGGCCGATTGACTCGAAATTGATCACGAATGTCCTCCATGCCGGTGGAAGGAAGGGACAGCAGTTTTTATTGGATTTTAGTGGAATTTGTATTTTTGGTGAATATTTTAAAGAAAGGCGGCCATTTTTCATGAATACCTCTGCCCATTTTTTCAATAGCTTCCAGGTCTTTGGACCGATTGACTCCAAATCTCTCCCAAACGTGGTCCTATACTGGCTGAACGAGACACAGCAGTCCCCATTGGATTCGGGTGGAATTTGTATTTTTGGTGAATATTTTAGTGAAAGGGGGCCATTTTTCATGAAAACCTCGGCCCATTTTTTCAATAGCTTCCAGGTCTTTGGACCGATTGACTCCAAATTTCTCCCAGACGTGGTCCTATACTGGCTGAACGAGACACAGCAGTCCCCATTGGATTCGGGTGGAATTTGTATTTTTGGTGAATATTTTAGTGAAAAGGGACAATCTTTCATGGGGCTGGGTTAAGGCTACGGTTAGGGTTAGGGTTATGGGGCTAGGGTTAGGGTTACGGTCGTCTTTTGGCAGATTGACTCGAAATTGATCACGAATGTCCTCGATGCCGGTGGAAGGAAGGGACAGCAGTTTTTATTGGATTTTAGTGGAATTTGTATTTTTGGTGAATATTTTAAAGAATGGCGGCCATTTTCCATGAATACCTCTGCCCATTTTTTCAATAGCTTCCAGGTCTTTGGACCGATTGACTCCAAATCTCTCCCAAACGTGGTCCTATACTGGCTGAACGAGACACAGCAGTCCCCATTGGATTCGGGTGGAATTTGTATTTTTGGTGAATATTTTAGTGAAAGGTGGCCATTTTTCATGAAAACCTCGGCCCATTTTTTCAATAGCTTCCAGGTCTTTGGACCGATTGACTCCAAATTTCTCCCAGACGTGGTCCTATACTGGCTGAACGAGACACAGCAGTCCCCATTGGATTCGGGTGGAATTTGTATTTTTGGTGAATATTTTAGTGAAAAGGGACAATCTTTCATGGGGCTGGGTTAAGGCTACGGTTAGGGTTAGGGTTATGGGGCTAGGGTTAGGGTTACGGTCGTCTTTTGGCCGATTGACTCGAAATTGATCACGAATGTCCTCGATGCCGGTGGAAGGAAGGGACAGCAGTTTTTATTGGATTTTAGTGGAATTTGTATTTTTGGTGAATATTTTAAAGAAAGGCGGCCATTTTTCAGGAATACCTCTGCCCATTTTTTCAATAGCTTCCAGGTCTTTGGACCGATTGACTCCAAATCTCTCCCAAACGTGGTCCTATACTGGCTGAACGAGACACAGCAGTCCCCATTGGATTCGGGTGGAATTTGTATTTTTGGTGAATATTTTAGTGAAAGGGGGCCATTTTTCATGAAAACCTCGGCCCATTTTTTCAATAGCTTCCAGGTCTTTGGACCGATTGACTCCAAATTTCTCCCAGACGTGGTCCTATACTGGCTGAACGAGACACAGCAGTCCCCATTGGATTCGGGTGGAATTTGTATTTTTGGTGAATATTTTAGTGAAAAGGGACAATCTTTCATGGGGCTGGGTTAAGGCTACGGTTAGGGTTAGGGTTATGGGGCTAGGGTTAGGGTTACGGTCGTCTTTTGGCAGATTGACTCGAAATTGATCACGAATGTCCTCGATGCCGGTGGAAGGAAGGGACAGCAGTTTTTATTGGATTTTAGTGGAATTTGTATTTTTGGTGAATATTTTAAAGAATGGCGGCCATTTTCCATGAATACCTCTGCCCATTTTTTCAATAGCTTCCAGGTCTTTGGACCGATTGACTCCAAATCTCTCCCAAACGTGGTCCTATACTGGCTGAACGAGACACAGCAGTCCCCATTGGATTCGGGTGGAATTTGTATTTTTGGTGAATATTTTAGTGAAAGGTGGCCATTTTTCATGAAAACCTCGGCCCATTTTTTCAATAGCTTCCAGGTCTTTGGACCGATTGACTCCAAATTTCTCCCAGACGTGGTCCTATACTGGCTGAACGAGACACAGCAGTCCCCATTGGATTCGGGTGGAATTTGTATTTTTGGTGAATATTTTAGTGAAAAGGGACAATCTTTCATGGGGCTGGGTTAAGGCTACGGTTAGGGTTAGGGTTATGGGGCTAGGGTTAGGGTTACGGTCGTCTTTTGGCCGATTGACTCGAAATTGATCACGAATGTCCTCGATGCCGGTGGAAGGAAGGGACAGCAGTTTTTATTGGATTTTAGTGGAATTTGTATTTTTGGTGAATATTTTAAAGAAAGGCGGCCATTTTTCAGGAATACCTCTGCCCATTTTTTCAATAGCTTCCAGGTCTTTGGACCGATTGACTCCAAATCTCTCCCAAACGTGGTCCTATACTGGCTGAACGAGACACAGCAGTCCCCATTGGATTCGGGTGGAATTTGTATTTTTGGTGAATATTTTAGTGAAAGGGGGCCATTTTTCATGAAAACCTCGGCCCATTTTTTCAATAGCTTCCAGGTCTTTGGACCGATTGACTCCAAATTTCTCCCAGACGTGGTCCTATACTGGCTGAACGAGACACAGCAGTCCCCATTGGATTCGGGTGGAATTTGTATTTTTGGTGAATATTTTAGTGAAAAGGGACAATCTTTCATGGGGCTGGGTTAAGGCTACGGTTAGGGTTAGGGTTATGGGGCTAGGGTTAGGGTTACGGTCGTCTTTTGGCCGATTGACTCGAAATTGATCACGAATGTCCTCGATGCCGGTGGAAGGAAGGGACAGCAGTTTTTATTGGATTTTAGTGGAATTTGTATTTTTGGTGAATATTTTAAAGAAAGGCGGCCATTTTTCATGAATACCTCTGCCCATTTTTTCAATAGCTTCCAGGTCTTTGGACCGATTGACTCCAAATCTCTCCCAAACGTGGTCCTATACTGGCTGAACGAGACACAGCAGTCCCCATTGGATTCGGGTGGAATTTGTATTTTTGGTGAATATTTTAAAGAATCGCGGCCATTTTCCATGAATACCTCTGCCCATTTTTTCAATAGCTTCCAGGTCTTTGGACCGATTGACTCCAAATCTCTCCCAAACGTGGTCCTATACTGGCTGAACGAGACACAGCAGTCCCCATTGGATTCGGGTGGAATTTGTATTTTTGGTGAATATTTTAGTGAAAGGGGGCCATTTTTCATGAAAACCTCTGCCCATTTTTTCAATAGCTTCCAGGTCTTTGGACCGATTGACTCCAAATTTCTCCCAGACGTGGTCCTATACTGGCTGAACGAGACACAGCAGTCCCCATTGGATTCGGGTGGAATTTGTATTTTTGGTGAATATTTTAGTGAAAAGGGACAATCTTTCATGGGGCTGGGTTAAGGCTACGGTTAGGGTTAGGGTTATGGGGCTAGGGTTAGGGTTACGGTCGTCTTTTGGCCGATTGACTCGAAATTGATCACGAATGTCCTCCATGCCGGTGGAAGGAAGGGACAGCAGTTTTTATTGGATTTTAGTGGAATTTGTATTTTTGGTGAATATTTTAAAGAAAGGCGGCCATTTTTCATGAATACCTCTGCCCATTTTTTCAATAGCTTCCAGGTCTTTGGACCGATTGACTCCAAATCTCTCCCAAACGTGGTCCTATACTGGCTGAACGAGACACAGCAGTCCCCATTGGATTCGGGTGGAATTTGTATTTTTGGTGAATATTTTAGTGAAAGGTGGCCATTTTTCATGAAAACCTCGGCCCATTTTTTCAATAGCTTCCAGGTCTTTGGACCGATTGACTCCAAATTTCTCCCAGACGTGGTCCTATACTGGCTGAACGAGACACAGCAGTCCCCATTGGATTCGGGTGGAATTTGTATTTTTGGTGAATATTTTAGTGAAAAGGGACAATCTTTCATGGGGCTGGGTTAAGGCTACGGTTAGGGTTAGGGTTATGGGGCTAGGGTTAGGGTTACGGTCGTCTTTTGGCCGATTGACTCGAAATTGATCACGAATGTCCTCGATGCCGGTGGAAGGAAGGGACAGCAGTTTTTATTGGATTTTAGTGGAATTTGTATTTTTGGTGAATATTTTAAAGAAAGGCGGCCATTTTTCAGGAATACCTCTGCCCATTTTTTCAATAGCTTCCAGGTCTTTGGACCGATTGACTCCAAATCTCTCCCAAACGTGGTCCTATACTGGCTGAACGAGACACAGCAGTCCCCATTGGATTCGGGTGGAATTTGTATTTTTGGTGAATATTTTAGTGAAAGGTGGCCATTTTTCATGAAAACCTCGGCCCATTTTTTCAATAGCTTCCAGGTCTTTGGACCGATTGACTCCAAATTTCTCCCAGACGTGGTCCTATACTGGCTGAACGAGACACAGCAGTCCCCATTGGATTCGGGTGGAATTTGTATTTTTGGTGAATATTTTAGTGAAAAGGGACAATCTTTCATGGGGCTGGGTTAAGGCTACGGTTAGGGTTAGGGTTATGGGGCTAGGGTTAGGGTTACGGTCGTCTTTTGGCCGATTGACTCGAAATTGATCACGAATGTCCTCGATGCCGGTGGAAGGAAGGGACAGCAGTTTTTATTGGATTTTAGTGGAATTTGTATTTTTGGTGAATATTTTAAAGAAAGGCGGCCATTTTTCATGAATACCTCTGCCCATTTTTTCAATAGCTTCCAGGTCTTTGGACCGATTGACTCCAAATCTCTCCCAAACGTGGTCCTATACTGGCTGAACGAGACACAGCAGTCCCCATTGGATTCGGGTGGAATTTGTATTTTTGGTGAATATTTTAAAGAATCGCGGCCATTTTCCATGAATACCTCTGCCCATTTTTTCAATAGCTTCCAGGTCTTTGGACCGATTGACTCCAAATCTCTCCCAAACGTGGTCCTATACTGGCTGAACGAGACACAGCAGTCCCCATTGGATTCGGGTGGAATTTGTATTTTTGGTGAATATTTTAGTGAAAGGGGGCCATTTTTCATGAAAACCTCTGCCCATTTTTTCAATAGCTTCCAGGTCTTTGGACCGATTGACTCCAAATTTCTCCCAGACGTGGTCCTATACTGGCTGAACGAGACACAGCAGTCCCCATTGGATTCGGGTGGAATTTGTATTTTTGGTGAATATTTTAGTGAAAAGGGACAATCTTTCATGGGGCTGGGTTAAGGCTACGGTTAGGGTTAGGGTTATGGGGCTAGGGTTAGGGTTACGGTCGTCTTTTGGCCGATTGACTCGAAATTGATCACGAATGTCCTCGATGCCGGTGGAAGGAAGGGACAGCAGTTTTTATTGGATTTTAGTGGAATTTGTATTTTTGGTGAATATTTTAAAGAAAGGCGGCCATTTTTCATGAATACCTCTGCCCATTTTTTCAATAGCTTCCAGGTCTTTGGACCGATTGACTCCAAATCTCTCCCAAACGTGGTCCTATACTGGCTGAACGAGACACAGCAGTCCCCATTGGATTCGGGTGGAATTTGTATTTTTGGTGAATATTTTAGTGAAAGGGGGCCATTTTTCATGAAAACCTCGGCCTATTTTTTCAATAGCTTCCAGGTCTTTGGACCGATTGACTCCAAATTTCTCCCAGACGTGGTCCTATACTGGCTGAACGAGACACAGCAGTCCCCATTGGATTCGGGTGGAATTTGTATTTTTGGTGAATATTTTAGTGAAAAGGGACAATCTTTCATGGGGCTGGGTTAAGGCTACGGTTAGGGTTAGGGTTATGGGGCTAGGGTTAGGGTTACGGTCGTCTTTTGGCCGATTGACTCGAAATTGATCACGAATGTCCTCGATGCCGGTGGAAGGAAGGGACAGCAGTTTTTATTGGATTTTAGTGGAATTTGTATTTTTGGTGAATATTTTAAAGAAAGGCGGCCATTTTTCAGGAATACCTCTGCCCATTTTTTCAATAGCTTCCAGGTCTTTGGACCGATTGACTCCAAATCTCTCCCAAACGTGGTCCTATACTGGCTGAACGAGACACAGCAGTCCCCATTGGATTCGGGTGGAATTTGTATTTTTGGTGAATATTTTAGTGAAAGGGGGCCATTTTTCATGAAAACCTCGGCCTATTTTTTCAATAGCTTCCAGGTCTTTGGACCGATTGACTCCAAATTTCTCCCAGACGTGGTCCTATACTGGCTGAACGAGACACAGCAGTCCCCATTGGATTCAGGTGGAATTTGTATTTTTGGTGAATATTTTAGTGAAAAGGGACAATCTTTCATGGGGCTGGGTTAAGGCTACGGTTAGGGTTAGGGTTATGGGGCTAGGGTTAGGGTTACGGTCGTCTTTTGGCCGATTGACTCGAAATTGATCACGAATGTCCTCGATGCCGGTGGAAGGAAGGGACAGCAGTTTTTATTGGATTTTAGTGGAATTTGTATTTTTGGTGAATATTTTAAAGAAAGGCGGCCATTTTTCAGGAATACCTCTGCCCATTTTTTCAATAGCTTCCAGGTCTTTGGACCGATTGACTCCAAATCTCTCCCAAACGTGGTCCTATACTGGCTGAACGAGACACAGCAGTCCCCATTGGATTCGGGTGGAATTTGTATTTTTGGTGAATATTTTAGTGAAAGGGGGCCATTTTTCATGAAAACCTCGGCCCATTTTTTCAATAGCTTCCAGGTCTTTGGACCGATTGACTCCAAATTTCTCCCAGACGTGGTCCTATACTCGCTGAACGAGACACAGCAGTCCCCATTGGATTCGGGTGGAATTTGTATTTTTGGTGAATATTTTAGTGAAAAGGGACAATCTTTCATGGGGCTGGGTTAAGGCTACGGTTAGGGTTAGGGTTATGGGGCTAGGGTTAGGGTTACGGTCGTCTTTTGGCCGATTGACTCGAAATTGATCACGAATGTCCTCCATGCCGGTGGAAGGAAGGGACAGCAGTTTTTATTGGATTTTAGTGGAATTTGTATTTTTGGTGAATATTTTAAAGAATCGCGGCCATTTTCCATGAATACCTCTGCCCATTTTTTCAATAGCTTCCAGGTCTTTGGACCGATTGACTCCAAATCTCTCCCAAACGTGGTCCTATACTGGCTGAACGAGACACAGCAGTCCCCATTGGATTCGGGTGGAATTTGTATTTTTGGTGAATATTTTAGTGAAAGGGGGCCATTTTTCATGAAAACCTCTGCCCATTTTTTCAATAGCTTCCAGGTCTTTGGACCGATTGACTCCAAATTTCTCCCAGACGTGGTCCTATACTGGCTGAACGAGACACAGCAGTCCCCATTGGATTCGGGTGGAATTTGTATTTTTGGTGAATATTTTAGTGAAAAGGGACAATCTTTCATGGGGCTGGGTTAAGGCTACGGTTAGGGTTAGGGTTATGGGGCTAGGGTTAGGGTTACGGTCGTCTTTTGGCCGATTGACTCGAAATTGATCACGAATGTCCTCCATGCCGGTGGAAGGAAGGGACAGCAGTTTTTATTGGATTTTAGTGGAATTTGTATTTTTGGTGAATATTTTAAAGAAAGGCGGCCATTTTTCATGAATACCTCTGCCCATTTTTTCAATAGCTTCCAGGTCTTTGGACCGATTGACTCCAAATCTCTCCCAAACGTGGTCCTATACTGGCTGAACGAGACACAGCAGTCCCCATTGGATTCGGGTGGAATTTGTATTTTTGGTGAATATTTTAGTGAAAGGGGGCCATTTTTCATGAAAACCTCGGCCTATTTTTTCAATAGCTTCCAGGTCTTTGGACCGATTGACTCCAAATTTCTCCCAGACGTGGTCCTATACTGGCTGAACGAGACACAGCAGTCCCCATTGGATTCGGGTGGAATTTGTATTTTTGGTGAATATTTTAGTGAAAAGGGACAATCTTTCATGGGGCTGGGTTAAGGCTACGGTTAGGGTTAGGGTTATGGGGCTAGGGTTAGGGTTACGGTCGTCTTTTGGCCGATTGACTCGAAATTGATCACGAATGTCCTCGATGCCGGTGGAAGGAAGGGACAGCAGTTTTTATTGGATTTTAGTGGAATTTGTATTTTTGGTGAATATTTTAAAGAAAGGCGGCCATTTTTCAGGAATACCTCTGCCCATTTTTTCAATAGCTTCCAGGTCTTTGGACCGATTGACTCCAAATCTCTCCCAAACGTGGTCCTATACTGGCTGAACGAGACACAGCAGTCCCCATTGGATTCGGGTGGAATTTGTATTTTTGGTGAATATTTTAGTGAAAGGGGGCCATTTTTCATGAAAACCTCGGCCTATTTTTTCAATAGCTTCCAGGTCTTTGGACCGATTGACTCCAAATTTCTCCCAGACGTGGTCCTATACTGGCTGAACGAGACACAGCAGTCCCCATTGGATTCAGGTGGAATTTGTATTTTTGGTGAATATTTTAGTGAAAAGGGACAATCTTTCACGGGGCTGGGTTAAGGCTACGGTTAGGGTTAGGGTTATGGGGCTAGGGTTAGGGTTACGGTCGTCTTTTGGCCGATTGACTCGAAATTGATCACGAATGTCCTCGATGCCGGTGGAAGGAAGGGACAGCAGTTTTTATTGGATTTTAGTGGAATTTGTATTTTTGGTGAATATTTTAAAGAAAGGCGGCCATTTTTCAGGAATACCTCTGCCCATTTTTTCAATAGCTTCCAGGTCTTTGGACCGATTGACTCCAAATCTCTCCCAAACGTGGTCCTATACTGGCTGAACGAGACACAGCAGTCCCCATTGGATTCGGGTGGAATTTGTATTTTTGGTGAATATTTTAGTGAAAGGGGGCCATTTTTCATGAAAACCTCGGCCCATTTTTTCAATAGCTTCCAGGTCTTTGGACCGATTGACTCCAAATTTCTCCCAGACGTGGTCCTATACTCGCTGAACGAGACACAGCAGTCCCCATTGGATTCGGGTGGAATTTGTATTTTTGGTGAATATTTTAGTGAAAAGGGACAATCTTTCATGGGGCTGGGTTAAGGCTACGGTTAGGGTTAGGGTTATGGGGCTAGGGTTAGGGTTACGGTCGTCTTTTGGCCGATTGACTCGAAATTGATCACGAATGTCCTCGATGCCGGTGGAAGGAAGGGACAGCAGTTTTTATTGGATTTTAGTGGAATTTGTATTTTTGGTGAATATTTTAAAGAATCGCGGCCATTTTCCATGAATACCTCTGCCCATTTTTTCAATAGCTTCCAGGTCTTTGGACCGATTGACTCCAAATCTCTCCCAAACGTGGTCCTATACTGGCTGAACGAGACACAGCAGTCCCCATTGGATTCGGGTGGAATTTGTATTTTTGGTGAATATTTTAGTGAAAGGGGGCCATTTTTCATGAAAACCTCGGCCCATTTTTTCAATAGCTTCCAGGTCTTTGGACCGATTGACTCCAAATTTCTCCCAGACGTGGTCCTATACTGGCTGAACGAGACACAGCAGTCCCCATTGGATTCGGGTGGAATTTGTATTTTTGGTGAATATTTTAGTGAAAAGGGACAATCTTTCATGGGGCTGGGTTAAGGCTACGGTCAGGGTTAGGGTTATGGGGCTAGGGTTAGGGTTACGGTCGTCTTTTGGCCGATTGACTCGAAATTGATCACGAATGTCCTCCATGCCGGTGGAAGGAAGGGACAGCAGTTTTTATTGGATTTTAGTGGAATTTGTATTTTTGGTGAATATTTTAAAGAAAGGCGGCCATTTTTCATGAATACCTCTGCCCATTTTTTCAATAGCTTCCAGGTCTTTGGACCGATTGACTCCAAATCTCTCCCAAACGTGGTCCTATACTGGCTGAACGAGACACAGCAGTCCCCATTGGATTCGGGTGGAATTTGTATTTTTGGTGAATATTTTAGTGAAAGGGGGCCATTTTTCATGAAAACCTCGGCCCATTTTTTCAATAGCTTCCAGGTCTTTGGACCGATTGACTCCAAATTTCTCCCAGACGTGGTCCTATACTGGCTGAACGAGACACAGCAGTCCCCATTGGATTCGGGTGGAATTTGTATTTTTGGTGAATATTTTAGTGAAAAGGGACAATCTTTCATGGGGCTGGGTTAAGGCTACGGTTAGGGTTAGGGTTATGGGGCTAGGGTTAGGGTTACGGTCGTCTTTTGGCCGATTGACTCGAAATTGATCACGAATGTCCTCGATGCCGGTGGAAGGAAGGGACAGCAGTTTTTATTGGATTTTAGTGGAATTTGTATTTTTGGTGAATATTTTAAAGAAAGGCGGCCATTTTTCATGAATACCTCTGCCCATTTTTTCAATAGCTTCCAGGTCTTTGGACCGATTGACTCCAAATCTCTCCCAAACGTGGTCCTATACTGGCTGAACGAGACACAGCAGTCCCCATTGGATTCGGGTGGAATTTGTATTTTTGGTGAATATTTTAAAGAATCGCGGCCATTTTCCATGAATACCTCTGCCCATTTTTTCAATAGCTTCCAGGTCTTTGGACCGATTGACTCCAAATCTCTCCCAAACGTGGTCCTATACTGGCTGAACGAGACACAGCAGTCCCCATTGGATTCGGGTGGAATTTGTATTTTTGGTGAATATTTTAGTGAAAGGGGGCCATTTTTCATGAAAACCTCTGCCCATTTTTTCAATAGCTTCCAGGTCTTTGGACCGATTGACTCCAAATTTCTCCCAGACGTGGTCCTATACTGGCTGAACGAGACACAGCAGTCCCCATTGGATTCGGGTGGAATTTGTATTTTTGGTGAATATTTTAGTGAAAAGGGACAATCTTTCATGGGGCTGGGTTAAGGCTACGGTTAGGGTTAGGGTTATGGGGCTAGGGTTAGGGTTACGGTCGTCTTTTGGCCGATTGACTCGAAATTGATCACGAATGTCCTCGATGCCGGTGGAAGGAAGGGACAGCAGTTTTTATTGGATTTTAGTGGAATTTGTATTTTTGGTGAATATTTTAAAGAAAGGCGGCCATTTTTCATGAATACCTCTGCCCATTTTTTCAATAGCTTCCAGGTCTTTGGACCGATTGACTCCAAATCTCTCCCAAACGTGGTCCTATACTGGCTGAACGAGACACAGCAGTCCCCATTGGATTCGGGTGGAATTTGTATTTTTGGTGAATATTTTAAAGAATCGCGGCCATTTTCCATGAATACCTCTGCCCATTTTTTCAATAGCTTCCAGGTCTTTGGACCGATTGACTCCAAATCTCTCCCAAACGTGGTCCTATACTGGCTGAACGAGACACAGCAGTCCCCATTGGATTCGGGTGGAATTTGTATTTTTGGTGAATATTTTAGTGAAAGGGGGCCATTTTTCATGAAAACCTCTGCCCATTTTTTCAATAGCTTCCAGGTCTTTGGACCGATTGACTCCAAATTTCTCCCAGACGTGGTCCTATACTGGCTGAACGAGACACAGCAGTCCCCATTGGATTCGGGTGGAATTTGTATTTTTGGTGAATATTTTAGTGAAAAGGGACAATCTTTCATGGGGCTGGGTTAAGGCTACGGTTAGGGTTAGGGTTATGGGGCTAGGGTTAGGGTTACGGTCGTCTTTTGGCCGATTGACTCGAAATTGATCACGAATGTCCTCCATGCCGGTGGAAGGAAGGGACAGCAGTTTTTATTGGATTTTAGTGGAATTTGTATTTTTGGTGAATATTTTAAAGAAAGGCGGCCATTTTTCATGAATACCTCTGCCCATTTTTTCAATAGCTTCCAGGTCTTTGGACCGATTGACTCCAAATCTCTCCCAAACGTGGTCCTATACTGGCTGAACGAGACACAGCAGTCCCCATTGGATTCGGGTGGAATTTGTATTTTTGGTGAATATTTTAGTGAAAGGTGGCCATTTTTCATGAAAACCTCGGCCCATTTTTTCAATAGCTTCCAGGTCTTTGGACCGATTGACTCCAAATTTCTCCCAGACGTGGTCCTATACTGGCTGAACGAGACACAGCAGTCCCCATTGGATTCGGGTGGAATTTGTATTTTTGGTGAATATTTTAGTGAAAAGGGACAATCTTTCATGGGGCTGGGTTAAGGCTACGGTTAGGGTTAGGGTTATGGGGCTAGGGTTAGGGTTACGGTCGTCTTTTGGCCGATTGACTCGAAATTGATCACGAATGTCCTCGATGCCGGTGGAAGGAAGGGACAGCAGTTTTTATTGGATTTTAGTGGAATTTGTATTTTTGGTGAATATTTTAAAGAAAGGCGGCCATTTTTCATGAATACCTCTGCCCATTTTTTCAATAGCTTCCAGGTCTTTGGACCGATTGACTCCAAATCTCTCCCAAACGTGGTCCTATACTGGCTGAACGAGACACAGCAGTCCCCATTGGATTCGGGTGGAATTTGTATTTTTGGTGAATATTTTAGTGAAAGGGGGCCATTTTTCATGAAAACCTCGGCCTATTTTTTCAATAGCTTCCAGGTCTTTGGACCGATTGACTCCAAATTTCTCCCAGACGTGGTCCTATACTGGCTGAACGAGACACAGCAGTCCCCATTGGATTCGGGTGGAATTTGTATTTTTGGTGAATATTTTAGTGAAAAGGGACAATCTTTCATGGGGCTGGGTTAAGGCTACGGTTAGGGTTAGGGTTATGGGGCTAGGGTTAGGGTTACGGTCGTCTTTTGGCCGATTGACTCGAAATTGATCACGAATGTCCTCGATGCCGGTGGAAGGAAGGGACAGCAGTTTTTATTGGATTTTAGTGGAATTTGTATTTTTGGTGAATATTTTAAAGAAAGGCGGCCATTTTTCAGGAATACCTCTGCCCATTTTTTCAATAGCTTCCAGGTCTTTGGACCGATTGACTCCAAATCTCTCCCAAACGTGGTCCTATACTGGCTGAACGAGACACAGCAGTCCCCATTGGATTCGGGTGGAATTTGTATTTTTGGTGAATATTTTAGTGAAAGGGGGCCATTTTTCATGAAAACCTCGGCCCATTTTTTCAATAGCTTCCAGGTCTTTGGACCGATTGACTCCAAATTTCTCCCAGACGTGGTCCTATACTGGCTGAACGAGACACAGCAGTCCCCATTGGATTCGGGTGGAATTTGTATTTTTGGTGAATATTTTAGTGAAAAGGGACAATCTTTCATGGGGCTGGGTTAAGGCTACGGTCAGGGTTAGGGTTATGGGGCTAGGGTTAGGGTTACGGTCGTCTTTTGGCCGATTGACTCGAAATTGATCACGAATGTCCTCCATGCCGGTGGAAGGAAGGGACAGCAGTTTTTATTGGATTTTAGTGGAATTTGTATTTTTGGTGAATATTTTAAAGAAAGGCGGCCATTTTTCATGAATACCTCTGCCCATTTTTTCAATAGCTTCCAGGTCTTTGGACCGATTGACTCCAAATCTCTCCCAAACGTGGTCCTATACTGGCTGAACGAGACACAGCAGTCCCCATTGGATTCGGGTGGAATTTGTATTTTTGGTGAATATTTTAGTGAAAAGGGACAATCTTTCATGGGGCTGGGTTAAGGCTACGGTTAGGGTTAGGGTTATGGGGCTAGGGTTAGGGTTACGGTCGTCTTTTGGCCGATTGACTCGAAATTGATCACGAATGTCCTCCATGCCGGTGGAAGGAAGGGACAGCAGTTTTTATTGGATTTTAGTGGAATTTGTATTTTTGGTGAATATTTTAAAGAAAGGCGGCCATTTTTCATGAATACCTCTGCCCATTTTTTCAATAGCTTCCAGGTCTTTGGACCGATTGACTCCAAATCTCTCCCAAACGTGGTCCTATACTGGCTGAACGAGACACAGCAGTCCCCATTGGATTCGGGTGGAATTTCTATTTTTGGTGAATATTTTAGTGAAAGGGGGCCATTTTTCATGAAAACCTCGGCCTATTTTTTCAATAGCTTCCAGGTCTTTGGACCGATTGACTCCAAATTTCTCCCAGACGTGGTCCTATACTGGCTGAACGAGACACAGCAGTCCCCATTGGATTCGGGTGGAATTTGTATTTTTGGTGAATATTTTAGTGAAAAGGGACAATCTTTCATGGGGCTGGGTTAAGGCTACGGTTAGGGTTAGGGTTATGGGGCTAGGGTTAGGGTTACGGTCGTCTTTTGGCCGATTGACTCGAAATTGATCACGAATGTCCTCGATGCCGGTGGAAGGAAGGGACAGCAGTTTTTATTGGATTTTAGTGGAATTTGTATTTTTGGTGAATATTTTAAAGAAAGGCGGCCATTTTTCAGGAATACCTCTGCCCATTTTTTCAATAGCTTCCAGGTCTTTGGACCGATTGACTCCAAATCTCTCCCAAACGTGGTCCTATACTGGCTGAACGAGACACAGCAGTCCCCATTGGATTCGGGTGGAATTTGTATTTTTGGTGAATATTTTAGTGAAAGGGGGCCATTTTTCATGAAAACCTCGGCCCATTTTTTCAATAGCTTCCAGGTCTTTGGACCGATTGACTCCAAATTTCTCCCAGACGTGGTCCTATACTGGCTGAACGAGACACAGCAGTCCCCATTGGATTCGGGTGGAATTTGTATTTTTGGTGAATATTTTAGTGAAAAGGGACAATCTTTCATGGGGCTGGGTTAAGGCTACGGTTAGGGTTAGGGTTATGGGGCTAGGGTTAGGGTTACGGTCGTCTTTTGGCCGATTGACTCGAAATTGATCACGAATGTCCTCGATGCCGGTGGAAGGAAGGGACAGCAGTTTTTATTGGATTTTAGTGGAATTTGTATTTTTGGTGAATATTTTAAAGAATCGCGGCCATTTTCCATGAATACCTCTGCCCATTTTTTCAATAGCTTCCAGGTCTTTGGACCGATTGACTCCAAATCTCTCCCAAACGTGGTCCTATACTGGCTGAACGAGACACAGCAGTCCCCATTGGATTCGGGTGGAATTTGTATTTTTGGTGAATATTTTAGTGAAAGGGGGCCATTTTTCATGAAAACCTCGGCCCATTTTTTCAATAGCTTCCAGGTCTTTGGACCGATTGACTCCAAATTTCTCCCAGACGTGGTCCTATACTGGCTGAACGAGACACAGCAGTCCCCATTGGATTCGGGTGGAATTTGTATTTTTGGTGAATATTTTAGTGAAAAGGGACAATCTTTCATGGGGCTGGGTTAAGGCTACGGTCAGGGTTAGGGTTATGGGGCTAGGGTTAGGGTTACGGTCGTCTTTTGGCCGATTGACTCGAAATTGATCACGAATGTCCTCGATGCCGGTGGAAGGAAGGGACAGCAGTTTTTATTGGATTTTAGTGGAATTTGTATTTTTGGTGAATATTTTAAAGAAAGGCGGCCATTTTTCAGGAATACCTCTGCCCATTTTTTCAATAGCTTCCAGGTCTTTGGACCGATTGACTCCAAATCTCTCCCAAACGTGGTCCTATACTGGCTGAACGAGACACAGCAGTCCCCATTGGATTCGGGTGGAATTTGTATTTTTGGTGAATATTTTAGTGAAAGGGGGCCATTTTTCATGAAAACCTCGGCCCATTTTTTCAATAGCTTCCAGGTCTTTGGACCGATTGACTCCAAATTTCTCCCAGACGTGGTCCTATACTGGCTGAACGAGACACAGCAGTCCCCATTGGATTCGGGTGGAATTTGTATTTTTGGTGAATATTTTAGTGAAAAGGGACAATCTTTCATGGGGCTGGGTTAAGGCTACGGTTAGGGTTAGGGTTATGGGGCTAGGGTTAGGGTTACGGTCGTCTTTTGGCCGATTGACTCGAAATTGATCACGAATGTCCTCGATGCCGGTGGAAGGAAGGGACAGCAGTTTTTATTGGATTTTAGTGGAATTTGTATTTTTGGTGAATATTTTAAAGAATCGCGGCCATTTTCCATGAATACCTCTGCCCATTTTTTCAATAGCTTCCAGGTCTTTGGACCGATTGACTCCAAATCTCTCCCAAACGTGGTCCTATACTGGCTGAACGAGACACAGCAGTCCCCATTGGATTCGGGTGGAATTTGTATTTTTGGTGAATATTTTAGTGAAAGGGGGCCATTTTTCATGAAAACCTCGGCCCATTTTTTCAATAGCTTCCAGGTCTTTGGACCGATTGACTCCAAATTTCTCCCAGACGTGGTCCTATACTGGCTGAACGAGACACAGCAGTCCCCATTGGATTCGGGTGGAATTTGTATTTTTGGTGAATATTTTAGTGAAAAGGGACAATCTTTCATGGGGCTGGGTTAAGGCTACGGTCAGGGTTAGGGTTATGGGGCTAGGGTTAGGGTTACGGTCGTCTTTTGGCCGATTGACTCGAAATTGATCACGAATGTCCTCGATGCCGGTGGAAGGAAGGGACAGCAGTTTTTATTGGATTTTAGTGGAATTTGTATTTTTGGTGAATATTTTAAAGAAAGGCGGCCATTTTTCAGGAATACCTCTGCCCATTTTTTCAATAGCTTCCAGGTCTTTGGACCGATTGACTCCAAATCTCTCCCAAACGTGGTCCTATACTGGCTGAACGAGACACAGCAGTCCCCATTGGATTCGGGTGGAATTTGTATTTTTGGTGAATATTTTAGTGAAAGGGGGCCATTTTTCATGAAAACCTCGGCCCATTTTTTCAATAGCTTCCAGGTCTTTGGACCGATTGACTCCAAATTTCTCCCAGACGTGGTCCTATACTGGCTGAACGAGACACAGCAGTCCCCATTGGATTCGGGTGGAATTTGTATTTTTGGTGAATATTTTAGTGAAAAGGGACAATCTTTCATGGGGCTGGGTTAAGGCTACGGTTAGGGTTAGGGTTATGGGGCTAGGGTTAGGGTTACGGTCGTCTTTTGGCCGATTGACTCGAAATTGATCACGAATGTCCTCGATGCCGGTGGAAGGAAGGGACAGCAGTTTTTATTGGATTTTAGTGGAATTTGTATTTTTGGTGAATATTTTAAAGAATCGCGGCCATTTTCCATGAATACCTCTGCCCATTTTTTCAATAGCTTCCAGGTCTTTGGACCGATTGACTCCAAATCTCTCCCAAACGTGGTCCTATACTGGCTGAACGAGACACAGCAGTCCCCATTGGATTCGGGTGGAATTTGTATTTTTGGTGAATATTTTAGTGAAAGGGGGCCATTTTTCATGAAAACCTCGGCCCATTTTTTCAATAGCTTCCAGGTCTTTGGACCGATTGACTCCAAATTTCTCCCAGACGTGGTCCTATACTGGCTGAACGAGACACAGCAGTCCCCATTGGATTCGGGTGGAATTTGTATTTTTGGTGAATATTTTAGTGAAAAGGGACAATCTTTCATGGGGCTGGGTTAAGGCTACGGTCAGGGTTAGGGTTATGGGGCTAGGGTTAGGGTTACGGTCGTCTTTTGGCCGATTGACTCGAAATTGATCACGAATGTCCTCCATGCCGGTGGAAGGAAGGGACAGCAGTTTTTATTGGATTTTAGTGGAATTTGTATTTTTGGTGAATATTTTAAAGAAAGGCGGCCATTTTTCATGAATACCTCTGCCCATTTTTTCAATAGCTTCCAGGTCTTTGGACCGATTGACTCCAAATCTCTCCCAAACGTGGTCCTATACTGGCTGAACGAGACACAGCAGTCCCCATTGGATTCGGGTGGAATTTGTATTTTTGGTGAATATTTTAGTGAAAGGGGGCCATTTTTCATGAAAACGTCGGCCCATTTTTTCAATAGCTTCCAGGTCTTTGGACCGATTGACTCCAAATTTCTCCCAGACGTGGTCCTATACTGGCTGAACGAGACACAGCAGTCCCCATTGGATTCGGGTGGAATTTGTATTTTTGGTGAATATTTTAGTGAAAAGGGACAATCTTTCATGGGGCTGGGTTAAGGCTACGGTTAGGGTTAGGGTTATGGGGCTAGGGTTAGGGTTACGGTCGTCTTTTGGCCGATTGACTCGAAATTGATCACGAATGTCCTCCATGCCGGTGGAAGGAAGGGACAGCAGTTTTTATTGGATTTTAGTGGAATTTGTATTTTTGGTGAATATTTTAAAGAAAGGCGGCCATTTTTCATGAATACCTCTGCCCATTTTTTCAATAGCTTCCAGGTCTTTGGACCGATTGACTCCAAATCTCTCCCAAACGTGGTCCTATACTGGCTGAACGAGACACAGCAGTCCCCATTGGATTCGGGTGGAATTTGTATTTTTGGTGAATATTTTAGTGAAAGGGGGCCATTTTTCATGAAAACCTCGGCCTATTTTTTCAATAGCTTCCAGGTCTTTGGACCGATTGACTCCAAATTTCTCCCAGACGTGGTCCTATACTGGCTGAACGAGACACAGCAGTCCCCATTGGATTCGGGTGGAATTTGTATTTTTGGTGAATATTTTAGTGAAAAGGGACAATCTTTCATGGGGCTGGGTTAAGGCTACGGTTAGGGTTAGGGTTATGGGGCTAGGGTTAGGGTTACGGTCGTCTTTTGGCCGATTGACTCGAAATTGATCACGAATGTCCTCCATGCCGGTGGAAGGAAGGGACAGCAGTTTTTATTGGATTTTAGTGGAATTTGTATTTTTGGTGAATATTTTAAAGAAAGGCGGCCATTTTTCAGGAATACCTCTGCCCATTTTTTCAATAGCTTCCAGGTCTTTGGACCGATTGACTCCAAATCTCTCCCAAACGTGGTCCTATACTGGCTGAACGAGACACAGCAGTCCCCATTGGATTCGGGTGGAATTTGTATTTTTGGTGAATATTTTAGTGAAAAAGGGACAATCTTTCATGGGGCTGGGTTAAGGCTACGGTTAGGGTTAGGGTTATGGGGCTAGGGTTAGGGTTACGGTCGTCTTTTGGCCGATTGACTCGAAATTGATCACGAATGTCCTCGATGCCGGTGGAAGGAAGGGACAGCAGTTTTTATTGGATTTTAGTGGAATTTGTATTTTTGGTGAATATTTTAAAGAATCGCGGCCATTTTCCATGAATACCTCTGCCCATTTTTTCAATAGCTTCCAGGTCTTTGGACCGATTGACTCCAAATCTCTCCCAAACGTGGTCCTATACTGGCTGAACGAGACACAGCAGTCCCCATTGGATTCGGGTGGAATTTGTATTTTTGGTGAATATTTTAGTGAAAGGGGGCCATTTTTCATGAAAACCTCGGCCCATTTTTTCAATAGCTTCCAGGTCTTTGGACCGATTGACTCCAAATTTCTCCCAGACGTGGTCCTATACTGGCTGAACGAGACACAGCAGTCCCCATTGGATTCGGGTGGAATTTGTATTTTTGGTGAATATTTTAGTGAAAAGGGACAATCTTTCATGGGGCTGGGTTAAGGCTACGGTCAGGGTTAGGGTTATGGGGCTAGGGTTAGGGTTACGGTCGTCTTTTGGCCGATTGACTCGAAATTGATCACGAATGTCCTCGATGCCGGTGGAAGGAAGGGACAGCAGTTTTTATTGGATTTTAGTGGAATTTGTATTTTTGGTGAATATTTTAAAGAAAGGCGGCCATTTTTCAGGAATACCTCTGCCCATTTTTTCAATAGCTTCCAGGTCTTTGGACCGATTGACTCCAAATCTCTCCCAAACGTGGTCCTATACTGGCTGAACGAGACACAGCAGTCCCCATTGGATTCGGGTGGAATTTGTATTTTTGGTGAATATTTTAGTGAAAGGGGGCCATTTTTCATGAAAACCTCGGCCCATTTTTTCAATAGCTTCCAGGTCTTTGGACCGATTGACTCCAAATTTCTCCCAGACGTGGTCCTATACTGGCTGAACGAGACACAGCAGTCCCCATTGGATTCGGGTGGAATTTGTATTTTTGGTGAATATTTTAGTGAAAAGGGACAATCTTTCATGGGGCTGGGTTAAGGCTACGGTTAGGGTTAGGGTTATGGGGCTAGGGTTAGGGTTACGGTCGTCTTTTGGCCGATTGACTCGAAATTGATCACGAATGTCCTCGATGCCGGTGGAAGGAAGGGACAGCAGTTTTTATTGGATTTTAGTGGAATTTGTATTTTTGGTGAATATTTTAAAGAATCGCGGCCATTTTCCATGAATACCTCTGCCCATTTTTTCAATAGCTTCCAGGTCTTTGGACCGATTGACTCCAAATCTCTCCCAAACGTGGTCCTATACTGGCTGAACGAGACACAGCAGTCCCCATTGGATTCGGGTGGAATTTGTATTTTTGGTGAATATTTTAGTGAAAGGGGGCCATTTTTCATGAAAACCTCGGCCCATTTTTTCAATAGCTTCCAGGTCTTTGGACCGATTGACTCCAAATTTCTCCCAGACGTGGTCCTATACTGGCTGAACGAGACACAGCAGTCCCCATTGGATTCGGGTGGAATTTGTATTTTTGGTGAATATTTTAGTGAAAAGGGACAATCTTTCATGGGGCTGGGTTAAGGCTACGGTCAGGGTTAGGGTTATGGGGCTAGGGTTAGGGTTACGGTCGTCTTTTGGCCGATTGACTCGAAATTGATCACGAATGTCCTCCATGCCGGTGGAAGGAAGGGACAGCAGTTTTTATTGGATTTTAGTGGAATTTGTATTTTTGGTGAATATTTTAAAGAAAGGCGGCCATTTTTCATGAATACCTCTGCCCATTTTTTCAATAGCTTCCAGGTCTTTGGACCGATTGACTCCAAATCTCTCCCAAACGTGGTCCTATACTGGCTGAACGAGACACAGCAGTCCCCATTGGATTCGGGTGGAATTTGTATTTTTGGTGAATATTTTAGTGAAAGGGGGCCATTTTTCATGAAAACGTCGGCCCATTTTTTCAATAGCTTCCAGGTCTTTGGACCGATTGACTCCAAATTTCTCCCAGACGTGGTCCTATACTGGCTGAACGAGACACAGCAGTCCCCATTGGATTCGGGTGGAATTTGTATTTTTGGTGAATATTTTAGTGAAAAGGGACAATCTTTCATGGGGCTGGGTTAAGGCTACGGTTAGGGTTAGGGTTATGGGGCTAGGGTTAGGGTTACGGTCGTCTTTTGGCCGATTGACTCGAAATTGATCACGAATGTCCTCCATGCCGGTGGAAGGAAGGGACAGCAGTTTTTATTGGATTTTAGTGGAATTTGTATTTTTGGTGAATATTTTAAAGAAAGGCGGCCATTTTTCATGAATACCTCTGCCCATTTTTTCAATAGCTTCCAGGTCTTTGGACCGATTGACTCCAAATCTCTCCCAAACGTGGTCCTATACTGGCTGAACGAGACACAGCAGTCCCCATTGGATTCGGGTGGAATTTGTATTTTTGGTGAATATTTTAGTGAAAGGGGGCCATTTTTCATGAAAACCTCGGCCTATTTTTTCAATAGCTTCCAGGTCTTTGGACCGATTGACTCCAAATTTCTCCCAGACGTGGTCCTATACTGGCTGAACGAGACACAGCAGTCCCCATTGGATTCGGGTGGAATTTGTATTTTTGGTGAATATTTTAGTGAAAAGGGACAATCTTTCATGGGGCTGGGTTAAGGCTACGGTTAGGGTTAGGGTTATGGGGCTAGGGTTAGGGTTACGGTCGTCTTTTGGCCGATTGACTCGAAATTGATCACGAATGTCCTCCATGCCGGTGGAAGGAAGGGACAGCAGTTTTTATTGGATTTTAGTGGAATTTGTATTTTTGGTGAATATTTTAAAGAAAGGCGGCCATTTTTCAGGAATACCTCTGCCCATTTTTTCAATAGCTTCCAGGTCTTTGGACCGATTGACTCCAAATCTCTCCCAAACGTGGTCCTATACTGGCTGAACGAGACACAGCAGTCCCCATTGGATTCGGGTGGAATTTGTATTTTTGGTGAATATTTTAGTGAAAAAGGGACAATCTTTCATGGGGCTGGGTTAAGGCTACGGTTAGGGTTAGGGTTATGGGGCTAGGGTTAGGGTTACGGTCGTCTTTTGGCCGATTGACTCGAAATTGATCACGAATGTCCTCGATGCCGGTGGAAGGAAGGGACAGCAGTTTTTATTGGATTTTAGTGGAATTTGTATTTTTGGTGAATATTTTAAAGAAAGGCGGCCATTTTTCATGAATACCTCTGCCCATTTTTTCAATAGCTTCCAGGTCTTTGGACCGATTGACTCCAAATCTCTCCCAAACGTGGTCCTATACTGGCTGAACGAGACACAGCTGTCCCAATTGGATTCGGGAGGAATTTGTATTTTTGGTGAATATTTTAAAGAAAGGCGGCCATTTTTCATGAATACCTCTGACCATTTTTTCAATAGCTTCCAGGTCTTTGGACCGATTGACTCCAGATTTCTCCCAGACGTGGTCCTATACTGGCTGAACGAGACACAGCAGTCCCCATTGGATTCGGGTGGAATTTGTATTTTTGGTGAATATTTTAAAGAAAGGCGGCCATTTTTCATGAAAACCTCGGCCCATTTTTTCAATAGCTTCCAGGTCTTTGGACCGATTGACTCCAAATCTCTCCCAAACGTGGTCCTCTACTGGCTGAACGAGACACAGCAGTCCCCATTGGATTCGGGTGGAATTTGTATTTTTGGTGAATATTTTAGTGAAAGGGGGCCATTTTTCATGAAAACCTCGGCCCATTTTTTCAATAGCTTCCAGGTCTTTGGACCGATTGACTCCAAATTTCTCCCAAATGTGGTCCTATACTGGCTGAACGAGACACAGCAGTCCCCATTGGATTCGGGTGGAATTTGTATTTTTGGTGAATATTTTAGTGAAAAGGGACAATCTTTCATGGCGCTGGGTTAAGGCTACGGTTAGGGTTAGGGTTATGGGGCTAGGGTTAGGGTTACGGTCGTCTTTTGGCCGATTGACTCGAAATTGATCACGAATGTCCTCGATGCCGGTGGAAGGAAGGGACAGCAGTTTTTATTGGATTTTAGTGGAATTTGTATTTTTGGTGAATATTTTAAAGAAAGGCGGCCATTTTTCAGGAATACCTCTGCCCATTTTTTCAATAGCTTCCAGGTCTTTGGACCGATTGACTCCAAATCTCTCCCAAACGTGGTCCTCTACTGGCTGAACGAGACACAGCAGTCCCCATTGGATTCGGGTGGAATTTGTATTTTTGGTGAATATTTTAGTGAAAGGGGGCCATTTTTCATGAAAACCTCGGCCCATTTTTTCAATAGCTTCCAGGTCTTTGGACCGATTGACTCCAAATTTCTCCCAAATGTGGTCCTATACTGGCTGAACGAGACACAGCAGTCCCCATTGGATTCGGGTGGAATTTGTATTTTTGGTGAATATTTTAGTGAAAAGGGACAATCTTTCATGGCGCTGGGTTAAGGCTACGGTTAGGGTTAGGGTTATGGGGCTAGGGTTAGGGTTACGGTCGTCTTTTGGCCGATTGACTCGAAATTGATCACGAATGTCCTCGATGCCGGTGGAAGGAAGGGACAGCAGTTTTTATTGGATTTTAGTGGAATTTGTATTTTTGGTGAATATTTTAAAGAAAGGCGGCCATTTTTCAGGAATACCTCTGCCCATTTTTTCAATAGCTTCCAGGTCTTTGGACCGATTGACTCCAAATCTCTCCCAAACGTGGTCCTATACTGGCTGAACGAGACACAGCAGTCCCCATTGGATTCGGGTGGAATTTGTATTTTTGGTGAATATTTTAGTGAAAAAGGGACAATCTTTCATGGGGCTGGGTTAAGGCTACGGTTAGGGTTAGGGTTATGGGGCTAGGGTTAGGGTTACGGTCGTCTTTTGGCCGATTGACTCGAAATTGATCACGAATGTCCTCGATGCCGGTGGAAGGAAGGGACAGCAGTTTTTATTGGATTTTAGTGGAATTTGTATTTTTGGTGAATATTTTAAAGAAAGGCGGCCATTTTTCATGAATACCTCTGCCCATTTTTTCAATAGCTTCCAGGTCTTTGGACCGATTGACTCCAAATCTCTCCCAAACGTGGTCCTATACTGGCTGAACGAGACACAGCTGTCCCAATTGGATTCGGGAGGAATTTGTATTTTTGGTGAATATTTTAAAGAAAGGCGGCCATTTTTCATGAATACCTCTGACCATTTTTTCAATAGCTTCCAGGTCTTTGGACCGATTGACTCCAGATTTCTCCCAGACGTGGTCCTATACTGGCTGAACGAGACACAGCAGTCCCCATTGGATTCGGGTGGAATTTGTATTTTTGGTGAATATTTTAAAGAAAGGCGGCCATTTTTCATGAAAACCTCGGCCCATTTTTTCAATAGCTTCCAGGTCTTTGGACCGATTGACTCCAAATTTCTCCCAGACGTGGTCCTATACTGGCTGAACGAGACACAGCAGTCCCCATTGGATTCGGGTGGAATTTGTATTTTTGGTGAATATTTTAGTGAAAGGGGGCCATTTTTCATGAAAACCTCGGCCCATTTTTTCAATAGCTTCCAGGTCTTTGGACCGATTGACTCCAAATTTCTCCCAAATGTGGTCCTATACTGGCTGAACGAGACACAGCAGTCCCCATTGGATTCGGGTGGAATTTGTATTTTTGGTGAATATTTTAGTGAAAAGGGACAATCTTTCATGGGGCTGGGTTAAGGCTACGGTTAGGGTTAGGGTTATGGGGCTAGGGTTAGGGTTACGGTCGTCTTTTGGCCGATTGACTCGAAATTGATCACGAATGTCCTCCATGCCGGTGGAAGGAAGGGACAGCAGTTTTTATTGGATTTTAGTGGAATTTGTATTTTTGGTGAATATTTTAAAGAAAGGCGGCCATTTTTCATGAATACCTCTGCCCATTTTTTCAATAGCTTCCAGGTCTTTGGACCGATTGACTCCAAATCTCTCCCAAACGTGGTCCTATACTGGCTGAACGAGACACAGCAGTCCCCATTGGATTCGGGTGGAATTTGTATTTTTGGTGAATATTTTAAAGAAAGGCGGCCATTTTTCATGAATACCTCTGCCCATTTTTTCAATAGCTTCCAGGTCTTTGGACCGATTGACTCCAAATTTCTCCCAAATGTGGTCCTATACTGGCTGAACGAGACACAGCAGTCCCCATTGGATTCGGGTGGAATTTGTATTTTTGGTTAATATTTTAGTGAAAAGGGACAATTTTTCATGGGGCTGGGTTAAGGCTACGGTTAGGGTTAGGGTTATGGGGCTAGGGTTAGGGTTACGGTCGTCTTTTGGCCGATTGACTCGAAATTGATCACGAATGTCCTCCATGCCGGTGGAAGGAAGGGACAGCAGTTTTTATTGGATTTTAGTGGAATTTGTATTTTTGGTGAATATTTTAAAGAAAGGCGGCCATTTTTCATGAATACCTCTGCCCATTTTTTCAATAGCTTCCAGGTCTTTGGACCGATTGACTCCAAATCTCTCCCAAACGTGGTCCTATACTGGCTGAACGAGACACAGCAGTCCCCATTGGATTCGGGTGGAATTTGTATTTTTGGTGAATATTTTAGTGAAAAGGGACAATCTTTCATGGGGCTGGGTTAAGGCTACGGTTAGGGTTAGGGTTATGGGGCTAGGGTTAGTGTTACGGTCGTCTTTTGGCCGATTGACTCGAAATTGATCACGAATGTCTTCGATGCCGGTGGAAGGAAGGGACAGCATTTTTTATTGGATTTTAGTGGAATTTGTATTTTTGGTGAATATTTTAAAGAAAGGCGGCCATTTTTCATGAAAACCTCGGCCCATTTTTTCAATAGCTTCCAGGTCTTTGGACCGATTGACTCCAAATTTCTCCCAGACGTGGTCCTATACTGGCTGAACGAGACACAGCAGTCCCCATTGGATTCGGGTGGAATTTGTATTTTTGGTGAATATTTTAGTGAAAAGGGACAATCTTTCATGGGGCTGGGTTAAGGCTACGGTTAGGGTTAGGGTTATGGGGCTAGGGTTAGGGTTACGGTCGTCTTTTGGCCGATTGACTCGAAATTGATCACGAATGTCCTCCATGCCGGTGGAAGGAAGGGACAGCAGTTTTTATTGGATTTTAGTGGAATTTGTATTTTTGGTGAATATTTTAAAGAAAGGCGGCCATTTTTCATGAATACCTCTGCCCATTTTTTCAATAGCTTCCAGGTCTTTGGACCGATTGACTCCAAATCTCTCCCAAACGTGGTCCTATACTGGCTGAACGAGACACAGCTGTCCCAATTGGATTCGGGAGGAATTTGTATTTTTGGTGAATATTTTAAAGAAAGGCGGCCATTTTTCATGAATACCTCTGACCATTTTTTCAATAGCTTCCAGGTCTTTGGACCGATTGACTCCAGATTTCTCCCAGACGTGGTCCTATACTGGCTGAACGAGACACAGCAGTCCCCATTGGATTCGGGTGGAATTTGTATTTTTGGTGAATATTTTAAAGAAAGGCGGCCATTTTTCATGAAAACCTCGGCCCATTTTTTCAATAGCTTCCAGGTCTTTGGACCGATTGACTCCAAATTTCTCCCAGACGTGGTCCTATACTGGCTGAACGAGACACAGCAGTCCCCATTGGATTCGGGTGGAATTTGTATTTTTGGTGAATATTTTAGTGAAAGGGGGCCATTTTTCATGAAAACCTCGGCCCATTTTTTCAATAGCTTCCAGGTCTTTGGACCGATTGACTCCAAATTTCTCCCAAATGTGGTCCTATACTGGCTGAACGAGACACAGCAGTCCCCATTGGATTCGGGTGGAATTTGTATTTTTGGTGAATATTTTAGTGAAAAGGGACAATCTTTCATGGGGCTGGGTTAAGGCTACGGTTAGGGTTAGGGTTATGGGGCTAGGGTTAGGGTTACGGTCGTCTTTTGGCCGATTGACTCGAAATTGATCACGAATGTCCTCCATGCCGGTGGAAGGAAGGGACAGCAGTTTTTATTGGATTTTAGTGGAATTTGTATTTTTGGTGAATATTTTAAAGAAAGGCGGCCATTTTTCATGAATACCTCTGCCCATTTTTTCAATAGCTTCCAGGTCTTTGGACCGATTGACTCCAAATCTCTCCCAAACGTGGTCCTATACTGGCTGAACGAGACACAGCAGTCCCCATTGGATTCGGGTGGAATTTGTATTTTTGGTGAATATTTTAAAGAAAGGCGGCCATTTTTCATGAATACCTCTGCCCATTTTTTCAATAGCTTCCAGGTCTTTGGACCGATTGACTCCAAATTTCTCCCAAATGTGGTCCTATACTGGCTGAACGAGACACAGCAGTCCCCATTGGATTCGGGTGGAATTTGTATTTTTGGTTAATATTTTAGTGAAAAGGGACAATTTTTCATGGGGCTGGGTTAAGGCTACGGTTAGGGTTAGGGTTATGGGGCTAGGGTTAGGGTTACGGTCGTCTTTTGGCCGATTGACTCGAAATTGATCACGAATGTCCTCCATGCCGGTGGAAGGAAGGGACAGCAGTTTTTATTGGATTTTAGTGGAATTTGTATTTTTGGTGAATATTTTAAAGAAAGGCGGCCATTTTTCATGAATACCTCTGCCCATTTTTTCAATAGCTTCCAGGTCTTTGGACCGATTGACTCCAAATCTCTCCCAAACGTGGTCCTATACTGGCTGAACGAGACACAGCAGTCCCCATTGGATTCGGGTGGAATTTGTATTTTTGGTGAATATTTTAGTGAAAAGGGACAATCTTTCATGGGGCTGGGTTAAGGCTACGGTTAGGGTTAGGGTTATGGGGCTAGGGTTAGTGTTACGGTCGTCTTTTGGCCGATTGACTCGAAATTGATCACGAATGTCTTCGATGCCGGTGGAAGGAAGGGACAGCATTTTTTATTGGATTTTAGTGGAATTTGTATTTTTGGTGAATATTTTAAAGAAAGGCGGCCATTTTTCATGAAAACCTCGGCCCATTTTTTCAATAGCTTCCAGGTCTTTGGACCGATTGACTCCAAATTTCTCCCAGACGTGGTCCTATACTGGCTGAACGAGACACAGCAGTCCCCATTGGATTCGGGTGGAATTTGTATTTTTGGTGAATATTTTAGTGAAAGGGGGCCATTTTTCATGAAAACCTCGGCCCATTTTTTCAATAGCTTCCAGGTCTTTGGACCGATTGACTCCAGATTTCTCCCAGACGTGGTCCTATACTGGCTGAACGAGACACAGCAGCCCCCATTGGATTCGGGTGGAATTTGTATTTTTGGTGAATATTTTAGTGAAAGGGGGCCATTTTTCATGAAAACCTCGGCCCATTTTTTCAATAGCTTCCAGGTCTTTGGACCGATTGACTCCAAATTTCTCCCAGACGTGGTCCTATACTGGCTGAACGAGACACAGCAGTCCCCATTGGATTCGGGTGGAATTTGTATTTTTGGTGAATATTTTAGTGAAAAGGGACAATCTTTCATGGGGCTGGGTTAAGGCTACGGTTAGGGTTAGGGTTATGGGGCTAGGGTTAGTGTTACGGTCGTCTTTTGGCCGATTGACTCGAAATTGATCACGAATGTCTTCGATGCCGGTGGAAGGAAGGGACAGCAGTTTTTATTGGATTTTAGTGGAATTTGTATTTTTGGTGAATATTTTAAAGAAAGGCGGCCATTTTTCATGAATACCTCTGCCCATTTTTTCAATAGCTACCAGGTCTTTGGACCGATTGACTCCAAATCTCTCCCAAACGTGGTCCTCTACTGGCTGAACGAGACACAGCAGTCCCCATTGGATTCGGGTGGAATTTGTATTTTTGGTGAATATTTTAGTGAAAGGGGGCCATTTTTCATGAAAACCTCGGCCCATTTTTTCAATAGCTTCCAGGTCTTTGGACCGATTGACTCCAAATTTCTCCCAAATGTGGTCCTATACTGGCTGAACGAGACACAGCAGTCCCCATTGGATTCGGGTGGAATTTGTATTTTTGGTGAATATTTTAGTGAAAAGGGACAATCTTTCATGGGGCTGGGTTAAGGCTACGGTTAGGGTTAGGGTTATGGGGCTAGGGTTAGGGTTACGGTCGTCTTTTGGCCGATTGACTCGAAATTGATCACGAATGTCCTCCATGCCGGTGGAAGGAAGGGACAGCAGTTTTTATTGGATTTTAGTGGAATTTGTATTTTTGGTGAATATTTTAAAGAAAGGCGGCCATTTTTCATGAATACCTCTGCCCATTTTTTCAATAGCTTCCAGGTCTTTGGACCGATTGACTCCAAATCTCTCCCAAACGTGGTCCTATACTGGCTGAACGAGACACAGCAGTCCCCATTGGATTCGGGTGGAATTTGTATTTTTGGTGAATATTTTAGTGAAAAGGGACAATCTTTCATGGGGCTGGGTTAAGGCTACGGTTAGGGTTAGGGTTATGGGGCTAGGGTTAGTGTTACGGTCGTCTTTTGGCCGATTGACTCGAAATTGATCACGAATGTCTTCGATGCCGGTGGAAGGAAGGGACAGCATTTTTTATTGGATTTTAGTGGAATTTGTATTTTTGGTGAATATTTTAAAGAAAGGCGGCCATTTTTCATGAAAACCTCGGCCCATTTTTTCAATAGCTTCCAGGTCTTTGGACCGATTGACTCCAAATTTCTCCCAGACGTGGTCCTATACTGGCTGAACGAGACACAGCAGTCCCCATTGGATTCGGGTGGAATTTGTATTTTTGGTGAATATTTTAGTGAAAGGGGGCCATTTTTCATGAAAACCTCGGCCCATTTTTTCAATAGCTTCCAGGTCTTTGGACCGATTGACTCCAGATTTCTCCCAGACGTGGTCCTATACTGGCTGAACGAGACACAGCAGCCCCCATTGGATTCGGGTGGAATTTGTATTTTTGGTGAATATTTTAGTGAAAGGGGGCCATTTTTCATGAAAACCTCGGCCCATTTTTTCAATAGCTTCCAGGTCTTTGGACCGATTGACTCCAAATTTCTCCCAGACGTGGTCCTATACTGGCTGAACGAGACACAGCAGTCCCCATTGGATTCGGGTGGAATTTGTATTTTTGGTGAATATTTTAGTGAAAAGGGACAATCTTTCATGGGGCTGGGTTAAGGCTACGGTTAGGGTTAGGGTTATGGGGCTAGGGTTAGTGTTACGGTCGTCTTTTGGCCGATTGACTCGAAATTGATCACGAATGTCTTCGATGCCGGTGGAAGGAAGGGACAGCAGTTTTTATTGGATTTTAGTGGAATTTGTATTTTTGGTGAATATTTTAAAGAAAGGCGGCCATTTTTCATGAATACCTCTGCCCATTTTTTCAATAGCTACCAGGTCTTTGGACCGATTGACTCCAAATCTCTCCCAAACGTGGTCCTCTACTGGCTGAACGAGACACAGCAGTCCCCATTGGATTCGGGTGGAATTTGTATTTTTGGTGAATATTTTAGTGAAAGGGGGCCATTTTTCATGAAAACCTCGGCCCATTTTTTCAATAGCTTCCAGGTCTTTGGACCGATTGACTCCAAATTTCTCCCAAATGTGGTCCTATACTGGCTGAACGAGACACAGCAGTCCCCATTGGATTCGGGTGGAATTTGTATTTTTGGTGAATATTTTAGTGAAAAGGGACAATCTTTCATGGGGCTGGGTTAAGGCTACGGTTAGGGTTAGGGTTATGGGGCTAGGGTTAGGGTTACGGTCGTCTTTTGGCCGATTGACTCGAAATTGATCACGAATGTCCTCCATGCCGGTGGAAGGAAGGGACAGCAGTTTTTATTGGATTTTAGTGGAATTTGTATTTTTGGTGAATATTTTAAAGAAAGGCGGCCATTTTTCATGAATACCTTTGCCCATTTTTTCAATAGCTTCCAGGTCTTTGGACCGATTGACTCCAAATTTCTCCCAAATGTGGTCCTATACTGGCTGAACGAGACACAGCAGTCCCCATTGGATTCGGGTGGAATTTGTATTTTTGGTTAATATTTTAGTGAAAAGGGACAATCTTTCATGGGGCTGGGTTAAGGCTACGGTTAGGGTTAGGGTTATGGGGCTAGGGTTAGGGTTACGGTCGTCTTTTGGCCGATTGACTCGAAATTGATCACGAATGTCCTCCATGCCGGTGGAAGGAAGGGACAGCAGTTTTTATTGGATTTTAGTGGAATTTGTATTTTTGGTGAATATTTTAAAGAAAGGCGGCCATTTTTCATGAATACCTCTGCCCATTTTTTCAATAGCTTCCAGGTCTTTGGACCGATTGACTCCAAATCTCTCCCAAACGTGGTCCTATACTGGCTGAACGAGACACAGCTGTCCCAATTGGATTCGGGAGGAATTTGTATTTTTGGTGAATATTTTAAAGAAAGGCGGCCATTTTTCATGAATACCTCTGACCATTTTTTCAATAGCTTCCAGGTCTTTGGACCGATTGACTCCAGATTTCTCCCAGACGTGGTCCTATACTGGCTGAACGAGACACAGCAGTCCCCATTGGATTCGGGTGGAATTTGTATTTTTGGTGAATATTTTAAAGAAAGGCGGCCATTTTTCATGAAAACCTCGGCCCATTTTTTCAATAGCTTCCAGGTCTTTGGACCGATTGACTCCAAATTTCTCCCAGACGTGGTCCTATACTGGCTGAACGAGACACAGCAGTCCCCATTGGATTCGGGTGGAATTTGTATTTTTGGTGAATATTTTAGTGAAAAGGGACAATCTTTCATGGGGCTGGGTTAAGGCTACGGTTAGGGTTAGGGTTATGGGGCTAGGGTTAGGGTTACGGTCGTCTTTTGGCCGATTGACTCGAAATTGATCACGAATGTCCTCCATGCCGGTGGAAGGAAGGGACAGCAGTTTTTATTGGATTTTAGTGGAATTTGTATTTTTGGTGAATATTTTAAAGAAAGGCGGCCATTTTTCATGAATACCTCTGACCATTTTTTCAATAGCTTCCAGGTCTTTGGACCGATTGACTCCAGATTTCTCCCAGACGTGGTCCTATACTGGCTGAACGAGACACAGCAGTCCCCATTGGATTCGGGTGGAATTTGTATTTTTGGTGAATATTTTAAAGAAAGGCGGCCATTTTTCATGAAAACCTCGGCCCATTTTTTCAATAGCTTCCAGGTCTTTGGACCGATTGACTCCAAATTTCTCCCAGACGTGGTCCTATACTGGCTGAACGAGACACAGCAGTCCCCATTGGATTCGGGTGGAATTTGTATTTTTGGTGAATATTTTAGTGAAAAGGGACAATCTTTCATGGGGCTGGGTTAAGGCTACGGTTAGGGTTAGGGTTATGGGGCTAGGGTTAGGGTTACGGTCGTCTTTTGGCCGATTGACTCGAAATTGATCACGAATGTCCTCCATGCCGGTGGAAGGAAGGGACAGCAGTTTTTATTGGATTTTAGTGGAATTTGTATTTTTGGTGAATATTTTAAAGAAAGGCGGCCATTTTTCATGAATACCTTTGCCCATTTTTTCAATAGCTTCCAGGTCTTTGGACCGATTGACTCCAAATCTCTCCCAAACGTGGTCCTCTACTGGCTGAACGAGACACAGCAGTCCCCATTGGATTCGGGTGGAATTTGTATTTTTGGTGAATATTTTAGTGAAAGGGGGCCATTTTTCATGAAAACCTCGGCCCATTTTTTCAATAGCTTCCAGGTCTTTGGACCGATTGACTCCAAATTTCTCCCAAATGTGTTCCTATACTGGCTGAACGAGACACAGCAGTCCCCATTGGATTCGGGTGGAATTTGTATTTTTGGTGAATATTTTAGTGAAAAGGGACAATCTTTCATGGGGCTGGGTTAAGGCTACGGTTAGGGTTAGGGTTATGGGGCTAGGGTTAGGGTTACGGTCGTCTTTTGGCCGATTGACTCGAAATTGATCACGAATGTCCTCCATGCCGGTGGAAGGAAGGGACAGCAGTTTTTATTGGATTTTAGTGGAATTTGTATTTTTGGTGAATATTTTAAAGAAAGGCGGCCATTTTTCATGAATACCTCTGCCCATTTTTTCAATAGCTTCCAGGTCTTTGGACCGATTGACTCCAAATCTCTCCCAAACGTGGTCCTATACTGGCTGAACGAGACACAGCTGTCCCAATTGGATTCGGGAGGAATTTGTATTTTTGGTGAATATTTTAAAGAAAGGCGGCCATTTTTCATGAATACCTCTGACCATTTTTTCAATAGCTTCCAGGTCTTTGGACCGATTGACTCCAGATTTCTCCCAGACGTGGTCCTATACTGGCTGAACGAGACACAGCAGTCCCCATTGGATTCGGGTGGAATTTGTATTTTTGGTGAATATTTTAAAGAAAGGCGGCCATTTTTCATGAAAACCTCGGCCCATTTTTTCAATAGCTTCCAGGTCTTTGGACCGATTGACTCCAAATTTCTCCCAGACGTGGTCCTATACTGGCTGAACGAGACACAGCAGTCCCCATTGGATTCGGGTGGAATTTGTATTTTTGGTGAATATTTTAGTGAAAAGGGACAATCTTTCATGGGGCTGGGTTAAGGCTACGGTTAGGGTTAGGGTTATGGGGCTAGGGTTAGGGTTACGGTCGTCTTTTGGCCGATTGACTCGAAATTGATCACGAATGTCCTCCATGCCGGTGGAAGGAAGGGACAGCAGTTTTTATTGGATTTTAGTGGAATTTGTATTTTTGGTGAATATTTTAAAGAAAGGCGGCCATTTTTCATGAATACCTCTGACCATTTTTTCAATAGCTTCCAGGTCTTTGGACCGATTGACTCCAGATTTCTCCCAGACGTGGTCCTATACTGGCTGAACGAGACACAGCAGTCCCCATTGGATTCGGGTGGAATTTGTATTTTTGGTGAATATTTTAAAGAAAGGCGGCCATTTTTCATGAAAACCTCGGCCCATTTTTTCAATAGCTTCCAGGTCTTTGGACCGATTGACTCCAAATTTCTCCCAGACGTGGTCCTATACTGGCTGAACGAGACACAGCAGTCCCCATTGGATTCGGGTGGAATTTGTATTTTTGGTGAATATTTTAGTGAAAAGGGACAATCTTTCATGGGGCTGGGTTAAGGCTACGGTTAGGGTTAGGGTTATGGGGCTAGGGTTAGGGTTACGGTCGTCTTTTGGCCGATTGACTCGAAATTGATCACGAATGTCCTCCATGCCGGTGGAAGGAAGGGACAGCAGTTTTTATTGGATTTTAGTGGAATTTGTATTTTTGGTGAATATTTTAAAGAAAGGCGGCCATTTTTCATGAATACCTTTGCCCATTTTTTCAATAGCTTCCAGGTCTTTGGACCGATTGACTCCAAATCTCTCCCAAACGTGGTCCTCTACTGGCTGAACGAGACACAGCAGTCCCCATTGGATTCGGGTGGAATTTGTATTTTTGGTGAATATTTTAGTGAAAGGGGGCCATTTTTCATGAAAACCTCGGCCCATTTTTTCAATAGCTTCCAGGTCTTTGGACCGATTGACTCCAAATTTCTCCCAAATGTGTTCCTATACTGGCTGAACGAGACACAGCAGTCCCCATTGGATTCGGGTGGAATTTGTATTTTTGGTGAATATTTTAGTGAAAAGGGACAATCTTTCATGGCGCTGGGTTAAGGCTACGGTTAGGGTTAGGGTTATGGGGCTAGGGTTAGGGTTACGGTCGTCTTTTGGCCGATTGACTCGAAATTGATCACGAATGTCCTCCATGCCGGTGGAAGGAAGGGACAGCAGTTTTTATTGGATTTTAGTGGAATTTGTATTTTTGGTGAATATTTTAAAGAAAGGCGGCCATTTTTCATGAATACCTTTGCCCATTTTTTCAATAGCTTCCAGGTCTTTGGACCGATTGACTCCAAATTTCTCCCAAATGTGGTCCTATACTGGCTGAACGAGACACAGCAGTCCCCATTGGATTCGGGTGGAATTTGTATTTTTGGTGAATATTTTAGTGAAAATGGGCCATTTTTCATGAAAACCTCGGCCCATTTTTTCAATAGCTTCCAGGTCTTTGGACCGATTGACTCCAAATTTCTCCCAAATGTGGTCCTATACTGGCTGAACGAGACACAGCAGTCCCCATTGGATTCGGGTGGAATTTGTATTTTTGGTGAATATTTTAGTGAAAAGGGACAATCTTTCATGGGGCTGGGTTAAGGCTACGGTTAGGGTTAGGGTTATGGGGCTAGGGTTAGGGTTACGGTCGTCTTTTGGCCGATTGACTCGAAATTGATCACGAATGTCCTCCATGCCGGTGGAAGGAAGGGACAGCAGTTTTTATTGGATTTTAGTGGAATTTGTATTTTTGGTGAATATTTTAAAGAAAGGTGGCCATTTTTCATGAATACCTTTGCCCATTTTTTCAATAGCTTCCAGGTCTTTGGACCGATTGACTCCAAATTTCTCCCAAATGTGGTCCTATACTGGCTGAACGAGACACAGCAGTCCCCATTGGATTCGGGTGGAATTTGTATTTTTGGTGAATATTTTAGTGAAAAGGGACAATCTTTCATGGGGCTGGGTTAAGGCTACGGTTAGGGTTAGGGTTATGGGGCTAGGGTTAGGGTTACGGTCGTCTTTTGGCCGATTGACTCGAAATTGATCACGAATGTCCTCCATGCCGGTGGAAGGAAGGGACAGCAGTTTTTATTGGATTTTAGTGGAATTTGTATTTTTGGTGAATATTTTAAAGAAAGGCGGCCATTTTTCATGAATACCTTTGCCCATTTTTTCAATAGCTTCCAGGTCTTTGGACCGATTGACTCCAAATTTCTCCCAAATGTGGTCCTATACTGGCTGAACGAGACACAGCAGTCCCCATTGGATTCGGGTGGAATTTGTATTTTTGGTGAATATTTTAGTGAAAAGGGACAATCTTTCATGGGGCTGGGTTAAGGCTACGGTTAGGGTTAGGGTTATGGGGCTAGGGTTAGGGTTACGGTCGTCTTTTGGCCGATTGACTCGAAATTGATCACGAATGTCCTCCATGCCGGTGGAAGGAAGGGACAGCAGTTTTTATTGGATTTTAGTGGAATTTGTATTTTTGGTGAATATTTAAAAAAAGGCGGCCATTTTTCATGAATACCTTTGCCCATTTTTTCAATAGCTTCCAGGTCTTTGGACCGATTGACTCCAAATTTCTCCCAAATGTGGTCCTATACTGGCTGAACGAGACACAGCAGTCCCCATTGGATTCGGGTGGAATTTGTATTTTTGGTGAATATTTTAGTGAAAGGGGGCCATTTTTCATGAAAACCTCGGCCCATTTTTTCAATAGCTTCCAGGTCTTTGGACCGATTGACTCCAAATTTCTCCCAAATGTGGTCCTATACTGGCTGAACGAGACACAGCAGTCCCCATTGGATTCGGGTGGAATTTGTATTTTTGGTGAATATTTTAGTGAAAGGGGGCCATTTTTCATGAAAACCTCGGCCCATTTTTTCAATAGCTTCCAGGTCTTTGGACCGATTGACTCCAAATTTCTCCCAAATGTGGTCCTATACTGGCTGAACGAGACACAGCAGTCCCCATTGGATTCGGGTGGAATTTGTATTTTTGGTGAATATTTTAGTGAAAAGGGACAATCTTTCATGGCGCTGGGTTAAGGCTACGGTTAGGGTTAGGGTTATGGGGCTAGGGTTAGGGTTACGGTCGTCTTTTGGCCGATTGACTCGAAATTGATCACGAATGTCCTCCATGCCGGTGGAAGGAAGGGACAGCAGTTTTTATTGGATTTTAGTGGAATTTGTATTTTTGGTGAATATTTTAAAGAAAGGCGGCCATTTTTCATGAATACCTTTGCCCATTTTTTCAATAGCTTCCAGGTCTTTGGACCGATTGACTCCAAATTTCTCCCAAATGTGGTCCTATACTGGCTGAACGAGACACAGCAGTCCCCATTGGATTCGGGTGGAATTTGTATTTTTGGTGAATATTTTAGTGAAAGGGGGCCATTTTTCATGAAAACCTCGGCCCATTTTTTCAATAGCTTCCAGGTCTTTGGACCGATTGACTCCAAATTTCTCCCAAATGTGGTCCTATACTGGCTGAACGAGACACAGTAGTCCCCATTGGATTCGGGTGGAATTTGTATTTTTGGTGAATATTTTAGTGAAAAGGGACAATCTTTCATGGGGCTGGGTTAAGGCTACGGTTAGGGTTAGGGTTATGGGGCTAGGGTTAGGGTTACGGTCGTCTTTTGGCCGATTGACTCGAAATTGATCACGAATGTCCTCCATGCCGGTGGAAGGAAGGGACAGCAGTTTTTATTGGATTTTAGTGGAATTTGTATTTTTGGTGAATATTTTAAAGAAAGGCGGCCATTTTTCATGAATACCTCTGCCCATTTTTTCAATAGCTTCCAGGTCTTTGGACCGATTGACTCCAAATCTCTCCCAAACGTGGTCCTATACTGGCTGAACGAGACACAGCTGTCCCCATTGGATTCGGGTGGAATTTGTATTTTTGGTGAATATTTTAAAGAAAGGCGGCCATTTTTCATGAATACCTCTGACCATTTTTTCAATAGCTTCCAGGTCTTTGGACCGATTGACTCCAGATTTCTCCCAGACGTGGTCCTATACTGGCTGAACGAGACACAGCAGTCCCCATTGGATTCGGGTGGAATTTGTATTTTTGGTGAATATTTTAGTGAAAGGGGGCCATTTTTCATGAAAACCTCGGCCCATTTTTTCAATAGCTTCCAGGTCTTTGGACCGATTGACTCCAAATTTCTCCCAGACGTGGTCCTATACTGGCTGAACGAGACACAGCAGTCCCCATTGGATTCGGGTGGAATTTGTATTTTTGGTGAATATTTTAGTGAAAAGGGACAATCTTTCATGGGGCTGGGTTAAGGCTACGGTTAGGGTTAGGGTTATGGGGCTAGGGTTAGGGTTACGGTCGTCTTTTGGCCGATTGACTCGAAATTGATCACGAATGTCTTCGATGCCGGTGGAAGGAAGGGACAGCAGTTTTTATTGGATTTTAGTGGAATTTGTATTTTTGGTGAATATTTTAAAGAAAGGCGGCCATTTTTCATGAATACCTCTGCCCATTTTTTCAATAGCTTCCAGGTCTTTGGACCGATTGACTCCAAATCTCTCCCAAACGTGGTCCTATACTGGCTGAACGAGACACAGCAGTCCCCATTGGATTCGGGTGGAATTTGTATTTTTGGTGAATATTTTAAAGAAAAGTCGCCTTTTTAATGAAACATCTCGGACGATTTCTTCAATAGCTTCCAGGTCGTTTGACCGATTGACTCGAAATCCCTCCCAAAAGTGGTACTTTACTGGCTGAACGAGACACAGCAGTCCCCATTGGATTCGGGTGGAATTTGTATTTTTAGTGAATATTTTAAAGAAAAGTGACGATTTTTCATGAAAACCTCGGCCGATTTTTTCAATAGCTTCCAGGTCTTTCGACCGATTGACTCAAAATTTCTCCCAAATGTGGTCCTATACTGGCTGAACAAGACACAGCAGTCCCCATTGGATTCGGGTGGAATTTGTATTTTTGGTGAATATATGTGTCATGGGGCTTGGTTAAGGCTAGTATTAGGGTTAGGGTTATGGGGCTAGGGTTAGGGTTACGGTCGTCATTAGGCCGATTGACTCGAAATTGATCAGGAATGTCGGCGATGCGGGAGGAAGGAAGGGACAGCAGTTTTTATTGGATTTTAGTGGAATTTGTATTTTTGGTGAATATTTTAAAGAAAAGTCGCCTTTTTAATGAAACATCTCGGACGATTTCTTCAATAGCTTCCAGGTCGTTTGACCGATTGACTCGAAATCCCTCCCAAAAGTGGTACTATACTGGCTGAACGAGACACAGCAGTCCCCATTGGATTCGGGTGGAATTTGTATTTTTGGTGAATATTTTAAAGAAAAGTGACGATTTTTCATGAAAACCTCGGCCGATTTTTTCAATAGCTTCCAGGTCTTTGGACCGATTGACTCCAAATTTCTCCCAGACGTGGTCCTATACTGGCTGAACGAGACACAGCAGTCCCCATTGGATTCGGGTGGAATTTGTATTTTTGGTGAATATTTTAGTGAAAAGGGACAATCTTTCATGGGGCTGGGTTAAGGCTACGGTTAGGGTTAGGTTTATGGGGCTAGGGTTAGGGTTACAGTCGTCTTTTGGCCGATTGACTCGAAATTGATCACGAATGTCCTCGATGCCGGTGGAAGGAAGGGACAGCAGTATTTAGTGGATTTTAGTGGAATTTGTATTTTTGGTGAATATTTTAAAGAAAGGCGGCCATTTTTCATGAATACCTCTGCCCATTTTTTCAATAGCTTCCAGGTCTTTGGACCGATTCACTCCAAATCTCTCCCAAACGTGGTCCTATACTGGCTGAACGAGACACAGCTGTCCCCATTGGATTCGGGTGGAATTTGTATTTTTGGTGAATATTTTAAAGAAAGGCGGCCATTTTTCATGAATACCTCTGCCCATTTTTTCAATAGCTTCCAGGTCTTTGGACCGATTGACTCCAAATCTCTCCCAAACGTGGTCCTATACTGGCTGAACGAGACACAGCAGTCCCCATTGGATTCGGGTGGAATTTGTATTTTTGGTGAATATTTTAGTGAAAGGGGGCCATTTTTCATGAAAACCTCGGCCCATTTTTTCAATAGCTTCCAGGTCTTTGGACCGATTGACTCCAAATTTCTCCCAGACGTGGTCCTATACTGGCTGAACGAGACACAGCAGTCCCCATTGGATTTGGGTGGAATTTGTATTTTTGGTGAATATTTTAGTGAAAAGGGACAATCTTTCATGGGGCTGGGTTAAGGCTACGGTTAGGGTTAGGGTTATGGGGCTAGGGTTAGGGTTACGGTCGTCTTTTGGCCGATTGACTCGAAATTGATCACGAATGTCCTCGATGCCGGTGGAAGGAAGGGACAGCAGTTTTTATTGGATTTTAGTGGAATTTGTATTTTTGGTGAATATTTTAAAGAAAGGCGGCCATTTTTCATGAATACCTCTGCCCATTTTTTCAATAGCTTCCAGGTCTTTGGACCGATTGACTCCAAATCTCTCCCAAACGTGGTCCTATACTGGCTGAACGAGACACAGCTGTCCCCATTGGATTCGGGTGGAATTTGTATTTTTGGTGAATATTTTAAAGAAAGGCGGCCATTTTTCATGAATACCTCTGACCATTTTTTCAATAGCTTCCAGGTCTTTGGACCGATTGACTCCAGATTTCTCCCAGACGTGGTCCTATACTGGCTGAACGAGACACAGCAGTCCCCATTGGATTCGGGTGGAATTTGTATTTTTGGTGAATATTTTAGTGAAAGGGGGCCATTTTTCATGAAAACCTCGGCCCATTTTTTCAATAGCTTCCAGGTCTTTGGACCGATTGACTCCAAATTTCTCCCAGACGTGGTCCTATACTGGCTGAACAAGACACAGCAGTCCCCATTGGATTCGGGTGGAATTTTTATTTTTGGTGAATATTTTAGTGAAAAGGGACAATCTTTCATGGGGCTGGGTTAAGGCTACGGTTAGGGTTAGGGTTATGGGGCTAGGGTTAGGGTTACGGTCGTCTTTTGGCCGATTGACTCGAAATTGATCACGAATGTCTTCGATGCCGGTGGAAGGAAGGGACAGCAGTTTTTATTGGATTTTAGTGGAATTTGTATTTTTGGTGAATATTTTAAAGAAAGGCGGCCATTTTTCATGAATACCTCTGCCCATTTTTTCAATAGCTTCCAGGTCTTTGGACCGATTGACTCCAAATCTCTCCCAAACGTGGTCCTATACTGGCTGAACGAGACACAGCAGTCCCCATTGGATTCGGGTGGAATTTGTATTTTTGGTGAATATTTTAGTGAAAGGGGGCCATTTTTCATGAAAACCTCGGCCCATTTTTTCAATAGCTTCCAGGTCTTTGGACCGATTGACTCCAAATTTCTCCCAGACGTGGTCCTATACTGGCTGAACGAGACACAGCAGTCCCCATTGGATTCGGGTGGAATTTGTGTTTTTGGTGAATATTTTAGTGAAAAGGGACAATCTTTCATGGGGCTGGGTTAAGGCTACGGTTAGGGTTAGCGTTATGGGGCTAGGGTTAGGGTTACGGGCGTCTTTTGGCCGATTGACTCGAAATTGATCACGAATGTCCTCGATGCCGGTGGAAGGAAGGGAAAGCAGTTTTTATTGGATTTTAGTGGAATTTGTATTTTTGGTGAATATTTTAAAGAAAGGCGGCCATTTTTCATGAATACCTCTGCCCATTTTTTCAATAGCTACCAGGTCTTTGGACCGATTGACTCCAAATCTCTCCCAAACGTGGTCCTATACTGGCTGAACGAGACACAGCAGTCCCCATTGGATTCGGGTGGAATTTGTATTTTTGGTGAATATTTTAGTGAAAATGGGCCATTTTTCATGAAAACCTCGGCCCATTTTTTCAATAGCTTCCAGGTCTTTGGACCGATTGACTCCAAATTTCTCCCAAATGTGGTCCTATACTGGCTGAACGAGACACAGCAGTCCCCATTGGATTCGGGTGGAATTTGTATTTTTGGTGAATATTTTAGTGAAAAGGGACAATCTTTCATGGGGCTGGGTTAAGGCTACGGTTAGGGTTAGGGTTATGGGGCTAGGGTTAGGGTTACGGTCGTCTTTTGGCCGATTGACTCGAAATTGATCACGAATGTCCTCCATGCCGGTGGAAGGAAGGGACAGCAGTTTTTATTGGATTTTAGTGGAATTTGTATTTTTGGTGAATATTTTAAAGAAAGGCGGCCATTTTTCATGAATACCTTTGCCCATTTTTTCAATAGCTTCCAGGTCTTTGGACCGATTGACTCCAAATTTCTCCCAAATGTGGTCCTATACTGGCTGAACGAGACACAGCAGTCCCCATTGGATTCGGGTGGAATTTGTATTTTTGGTGAATATTTTAGTGAAAAGGGACAATCTTTCATGGGGCTGGGTTAAGGCTACGGTTAGGGTTAGGGTTATGGGGCTAGGGTTAGGGTTACGGTCGTCTTTTGGCCGATTGACTCGAAATTGATCACGAATGTCCTCCATGCCGGTGGAAGGAAGGGACAGCAGTTTTTATTGGATTTTAGTGGAATTTGTATTTTTGGTGAATATTTTAAAGAAAGGCGGCCATTTTTCATGAATACCTTTGCCCATTTTTTCAATAGCTTCCAGGTCTTTGGACCGATTGACTCCAAATTTCTCCCAAATGTGGTCCTATACTGGCTGAACGAGACACAGCAGTCCCCATTGGATTCGGGTGGAATTTGTATTTTTGGTGAATATTTTAGTGAAAAGGGACAATCTTTCATGGGGCTGGGTTAAGGCTACGGTTAGGGTTAGGGTTATGGGGCTAGGGTTAGGGTTACGGTCGTCTTTTGGCCGATTGACTCGAAATTGATCACGAATGTCCTCCATGCCGGTGGAAGGAAGGGACAGCAGTTTTTATTGGATTTTAGTGGAATTTGTATTTTTGGTGAATATTTAAAAAAAGGCGGCCATTTTTCATGAATACCTTTGCCCATTTTTTCAATAGCTTCCAGGTCTTTGGACCGATTGACTCCAAATTTCTCCCAAATGTGGTCCTATACTGGCTGAACGAGACACAGCAGTCCCCATTGGATTCGGGTGGAATTTGTATTTTTGGTGAATATTTTAGTGAAAGGGGGCCATTTTTCATGAAAACCTCGGCCCATTTTTTCAATAGCTTCCAGGTCTTTGGACCGATTGACTCCAAATTTCTCCCAAATGTGGTCCTATACTGGCTGAACGAGACACAGCAGTCCCCATTGGATTCGGGTGGAATTTGTATTTTTGGTGAATATTTTAGTGAAAGGGGGCCATTTTTCATGAAAACCTCGGCCCATTTTTTCAATAGCTTCCAGGTCTTTGGACCGATTGACTCCAAATTTCTCCCAAATGTGGTCCTATACTGGCTGAACGAGACACAGCAGTCCCCATTGGATTCGGGTGGAATTTGTATTTTTGGTGAATATTTTAGTGAAAAGGGACAATCTTTCATGGCGCTGGGTTAAGGCTACGGTTAGGGTTAGGGTTATGGGGCTAGGGTTAGGGTTACGGTCGTCTTTTGGCCGATTGACTCGAAATTGATCACGAATGTCCTCCATGCCGGTGGAAGGAAGGGACAGCAGTTTTTATTGGATTTTAGTGGAATTTGTATTTTTGGTGAATATTTTAAAGAAAGGCGGCCATTTTTCATGAATACCTTTGCCCATTTTTTCAATAGCTTCCAGGTCTTTGGACCGATTGACTCCAAATTTCTCCCAAATGTGGTCCTATACTGGCTGAACGAGACACAGCAGTCCCCATTGGATTCGGGTGGAATTTGTATTTTTGGTGAATATTTTAGTGAAAGGGGGCCATTTTTCATGAAAACCTCGGCCCATTTTTTCAATAGCTTCCAGGTCTTTGGACCGATTGACTCCAAATTTCTCCCAAATGTGGTCCTATACTGGCTGAACGAGACACAGTAGTCCCCATTGGATTCGGGTGGAATTTGTATTTTTGGTGAATATTTTAGTGAAAAGGGACAATCTTTCATGGGGCTGGGTTAAGGCTACGGTTAGGGTTAGGGTTATGGGGCTAGGGTTAGGGTTACGGTCGTCTTTTGGCCGATTGACTCGAAATTGATCACGAATGTCCTCCATGCCGGTGGAAGGAAGGGACAGCAGTTTTTATTGGATTTTAGTGGAATTTGTATTTTTGGTGAATATTTTAAAGAAAGGCGGCCATTTTTCATGAATACCTCTGCCCATTTTTTCAATAGCTTCCAGGTCTTTGGACCGATTGACTCCAAATCTCTCCCAAACGTGGTCCTATACTGGCTGAACGAGACACAGCTGTCCCCATTGGATTCGGGTGGAATTTGTATTTTTGGTGAATATTTTAAAGAAAGGCGGCCATTTTTCATGAATACCTCTGACCATTTTTTCAATAGCTTCCAGGTCTTTGGACCGATTGACTCCAGATTTCTCCCAGACGTGGTCCTATACTGGCTGAACGAGACACAGCAGTCCCCATTGGATTCGGGTGGAATTTGTATTTTTGGTGAATATTTTAGTGAAAGGGGGCCATTTTTCATGAAAACCTCGGCCCATTTTTTCAATAGCTTCCAGGTCTTTGGACCGATTGACTCCAAATTTCTCCCAGACGTGGTCCTATACTGGCTGAACGAGACACAGCAGTCCCCATTGGATTCGGGTGGAATTTTTATTTTTGGTGAATATTTTAGTGAAAAGGGACAATCTTTCATGGGGCTGGGTTAAGGCTACGGTTAGGGTTAGGGTTATGGGGCTAGGGTTAGGGTTACGGTCGTCTTTTGGCCGATTGACTCGAAATTGATCACGAATGTCTTCGATGCCGGTGGAAGGAAGGGACAGCAGTTTTTATTGGATTTTAGTGGAATTTGTATTTTTGGTGAATATTTTAAAGAAAGGCGGCCATTTTTCATGAATACCTCTGCCCATTTTTTCAATAGCTTCCAGGTCTTTGGACCGATTGACTCCAAATCTCTCCCAAACGTGGTCCTATACTGGCTGAACGAGACACAGCAGTCCCCATTGGATTCGGGTGGAATTTGTATTTTTGGTGAATATTTTAAAGAAAAGTCGCCTTTTTAATGAAACATCTCGGACGATTTCTTCAATAGCTTCCAGGTCGTTTGACCGATTGACTCGAAATCCCTCCCAAAAGTGGTACTTTACTGGCTGAACGAGACACAGCAGTCCCCATTGGATTCGGGTGGAATTTGTATTTTTAGTGAATATTTTAAAGAAAAGTGACGATTTTTCATGAAAACCTCGGCCGATTTTTTCAATAGCTTCCAGGTCTTTCGACCGATTGACTCAAAATTTCTCCCAAATGTGGTCCTATACTGGCTGAACAAGACACAGCAGTCCCCATTGGATTCGGGTGGAATTTGTATTTTTGGTGAATATATGTGTCATGGGGCTTGGTTAAGGCTAGTATTAGGGTTAGGGTTATGGGGCTAGGGTTAGGGTTACGGTCGTCATTAGGCCGATTGACTCGAAATTGATCAGGAATGTCGGCGATGCGGGAGGAAGGAAGGGACAGCAGTTTTTATTGGATTTTAGTGGAATTTGTATTTTTGGTGAATATTTTAAAGAAAAGTCGCCTTTTTAATGAAACATCTCGGACGATTTCTTCAATAGCTTCCAGGTCGTTTGACCGATTGACTCGAAATCCCTCCCAAAAGTGGTACTATACTGGCTGAACGAGACACAGCAGTCCCCATTGGATTCGGGTGGAATTTGTATTTTTGGTGAATATTTTAAAGAAAAGTGACGATTTTTCATGAAAACCTCGGCCGATTTTTTCAATAGCTTCCAGGTCTTTGGACCGATTGACTCCAAATTTCTCCCAGACGTGGTCCTATACTGGCTGAACGAGACACAGCAGTCCCCATTGGATTCGGGTGGAATTTGTATTTTTGGTGAATATTTTAGTGAAAAGGGACAATCTTTCATGGGGCTGGGTTAAGGCTACGGTTAGGGTTAGGTTTATGGGGCTAGGGTTAGGGTTACAGTCGTCTTTTGGCCGATTGACTCGAAATTGATCACGAATGTCCTCGATGCCGGTGGAAGGAAGGGACAGCAGTATTTAGTGGATTTTAGTGGAATTTGTATTTTTGGTGAATATTTTAAAGAAAGGCGGCCATTTTTCATGAATACCTCTGCCCATTTTTTCAATAGCTTCCAGGTCTTTGGACCGATTCACTCCAAATCTCTCCCAAACGTGGTCCTATACTGGCTGAACGAGACACAGCTGTCCCCATTGGATTCGGGTGGAATTTGTATTTTTGGTGAATATTTTAAAGAAAAGTCGCCTTTTTAATGAAACATCTCGGACGATTTCTTCAATAGCTTCCAGGTCGTTTGACCGATTGACTCGAAATCCCTCCCAAAAGTGGTACTTTACTGGCTGAACGAGACACAGCAGTCCCCATTGGATTCGGGTGGAATTTGTATTTTTAGTGAATATTTTAAAGAAAAGTGACGATTTTTCATGAAAACCTCGGCCGATTTTTTCAATAGCTTCCAGGTCTTTCGACCGATTGACTCAAAATTTCTCCCAAATGTGGTCCTATACTGGCTGAACAAGACACAGCAGTCCCCATTGGATTCGGGTGGAATTTGTATTTTTGGTGAATATATGTGTCATGGGGCTTGGTTAAGGCTAGTATTAGGGTTAGGGTTATGGGGCTAGGGTTAGGGTTACGGTCGTCATTAGGCCGATTGACTCGAAATTGATCAGGAATGTCGGCGATGCGGGAGGAAGGAAGGGACAGCAGTTTTTATTGGATTTTAGTGGAATTTGTATTTTTGGTGAATATTTTAAAGAAAAGTCGCCTTTTTAATGAAACATCTCGGACGATTTCTTCAATAGCTTCCAGGTCGTTTGACCGATTGACTCGAAATCCCTCCCAAAAGTGGTACTATACTGGCTGAACGAGACACAGCAGTCCCCATTGGATTCGGGTGGAATTTGTATTTTTGGTGAATATTTTAAAGAAAAGTGACGATTTTTCATGAAAACCTCGGCCGATTTTTTCAATAGCTTCCAGGTCTTTGGACCGATTGACTCCAAATTTCTCCCAGACGTGGTCCTATACTGGCTGAACGAGACACAGCAGTCCCCATTGGATTCGGGTGGAATTTGTATTTTTGGTGAATATTTTAGTGAAAAGGGACAATCTTTCATGGGGCTGGGTTAAGGCTACGGTTAGGGTTAGGTTTATGGGGCTAGGGTTAGGGTTACAGTCGTCTTTTGGCCGATTGACTCGAAATTGATCACGAATGTCCTCGATGCCGGTGGAAGGAAGGGACAGCAGTATTTAGTGGATTTTAGTGGAATTTGTATTTTTGGTGAATATTTTAAAGAAAGGCGGCCATTTTTCATGAATACCTCTGCCCATTTTTTCAATAGCTTCCAGGTCTTTGGACCGATTCACTCCAAATCTCTCCCAAACGTGGTCCTATACTGGCTGAACGAGACACAGCTGTCCCCATTGGATTCGGGTGGAATTTGTATTTTTGGTGAATATTTTAAAGAAAGGCGGCCATTTTTCATGAATACCTCTGCCCATTTTTTCAATAGCTTCCAGGTCTTTGGACCGATTGACTCCAAATCTCTCCCAAACGTGGTCCTATACTGGCTGAACGAGACACAGCAGTCCCCATTGGATTCGGGTGGAATTTGTATTTTTGGTGAATATTTTAGTGAAAGGGGGCCATTTTTCATGAAAACCTCGGCCCATTTTTTCAATAGCTTCCAGGTCTTTGGACCGATTGACTCCAAATTTCTCCCAGACGTGGTCCTATACTGGCTGAACGAGACACAGCAGTCCCCATTGGATTTGGGTGGAATTTGTATTTTTGGTGAATATTTTAGTGAAAAGGGACAATCTTTCATGGGGCTGGGTTAAGGCTACGGTTAGGGTTAGGGTTATGGGGCTAGGGTTAGGGTTACGGTCGTCTTTTGGCCGATTGACTCGAAATTGATCACGAATGTCCTCGATGCCGGTGGAAGGAAGGGACAGCAGTTTTTATTGGATTTTAGTGGAATTTGTATTTTTGGTGAATATTTTAAAGAAAGGCGGCCATTTTTCATGAATACCTCTGCCCATTTTTTCAATAACTTCCAGGTCTTTGGACCGATTGACTCCAAATCTCTCCCAAACGTGGTCCTATACTGGCTGAACGAGACACAGCTGTCCCCATTGGATTCGGGTGGAATTTGTATTTTTGGTGAATATTTTAAAGAAAGGCGGCCATTTTTCATGAATACCTCTGACCATTTTTTCAATAGCTTCCAGGTCTTTGGACCGATTGACTCCAGATTTCTCCCAGACGTGGTCCTATACTGGCTGAACGAGACACAGCAGTCCCCATTGGATTCGGGTGGAATTTGTATTTTTGGTGAATATTTTAGTGAAAGGGGGCCATTTTTCATGAAAACCTCGGCCCATTTTTTCAATAGCTTCCAGGTCTTTGGACCGATTGACTCCAAATTTCTCCCAGACGTGGTCCTATACTGGCTGAACAAGACACAGCAGTCCCCATTGGATTCGGGTGGAATTTTTATTTTTGGTGAATATTTTAGTGAAAAGGGACAATCTTTCATGGGGCTGGGTTAAGGCTACGGTTAGGGTTAGGGTTATGGGGCTAGGGTTAGGGTTACGGTCGTCTTTTGGCCGATTGACTCGAAATTGATCACGAATGTCTTCGATGCCGGTGGAAGGAAGGGACAGCAGTTTTTATTGGATTTTAGTGGAATTTGTATTTTTGGTGAATATTTTAAAGAAAGGCGGCCATTTTTCATGAATACCTCTGCCCATTTTTTCAATAGCTTCCAGGTCTTTGGACCGATTGACTCCAAATCTCTCCCAAACGTGGTCCTATACTGGCTGAACGAGACACAGCAGTCCCCATTGGATTCGGGTGGAATTTGTATTTTTGGTGAATATTTTAGTGAAAGGGGGCCATTTTTCATGAAAACCTCGGCCCATTTTTTCAATAGCTTCCAGGTCTTTGGACCGATTGACTCCAAATTTCTCCCAGACGTGGTCCTATACTGGCTGAACGAGACACAGCAGTCCCCATTGGATTCGGGTGGAATTTGTGTTTTTGGTGAATATTTTAGTGAAAAGGGACAATCTTTCATGGGGCTGGGTTAAGGCTACGGTTAGGGTTAGCGTTATGGGGCTAGGGTTAGGGTTACGGGCGTCTTTTGGCCGATTGACTCGAAATTGATCACGAATGTCCTCGATGCCGGTGGAAGGAAGGGAAAGCAGTTTTTATTGGATTTTAGTGGAATTTGTATTTTTGGTGAATATTTTAAAGAAAGGCGGCCATTTTTCATGAATACCTCTGCCCATTTTTTCAATAGCTACCAGGTCTTTGGACCGATTGACTCCAAATCTCTCCCAAACGTGGTCCTATACTGGCTGAACGAGACACAGCAGTCCCCATTGGATTCGGGTGGAATTTGTATTTTTGGTGAATATTTTAGTGAAAGGGGGCCATTTTTCATGAAAACCTCGGCCCATTTTTTCAATAGCTTCCAGGTCTTTGGACCGATTGACTCCAAATTTCTCCCAAATGTGGTCCTATACTGGCTGAACGAGACACAGCAGTCCCCATTGGATTCGGGTGGAATTTGTATTTTTGGTGAATATTTTAGTGAAAAGGGACAATCTTTCATGGGGCTGGGTTAAGGCTACGGTTAGGGTTAGGGTTATGGGGCTAGGGTTAGGGTTACGGTCGTCTTTTGGCCGATTGACTCGAAATTGATCACGAATGTCCTCCATGCCGGTGGAAGGAAGGGACAGCAGTTTTTATTGGATTCGGGTGGAATTTGTATTTTTGGTGAATATTTTAAAGAAAGGCGGCCATTTTTCATGAATACCTCTGACCATTTTTTCAATAGCTTCCAGGTCTTTGGACCGATTGACTCCAGATTTCTCCCAGACGTGGTCCTATACTGGCTGAACGAGACACAGCAGTCCCCATTGGATTCGGGTGGAATTTGTATTTTTGGTGAATATTTTAGTGAAAGGGGGCCATTTTTCATGAAAACCTCGGCCCATTTTTTCAATAGCTTCCAGGTCTTTGGACCGATTGACTCCAAATTTCTCCCAGACGTGGTCCTATACTGGCTGAACGAGACACAGCAGTCCCCATTGGATTCGGGTGGAATTTGTATTTTTGGTGAATATTTTAGTGAAAAGGGACAATCTTTCATGGGGCTGGGTTAAGGCTACGGTTAGGGTTAGGGTTATGGGGCTAGGGTTAGGGTTACGGTCGTCTTTTGGCCGATTGACTCGAAGTTGATCACGAATGTCCTCGATGCCGGTGGAAGGAAGGGACAGCAGTTTTTAGTGGATTTCAGTGGAATTTGTATTTTTGGTGCTATTTTAAAGAAAAGTCGCCGTTTTAATTAAAAATCTCGGACGATTTCTTCAATAGCTTCCAGGTCGTTTCACCGATTGACTTGAAATCGCTCCCAAACGTGGTACTATACTGGCTGAACGAGACACAGCAGTCCCCGTTGGATTCGGGTGGAATTTGTATTTTTGGTGAATATTTTAGTGAAAGGGGACAATGTGTCATGGGGCTGGGTTAAGGCTACGATTAGGGTTAGGGTCATGGGGCTAGGGTTAGGGTTACGGTCGTCTTTTGGCCGATTGACTCGAAATTGATCATGAATGTCGGCGATGCCGGCGGAAGGAAGGGACAGCAGTTTTTATTGGATTTTAGTGGAATTTGTATTTTTGGTGAATATTTTAAAGAAAAGTCGCCTTTTTAATGAAACATCTCGGACGATTTCTTCAATAGCTTCCAGGTCGTTTGACCGATTGACTCGAAATCCCTCCCAAAAGTGGTACTATACTGGCTGAACAAGACACAGCAGTCCCCAATGGATTCGGGTGGAATTTGTATTTTTGGTGAATATTTTAAATAAAGGTGGCGATTTTTCATGAAAACCTCGGCCGATTTTTTCAATAGCTTCCAGGTCTTTGGACCGATTGACTCAAAATTTCTCCCAGACGTGGTCCTATACTGGCTGAACAAGACACAGCAGTCCCCATTGGATTCGGGTGGAATTTGTATTTTTGGTGAATATTTTAGTTAAAGGGGGGCATTTTTCATGAAAACCTCGGCTGATTTCTATTTCTATTTTTCATGAATATTTGAATGAAAAACCACCATTTTTGGCCAATACACTGCCCGATTTTTTCAATAGCTCCCAGGACTTTTGAGCCATCAACTCTAAATCAATGCCGACATGTCTTGTTACACTGGCAAAATGAGACACAGCAGTTTTTATTGGATTTTAGTGGAATTTCTATTTTTCATGAATATTTGAATGAAAAATCACCATTTTTGGCCAATACACCGCCCGATTTTTTCAATAGCTCCCAGGTCATTTGAGCCATCGACTCGAAATCAATGCCGACACGTCTTGTTATACTGGTAGAATGAGACGCAGCAGTTTTTATTGGATTTTAGTGGAATTTCTATTTTTCATGAACATTTTAAACAAGCACATAACTTCATCCAGGAAAAGACCATTTATGTCCAGTGTAAAACCATAAGTCATGTTGAGTCAACTTAAACTCCTACCTTCCTTGCCTACACCTAACCAAATAGTTTTCTTGCAGAAATCTAACCAAGTCGTTTTGGTCAGGTTCAAGTTTTATGTTTCGACTTTTAATGTCTTTAATTTTCTTGTGCTAAATATAAGATTGATCTGCCCAAAATGTATCTGCAAGAGAGCCTTCCAAGATGTGTTGGCTGGGCCTACATCAAGGCTGTTTCTGTGTTTTTTGTTTAGTTTTTCAGTTCCTTGTATTTCATGCCCAGTACTCTCCCTATGCTTGTTTTTTGTTTTCAGTTTTCCCTGTCCCGATTTGCTTTTGCTGTCATTGCTTGTATTTATATGTTCTTCTCTGTGAAGCACTTTGTACTTTTCTAAAATTAATTCCTGTAACGTAAATACAGGTGATTTATATTGGTATATTATATATATACATATATATATATATAAGATATATATATCTCTTTTAAACATAATTTCGTCTTCCCCCTGTTGTATCTCAGTCCAGCTCCTCTCTGCTTCTCCTGGGATGTTTGTAGTTACTGAGGAGGATGTTGTCCTCTTGATGACAACTAGAGGAGGATGACCCCGTCTGCAACAGCCATCCAGCCAGTCCCAACCAATCACAAATCAGGTTGCGTTGAGGGGCACATCTAGATAACCTGTCTGCTGCAATCAGGGTCCCGACACTGGACTCAGGCAACCTTGACTCCCATCTTTCTCCCATCCTCCAACACCTGCTGAAGCCAGTCTCATCACATCCTATTACCTGCTGTAGACTACTAAAGCATAATTGAGGAAAGGGGAAAGAGGTTGTCTCAATCCTCTCATTGCTCAAAATGGCGATTCTGGGATAATTATTAACAGAAAAAAGGATGAAATCAGCGGAGCTGTGAGGTTAAATATATATTTAGCATGACAAGTGTTTGCTGATGACAACAAATTTAGCTCCTAATGAGAGGGAGAAGAAAAGCAGAAAGGGGGAGAGTGCGTTGATCACATGTGCAATGGTTTAAGTTAACAGCTCATCCATTTTTCAGCATAGACACAGAATTTCAGATGTGCAAAGGTTTTCATAAACACTTAATTTAAAGGTCATATAAAAACATTTTTATGTAGACAATTTTTTTTTTAATAATACATCTACAGAGCTGCAGAGTAGAAAGGTGCAGAATAAAAGTATCTCTTGTCCATGATTGTGAATCAATAATTTTAGAAGGTTTGCCGTGTCCAAAAGGATTGTTGTTTATGTCTGTGTAAAACAGTACACTGCTGTTTGTATCAAGTGGTATCTGTGTTTCATCAGCATCAACAGTCTTGGTACAGTAGTTGCCAGATTGTTCATACCAGCTCTTGGCAGGAAAGCAAATAAGTATACAGTATGTCTCAAAATGTTGAACTATCCTTTTAAATCTGCTGAACTACTCAGTTGTATTGTAACTGGATGAATCCAAAACCACAACACATTTGTATGTGATTTTGATCTGTTTGCTATAAAAAAAGAGCCACAGTTATAGAGAATTCAGTAATAAAATGTGATCTAAAATGTTAGATATAATTCATTTGAATTAAAAGATATTTAGATAAACACTGACTGTATTATGTTCTTTATATTTATATCTGGGCGCTGGTTTTTTCCACTCAAACGGCTTCTCTTTTTGCTCAGCCTGTTTGCTGAATTGATAGAATTAAAAAAGGGTATTATAAATCCAATATCCCCAGGTATTCACATGACTTTAGGAGCTACCATAAAAAATTATATGATGACCTATTTAAACATATCCAATGACCTGAATCTGTCTAAATATTACTGGAGGTCATATTTCAGTTTAGGATAGTTATCTGGACATGTTAATTTAGGTGGAAGTTAACAAATATAGCTCTCTGCCATTCTGGCACTACAGTGTTTTCCTCCTCTTCCACTGTGGTGAGGCCGGTTAGACTGAATCATTCCTCTGCCCTTTGTGTCTGAGACACAGCGTCCTTATCTTTCTTCTCCTCATCCTCAGCCCACAGCCAGCTCTCATTACAACACAACACACTCACCACTGGGCTTTACTCTGACAGAGAGGTCACACTTAATGAGAGCATGTTTCAGTGAGCATTTTACTGCTAAACACTACCGTGCATTCGTTAGTCTTCTGATGTAAGTTGTTTATATGATGTTTAGATATTTACAATATGTCTTTTTCTTTAGCAGTGTAGCGGGGTTCATCTTCAATGCCTGTTCTTTCCAAAAGAAAGGGCATCAGTTTTAAAGGTAATTGGCTGCACATGATATGGGAGCTGTGCATCTCACTCTGCTTCAGTCACTGATGAAAGGTTTCTTTCCCTTTTTTCATGTTATGTGCTTGGTTGGTGTGAATTGGTTTCAGTCTTGGAACGGTAGAAGCCCCGGCAAACTGTTGAAAAGGTTAACGACGAGTAAAAATGTGCCCATAATCTTGACTGCACGAGTTGATTCTTTTCCCCAACATCTTCTCTGGTCAGTGAGAAAAGGAACAGCTAGAAAAAGCCATTTTCTGTCCACCCACTGAGCTCAGCTCGGACTATATTGATTTTTGCTCTGGTGGGCGAGAGTGAACTCCCACAAAATGAATGACCAATAGAACAGAATATGGTATTTTGAGGTAGAGGGTTGATTAAGGGCAAGAGAGATTGGCCTCAACACTGAGGTGGTGGTGCAGCTCAACTACAGCATACGGTCCAGTTCAATCAGTAATTAATCCACTACACTCCCCACTGAAAAATGCATCCCCATCCTTTTATACAGTTTTAGAAAAAAGCTTTGTCAGCGGAATTTGTGCTTATTTTCGACACATTATGTTTGTGTTTATAGCAGCACAAATAGAAATGACAAATGAGTCCTTTAAAGGGGCACTATGTAGTTTTGGAGAAGAAGCTCTATCTCAGAATTTCAATTTTTACATTATTGTTGAGATAATAATACAAACTCACAAATAAATAAGGTCCCCAGAACACAACAAAGCAAACAGTATGAAATTGTGTTGTCCTTTAAGATCAGTTTGTTTATTCAGTTTATTCAGTCATGGTAACAAAGATGAAAGTCAATGAAGATCTTTCTCTGTCGATTAAGATTTCTTTCCCAAAACTAAATGGTGCACCTTTAAAAGCATCCTGAGCAGGAAATTAGCATCAGCAGTCACCAGGAAACACCAAAGAGTGACATATCACGCGGGAACACATTTGTTACATATACATGCATGGAAAACCAGCTACTTCAAAGCACAAGGCCATGCATTCACATGTTTTAATGCATATATGTAGCATCTTATACGCTATTCCAGGCTTTGATGAAAGAGAGGACACGTTGTTCACAGATTAAACCCTATTTTCTGCTGAAGTTGGAAGACATGTCCTTCTCACCAGTTAATCCCCTTGTTTTGTCTTTGTCTCTCTGAATGTTAACTGTATTTTTCCTCTTCCCTTTTCCACCTTTCCATTCCTATTTACTTCTATTCTCTCTCTTCTTCCAGGCCCAGCCATCCCAAACTAACACTTAGAGGATAGAGGAACACAATAGAGGAAACGTTGTGCATTCTTCAGAGCTGCAACACACCGATCGGTCCTGACACACACACACACACACACACACACACACACACACACACACACACACACACACAAACACCGCCTCACTCTGACATGGGTGAGGAGTAGCTGTACCCTCCACTCTACCAGCCAGCGACCCTGCTCGGATGCAAATACGAATGTCAGCTTCCTTTCTCCTCAAAGGCACCGTCAGCTCGGTGAAAGAGTGGGATCTTGAAATCAGGTAATTGTTTTTGGCGGATTGTTGTATTTACTTACTGTATCGAGTCAACCTAAGCCACTGGAAGGTGCACGCCAAGAAGGGACAAATACACACAGACACATGGAACATCTAATGGGTTTTGTTACAGTTCCTCTCTCAGATTGTATAAGTCTTTGTTTGCAGAACAATGAAATAACTCCGGTGAAAATTGGTGCTGAAGTGCTTCACAAAGGGATTATTTACAAACATACAGTGATGAAACTTCCGTTGCACAGGAGATGACAGAAACGGATTTTAGAGACAGGTCTCGCTTGCACATCCATCATTTTTTTGTAGGTGCTGGGTAACAATTTTCTGCAAAAAGTGTAAAAAAAATAATAAAAATCTGTGCTTTTTTTGGTTCAACTTTTCTCTGGATTCTAAGTAAATAAATCTCACTCATATAAATCTATTAATATAGTATAGGATTATTAAGAGTTTTACAGTTGATATGTTTGTATTCGTACCATGTTTCCATCCAAATGTATTGCAAATTCTAACTGAGTTTCAAGAAAATTATCAAAAGAACACCCATATGATACTTATTTCCATCCACCACCATTATGCGATTATTAGGATTTGGTTCAACGTGATAACCAGTAGGTGCCGCCAATTCTCCGATCATAAAAAAACATTATTTCGCTGCAGGAGAAGAGGGAGCAACAATATGGGATTAAAAGAGCATCAGTCGAACCTCACACAGTGGGAAACAACAGAAAAGACAATTGACATATGACAGTTCTGTTTGTTTTATGTGGTAATGTGTCTCTGTGGAGCGATGAGGAGACTGTTTTAACCTGCTGCTGTTTTTCATCTCTTGCGAGTCAGTCATGTGAGTGAAATGTTTGCTATGTCAGACCTTTGCTTGAAAAGGTGTTTCTGTCGGCCAGTGAGCGCATTAGCTCACCACGAGCAAGCTCAAAAAACTTGCCATCAACTGTTTCCATCAACCTTTATGAAGACCCACCCTTCCTGGTGTGCCTCATGGAAACTTATTTCAGAAACCACAATTATCGGGTTAATGGGGAGAGACGAGTAACTTTTTGATACAGTTTGACTTGTGCCATGAATATGATGGTTGTCAATTTGAAAGATAATTTTGCAAGTCAAGAAAGTTTTGTTTTAAAGTGTCATTTAGTTTTGTGTGAAACAGCTGAGTGAACTACATCGTCTTGCACCAACACCAACATTACCGTCACCTTCACGTTACTCTTTACTCATTACTCTGGTAAAAAGTAATACGATTAGGCTACTTATTACTTGGTATCAAACGTATTAAGTTATGTTACTTATTTTACTATTTTACTTTTACAAAGGTATCATCTCATAATTTACCCAGCAACAAGCTTCTTTAGATCTTGTCCTCTTAACGTCTCTCCACAATTGTGTCCTGCTTTGAAATCCAGCCAGCGTGCACGCTGCTTCATTGGCGGTAGACGCCTCCTTTCCAGCACCGGTGTTTTCAGACTGCTGAGTTGCTGTATCCGATGCTTCAGGAACTTACATGCTATATTTTTCGCAGTTGAAAGCGTTTTGCGACTTGCACAAAGTTTGCTACAGTCCACAGAGTTCTTTGCATGTTTGACTGAGACAAACATGCACTGAGACATTCCTCTCTCCATCAAACCTCCATCCTTCAGATTTTTGGCTAGTAGCCGACGTTACCTGCCCTGACCTGCCGCGCATGCACGTCATCGTAAGACAGCGTACCTAGGACAAGAACTGAATCGCATTCTGGCAACGCAGTAACTTTGTGTTTCTTAATATAGTAACTGTAATACAACTACTGTTTTTGAAAAAGTAATCCCTTACACTACTCGTTACTGGCGAAGTAATAACATAACAGTAATAGATCATTGAGCAAGGATTAAAAAAGGTGAAAATTACAACAAGTCTGGTTATAATGTCAACTGAAGCTCTCTAAAACACAGGACCGGCTCTACAGACAAGATGGGGTCACTTAACCATCTCTTGGGTTTGTAGTCTTTCTAATTACGTATTTTCCAGTCTTACACTTTATTAGTTTTGTGACAAACTGCAACTTCCTCGACTATAAAAATGATATTTTAAATTTACAACCATCATATGTGTATTTCATGGCAGGATTGAGATTGGATCAAGAAATGATTTGCCTCTCGTCGTTCACTACTGAACATATTTTTTCTTAATTAAAGTCTCATGGTGGGAAGGGGAGTCTCTCTGCCATCACAGCTAATACACACTCGTCATATATCAGTGTGGAAGAATTGAGAACAAGATAGCAGTGTGTGGGCACTTTTCAGATGAGAGATGAGAGAAAGAACTGCCGACAGTAAAACCAACAGTGAATTCCAGTCGAGTAGAAAACAGTCAAGAAATACAAAGTACCACCTTGTATATTGTCCTCAGGGGTGATCTCACACATAAACACAATGTTGGCGTGACATCAACACCTCTGGACTACATCTGCAATGTGATTCCAAAGTCTCTCTTTAAAAACTACCTTGAAAAAGTGGAAACAAATCAGTCGGTCTCCAAAGTCAATTATGTTTTAGTATGTGTCATCTTATTATGACAGTTTTCTCCCTATTTTATCACGCTGATTAGTTTTACATTCCAGACTTCATTAGGTTTAGCCCCTGAGTATATCTGCTGCTGCTGATGCTGCTCAATTATAACTTGGATTGACTTTATTCTCTGTGTTACCCCATCTGAAGGAAACGCAGTATTCAGACATTAGAGCAAATCTATCATGTGAATTATATCAAGTAAAAATGAATTAATGCTGTTTTGAAGAAGACACCAAACAAAATACACTAAAACAATCTCACTCTTTCTCTCTCTCTCTCTCTCACACACACACACACACACACACACACACACACACACACACACACACACACCTCCAACAGTGTTAATATCCCTGCAGCAGCACCAAAAGGCCGGCACGGTTATGCACAATTTGCTTCCATCCCACTAATAAACTGGATTAATATCATTTTCTCACACACAACCATGCTCCCCGTGTCAAATCAAACCATATATCACCTCATCAATTTATCTCCCCTGGCACTGCAGCAGACAGGTGATGAAGTTTGGGCTCACTCATAATCTTATTATTGCTGCACTTCCCTGCTCTGGACCAAGGCCAAAACACATATTACACAAATAAAACAAGAGACAGACAGACCGGGGGAGAGAGCAAGGTGCCTGCTCCAACCTCTGGCTCTCTCCTCGCAGGAAGCTCTGTCATTGAATGCCACTGACCAGGATGAAAGATAGTCCTTGACATTTATGTCCAAATCCAGTGGGAGCTAAATGAACATCATGGGCTCAAAATATTTGAGAAGGCTTTCAGCAGCTTTGGACCTATGGAGTCATAGGAGTGCCATAAAAAAGGATAAATCTGTAAAAGAAAAACTAAATACATGTGAAAATAAGAAGAGGGATAAATAAAAGGAAAATAGGTAAATTAAAGTTATGGACATAGAGAAAAGTGAATCAAGGAAAAATGAATAAATTAAAATGAGAAAATATAAAGTTAAATAAAAAGAATACATATATTTGAAAATAGAGACAAATAAATACATGCAATTGCTCTTTTAAATACAAAAGAATAATTATAATAAATTATTTTCATATTTGACTTTAAATTAATTGGTCTGTCTTGTCTGTTTTCAGCCCTTCAAGTCCCTCACCTATTGCTTTTGCTTTTCCCAATTGCTTTGGCTATCCCTTGAGGGGCCAAGCTGTCAATCAACTGTCTTTAGGCGGGTCTTCCTGCCCAGACTAATGCTGCAATCCATTACAAGTCAGAAGTCAATATTTCTGAGTCGGTATTCCCGACTTCCAATCTAAATGTGTCCCAGTGCATTTGCTTGGGGAAACACTGTATGGACACCTGCAGCAAACGGATGTTCGTTTGGAAAGTCTGTGAACTTCACGAGCCACTACAGCAGCTGATTTAACAGATTTAGGCACTTTAAAAGAGACAGGAGGAGTCGGCTCGTACTGCACGCATGCAAAGACATCTATCAAGCGTAAATCTACTGAATGGAAATGAAAATGGCGACTAAAAAGGTGTTGTTACAGCCCATTTCACAATACAAACACTACATAAAGAAGAAAGTCATTAAAAGATAAAAGGTAATTGTTCACTATGTGCACCACCATACCACTATCATGTCATTTGTATGTCGGTGAAGTTTGTTTGTGGATCTGGCTAGATGCCTTAAAGTTCAACCACTGTGTCATGGAGGGAACCTGTTGATGGTTGGTAGTTATTACTTCTTAGGTTGCGTTAAAGTAAAGCTAACCGGTGAGTGCACTGTGACCCAGACAGTACACCTTTATACTGTGTGTGTGTATATATATATAAAAGGGCATGTCAGGATTCTCCAAATACATGATTCTATTTCTCTTTCAATCCTAAGGTCAGTCATACTTTAGGGGGCATTTACTGCACGAAGGCCATATGGCAAGTTTAAACCATTTATTTAAAAATGTAATAGTATTTCACCTGTCAATTGGGAACAAACTAATAAACACAAAAACCAAAAGAAGAGTCAGGAGATGGCAGAGGGATACATAGTTGTGTTTTCTCACCTGCAAACCCACCAGGATTACTTTCCAGCATTCGGCGCAAGTGTTCTTGTTTTTCTTTGGACACAGACATGCTACATGCTCGTTATGATTTATTTACCATGTAGAATTGAAATTGTGACACCCCTATTATAAATGAACATTTGTGTCAGATTTATGAAGGGAGACCAACCCAACCTGAAGGGCTCACTACTTCCGGCACTGATATGTACCACTGGATATAAACTGTAATTGATATTCATGTAACTCAAAGAGTAGGCAGGGGTAAAGTAGTTAAGCATATAGCACACAACTCTAGTCAAAGTCTGCTTTCTCGTTAAACCCATAAGACGGATAAATGACTAGACTGCTGGACAGCAGAACGTTTACATTATGTTCTATAATATTCTGCTATCTAACTTACAGCAGACAGATGATAATATAATGATAATATAAATAGGGGTTAACAGTTTGTGTGTATGCTTATAATTGTATCAGTGTTGAATGAGTTATATGGCTGGAGTAGAGGGAACCCGACCTCGGGTATCATAAATGAAACATAAGGAAAGAGGGAGAAAAGATGGCGATCCTCAGTATCAGCACCTGAGAGAGGAAGAGTTAGCGGACGGCCATGCCCTAGGCCATGAAGAGGGTATGATTTTGAAAGTGTACACTTAAATGGAGACAGACGCACTTACCCATATATTGTAAGGCAAAACCAGCAATAGTAGAGGAGCAAGTGTAAACAACAGACAAATGAGAGGCAAAGACGGAGAGAAGACTAAACACATGACAGGGAATCACAGGGGAAGGCTGAGAGAAATAAAGGTGTGGGACAGGCCACCAATTACCACGGGTGTGAATTTACGGTTGCGTTTAGATGTCATCTGCTAAGGTTAGTGTTGCATTGCTGGCAGCGGTAGTCTGCCGGAGTGATCACAGCTCAATCAGCCCAGGCTCCAGCTGAGTGTCACTGCCAGGGCCCGGCGATTCGTTATGGCGCTCCTAATGGATATCTGGGCCGCACGGCGACCATAAATTACCATTACTCCTCCCTTTCCTCTCCTCTCATCCCTCTCATTCCCTATCTCTGCCCTCTCCTCTCTTCATCTTTTGTATTCTCTCCCATAGCTTTATCTCCTGAGCTTTTTTTTTCATTTGCTCTCCTCTCTCCTGCGCCCTGATTCGCTCTCTGGCTCTTCTTAGATAGTGCAGAGCAACAGTGGATTCATAGATCACCAAAGAAAAAAAGAAAGGAAGGCAAAGCGTTCAGATGGAAAGCCATTGTCTCTGTGTGTCTCCCAGGAGATTCTGCCATGCAGTTTATATGTTATAACTGGCCTGGAAGTGAGAGCAAGGTTTTTAGAAAGCAGGGATATGTACAGGTAAATCACATGAGCTCATCACTCCTGGGGGAAGTATACTGTGTGCTCATCAGAAAAGAATAAAGCCACATCCAAGCTTTACAGGTTCACTGTGGGAATATCAGCGTGTGTGTTTGTTGTCGCAGTAGGATTGCAGTATATTCGGTGCAGTAGGACACCGATAAAACCAATATATCACATCAAACGTAACAAACGTAACAAATGTGACACATGCAAATGTTTTATGAAACATGTACGCAAATGTGAAAAAAAAAAGACGCACACACAAGCCATGCACTGCGGGCGTCCCGAGCCCTGAGGACAATTCTGCTCCATTGCATGCGGGTCCTTAACCCAGCCGAGTGTGAATCATAGTCCAGCAGTCAGGTCCGTTAACCCTCTGTGAGTCTCCCCGTACCATCCGTTCAGACAGACAGAGTGTGTGCTTCAGCTTTGCTCTATATTTAGCTTCTTCATGTCCCGGGGCAGTTCAGGCCAGATGAGAGGTGGCGTCGCCTTACTCAGCTCAAATTATGTACATTAATGCATGAATTTACAGCTACAGTCGACTGATAAACAAATTCTCATTCTTATAAATATCACATTTCCTGACATTTCTAATTTGTAGTTTGAATAATAATGATTCGGAGCATGCTAATGAGGACACGGCTGCAAATGCTGTATTTCTAAAATCCGGCCCAGTCATTCTAAAATGCCGTTATACCTGAAAGGTTGATACGATCATCCATCCTCTCAACTGAAAGGTTGATCCAATCAGTATTCAGTAGTGACACCACACTTAGTCACAGAGTGAGTCTACTCCTTTACTTGGAAAAGTGCCTGTAGTAAAATATGTGTGAATAAAAGGCAGCAGTTTTACCTGCAGATTCACTCGAGTAAAGCAAATCGATGATTCTTCTGTGTGGATCTGACTGCATCATCCCACACGTAGTCCAGAGGTCTTGCTGAATCAGAATGTCAGTCAGGGTGACAGAGGCAGTCACATTTACATGCAGCGAGGCCGGCATCCGTACACAGCGCTGAGTCACGATTACATGCCCCTGAAGAGGTATTGTTCATTCTGTCTAGTTGGAAAACATCTCTCCAGGGATGTGACCTTAGCTGCTGACAAAGACTCTGACCTTTGCATCATATTGTCTGTTAACACAACACATACTGCTCGGTTGTACAACGTTACAGCACTAAAGACAAATACTCTATAGCTACCTTTAGCAGCAATTCACAGGAGCGGGGTGTTCAGAATGTAAATGCACTGCTCTTGCTTTCTTTCTTTGTCTCAGTCTCTGAAGTCTTGTCTACATGAATACAGAGATATTGGCGGAAAAGGAACAATTTCCTCTGCCTGAGAGAAAATGCCCTCTAATGACGTATTTCCCAAAACTCGAGTTTCTGTGTCTGCGTAGACATGTAAAACACAGCGCTTGGGAAACATCATCACCTGGATTCACGCATACCATTGTTGTTTTGTGTAATGAGCATGTGCCCGAGGTCTAAGGTCTATGTTAGCACTGTTAGGTCTAATTACAAGTTTACAACTTAAAGGGGCTCTATGTAACAATATGTAGACATTTATTAATCACTTTTTTATTGGCCATATGTGAGCGGATTGTAATGTGATGTGAAAAATGTGTTTTCTTATACTGTCCACTGCTGCAGCACTCTATTCCCCTTCTCTCTGAAACACTCTGTTTTAGCTCCTGTCTCTTTAAGGCCCCTCCCACAAATACTCAGTCTTCTCTGATTGGTCAGCTCACACACGCATGACCCAACAGCACTAACAACAACAGAGCAGTTGTGCAAAATCAATTCTTACCTGCCAAACTATCCGCTAGGCATAAGTTATGCAAATGTGTGACATGGTGACGCAGTGCGATGTCACAAAGTCACAGAATTAAAGGCAGGACTACTGACGAGGTGTTTCAGGAGCAGTATTTTTTGTGGGAGAGAGGAGCTTCTGTTGGTGCAGACCTTTTTGACTTTCAAGACCTTTTACATTCACAGGAACATCTACGTGTCTACAGACTGAAAGAGAGTAAAATTAGGGAAAAAGCATGACAGGTCTCTTTTAAGGACACGACATCTTACACGTTCTCGAGTGCCTCGTTTCAGTGCCTCTCTCCGCTCCATTAACAGAGAGCAACAGTAGCTGAAGTAAGTTTAGAAATGGAGTCCACTAACAAAACACAGAAGTTTCATAGAGCCCCTTTAACTTAGTAGTTTGACCAGTTTTATTTAAATAGAATAAGATCACAACACATTCTTCCTCAGTGTTTAATGAACTGCTGATGTCGACTTTATTGCTACCTACTGGTCGTGTGTACAAAGATGTTTTATACATTTTGATATTTGGACAACATCATAATATCAGTTTAAAAAAATATTTTGGCCCAAATCTCTCTCTGTACATCACCTGCCCACTAGGTGTCCTCACCCCTCCATATTACCTATTACCAGCCAACACAGCTGTTTCCTGCCAGCCCTCTAAGGGACTAACACAAAAAGCGAGCAGACACTGTGAGGATTAATTGCACACCCCTGATTCATTTTAGAATCAGGCCAAATGTCAGTCAGATCAGTTGTCATTTGAGATGCACTTTGAGACCTGATTAATTTCTCAAACGATCAACAATGTGGTCAGATATCTGTCAGAAATACGGGTCGGCTATTTCACAGTTTGAGCGGCTCCATGGTCAGATATCCTGCGTGGCTGCTGTCAAAAAATGTTTTTAAACCATAGTGAGCCTGCTTAATAATATTATTGTGACATTTTACATGATGTACCTGAAAATATTGAGACTGCTGTCGCATAAACTGAGCTCACCATATTGTCTGCAGCTCCCGGCCATCTGCGGCTCCATTTTATTCTATTTTTTGTGCATGAAGTGACACTGCCTCGCTCTCTTTTTGTCAACATTGATGAGGACGCAGCTGTCTCATTTGAATATGCTTTATTGGAAATGTCAATGAACAAACCCAATGAACAAAACGTGAAGTGTGAGTTAACACAAAGATTAATAAAACCAGCAGCGTCTGCCCAACTTGAGGTTGACGGATAAACACAGTTTGAGGGGTGAGTGTGGGCATGCAGTATCAGCTTGTTTGAGGTTTTGTTGCATTTAAAAAATGACTTTGTTATTTTTATGAAGCATTTGGACAGAAAATGCAGCTGTGGAGAGGAGGAGACTGTGAAGCATATCACTGACTGTGAGGGGCAGAGGAGACTGTATTCAGACAACTGTCAGAAGTTAGAATAACAGGCTTCTCTTTGAAATGTATATTTGGTGGTGATGACAGGAAAATCACCATGTCCTCTCCTGCACTGTACATCATCCAGCTGGTCTTTCATTTATTTTAAATCAGCTCAGCTTTCCCTGATATGTGTGCAATGAACTATTTGGTTTCTGGATGTCACATCATTTTTGGCATGTTGCAATGAGGCATACATCTTCTCACTTAACTTTGAAGCTTTGCTTTAAAATATCACTACGGTTTCAATTAGTGTTCTTCAAGTGTAACATCAGCCAATCCCGCATAAGTTGCTAATTACAGTGCTGCACATACAATCAGACATCTGCCATGTCCTGGAACCTGCCTCACCAAGCAGAATTAAACCGTTAGCTGCATAAACACACTTAATAAAACAAAGAAACAAGAAGCAACAAACCTGCCAAGTGTGAAGTAGATCAGGTGAGTGGCTCTCAAGGTATGTGAGTAACAGTCAGACAGACAGACAGAGATTCCTTGCTTTATAGTTAGATGTAATAACTCCTGGAATGCAGTCAACATCAATAGACTGTAAACAAATGCGGAAGCGTATTCAAGAGTTGAATGTGCTTTAAGACAACACATTAGACCACAGTAGCTGCCATTCTGCTGCTAATGTTGTCCCATTACCATATATCAGCTCGCTGTCTGCTGATTGCAAATGTAATGCCCTTCAAGTGACAAGCTAACACGCTGATATAAATCAGGAAATCCACACTGTAAGAGAAATCGTTACTCACCGCTGACTGGGGGAGTGACGTCCCTTCTCGCTCGCTCATCGCTGCAGAATCGAGGTTTATGGGAGTGATGTGGCAGGCAGGTGCTCAGGGGCCCGTCCCATGTGGCCTATGATTGATTGTCAGCTTCCAGTTCTCACCTGTACAGCCTGCAAAGATCCTGGTAGATAAGCATATTCAGGGCTGCCTGTCTTGACCTTTGCACAGTAATTAAGGGACTGCAGCTCGCTGAAAAGAGCTGAGTACTCATGTGCTGCACGATGCTGCACTGGACCTCAGCGAGTTGTCCACCTCACTGCCAGAAATCAGGCTTTTGAGTTCTGTGTGTGGTCAGTAGGATTGCAAACACTCACTTAGGCTCAATAAATATACTGTAGATGGATCCACTATGCTATTGTTGAATAAAATCAAAGATAGTATTCCCTGTGTGATGAGAATTGATCTCCTTTCTCCAGTTCTAAATTAACGCAGAATTATTTTAACACCCTGTGTGAATCTGAAACTTCTAGTAGCAATCCCTGAGACACACACAAAGAGAAGAATGACTAATTTTCCTGGAGAAGAGACTCTGCAGAGAAACGTCTTCTCTTCGTTTGCTCTGACAGCCGTGACCCCTCCAGTGCTGCATGAGCTTAATCAGTGTGTTTAACACTCACTCACTGTCTGGCTGTGACCTTATACGTGGGACATCTGACAAACTAAGCAAGTGAATTGGAACAGTCTCCTAAATTGGAACTTACTTTTCTTAAAGAGAAAATATAAGTGGCACTCTTCAAACTCTGTCTGCTAAGCCACCTCAAAAAACTTCCAGAATTATCTCGGCCCTGCCGACTCTCTGGCCAAAGTTTTCAAGTTTTTAAAGTCGAGCTGCAGTGTGATTGGCAAATGTTTGAGGGGCATGATAAATATATCAACAAGCAGCATTACAAATGAACATTTTATAAGGCTTGAGACACCTGTGGGGAAAGCAAACAGGATTTCCAGAGTGTATGTTTGCCTGAAGGTAAGAAGGAATAGTTTAAACCTTACCTTTGATGAAAATGTCCAAAGGTTTGTGCTGAAATCTCCTTGAAACTCCGGCCCCAATACATTCTTAACACCCAGACTGCTCTCTCCATTTTATAAATCCCATCTTAACCTCAACTATTCTGCTTCCTCACTTTACTTTAACCTTACTTTAACCTGAACCCAACTAATTACTCGTCTGACCTTAAAGCGACCTTCAGTAATTACTGAAATAATTAGTGACTGATGCATTCCCTCATTATGTTTTAAGAGTCTTCCACAGGTTTCCTCTGAGAGGCTGAACAAGTGTGCCACCGAGCTAATTGCCCCGACGTGGAGAAACGACGAGTTAAGCAAAGCAGGTGATTAAAGCAGAACATAAAATTGTTAAACTGCTTGATGTCTTTGGTCGATCGAATTGCTGCACATTCAACTAAATTAAAGCCTTCTGCTCCAGCATCAATAAAAGTGGTCGTTACCGATGGAATAATAGAAGAAACTGGTTAATTAAGATTACTGTAACGGAACTTACAACAAAGAGAAATCTAACAGTCATTGTGCTGTAACATATCAAGTCCATCAATGCCTGCTACTTAGATGAAACAACAACAATAGAAGGCCACAGCAATGAGTCCCACATCCGGAAATAAGTTTTATATGCCCTTCCAGTTTCCTCGTCTCAAAGTCAATGGGTTTTTTGAATGGCTTTTCATTAAGATGTTTGAAATAAGGTGTGTGGTTAACACAAGCTTTAGAGATTATCACATTTTCTTCTACGACAGATTACACCAGGTTTGAATTCTAGTGTTTACGTGTCTTAAAAAAGGCGGTTGCTAACAAAATTGCTAAATGAGAATGCAGAACTTGTTGGGAACACGGAGACTCATCTACTCACTAGTCCGTGAGTGTAGTTGAAAACTATTCTAACTCTAACTTTAAAAATTGTAGATTGATCAGTTTATAGTAAAATGAGTATAGTGTGGTCGGACAACTGGATGTGGTGACATGCGCTTAGGTTAGCCTACATTGGTACGTCAACCCCCCACAATTAGCACTGCTGGGCTGTCTGCAAGGAAGGTGTTAAATAAAAACAAATAAATAAATCAGCTTAAATAATTGCATACTATTGTTTGTGTTAATTTACTACCATCAGAGGAGAATAAGCATACTACACATGCTGAGAAAATCCTACTCTGGTTTTGACGTATGATGAAGGCTTGAAGCCACCTACCGCCCTGGCATGCTTGTTTACGCATTTTGAAATAATTAATTTTTTTGTGTTTTCATAAAATGTCAATTGTATGGACAATGTATTTATCACAAAATATCCATTTAGAAAGCTATTCATATACTTGTGGTTAAGGCCTAAGTCCAGCATGTTTTGGCCTGATAGTCGGACCGCTACCAACCTCTGATCAGTTACCTGGTTGACCAATTACGGCCAGCTGTTCCAAAATGATCCATCGAGCTGATAAGCTTGGGCCACTCTTAATGCCTGGACACCACCATTAATTCATTATAATGGCATCTGCACGATCAGAAGAGGTGAAGTTAAACCATACTGACATTTGACAGGACGCAGAGCCAACATTCTCTTTTATCTGACCTCCTCAGTTTCAACTGTTCCACCAGAGAGCGATGGTTTGCAGACAGAATGTCAAAATGTCTTTTGATAAAAATAGCCCTGGGCTCGCCTGAAATCACTCCCTTGTTCACTCTTCCACATAAAGTAACCATTCAATAGTTTACTTTATAATGAGCAGTATATCGAGATTTTGGATATTTCGGACAGAATAGTTATTTTGTATGATCACTGACAGCTGCCCAGGTGCACAACAGTAGTTTTCAGATCTTTGAATGCAACAATTTGTATTGAAAGATTGTAAGCAAAAAGTTGTGCACATGCCATAGGACTACTTTTTTTTTTTTTTATCGGTATCCAAGAAGTAAAGCTAAAGAAGACCGATAATATGGCCATTTTTGGTGATGTCTGCATATCAAAGGCTATTTAAAAAAACACTACCAAAATATTAATTAATAATTATTATACTTTATGACTCTTTGTAACAGCGACCTCTGACATTGACTATGATATACATCAGGAAACCAAAAGATCCTTCCTGCTTCATTTACTATTTAATTTGACCATATTAAATCACTAAATACAGATATAAAGACAGAAAAAAGAGAATGTAACACATTTAAGAAAGACCATCAACAACAAACATGTGATCTAAGGTTACAGTCAGTGCCACCTAATATAGAGTCACTGTCCAACCTTCACTTTAAAGCACCAGTTTATTTGTTGGCTCTATTTGAAGTGGACTGTTGGGCTGTGATTCACTGAAAACAGGAAGGATGCATCCCGCTGGGTTATTTTTGTCCGAACTTGAGCAGCAAATGGATTCACCCACTTCTTTCTAGAAACAAGCTGATCTGAGGTGGGGTGAATATTGTTGTGGGCATTTTTCTTTCCATGTCTGTTGTTTGTCTACATCTGTGTGACTGGGTGGAAAGCTGAATGTGATAGCCAGCCAGCTGGGGGTGTTGACCTTGGAGGAGGAGGGCTACCTTCTGGCAACAGATCTGCTTCCTGCATTGATTTTTATTTTCATGGCTGGGTTATTTGGGTTTCTGCCCTCGAGTCGCAGCTCGGCTGCCACCAAGGTCAGCTGGGGAGACAAGGAATCTGTTTTTGTCTCCATCAGTTTCACGCTGTAAGTAGATATAGATGTGTTGTCTGAATCTTTTTATCTGTCTGCTCCATCTGCTGTTACCTCCTCAAGCTTTATATTTTTTTTCTTATGGAAGAAAAAGAGTAAAATAAAGTTTACATCACACTTAATACTTTCCATAAAACATATTTCTGACCACTGAAGATCTCATACACATATAGTTATAGTTTTTTTAAGTAAAAAGAGATTTGATGATCTTAGGATATGAAAGAAGCTGTAAGCGTTATATTCTTATCAAAACAAGTGTTAAAAATCTCTATATTCCAACAGTAATCACTGTTTTTGAGTGATTGGTCAGTAACCCATGTCGGTGGATCAGGATCCTCCTGTTTACCAACAGGCCAAGCGATTAAAAAAAGGCTTGACGTCAGACAAGGAATAGTTTGGTACATAAAGCTTGAAACATTTTTAAAAGTGAAGTCGTGCAAGTGTGATGAATTAGAGAGGAGGGAGGGGATTCTTACTGCAAAATGGATCGGAAGTTAGCTAAAACGACGACAATGCTTACAGCATTTTATCATGGATGCCATAGGTAGGAAAAAATGACTATACAGATGGAATAACCAAGAAGAAATGACTTACTCCTGGTTGGATAATCATTTTGCTTAAAAAAGATTTAACATGGTAATCGGTGAGCTTTAGAGGTGCTGGTACAGCAGGTGGATTCTGTTACCTTTGAACAGATCCAGGCTAGTTGTTTCCTCCTCGCTTTTATGCTAGGCTAACCTTAGATAACTGGCAGCTAAAAGTGCAGAGGAGAGAGGAGTAACTCAGCAGGATACTTCCTAGTTCATGACTTAAATCATATTGTAATCATTTAAATCATTCTTTGTTTGGTAATCAAAAGAGTGGCACCACTTAGAAAAAACTGCAGGTATCTCAAGCCAGGCAAACGCAGCCAGCTAAAAAGAAATAGCCAACCACGTTTAACCAAATGGCTCTGTGGATTTAACAATATAATGGTGGTTAAGTAAAATTGGTTTCATGGAGCTGAAGCTTGGGGCATTTCCTGCCAACATTTTGTTGAAAGAGTTGGTCAAACAAAACCTTTAATTTATTGGGACTTAACCTTTTTTCAATGTAAAACCACTTTTATATTACCTGCTAGTTAAAAGTTATATGTGAGTTTACAAGTAATGCGCCACTGCAGTTCTGGTGGTTTGTCTACTTTCATATTTACCAGACAGTGAAGAGAATCTTATGGGTTTTCTCATCTAACTCTCATCAAGAAAGCAAATAAGCACATTCCACAAAATGTCGATCTATACCCAGTGTTATTCTGAAAGTGAACATTATGACATTATGTGATTTATTATGTCTCGTGACAAGGTGCATCTTTAAGCTTCCAAGAAGCAGATGCACTGGGAACAACATTCTGTGATGAATACCAAGAATGTAAACAACTGGATTTGATTTCAAGGCTCGGGGCAATGCATGCTCCACCTGATCAATAGAACGGATTTATTATTCAAAGTTCTCAGTCGTTTTCCCCGAGTATCGCTCATGCAGGATTCACAGAGAGCAAGAGGACGAGGAGGTAATGATACAGAGGAGATTCATGCAGCCCTTTCTGTATTCAAACAGGCACTTAAATACCTAGTATTGTGTTACCCATAATCTGGTCTTGAAAACACTCACTCATGGCACTAAGTGCCACCTAGAAAATTAAACAGCCTGATTTCATGATTACAGTAAAAGTTCAGAGGTAAACCTTCCTCCAGTTTTCAGAAATGAGAGACACGTGAATGAGACAGTGCCCCTTGTTCTGTCTTAATTTGCACACAGACTCAAAGACAGGACAAAGTGCTTTGAGAAATTATGCAGAAGCCTTTTGATTTACAACATACAGGCCTCTGTCAACATGGGAATTAGCTGCAGCTGGTGCAGACCCAGAGTCTACATTTAGAAAAGTGATGGATGAGGAAACTACAGAACAACATATGATTTGATCCTACAGCTGGCACGCCTGACGACGGCACAGTCTATCACAGGATGAATGTATACATCTTGGGTATCCAATCAAATCCCAAGGATGATGAACTGACCTCCTTCCCGCCATATCTCACAAACGGGGATCATAACTCTCAATAATGTCAACTGGATGGTCTGACAGTGGAGAAGCTGACCTACCTTTGACCCACTTCCTCCAAGAATCGCCAACATCAGCCACAACAGGCAAGATGTCCCCATCCCCCCATCCTGCTCCCCTTCCCTGCGCTCTGTCCAGTTAGGTCTAACCTCCATTTTCCACCTGAATAAAAGCTGCCTCGGGCCCAGGGAGCGGGGCTAAGAAAAGATCAAAGAACATGCTGCACCAGCATGCAAAGCTTGACCGCAGAAAAAGACACTGAAAGATGAGTCTCTGGCCGGCAGGTTCTTTCACACACCTCAAGACGCTGGAGAGATAATAGCCCAGGCCAGCTGAAAGTAATTGCACTAGATGTAAAATGAAAACATTCAGAAACAAAAGGTATATTTATCTCAATTATCACCTTTAGAAGGTAGAATTTGACATTTGAAAGGCACTTTAAAGGAGACCTATTATGCTTTCTTGTTTTCTTCCTTTCCTTCTGTGTTTTTTATATGTTCTTCTTAACTGATCTTAAAAGTTAAAAATGTCAAACTCTGCAACAACAGAAGCTGCTCTCTCCCACAGAAACACTGCTCCTGAAACACCTCGTCAGTAGTCCCGCCGTTAATTCCGTGACTTTGTGACATCAAACTACGTCAGGGAGTCACACATCTGCACAACTGTATAGCCGCTAGTTTGGCACATAAGAATTGATTTTGCACAGCTGCTCTGTTGTTGTAAGTGGTGCTGAGTCAGGCATGTGTGAGCTGACCAATGAAAGGGGACTGAGTATTCGGCCTTAAAGGAGCACTATATAGTTTTGGGGTAGACATTTTAATCAGAAGATAAAGATCCCCACTGACTGATTTTTTTTATGCATGAAAATGTGTTCTAGTAGTAACCAAAAATAAAATTATGAACCTGAAAATATACATAATATGTCTCCTGTAAATGTGCACAGCATGTACGGAGCACACATGTATCACATAGAGAAATGTATTGGGCTACATGCCATGTCCAATTTCAACCTCTCTCTCATTCTACACTTTTTAAATCGCTTATTGATTCATGTTCTCTTTAGTAACAGAATCAGTCAAAACACAGTTGCCAAAGGACATAATCAATAGGTTTTACACAATGTATATTATAAGCTGAAGTTTCATTGACTTACAATTGACCTTTTCAACAATAGTATCTCCTTTCCTCATTTTCTAACCGACTCATTCTGTTCAGGGTTGTGTGGGCCGGACAAGACAATCTATTTTGACAAATTATTTAGCATCTTTGTATGTTTGTGTTTACAATAGGTGTGTGAGGGGGCAGGGAGGTAAAGTGACACATTGCTGACTGAAGCACAACAGCAAATGATGTTGCTTCAATAATTAATACGGGCCTAAACCTTCAGTCTGTCCCCCAAGAGCTCTTTGTAATGTGTCTCTCTTCAAGCTGTCCTTCCGACTGTCACACACACACACTCACTGCCACTCCTTTTTCTGTTCTTCAGTCTTTTATTCTTAATGAGGCATACATAATACTGAATATAAACGGATCTATGCGTCCATCATCACGCATGGGTGCATATGCTCAAAATGTATATACGGTTCATGGGTGTGCACATATGCACAATGCATCTCACATATTATGCATGCCCATATATCACCCTAAGTACGCATGCTTCTGCACATGCCTCCACACACACTGCTGTCATCCAATGAAAACACTGCCAGAGTCGGAGGTCGTCACACTCTTATTGACATTTGGAGTTTGGCTGGAGGTGACTTGCACTGCTGCTCCTGAGAGACATCAGCTGAGCTGGATCAGCTATCTGAGGCTGTTTAAAGGGGGATCAGTCTTTCCCTACAGGCAGTCACTGACAGTGGTGCAACATAAACATGCTGCCATCTAGTGGACACAGGTTAGCAAGCACAGCTGCCATTTGTAAAGGTGCAGAAATCAGATAGTTAAAGTATAATGCAATTTAACAATGCCACAGTATCCCTCAGGTCACATGTACAGCTACTACTTTGCAATAAGGCAAATCTTGGTTAACACATTTTAGCCAATATTTCATGATATAGACTTTTTAAACTTCTTTTCCCAATCATTTAATCAAGTTTCCTGATACTGTAGCTCAATTTGTCAAAACTCCACAAATCTCTTGCAAAATGAAACACTGCAAAACAATGTTCTCTCGCGTCAAGACAGATTTTTCCCACCAGAACAAATACACACAGCTATCATATGAATATCTCCTACAGAGCATCTATTTAAACACTGTTGTGGTGAATCAAAAATACTGTCATAATACTGTTGATATGTTTCGGCTTCATGAGACCATGTTACATAGTCAAATGTATAAAATAAAATTGAATAGAATTTGTTTCTTCTTCTCTCCTTTTCTAAACTTCAGGTTTTTGTTTGTTCCGAAATAATTTGAAATCTTATGGTTCATACAGTATACAGACTCTTGCAATATTGTAATACAATACTGTAAATATATCTCACTGTATAAAAATTGCTTTGACACAATCGTATCAGAATTTGGTACATTTGTCTATTCAGTGAGCGCAAACGGCATCCCAGAGCCAGACCGTAAACTTATATGGCAATATTGTTAGAGTTCAAACCAAAGGTGTAAAGATTTCATTCAAAATATTGGATCACGTACCTTCTACTCCTCCTCTGCCTTCTCCTCCCCTTGCTCTCAGTCTTCCTCTGTATCCTCAATCCTGCTCCTTTTTTATAATAAAAATAGGGCTGTTTTTTTACTAACTAATAATGAATTTACTAACGTTTGAAGGAATATAAAACATATGGATGATTCCAAAAGAACAAAAAAATATCTAATTGTATTTTACAATATGACATACAGTTCCCATACCATCAAATTCTGAGGTGCTTTACATAAATATCAAAATCAAAACAAATCACACAATGAGAAATGGTATTTGACATAATCACTATTACTCTTTAAGGCATTGTACAATAACAAACAGGACAGGTTTAGTCATCAACTGCATGAAATCCTGCAAAATGTGTTTGCATGTCGCCAACAGATGGCGCTACAACAACATGATATATTTAATAGGCCATAATGCAGTGACCATGAGTCTGATTCACTTAAAATGTGCCACCATTCTTTTCTGTACAAACACTTACATGCCTGATAGTATATGAGATAAAAAGGTTAGATTAACTCGATGAATGGTTTCTTTAACAACCAGTGGTGAGGAAGCTACTTTGAAAGCATGCAGGCTACAAACTACCTCGCACTGGAAGAAGGTGAGCAATAACAAAGCTGCACCAGGGAGAGATGTAGTTGGGTTAACTAAAGCTATAAGAAACAAACATTCAAACTACTACATAAAAGAATAGATAAAATCATTGACAATTACATGATATAATTAAATGACAGCCATATAATGATAACAAATATAGCACCGAAAACTCAAGTTTATTGCAAAAAGGTGCCCACTTTTTTCACAGGTATTACACACACCCTAAATTAAAATACCCCACTCTTCGTGGGAAGTGCAAAGAATGTCAGCTTTGAATTACAGTAAAGAGAAGCAATGATTAAATAAAAGAAATGTTTAAAAAAAAATGGCATACATTTGTGTGTCGTTTTAGTGGTTTTAAAAAAAGGAATTTAACTACTTGAATCACTTTGCAGTTAAACTGCCAGCAAGTTACTGCAAAAGGCAGTTAAAATACCAGTTTAGTTACATGTGGTTCAGCACTCCCCAATACTGTTACCAACAATGAAAAACATCCATTCAGCCATTATTCTAACAGCAAGCTTTGGGCGAGTGACATGAAGCTTGAGAATACCCCATATCAGCACTTTAACTGGACTCAATTCAAAGTCTGAGGTAGAAAACACTTTTTGCTGTGAAAAGTGCAGTAGAGAGGTTGTTGAAGTTGGAATAGGTCAGTCTATTTCTCAGTCCACAGCTTTCTCTGAGATGCAGAGTAAAGTGTCTGTTTTCACATTTTCTGCTCTGCTGCAGTCACAGTTATCAAACCTTATTGCTGAGGTAAAGTGATACATGGCCTACAGTCTACGCCCTTGTTGTCAGTAATATGAGCGTGGATTGCAACAAAGATTTGCTGTTGTTCAACTCAGTGACTGTGCTGTTCTGGCCAATCATTTAGCGCACACATTTCTACAGTAGACAATCGAATATGTAGGTCTAACATATTGAATTAAACAGAAATTCACAGTTTAGGTTTACGTCGCTGCTCATATTGATGTATTTAAAGCTGCTGTAAGTATTATGGTAAGTGTTAAATAGCTCCATATTGCAACAGATATCACTGTTAACAGTGTTTGGTGAGGTCAACTCATGACTCCCCTCCCTCACTCATGCAGCGAAGGAGAAAATACATTTTGTGTTGTGCCCACTTTATCCAATCAGGACAGAGAACTCCAACACTTACAGCAGCCATCTTTTCCTTGTTTATTTGAATATTTGAATATATTCTTCCTCCAGAGTAGCTGCAGAGTTAGTGTAATACTATATATATACATTTTAGTAGGAAAACATTTAGTAAGCACTTTAAACATGGTACATTAACATGAATGTGTACATTTTTTGTTGGGGAGGCCGCAATAGAAGCACAACCCTACTCCAGCAGTCTGGTACTTTGCCTCCAAACTGAAGATGGTCCAGTTTGATTCCCAAATATGCAGCCATCAGCTGCATGAAAAAGCAACACTCGAACTTGAGTGGAAACTCAATTCGCACTCGGTACACTGACTTGTAATGGGCTGAATAGTGTCTCCGTCAGTCCCACTCTTAACTGCCTTAATCGCTTGTATTTGCACACAACGATGTTGGTGAAACTGGATCATGGTTTATTTAGACAATGGCTTTTGCTTTTCCCTGGTTTGTCCTCCAGCTGCTTTGCCTTGACTCTGTAATTTAGCCTTATCTGTTGCGAAAGTAACCGCTCACTGCTGTAGCTGCCATTAACCAGCTAGTCTATCCGACATTACAGCTCATAGTTTTGTTACAGAAAGGGGGATTTTTATTAAAGACAGTGGTGTTGAGACAAAATACCAATTCCTGTAAAATGTCGCTTTAATACAACAATGCAATTCATTTGCTACAAACTGCAAAGCAGGTCATTAGTTAATAGTATTGATACTGTGCAGGATGACTGTTTCAGCTTGTGTCCTGCACTTATAGCACACATACAGCAGAGGGTGGTAGAAGCCTATGTAGAGAGGAAGCCCCAGTGCAGATACTATTACAGACCTGTTTCACGTTGAGTCAGTGACAACATTTCTTAACTTTTATAAAAAATATCTATTATGATTTTCTTTGAACAGTGTTTTCTAAAGATTTCCTTTAATACATTTTCTGAAGTGTGTTTGTTGGTGGTCGCCCATTCACTAAAGTCAATGCAGAGGTTGCTTATTCATGTAGTTTTTGTGGTCAACACTGAGGAAACTGCATGAGAATTTGAAAATGCTAAGTGTTTATTGTGTAACTGTACACCAAGTCATAATGACACACAATACGACAATAGCCGAAAATAAGTGAAAACTCCTGTTAAACCTGTCTGCATCCACTTGGAGGTCTGCTCCACCCATGGGAGTCAGTGTGTTGCCTACTGTAAGTACGTTGTAACTGTCAGACCCGATCACATCAACTTCCCACAGTGAAACCTATCATCAAGCATATATTATATTACACAGGCACATACCTCGCCTCCGTAGTTCAAGCAACACGCACGCGCACGGGGAAACACACCAAAATAAAAATGTTAATACGCACGCAACAGTGTCATGCATGCTGACACTGGCACACGCCAACAGAAAAATCTTGGCTTGGCTAATGGAGTAAAGGAACCAGCGCTCCCAGTGATGTCAACAGGCCAACACACACATACCCCCTTCCCCCCCTCTCTCTCTCTCTACCTCTCTCTCTCAGTGGGGACTGACTCTCTTCTATTTAATCTCTTTTCCTTTTGACACCTTCCTGCCAGAAGACACTGAACACGATACGAGCTTGAAGACTGGTCTGTTTCTCCAAAACGTTGCTCGGCTTACAGCGCCCTCGGAAGCGGCACTGCAGACATGGCTGACCAAGTGGCATCGAGCACTGGATGCATGTGTGGAATACATGCTGACCATTAAAACAGAAACAGGAAATTACATCATCACTGGCCGTGCTTGTTGATGTTCTATGATGCTCAGGCATAGAAAGAGGGGGCTGCAGAGGCAGAGTGGTGTATGAGTGTGTGTGAGTGTGTATATGTGGAGGGTTGGGGAGAGGGCAGCGCGGTCACAGGTGACTGTCATGTTTAATAATGATTATCACCACGCACCTGCGCCCCCACACTAATTAACTGGACGCATATGCAAATGAGTCCGGGGATTTAAAAAAAAAAAACAGCTCGTGGAGTGGCAGTGAGCGGTTGTTCAGCTGCTGGATTTGATTAGGGTAATGAACGGTCAGCGATGGAGGCACCGGTGGTGGTAAAAGGAGGAGAGATAAAGGAAAAGGAGGATATTAGGGTGAGAGGGGAGGAAGGAAGGAGTATTAGAAAGAGAGGGAGGAGGAGGAGGAGGAGAGAGAGATATCACCGAGGTAACATAATGGGAACAGGTGGACGAGTGGCCTGTTGACTGAGGGAATAAGAGGAGGGGTGGAGGAGGAGGGGGATGTTGTGTTTGTGTGTTTTAGTGCGAGCAATCCAGGGCCACAAAGTCTACAGCGTGTAAGAAAGCTCAAGGATTTTACAGCATAAACACTCAAATCGTTCCATTATTTATCGCAATTATGCATTCAGATTAAGGGGAAGGGACAAAATGGTGCTTGTGAGAGCTGAGATTTGTGGTCCGCATTGACTGTCAGATGCCTCTCCTCCCATTTTGCATTGTAGCCCAGACTCTCTCCGCTACGGCTTCAATTCACTGTGGAGTGCGAAGAAAGAAAGAAGAGGGAGCGCCTTTGAACCTCATTCATTTATTCCAATGCATTCCAAACACGCATTCTATATCTCCATACTGTGATCCGGGCCGTGCATGCATATACACCTACCTCTAACAAAGCAAATTGCGGTTCATCCAACTCGATGGCCCCAATCTCAGTCGGGGGAGGCAGGCTCGTCACTCACACAGATAAGGGTGAATTAGGGTCTCGCTCTGGGTTTTACATTTCAATTTAGCCTCCGGCTTCAGAGCCATTAGGGGCCTAATCTAAAGCTTGGTCCGCAGGGTTCTCTTTCTCTACCAATTGCAATATTGTTTTATTAACTTTCCAGTATGCCGGGATGAAACTCCAACAGATTCATTACTCCACATTAAGTTCATATTAGGGTTATTTGTGATAGCAAGACCTCTTATTTAAGAATGTGCAAGTAGTCAATGTGTTTGTAATGCAGTGTTGCTGTATCACCAGCTGGTTCATTTGGGCGAGTAGAACAGGGAGTGTGAGTGTAATTGCAAGTTGATAATGTGCCTGGGCATGCAGAATGACCAAGACGGCTCTTGCCAGCAGAGCGTGGAGGAGGGAGGGAACATTGTGCAGGTGCAAAGTCAAAAGGGGACTGTAACTCTCTTAAGCTAACTCCGGGGATCGGGCTGTGTTGCAGATTGTGCATAATACCAAGATAAATTATTTTTAGCTTGACTCTCGTGTGTGTTTGCAGAATATTTGAGGAAAATCTGTAAAATCTTCAAAAACAAAGGAACTGTGACAGCAGCTGAAGTTGGGAGGAATCATGTGTTATACGCAAATTACCTACAAACATATTCAGTACTTACTAGAACACAGGTTGGAGGGATTTACTGACTGTCAAGAACTAGCTGAAGTCCAGAGGCAGCAGGGTTTAAACACCCTCTAACTTGGAATGAAACCTGATAATTATTGAATGTATAGGCTTACCAATGGCTAATGTTAGCAAGCCATCTCTCTAGGAAGGTACCACATGTAAATGAGACAACTTTGAAATGACCAGGATTCCTATTTCCCCTCTTTTGGTAGATCCTAACTGCCACCCCTTCCTGCAGCAAGCTAACACCGTCCAAACCAGTCTGTCCACTGGACCCAGAGAGACCACACTAATTCCAAATCTTTATCTAAATTCATGATCAAATTGCACCTCCATCCTGTGAATATCTGTTTCCATTTCACTGCTAATGAAGCCGGTGCGACAGACAAATTCAAGTGTGCATTTCTTGTGTGGTTGTGATCTCGCATCCATCCTTTGAGTGGGCAGATGTGCTAGGCCGGCCAATAAAAACAGTGATGCACTGTGTCTGGAAATGTCATTAATATGGCATGTTTCTTCACATATTTTAGGACATCAGCCACACAAGTAGATCACAAACTGCAGCGTTTCTCTAATTCACTGTTTACAGTCTGTGATCACTCTGATCAGTACTCACTTAATACGCACATCATTCATTGAATGCAAATTAAATTTGGCCGTACCTTAACTACTGGTAGGAAAACAAACAAACTCATGCCAAAGCTGTCTGAGCAACATAGCATTCGCGGTTATGCAGTCCAACAACAGTCTGCATTACAACACTGCACAACTGTTTGTAAAACTTACAGATTAGCAACAGGATTTTACAACTTAGAGATTTGGTGATACGGTATGTTTTTGCCCATACTAGTCATAAAATGCCCAGGTAAACACTAGATGGCAGTTAAGGCAATATTACCCATGATGCTGCTTGTTTACTGTCACTGATCAGCAAAAGGAAAGGTAAGATTACTTCCCTGGAACTCGACATGATGCTCTCCTCTCCTCTCCTCCACACACACACACACACACACACACACACACACACACACACACACACACACACACTTACACACCAACAGGTCAACCCCCTCCACCTTTTTCCTACACAGGTTGGGTCGGTTTACCCCGCTCTGGGGTTTTTGGTGTGGCTTGTGTTCCTGAGCCCAGCTAGCAATAGTGGTGGTGGGGAATGCTTGCCAACAACAGAAAGCGTGTGTGTGCTTGCGTGTGTATGAGAGAAAGAGAGAGAGAGAGAGAAACATGTGGTAGTAATCTGGTTGTTTTACTGTCTGGCTCTGGTGGTGAAAGTGTTGGGCAGGGGCTGTGAGCGGTCTGGATCGTGTCAGAAGCCGCCGGAGTCAGGTTACCCTGACAGACCATACTGGGAGAGAGTACAGTGGGGGAGAAAGGGAGGAAAAAAAGGAGAGAGAGTTTAGGGGATAAACAAGTGAGTGAGGGATGGGACTGGAAAGTAAGAGAGTGAGGTGGTGGACTTGCGAGAGCCAACCTTCTGACTTATTCTGTCCTCCCTCAGGACATTTTTATTAATCTCATTGTGTATGTGTGTGCTTGTGTGCAATGTGTGTGTGTGTGTGCTTGTGTGAACCCGGGCCAAAGGGCTCCAGAAGACGACCACTTGAACTAGGCCCAGCTGAGAAAACAAATGGCCTTGACTCTCCTCTCTTCTTCTCCCCTCATCCAATTTTCATCTTTTTTTCCTCAACGATGGGCATTTAATCAAGTAAGGGAGCTAATCAAAGCCAGAGAAAGGCTCCTGAACCCTCAGCTATCTCCTCCCTAATCCTAAAGCTCTGCTTCTCATTTGCCACTGACCTAGAGGACCAGACTTGTCCACTGAACCCCTGACACAGGGACACGGGGGGGAGTTGGACTGCTAGAGAGTTTAGCGGTTAGGAAAAGGTTATAGTATGTGTGTTCATGTGTGTGCTCGGGTATAAATCCATATTCTAAGACGCGGTAAAATGAAATGTCAACAAACCTCTTCAACTGTAGTGAATAAAACACGAAGAGGACGAGATGAATAGGGTTCAGGAATGAGGGAGTAGAGGGGAGAAGTGAAGAGGAGAGAGAAGAGGAGGAGCAGGGAGGATGTAGGAGGCACACGGGGTCACAGGGGTTGAGGTGATAAGTCGCCTGCTGGGGAATTAATAGGGAGCAGATGGCGCTACCTTTACTTAATGTAGGGGTGTGGATATAAGGGGGAGATTTATCAGTCTGTACGAGAATGGAGTCTGACGATGGCTGGCGGGCCGGCTCCCCCACCTGAGGAGGATTTAGCACATTCCTGCCTCAATGTGAAGCGGGAGGTGTCTGTGGAACGGCAGAAGTTTGCTGTCAGAGAGGGGGATTTAAAAAAGTAAAATGTGCTTTTCTTTCTTGCATGATAAAGTGAGCTGAGGGCTGCTGAAGGTGAAGAGGTTTGTTATTGGCTCTTTGAATACCCAAGGTTCTTTGTTAATGAATACTTAAACTAGATAAAGGAAGTTTTTTGGCAAAATTATGCTCATGAAGTGCACGTAGTGCCCATTTCAATCCAGTTTTTAAGCTCTTATGTTGTTACTTTTTTCATTTTACGTCAGGTTATTTCTCTGTGTCACAGAAGATTCAAGTATTTCATCCTTTTCAGGGAACCAGTTCATTCTGAGTTGGGTTCTACAGAAGTAACAGATGCAAAACCGGGTAAATAATAAATGTTTTAATATCAGATAATTCTAACCTCTAAATGCCACCAGCAGAAAAACACAGTGTAACTACTGCAACTCTATTCTGGGTCATAGATTAGTTGGGTTCAGTGTTAGGATTATTTTATTTTAGCCCCTCGTTCCATACCTGAACAGGAATCCTTGACGAAAGAAGCATTGACATACAGTATATTGAAAAATATAGTGTAATATATTAAAAATACATTTTAACATACAATATATTGTCAGTTTACTTCAATAATATATTACAAATGATGATGAATGGAAATTTGGAAAATACATTTGTAATATATTTGTATTTAAAAACCTATTAGTTGAATATATATATTGCATATATTACTAGATAACTTATTTTTCGATAATATATGGTAATGTGTTTACAATATATAACAAACAGCAATATATTGGTGTATTTGTCAATAGAGAATATATTATTTGATGTATTCAATATTACATCGCAAGTACACACATACATGAAGTGTATGCCTGAAGTAAACGTCATCTTCATATATATATGTATCTATATATACATATATGTGTGTGTGTGTGTATATATATATATATATATATATATATATATGAAGTAAATGTCATCTTCATATGTATTAATATATATACATATATATTAATACATATGAAGATGACATTTACTTCAAGCATACACTTCATATCAGTGTAAAATGTAATTACAAAGTCAAAACAATGTGATAACACTGTTTAATTGACACAAATAGTGGACGAAAACATAAGATGTCAAAATATTAGATCTACATCTGTGGAAAATATATTTCCATTGCATGAGAGATTGTTTGTCCAGGTAACATTTTATACCAAATTCTAAACAGCCATTTTTGGACATAAAAAGCTTCATTTTATGACCTGTACGACCGACTATGTAATGTCTTCCTCAACTTGACCCAGTCCCAGTTATTTCTATGGATACAGAAAAGGAACCAGAGGGAGCTGAGTGGGCCTATCACTCTTATCACTTTAGTGATAATGGCCGTCACATAAAAGATGACCCAGTGAACTCCACAAATGCCAGAGTGGCCCAATTAGCCACTATGCATTTCATACAATTTGCAAAGGCCAAATGTTCCCAAGCTGTAATTATGTACTCACATTGCCCACCTTGGATGACCTGCCAACCAGTCTTGACGTCCGTCCGTTGTAGAGGTCGCCATGACTGCGCTGGCAAAAACACAGAGAAAAATGAGCTGCGGGGTCTCTCATTGTGTCTGTAATTGGTCAAGTTGCGCTTGTTACCTAGTAGCGAATACATAATGGATAGTGCTGATTGCACCGTGAGATGGACGGGGAAATGTCACTGTGGGGGATGTTTGAGTGGGATGCTGCTGGTTATGTCTACAGTTTAACGGTGATGCCTCTTTCATCAGCATCGATTAGAGATGAACTGGGACAAAATGTCATTTTGTGACTATTGTAAGACCGTGACCGCCTTTGATTTGCTCGTGGATGCAAAGTTCTGCTCGGGCCCTGACCACAACGCTGACCAATGTACCTTTTGTCTCGAGGATGATGAGCCCACAACGCAGCTGTAGGCTTCTCTTAACACACTTCTCTTTGAGCTTGGAGTTTGTCTTTTGGAGGGGTCAGAGGCTGCTTACATCGCTCTGAGGATCACTGACTCTCACAAACCCATGACAAAGCTGTGAAGGAATGATTGATTTGGTCTATGTGATATGACTGTGTGTGTCAGCAAGAATCCTTTTTAAAGCTGTGTTCAACTTTTTTGGGAAATACAATAGACACTGCCTCGGGTGAAAAAAATCGTTCAAGAAAATGTCTTTTTACATTACAGTTTTTGTGTGGATTAAACAAACAAGACATGATATTCTAGTTTGTAAGTTTTAGAAATACTGGTGGGCAGATTTTGTACCTTTCGCAAGGGCTGTTTTAACTGTTTCTCCCCATCTGCAGTCTTTATGGTAAGCTAAGCTAAGAGTAAAGACAGTAGCATCATATTTAGTCTACACACATAACAGTGATCTCAGTGTATTTCCCAAAATGTTGAACCAATGACCAAACCTCACTCAGAAATTATGTGAAATAACTTATCAAAAGACATCTCTGCAGACCCTTTACCGCATGCACATATAGGGCCTCTATAAATGACAGCCCATTATTATAAACAGTACTTTTAACAATTCAGTGACATGACCTGTCTCAGCCTGATCCAGGTTCTCCTGGCGCTGAGGTCCAGCAGTGTTCAGGAGATACTGCTGTGAGGCAGGCCCTCCCTAATGTCTCCATTGCCTGCACCTGACCCCACTAGCCAGCAGTGGCCAAATTTAGTTTGGAAACGTGCCACCATGGGAGAGCCGACAGGCCCATTAATCAGCAGGAGTCTCCCCCCTACTCATCCTGCAGGTCAGAGAGGGAGCACCACACACACACACACACACACACACACATGAACTACCTTCATGTACAAACACAATTCACAATAGAGCACAGCGCACACAGACTAAACAAATGATAGGTGAAACTTTCAAAGAAGTATGACAGCAACCCCTCTCTTTCCCCTTTCCACTACCTATCCTAAATCCTCCATCACCTCCTTTACACACTCTCACACACACCTGGTCACGGCCCTCCATCACTCCCAGTCTCATCCAGTCTCATATCCCAGCTCTCTTCTCTCTGTCTGAGCCAGCTTTTCTGTCAGCCTGGGGCCCCGGTCGTAGGGGTTATCCACACACCGCTACCCTTGGCTCAGATTCCATGCAAGGGATGAGGGGAACACACGCGCACACACACACAAACATAAGCACGAAAACTCATTGTGACCCTCAGGAACACAAAGATGAAATACACAGAGACCATCTGCAAAATATGACGGATTGATGTGTTGGATCTGAGCTGCAGAAGCCATAGTTTTGGAAGAACTGGATGGATGTGAAGTGGAAAAAAAACACTTATGAATATATGTGGTGTAAGGCAAGTTGAATGTGACGTTTATTATCATGTCTGAGATGAACTCAAAGTGCTCTCACCTTTGGGAATATGCGCAGAAATGAGTAAAGATGTCCAACTTAGTCTGTAGGATTCTTTACATCACCTGTTTCTGGAAAGTGAAACTGCAGCAGTTTGTTTGAAGCAGCGGCTAATTGACTTGTAATCAGTGTTTACTATCTCGCAATTAACACTCAGAGACAATGAGATCAGAGGATGTGGCACCGGCAGAAGGCATTTATTGGGCAATATCCCTGAGGTGTGGGAAGTAACTGGCAAGAATGCGTCTGATAACTGGTACGCATTCATATGCAGTGTCACTGGTGCACTTATCCTTTCTAATGTGAAACTCTGTGGGGAGATGAATGGTGGGATTGGGCGAGATTAATGAAGGTTACCAAAGTCCCCAGATGTTTCCGTGGTAATTAGAGGCCTTTGTTTATCAGGAAAACAAGTCACATCAAGAGCAAAGCATTCATTATAATTTTTCATAATCTTAATAATTCAAGTGTAGCTGCTTCATTTTGTTCCCAATTTATCATGCTAATGTTATGAATAAATCTACATAATTTTAACACTGCCTGTTGGATCAGCTAGCAACAGACTTTGATACAGCAAAATATTGAATGTGTACTTGAATCTAGTGATGCAGATTATGTACAACAAATCAATAGGTGAAAGTCTGCAACAACTAACAACCATTCAAGGTAAATGATTGGCTTATTGGTTTACATTTTAATTGCTTACATGTAATTTGTCATATGCCATAAAGTTGTTAGTTGCTGTCCATGTTGAGAAACATAGATTCCTTGGAAAGTTATTTATTATCATGAACCCTGATAGCAAGTCAAGTAAACTAAACAAAATACTCAACTCCAAATCTTTGTGAAGATTATTGGCCAGTCTCTGATACACTCCTTTCAATTTCCACACAAACAGTCGACAGTATCTCCTCTGCCTCCTTGCATGCTCTTAATGGAGAATACAAACCTCTACCCTCCAATAGGCAATTTAAGACCCTCCATTTAAACCCAACTGGCTGAAGAATTATTATACACGTCAGTCAATCAGTGTGCTGCTAAGATCTGAATCTGAGGATATTATGTGGTAATGCACTTTGTACATCTAGGAATATGTATCACATGTGTAACCATATGTTAAACCTTTGTAAACGTCATCATACCGTACCGTATCATATCATATTGTAAGGTATCGTATCATACCATATCATAGGGATCGTACCATAATTTATCGTACCATATCAAATCATATCATATCATACCGTGTTGTATCCTACTTTATCATATCGTACCTTAACATATAGTAATGTATCATATCATACTGCATCGTATCTTAGTGTATCGTACCACGTTGTTTCATACAGTATCTCATCATAGCATATCGTATTGTATCATACAGTAATGCGTTATACCGCATCGCATCATACCATATTGTATTGTTCCTTATAGTACCATATCATATTGTACAGATCCCACTGCATTGTATTGTATCATAACGCAACATATCAAATCATACTGTATCGTAATGCATCATATGAGTATTTTATCATATCATATGGTATTGCATCGTAACTTATCGTATCGCACCATTGCAGCAAGAAGTCAAAGAGAAAATTACTTTGAAATGTAAGTTTAAAGTCGTTTAAATGCTCTGAGCAATAAAACACAACACAAAATCTCATGAACACACCGACGTCGGAAGAACGACTTCCCAGCACAGGATGCAGGGCTGTCCTTGGAGCACGTAAACGCAGGGTAATAATCAACCACTCTCAGAACCCATTCTTGGAAAATCAACTAGTCAAGGACTGTTTCAACGTAGTAATTAATCTGCCTGTATAGCAGCCAGGATGCTCAAAGCAGAATTTAAATGTCCACTTGACTGATGTGATCACTTTACTAAATAGTTTGCACCAAATAGCTCCATCCTCACGAAACACTTGAAACCATTGAGAGCTCAGAAGCAGCTGTTTAATTTCATCCAAAATAATTTACAGTCAAAGGTAAGTGACCATTCTGATTGCCACAAGGTCACTTTAGTGCGGTGTGTTGTTAGCGTGGGGACTTGCAGGTTGAGCTGGACAGCGCTGGTTGCTTTTTGTCTCGCCCCAATTGTCCTGTCAGAAATCAATTGGAGATCACAACGTGGTTTTGCAGCGGGAGGTCAGTCCCTGCTACAGTGTAAATATTTCATCCCGGACTCACGTCAAGGGGCTTTTAAAGATGTGTGCTGGACCATGCTCCCCTCTTGCTGCCCTCTGAAAGTGACAGGGCTTGCGTTTTAGCCCACTTCAGGACCAGGTTAAATCAATTAAAATCTATTATTCATATGGCAGTGCAGTGACCTCACTGAAAGCCCCTGTAATTTCAGAATAGAAAGGAGAAAAGGAACTGGCAGTGAACTTTGGCTTCTCAAGTTTTCAGGAGAATACAGAGAACGAGTGACCTTGTTTTAAGAACTCGGTCCTTGAAAATAAAATTGCTTGAAACACGGTGTGCCAGGACAAGACCTACTGTAGGAGTGTTTTTTCTGAAGATACTATTATCTTTAATATGGTAGACAGAATTGTAATGCAAGAGTTTTCATGGTTTGGACCCTTTGTGCATGTGCAGCAGTCATCCCATGCTTATTTGGAGGAAAATTGGCTCCACATTTCAGATTGCAGTTAAATACATCTCACTTTGACTGGAACATATCATCTTTACCAAGCTTAAAAATCATCTCCACAAGGTCACACGTGAGAGCTGTAGTTGTGCTCTCAAGTCAAGCATGGCAAGCCTTCACCTATTGTGCTGCAAAGTGCAACTCTCTCCTTTCTCTTTGTGAGGAAGGTTTTCAGCGGTATATCTTCCATAGACGGTGGCAGGCTGTTTGGTCGGATAATAAGCAGAGAGGAGTGAGAAGGAGAGAAGTCATTAAGACCTGCTCACATATAATCATCCCAACGCCATCACCGTCTCTCCGTATCTTCTTTTTTTCTCGACCGTCTCTCCCTTTCGCTCTCCTTCTCCCTCTCAGATGAAAGGGCCTTCTCAGGCTACATGGGAAATGAAAATGATGGAAAGGCTGATAAAAAAGAGTGAAGAGAAAAAAATGGAAAGTGGTTTTGAAGTGGTTCGCCACATTAGTCGGCTTCCCCCTTCTGACCTTCCAATTTAAGCAAACAATACGTTGACTCGGAGATGCGCCAAGCTTCGATATTCATGAAGGCGAGAGTGCAGATCACAGAAAATAGGTAAAAATGAGATAGGTAGACAGAGGTAGCAGTAGATGAACAGCTAGATACTGTAGCACTCATTCACTAAAAAAATAATGTTGTACATATATGTTTTTTTTGTTTTTGTTGCTGTTTGAACAATGGTGCACTTAGTAATTAGTTATATACATTATTGCACATATTTTGACATCAACCAAAGTATTAATTGGATAAATCCAAGCTGAAAAGTCAGGTAAATTGTAATTCATTCTGTGGGAATTATATATATAATTAGCTCTATAATGCTTTAAAAAATTGGTGCAACATCATGGTCGACAAATTGTGTCCATTTTTATGTATGCCAATGGTTTGAACCAAATTGATGGAAATCAATCTAAAAGCTATTGAGACATTCACTCAAAACCACACGGATGAACCTTTTGCTTGTGCAAGAGGAGAATTCAGGCAATCACCAAAGTCGTTACAATTCATCCCCTGGACAATTTGGATATCTGTGCCGTCCAATAGTTTTTGAGACATTTCGCAAAGGACTCACAAAGCTTTCCATAATCAGGGTCCTCCTACCCCTCCCTCCAATGGCACACTCTGATGCCAGCCTCCTGTCATCATCTAGAACCTGAGGTTACTGGGTCTATTCCATGGATGCCACCTCCCCCTGGAACACTCTCCCCAAACACAACTGTGTCTAGACTAATATGTCTGAAATGACTCAAGCTTGCTTTAAACCAACTGAATACACCTCTGTGCATCATCTTCTTCCAAGCATGTAGGAGAGTCTACGAAACGGTGCTAAAACAGTGAAAGGCCCTCTGTGGAGCCAGTGTTTTGTTTTTCTATTCTGGGCTACTGTAGAAACATGGCAGTGTAACATGGTGGCCTCCATGGAAGAGGACATGCTCCAAGCCCCCTGGAATAGTGCCAGGCTTTGAAGCCAAACCGTGTAATTACAACGTCACGTGAAGACTTGTCCCATAAGCTTACATTGTGAAAGAAACATAGGATACATTTTTTGACTGTCACTACCCCCACAAAATGATTTGTTTCCCTCTTAGAATTTGAGCCATTTAGTCCAAGAATTTTTGGAAAGTCTGGAAGAGCCGCACAGAAACTGGAAGATGGCTGCTTGGCTCTAACATCTCTAATGCTCATGCTCTAAGGGTTTCACAGGGTTTCACTCAGGCTCTGCAGGAGATCCAGGTAATTTTATACCCAGGATGGGAAACATTTTTGGTTTCATGTGCCACTGAGCAGCTTTCATATGAATGAACTCTGCCTCTGATGCTGCATCCAGATTTCCCTTAATAGATCCATGAAGAGGACCCGCTCCCTCTGTACATATTAAAGACTCATTCTAAGGTAACAAAAACCCAGCAACTCTTAGTTTCAGGTGGTTATACACTAATGAAAACATGATTATAGATATAAATTTCCATTTCTGCTACTAGATTCTTATAATTCCACCTGTATCCGACACACTACACCTTTACTGTCGCTTTAGTTCGCTAGGGTCTTTTTAACTTGTTGTTAGCACCTTTGAGTTATCTTGAAAAGTGCTCTATTTATAAAATATGAATTTAAAAAATGTATTGTTTGTATGCATGCATGCACTGCACCTTAACACATGCCTTGTTTACATGCAGGTGTCCTTGCGCCTAGTACCCCTCCAGGGCAGCATCAGTAGGCGACTGCTGTAAATGGACTCTCGCTATCGCTTAAGATGGCGTAACGCATCAACCAATCACATGATCCTCTCCCCCTCATACCCTCTGGCCTCAGCTGGTACCGTGGCATTATCAGAGGAGCAAAGCAGCCATTTATACAAACATACACACATACTGTACGTACACACACATGCACCACCTCCCTCTCACGGCCTCGGGGCCATTCCAGGAATGTCAAAGATGGTTTCACCCTTTGTATCTCTCCTCTTTCACCAACACTGAATGATGGTGGCCTGCATGGTTTGAGATTGTCATGGCCCAGAAACCCATTCGGAGTGAAATGTAATAAGGCCATCTAGCCTCTGAGGGTAGAACACGATGCCAGCACAAAATGGTGGTAAAATCCTACGCTGACGGTTGTCACTACCAGAGTGTGAATCATTAAATTGGTACAAACAAGCTGACAGACACGCCGTTAGAATTTAAAACACCATAGAAACCGACTTAAAATGTTGGACTGGAAAGTCTCCGATTCACAGCCTCATTTAATTTCAGTTCCAACCTGGTATTGCTGGGCTTGCTCTACTTAAAAGGTACTATCCACTTAATCCAGAAGAGTAAGCATATTGTTTCTATCTAATTGACACTAAGCTCATGGCTATTACCATGTCAACACTGGATTACTGCTGCCTTTGAGCCTGTGGAGTGGTTGACTTGGCCCACATTCAGGCCTTGTTTTCCTTTCCACTCTGTCGTCTGCTGCTCACACACATACAGTCGGACAAGCTCACAGGCTCATAGTGCCACATGTGCACACACACGGAAGCAATCTCTCCATCTCTCCCTCACACACACACTCACCATGTCTTTCTTTCCATCCCCATCTCTCTCCCTTTTTTCTCTACACACACACAGACACACACCATGTTCCAGCATTAGGCGAGTGTTCCAAGGCCAATTTCACCGCCGCTGAAAGTCCCTCTCTCCCAGAAGCCCCTTTGGTTCAGAGGCTAGACCGGCTAGCGATTGGCCGGTCAGAGGCTAGTCTAGTTGGTGATTGGCCAGCGAAGGCCCCTGGTGCACGGTGACAGTAATTAGCACACGCCAACCATTAACAAACACAGATTAGGCATGAACCCGCATGGCATGCTGCCATCGCCGTGGTGTGTGGATGTAAGTGTGTGAAGGCTGGTATTCCCCCGTGAGCGTCTGAGTCGCTCTCATTTTCTGCCGTTTGTTTCCGTCTGTATTCAAAACTTGGCATGTGTGAATGTGTTTGTTTGCTGCATATGTGCTCGCCTTCTTTTTTTGCCTGTGCGTTTATCCTCCAACCTGTCTGTGTTCATGAGTGTATGTGCAAGCAAACGAGTGTGTCATTGAATGTGTGTGTGTGTGTGTATTTGTGTTCAGCCTCATTTCCTCTGTGCCTGCTGGTCAATTTTGGCATTTGGAGAGAAAGACGCTGTGCATTCCCCACGGCTCCTCCGCTTCTAGCTCTGAATTAGAGATGGGGCTATGATATGTGGAAATGATTTTTTAAACACCACCAATCTCTCTTTCTCTCCCAATCCCCCCACCCCCCCCTTGGCTGGTGAATCCGCCCTGCTGTGTGCGCTTAATGAAAGATAAGAAGGGTCCTCCACCACTGACACTGAGCCACGGACCCTCAGAGGACTGCGCTAATCTGCTTGGCCCCTAATGGGGGCCACTTTGTGTCTGCCGAGGATCATTTCATATCAAACAAATTGTGTCCTGTGAAACCCATTACATTTTTGGCCCTTTGGAGATGCTTCGCCCTTAGCTGACACATAGAGGACATCCTCGGCCCGACTTTTGATGCCGTAAATATTCCTTAAGATGGTCTTACACTGAGCAAAGATGAGCTTTGTGCATCTTTAAAACCTGTCTTCTCTTTCATTAAACAGAGATGGGGAGGGTGTGTGTGGGGGGGGGGTTCAAACGATGAATGAGCAAGGCAGCGAGAAGAAAAAGAGAGGGATAAGAATGTGGGAAATGGAGGTCGGAGTAGAGGGATAACAGAGGGAGTGATGAAGGGTTAATGAACTCGGATTCTCATCTTACATCTATTCAGTTTCGTAATTGTCTCTCTGCATGCGGTCTCGCAGCGTATGCCATCAACATCGGGAAATTCAAATAATGTTTGACACATGTTCTAAAATATCTTTATTTACATGTGATGACGGCCTCGTGATTATGCTATGAAAAGAGGGTGATGACACAGAGCTCACAAACCATTAGTTTCCAGTTTTCGACTTGGAATGCAAGTTGTTTTTTTAAGGTGGGAAACGTGGTTATAGGTGGTGTAAAATAGCCAACATGAGGAGGTGTGAAAACACCATCACAGACAACATGTTCCTAATACATCTCCACTCACCCTGCAAGGCACGACTGCCACGGTAAGCAGCAGCAGCTGCGACACATGTATAGTAAATTTCTATTTGTATTGACAATAGTGTAATCTGCTGGGACAGGTTCGCCCCTTGTGCAGGTCATCACTCTTAATGTTTACGTTATGTGTCTGTCCATATGCATGCACGCGCGTGTGTGTGTGTCTCTGCACATTGTCCAGTGTGTGTTTTCAAGTGTGCTTGTGTCTGTATGTGTATGCCATCAGTTCTGCAAGGGAGAAAACGGGTAGGGGGGAGTAGAAAATGATCTGGGGGCCGATACATATGAAACAGGAGGGCTCATACATAAACATAGCTCCAAGGCCCCGGGGCCAGGCAATCTACGAGGCAAATTGCTCACCAGTCAGCCATGGAGGCCGCACTGTTTACTATGCATGAGGTCTTGTGACATGCTTTAAAGCCGCCCCTAAAACAGGACGACTGGGCCAGTGGTAGCGAGGAGTTGGCTGTTTCTATTACTATGGTATTCTTTCCTGTGAAAAATATGTTGTGGGTGGAGAACGGATCATCGTTTTACTCTGCCGAGCTGTTGTGTGGGGTACAGTAGATGCTGCATGAAAGGCAAAATACGGGTGTAAGGGTGTGACCGCGTATCTGTGTGTGAGCGTGCCTGTGTGTTCATTTGTGTATGAATTTAGGGTGAAAAACTGTGTTTGTGATGCAGCTATGGAGGGATTTCAATGCTGTTATACAGATTATTGTGGGTGAAGTTTTGGCCTTTACTTATAACAGACAGGAGACATGGGGATGGATAAATGACAATAAACATTCCTGTCCAGAATCAAAAGAAGGATTTTGCAGTCACTGGGATGCATCTTGAGATCGCAGGGTGCAGCATCCAGTGTAGTTGTTTGTGTTGGGCAACTTGGATTACCTTATGACTGAATGTTTCCATTGAGAAGCAAAACATCGTAAGCAACAACATTTATCGAGATAAACAGCTAGTGGCACTAATTCTCCAGTTGGTGCCATAAAATACTGCAGAAGAAGAGGACACAGCAAGGTAACGTAATAACGTAGAAAACATGATTGGAAATATTCTATATATGTTTCTTTCATGTATTAATTAAAGGCATTAACCCTTCTTTATTCTGCTCTGCTCATATTTACTGTGAGCTGTTAAATTAAAGGCAAGGAAATGTGTCAAATAACTAAGTAAATTAATAATTAGCTTCTAATGTTTATGTTTTTAAGTCACTACAAAAGGGGAAAAAGCTCATTGCACTTGTTCAGAATGCTTATCTCTGGTGTTTGACCAATCGGCAATGTAAACTATATCGCCACCTATTGGCCTGGCATGCCTGTTGCAGGGTTTATAATCGCTTTTGCGTTCTTGTGTGTCTGAGATATTTTGCCAAACGAAGGTCGTGTGGACAGGATTTTGTTTTTAAACAGAGGGGGAAAATATCTGCTTAGAGGAATATCAATATTAGTGTGTACAAGGCCTTTGAAGGGGCTGCGGGAGGCAAGACAAAATACTGCTGAAAAAAACAGAAGTTTGGGAAACAGAGCAGATGACAAGTCGACTCTGGTTGTTCAAGTTGCCCAATCAGTGGTCTGCAGTGTTTTAACGCAACCTTTTAGTATCGGATCAGTGAAAAAAAACAACAGGTTATCATGGAATGGTTCTTTTGGTTCCGTCTACAACTTTTGGTAATGAAAATGCAAAAATAACTGTCTTGATGTGTGGGAACTGAAACAGACTGATTGGTGGAAACAAAGGTAACTGGACTCAAACTGGCGACCCGGCATGTGCTGTACCAGTCGACTACCAAGGTGCCCCTCACTGTCTTTTTTCATCTCTCCAGTGGAAGCTTGAGTGACAAATATGTCACATGCTTCATGTACATTATTCCCATAAGTCCGTTTCTATTGCATTTTGTTTTTTATCTATAGATCAACATTTCCACCTCAGTCAAGTATATAAAAAAACCTTTTTGAAAATGTGAATGGAAATGTGCTTAAATTGACATTCTTTTACTGGGAGATGCCGGGAGACAATAGAGGTCTGATAAAATAAATGGTTTCTTTCTCAAGCACCATTGCTCCGTTTTGGGTAGCAATCCAAAAATCAAACAAAGCATCAAGCAGAACAACAACAGTCTGTGTCAGAATCACACAGAAATTCTGTTTTTCATCACAGTTTCTAACATTTGTCAACACGGAACCAAAGTATCCTTTAGTTTCATGCGAGTAAACAGAGTGATTGATGTTTTGGTGTGAAACTCTTTCAACACAACAACAAAACTCTGAGGCTGAACTTCCATCAAACCCCATCATTACATGTGAACATGGTTGAATACAACAGAATAACATAACCGATCGGGAAGAGATGTTAACATGTAAACAAGCTGTCGGGACCACATCTGCTCCAGCCTGCATTTACCAGCCCGGCATCCCAGGGGGAGCCCTCCTCAATTCAATTTCAATCTGCGCGACCCCCAGGGTCCAAGTTCAAGTTCAAAGTCAGGCAACCGTGGCCCCAGCAGGAGAATTGCCCACCCAGGAGTCCCAGCCCAGAGTGAACTATTCCAACTACAGATGAGATCAGGACAAATCCAATACCAGATCTATTCAAATGTCTTTTACAAGAATGTCTTTCCACCAGTGTGTGTGTGTGTGTGTGTGTGTGTGTGTGTGTGTGTGTGTGTGTGCGTGAGAGAGAGAGAGGGGTGGGGGGAGACAACTGTCACATTACAAACACCTTTGCTGCCTCTCTCTCTCTATTTCTCCGTCTATCTGTCTTTCTCCCTCTCTCTCTCAGGCTATAATTATGCTAATAGTATGTATATAGCTGTGGCCCTGGAGGCTTGGGGCGTATTGAAGGCTCCCAGGTCTTTCTCTCCTGTAACAGTATTAGGGTGCTATTGAAAAGCGGACAGCGGGTGAGAAGGGGGGCAGGATAGAGAGATAGCGCGGGGTGGCAAATGGGACATGACCACCGTGCTCTCTGTCACGACGCCGCCCATTGTCTGGCCAAAGAAAAGGGCCTCCGCCGCCAGTGGGACAATAATAAAGGAGCAAGAATGGGCTGTGCATATTAAACAACACAACGGACCGCGAAGACCAACCTGCATGGGTACGATGAAGGGGGAAGAAGAGGAAAACAGACCAAGAGAGAGCGAGGCGGGTGTAAAAGGAGTGGGAGGGAGAGGTGGAGAGAAAAAGGGTAGATCATGTGAAAAAGGCACAAAAAGAGGCAGAGGCACAGAGATAACTGTAAAACAAAATGTTGTTTTGTTTCTTTAGAGAGATGACACCTGCTAATGTCAGAGGTCTACTTCAGCGTATACAATAGAGTCCTGACGCCACATCCAGGCTAACCTCTGTTCCGCTAGCTTCCTTCACTGCGATCTGTGACTGAGAGTCTCTTTTATCAGCCTTTCTGGAAAATGTAAACATGTTCCCGGGTTCACTTGAAGTGGGCCCTTTGGGATCCCGGTCCCTCATTATGAGTTTAAAAAACACACTCATGAGGTGCTTTCCCCTTGATACTTCTTTTGATTTGATGATGTTTCAGAGGTCTGCTACAGAAATTATGCTTTACCTTTGTTGTGAAATGGATTCTCATATTCTCTGTATCTGTGATGGATGCTGACAGATGTTTGTACGGAGCTTCACCCTCAGTAACTCCCAAAGCAGTCTATTTGGATTTCTATATTGTAACAGTTTGTTCATAGGAGGCTTGACAGGTAGCTTGACCCCAAACATAAGTAAATGTGTAGGATGCTGCAGGTGTCTTTGTCTAAGTAAGTTATATATACAATATGTTCCTGCATAGTCCATAAAACATACCAAAACATGATATATTTCATGAGATATGTCTTTATTTAGTGTAAAAACAATGTTTCTCATTTTTGTCACCTTTAACAAAAGTAAACAACCAGTTTGGGGCCAAGGGAAATACTTTTCTACATTATGTCAGTCAGAAGAGAAGAAAAAAGGCATTTTGAGAAAATAAATTCATTTTGCACTTAAAGGTGTAATATGTAAGAATTGGCCACCCTGAATTCATACTCCCAACAAATAGGGGCTGCGTATCACTAGAATAATTGCTAACTGCTGCTAACTGTATTCTTTTTATACATCCATGATCTGTAGCTACCATTAGCTTGTAAGCTCAGTTAGCTGTGCAGCTAGCCGAACTACCAGAGGAGTGTTGCCATTTATACCGCTAGCTTTGGGTTGCTGAGAGAAAGAGGTTTTCAGGTCCGGGCTAGCTGGCTAGCACGCTAACTTCAGGAGATATTTCTTCAACTGAAAAAACAAAGTGCCTTTAAAGGACAACACGATTTCATACTGTGTTACTTTGTTTATACATGGCGGACCCTGCCACCTTTATAGTGTTCTGGGGACCTTATTTATAAAAAATCTGTATCAGAAATACAGATTTTTTTTAATATATAAATATTAAAAGTTTGAATTTCTTCTCCAAAACTACATAGTGCCCCTTTAATGAATAGTGAAAAGGCAACCAGATAAACTGATAAAGGAAAGATCCACAGCTGCATTGGATTATCTACATGATATAATTACATCTGTATCATCAACGTGATATCGATTTTTCAGTTTTTTGAAATCACAGTTATTGTTAATACAGGTATACTGTGACACCCTTAATACAGGGTTAGTAGTATACAGCTGTTAAAAAGGATAATATGGGGCGCACCAGTAGCTCAGGTGGTACAGCGTGCACCTCATGCACAGAGGCTTTGTCCTCGCCGCAGCAGCCGTGTTGTCCCCCCTCTCTCTCCCTCTTCAGCTGTACTGAAAAAAAAGCTGATTAAAATGATTTTGTATACAGAATGTATATTTTCTAATGCACTGGTACTGGATCAACACTTGGTATCGGCCAATACACAAAGTTTCGGTCTGGATATCGATATATATATCGATAAGTGAGTTCAATTTTCTTTCCTGTTACTACTGGAACAAAACCCTGAAGTTCCAGTTTCACAAAAGAGATGCTACACATCAAATGGTCCAACACCTCCTCCAGTAGACTGCGTAAGCTCCAGCCTCCTCCCTGTGTGCCCCCCCTCCCTCCTCACTCCCTGCCTGAGTATATTGAGAGGTGTCAACAGTAGAGGCGTGGGTGTGGGAGGCTCCACCATGCTTCACGGCTATCGCATGTGCCTCGGCAGCTCTGCAGCGTGGCTACCATCTGTCCGCATGTCACACAGTGCGCTGCTCTCTCACTTTCCTCCCTCTGCCTCTCTCTGCACATCTTCTGACCTTCTCCCATCCTTAATCCTTTATCTCGCTTTTTGTCCTCTTTTCACTCCTCCTCATCTTCCGCATACATGGCAACCGCTTCCAGCGCGAGCGTTTTATCAGTTCATTAAAGAGAGACAGGGATGTGCAGGTTTCTCAAACAGACACGGCTCTGACCTTGGAGAGCGACACCTGCGAACCTTTCGCACAGAAAGTCAGCAAACGCCTGGGTTTTTTTGTTTTGTTTAACTTCATATGATTTATGATGAATGGAAACTTTGAACATTACATTGCAATGCAAAAAAATGTAACAACATCTTGTTTTATTGTTTTTTCCCCCACTGTTTAAAATAGCTAAAAACAGAAAGATGCACAGAAAGTGTATGAAAAGCAGACAGCAGCACCTCTCACAGACCAGTGAGTGGCAGTGTGCCACAGTTAGAGCAGACCCCCTTCAACTGTTGTGTGGTACATGTATGTTAGTGTGGTCAAAGAGTGAGCCTGTGTCCGTGTGGGAGGGGGGCGCATATTGTGTAGCCTTGAATGCATGTATATTCTAATAAGTGTGTGCATGCATGTGTGTGCGTGTGTGTGTGTGTGTGTGTGCACTCAGACAGCGAGCAGACGGAGTGAAAGCAGTAGCCAACTAACCATAATATTGTCATTAAGGAATTCAGCAGATTAATAGCCTTAAATACCTGGAAATGTCCTATGATCTAGTGTCTTTAGCTTGTGATTTCCTCTCCGGGTCCTAAGCACTAAACCCGCTGTGTTGTTCTTGGCATTCCTTAGCCGGACCGGAGAACATCGCACGGACACTGATACCTTCCTCTGGGATCTATTCTCTCCTCCATTTGATGGAAACCAAAAAAGGGCCTTTGGCCAGGCAGGTCCCATTATGTCTCAATGACAGAGCCGGGGGGGTGAAGAACGCTCTGTTGTTTCTTCAGCTCACCTTCGGGTCTCAACGAGAAATGACATATGCCCTGATGAACGGAAGAGGAGGTGATTTGCCTGCCAAGTTCGGGTCAAGTTCTTGGTTACCGGTCTGAACTTCAGAAGTATTTTTCTTAGTTGTGAATGATTGGAGCTGTTTTCTCTCTTCCATCACCCGCCACCTCTGTTGGAAAGAGTGGGCAACCTTGGATATAAATCCTCCTCCAATGTAACACACACCATTTTATTTTTTTGTCTTCCACCATTTAGTTCACAAACATCACAACAGCCCTGGGCGCTAATGATCTCCAAGTCCAGAGCCCACTTTGCTCCCTGTCACATTCCCACCTCATGACCTCATGACTGGATGTATGCATTAAACAGATGTGGCTGGCTATGAGGGGCCTGAAACAGGATAGGACAGCCTATAGCCTCTAGGCTGGTCTTCTCTGGCCTTGAAGCCAGGGGCCTCTGGGTACAGAGGACAGGATAAACACGATTGATGTGTGTGTGTGTGTGTGTGTGTGTGTGTGTGTGTGTGTGTGTGTGTGTGTGGAGGGTGTGTGTGTGTGTGTGTGTGTGTGTGTGTGTGTGTGAAAGAGAGACAGAGAGAGAAAGAGAAACCCCTTTCCCACATGCAACCCATAAATGTGCAGGCAGTTTTCCATGTCAGTGTCATGTGAGAACAGTTTCAGTGTGAGATGCTCCAATTTGCTTGCTCAGGGAAAAAAACAGCAAGATCTCCACTAAAAATGTTCAAATTTTGTTAAACAGTAAAACACTGTGAAAACATACAGGAAGTTCAAAGAAATAACATACCTGTACATTTTATATCACATTTTATTTTATATTTAGAATATTTTGCAAACATATACCGCAGATTTTGTAGGCATTGAAGTGTTTTCTGTATCATACTCCTACTTTTTTTTACGTTTTAAAACAAGTCCCCATCTGCCTTAGTTGTTTGGGAGAATGTAGCAATGCTGTTTTGCTGTGAAGCTCCAGAAATGTTTGTGGACAACAAAATGTCACCAATGGAGAGTCATGAGGGTGAGTAGATAATGACTGAATTTTAATTTTTGCGTGAACTTATCCTTTAAGGCTACTACAGAAAAGTGCTGAAGGGGCATTTTATTCAATAAGCACGCTGAGGGAAGATCAAACCCTGAAGACAATATGGGCAGATGAAGCTCTCTCTTTCTTCTCCCGCTTCTTTCATTATCAGCTGACTGGATGTTACTCTTTTGGTTTAACAACCGAATTTACCACGATCCTTCTCAGCCAATCATATTGTTGCTTGTAACTTCAGTGTGAATCATTGCAATCCTCCTCCACCCCAGTCACCTCCAGCGCCCCATGTCTGAGCTCACCAGAAGCCTGTTCCTCTTCACATCCTTCCAGATTTAGGGACAGTGCATATTAATGAACATAACATCAAATATGCCAAAATTTGCCAAGAGGCTAGTTTTCATCTGTAGTCCCTAGCCAGGGGTAAAGTTGGCAACCTAAATAAAAAAAACAAGTTGAAAACAACAATCATAATGTAAAGTACATCAGTAACAGTAAAAGCAGGTCAAAGACATGGGCAGCAATAGAGCAGAGCAAATGACACAAACAACACAACAACAAGCACAGACAAACAACACAACAAAAAGCACAGGCATGACATGTGAGTTACAGAACAACTTCGCAAAAACAGACATAAGCAGGGACACATGAGAACTACACACAACTACTTCTAATACTTACTTAGTCTCTCCTGGTTCAAATCAAATTGGTAGCTTTTTGCATTAAAAGAAAAATCAGCCCAAACAAATTAAAAGTCAAATTAGAGGTTTGTGCTCTCGTCTGCATCACCATGCACGCTTTTGAATACAAAACACACAGACGTGTCATAGCTATACATATTTTAAGCACATTTAACCCAAATGTTGATTTATTCCACGCTTGAGACTTGTGTGTAAAGGATGAGAATCTACTTTACCTGAATAACTTAACGCAGCACTGTTGAGAGGTTCACTGTGTGAAGGTGGCGAGCAGGTGTGAAAAAGAGTGAGAATGAGACACTTAATGCAACGTGTGGACCCGAGAGAAAGATGTATTTGATGACACTAGATTGAAGCGACAATGCTTAAAGAGCCACAACTGCTTCGATGACACATTGATGAATCTTGTTTGTGATAGCTGCTCCCCTGGAGAGAGGGCCAGTGTGGTGCATCACTCCTGCGTCTGTAGAGGGCTTTACCCGCTCGCACTCATTGTCCTCCCCGCCTCCTTCCTGAGACACATTGTTCCACCGAGTCAAATAAAAGCGCTAAACATAATCAGCATAGAAGATGGATAATGTCGTACAATGAGTGCATGTAGAGCAGCCACACACTGCGCTCTGCTGCGGCAACTTGTGCTGCTATGCTAGCGCGGAGAGCCGCCATTAGAGAGACTGCCGCCGACCCAGGCGGTACACTCTAACTAGCCCACAGCCACAGACCCATCTATTCTCAATATGCCACATTTTTATTCATTTTTTTCCCAAAACCTGACACGGCAATCTGATGATGAACCAGCCCCATTATTTTCTGTACGCCAGCAGGAAGAGATAGATCCCCGAACGTTGTGCCTTCGTAGAACCAACATTATCCCTCTATGTCAGAGGTGGGTAATATCCTGGCGGTCTGGGAGTCCAGAGGTGCATACAGAATGATGTCATTAATCCTCCAGGGCAGTCTCTCTCTACCTCTACCTCCCTCTCTCTCCTTGTACAACTGCCGAAAACAGAGCCGCATTTGCATGCTGCATATGTTGCCAGGTGGCTCTGTAGGCTGCGGGTACAAATTAGATTTCCTGACAACAAGGTGTAAGAGAGGGAAGCATGGTGGGAGCGAGCACTTCTTTCTTTCTTTCTTTCTTTCTTTCTTTCTTGTTCTGCATGTCTATCATTGTTGTTCCGAATAACCATAGGTAGCGTGTCCTCTCCAGACAAACAACACTGGTCACTTCAAACCATATTTTGTCTGGTACAAAAGAAGTTCCAGTGATGCAGAGCAGAGATGAGGTTGTTGTGGATGGAGGGGTTCAAAAAGCGTTTTTTAACAATAAGAATATTGGACCCTTCTTCTACAATCGTTCCCTTTAAAGGGGTACGATGTAGTTTTGAGGAAGAAATTCAAACTCAGAATTTTTATATTTTCAATATTAATGAGGTAATAATACAAACTCAGTAATATAAGTGAAACACAAGCTGTTCTCAGAGGAAAATAAGGTCCCCAGAACACTGTTTGAAGCTAGAAAGGTGGCAGGGTCCGCCAAATATAAATCTAATCTAAAATCTAAAACAGTTTGTTGTCCTTTAAGGTCAGTTTGTTTATTCAGTCATGAAAACAAAGACTTTGTTAATTAAGTTTGTTTAGGCATAAACAATCAGTCAATGAAGATCTTTCTCTTCTGGCCAAAATTTCTTCTACAAAACTGCACAGTGCACCTTTAACGAGCTGTTTTTCCCCCTAGGTATGAAGACCTTCAAATTACACATAGTCTCGACAGGAGAGAAATACGCGGGGTCACAGTTTCACTAAATGGTGACCTATTGATCAGATGTGGGCAAATGCATCTGAATGAGGGGCCACGCACACGTAGACAAAACAAGACCTTCACCTTGACACTGGACAAAGATCGGCTCTGAATGAGGGCTTAAACTTTTCAGACTGGACATGAAAGCTGAGAGCTGTGTGCCCGTCTGGTCTGTTTCTACCCCGAGGGGCATTGTCTGTGTCAGTCACCCCGGAGCTTGCCTGGATGCTCCAAAGTGGCTTCACCCACATTGTTTACCACCGTCTCCTAAACAGAGGACAGGAAGGAGCGTCTGTGACATTAACATTCCTCATATTCTTCACGTGGCTGGGGCCTTGATCTCTCTGGAGACAAAGAGAAGGGGCATGGAGGCAAAGAAGGTGTTCATTTGAGTGTGTCACCAGCACTCGTGAATTAGTGCTTGCTCTTGTGATGTCTACCAGTATCAAAGAGGCAGAGCCTCCTGCCTCGATTCCCCCCAAATTCAACATTCCACCATTATTGATCCATCCCTTCAATTAACGGCCAGGTTTGTCCCCAATCAATTCCTATCTCCCTCCTCTGTTCCTCTATCGGTCTATCTCTCTCCCTCTGAATTCCCCTTTCTTCATTTTTCACATTACCCCCCCCCTCCCTCCCACGCTCCTACCTCACACCCTAAGGTCTCGGGGGTCACTCCCTCCAAGGTGATTCGTAAACAGCAGCTTGCGGAGAAATCAATACTATATCAACAAGCCACAACGGGCTTTTGCACTTATCCTATATGATCTTTGTGGTAAAGGCCTCCGAGCATCCATCTCCTCCTCTGGTCCGCTCCCTAAGCTCTGTTGCTAAGACAATCAGAAGAAAGGAGAGAGGGATGAAGGGAGGAGGAGGAGGGGCCAAAGGAGGGAAAGGAGAGAGGCAAAGGGAGAGGGGATTGTGCGAGGTCTAGAGGCTCGCTGTTAGAGGAGGGATTTGCTGCTCTGCTGCTTTTAGCTTGATCTGCATCTGATTAAGGAGAGAGGGCAGAGTGTTGTCCTTCACCCCCGTGCTCCCCTGTCCCACCATTATGTACCCTGGCACTGAGATCCATCATCCACCTACCAAAGGCCTGGCTGCCATAGCCTGGGGACTTATTAGACTGGCCCTGCTCTGTTCAACACAGCCCCGCTCTGCATACCATGGAGGGTAAAAAGCCTCTGCTGCTCTAACGTACTATACTGTATATTTACCATGCATCCCAATGACTCAGATCAAGTGAAATACGTATGAAACTACATACACTGTATGTATGTGCTATGGCTAAACTCCTTGGATTATTACTGTTCATGTTCTGTTTTGGGTCCTTCAGATTGGGGTCCTCTTTATCCACTCAAAAACACACTTAACCTTGTGTTATCTCTTCTATTTATGTGTTTTTTTGTTTGCAAACTCGCTCGCTTCAATTTGCCCCTTGAGGGATGGATTAAGTATTTTTGAATTGAACAGAATAAACATGATTTTGAACTGTCGACATGTTTCAGAAGTCTCCGACAGAAAATGACTCACTACTGTTTGCAGCTCTAGAAGATGGTTGACACATTGGATTTTTTACGCTCGACATCTGCAATTGAGATGGCACTATTGCTCCCAAATCCCTAATATGTCTGTGTTGTGCATCGAGGACATGGAGCACATTAAACCTTTAGTCAGGGGAGGGGACACAAACTCAACCAAAAAGAGGCTTTTTGGATTCCTGACTGGATGCTTTGAATTATCCTGGTCTCAGTGAGGATGTAGAATTCATGTTTTCTGTGATCAGTTGTTTTTTGAATGGCTTCTCCCATTTTTACATGTATGTATGTTGGGGTATTATATTATGTATACGAGTGTCTTCTTTGTCTGTTGTATGCATGCAATGTGTTATTTCATTGCTTCATTAACTTCATTTGTTTCACCTGATACTGTATGTCATTATCTGGGTCATGTGAATGCCTCCTACTGACTGTAGCTACTAAATAGGTGGGATCACACGGTGTTGTTTGTTTGCAGCACTGATGAAGACCTAATGGTCGAAACATGATGGCTAATTTAATGATTTAGCCACAACAATAAAGGCTTTTTGAATGTTTGCCTACATTATATTAAATACAGCATCCAGTCATCTTCTCTTTTTTTCTCTACAATTTTCTATTAGTTGAATTTAAAAATTTTTAAGTTTAAGACCTCCATGGTATCTACTTGACCCCAAATGTAATGTAACGTGATGATATAAAGGGTTGACACATTTTCAAAAAGTAATTTCAAAACTAACACACTATTTGTTGAAATGAATTGGAACCGTACGTCAGTCTTGGATACAGTGACCTATGACTCATCCGTGGTCAGAGAGAGTGTCTCACGCTATAGTCTTCATATGTGTGTTGAGATAAAGAATTATACAACATGGTTCCAGTTTTGTCATTATCCTGAAAACTAACCCATCCTTGTATATAAATCTTATTACCTTACTTTAACTTTCAGCGAAAGGTCCTGAGTATGAGAAGTGAAAAGTAGGCAGTCAGACATCATTGTAAAATTGATGTTGTTTTTTGGTAATTTTGCCATCTACGGTGATGAACCCGACATATTTCCACACACTGCTTCTCAGATCATCACAGCTTTGCTTTGCTTAGTTTCCTGGTACTGTAGGTGAATACACCTGCAATAGGTCAAGTTGATAGTGACTTTTGAGAGCATCCTCAGCTGGAGTGCACAGGGAAAACCACTTGGAATGGTCATTTGCACTTAAAGCAGAGCAGAGCCCTACTATGCAGCATAACACAATGTAGATTTCTTTAACCTTTTGGCAAACAAAAGGAACAAAAAAAGATTGACAGTAATGATTCCCAATATTATTTTAAGCTGACACCCGACGATTTTGATTAGATAACCGATCATATATAACTGATATACTTGTATTTTAAAAAGAAGTCCAAAAGAAGAAGGTAGGTTATTGCTCCATGAGGGTAAGAAAGGCTCTGATGAAGCAAAGGTTGGTGAATTAATATCACATAACTCTGAGAAGAATTGTTGTGTTAAGACCTTTTTCTCCTCTCCGACCCCTCGCGGATAAATTGAGCGCTGATCTTCTTCATCTCCTTTTTTTCTTCTCTGTGTTGAACAGTTAAGGTGCATACCTTTAAAGTTAGATACAGATAAAACACAAATAATATGAATCGGGTCTATAATTTCTCGGCCCGATAGACATCATGCATCCCCACTTTCACACACACAGGAGCAAATGTTGAGAAAACCCAGGGATGACGAAAAAAACAAAACCTAAATCAATTCAGATATGCAAATGTGTAAAATACTGCAAGATCTAAAAAGCGATATATTGTGATAAAACAGTGAGAAGCAGCATTTTGTAATTATATTGAGGGCATGTCAGGGCTGCTCAGAATATAATTTCAGATAAAATCAAAAGCTGTAAATTTCACTTTGCCCAATTAATATTATTATTATGAACTGACTGCGTCCTTCACCCACACACTTTCAGTTTAAATCATTAATTCAAACTCTAAAAAGCAAATTGTGACACAATAAAAGTTCTGTGTATTGACACAATGACTCGTCTCTTTTTACAAGCATCAGAATGACGATGATGACTTAGGGTTTAATTCAGCTCTCCATCACAAGGTTGTGGAGGATTGTCTCTGTTGTCTGTGCCGTCTCGCTCCCAGCGGGTCTTGTCCAATAAGCCTGCATCAAACCCGTCAGACTGAGAGTGAAAAGTGGAGGAGCGCGGCGTGTGCAAACATCAATCCTAAATTTCCAGCCTCAATACCATCATGACCTTGGTTTGGAATGACATCTATTTGCTGGCTGGCTGCACACATCTCTTTGCAAATTGTATGGGCCAGGCTAATTTGTTTTTATGCACGTTTAGTCAAGAATGTGATGCCACGTTAGCTTTTGGGAGCACTGCCAATGTGGTGCGGGGGGTTCCGAGTGACAGACAGAAAAAGGGTGATTGAGGATGATTGTCCTGCCGCTTGTGTTGATATATGAAAAGAAAGACCCACTGAACGCATTCTGGAATGGGTTCACGGCAGATAGGAGTCCTTCTGGGACCACCTAAAGCTGAATATCATCGTCTGTGCACGGAAATAAACAATGACCTTTAAAGCTCAAATCCTGGAGTGAAGACAGGTGCTGGGTAGTAGCTTAACAAATCTTAAAGGAGAGTACACTCATAAAAAGCCGTATGAGACATTTAAAAAAAAAAAAAAAAAAATCATTCCGAGTAAAGAAAATGTATGGACATGAAATAAAAACTTGTCAAGCCTGTCTGCTGCACGCTCCCTTGACCTGCCAGCGCAACAATCGCTGCTCCCTCACCAAACTGAAATGCAAACAGTTCATGCCGGAAAATATTTGCCTTCCTCGTAGCTGAATTGACCTCTCAGCTCCACAGTCAACCTCTAGCTGTTGTTTCATTATCTCTCTTCAGCACGAAATGGCGTCTCAGATGCTGTTACTGTCACAAATGCTGCCTCATTACCATCATCTGTGTTTCAAAGTGAGGCCCGTATAGAGCAATCAACGAAATGAGCTCACACTCACAGAAAAACACAATGCCCCTACACATGACCTGACTGTACAGCGAATTGATAATGTACAGTACACAGAGAGCAACAAAACACACAGATAAGTCTTCATCACGCACACACATGCACCGTACATACTCCCCCCCTCCCCACACATGTCCTGCTATGACCGGGGCCTGGCTCACACAGCTGACATGGAGCCGTCTTCATATTACGTGACAGAAATAGTCCCCGCGGCCCTCATATATACATGCAGCAGGGTGCTGCTAGGACATACATTCAAGTAAATACTGTCCATTACCTTAGATGTTTTCTTTTCCACATGCCCTGCACGTACGCACATTGGGCAATACGGAAAGGTGATGTGAAAAGGGTCACACACAGATATGGACCTGTGCTCACACAAACACACACACACACCTAAAGATAAATGCACATTCCATGCTAACACACACTTGTACTGTACTGTACTGTGAGGATCATGTCAACGTGTCTGCAAAGGTTACAGTCCACAGACATAGTTCACATATGTCTTAATGATATATATGACTGGAGAATGTTCACTGGTCAACATGCCTCACACTGAGCAGAGGGCAATGAGGTTATTTACCACTGTTTAAACACTGTGTGTTCTCTGTCTGTACGAAGAAAGTACAGTAAAGGGTCGGATCATAAAGTCATGTTTTCACTTAAGCCATGCAGATCGTTTGGTTGTATGTGCAACATTTTTGAGACATTAGCCCCTGAAACATATGCAAAAACAAGACGTTGAAAAATGGAGAGCCAGAATTACAGTTTTTTTACGTCTTTTTTGGCGTTTTTCAACGTTCACTGGTGATGTCCAAGTGGCATCCTTACAGGGTTCAAAATGAAAGGTTTTGCACTGTAATTTTAGACATCTTTTCAACGTCAGTTACAGCCGTCTAAAGAACGTCTTGTTTTATTGACGGCCAAATTTCACTCCATGCAGCAAAAGCCACAAAGAGGATTAAAACCCTGAGCCTGCATGAGGCATGCACTTTACCAGGAGAGCTATTCATCAGCTTTGTTAAAAATTCATAGTTGGTCTTCCAACTTCGGAATAAAAGCCTACCTGATGAAGGTTGGCTGACCAAAACATGGAATAGAAAAAAGCTGATAAATAGCTCACCTGGTGAAGTACATGCCTCATGTAGGTCATTGAGGTTGAGAACAAGGGTTCAAAGCTTTTGCTGCATGGAGTAAAAACTTTGTTTGCTAGATGTCTGTGACTGAAGTTGAAAAGATGTCTAAAATCACATTGTAAAAACTTTAATTTTGAACCCTGTAACGGTGTCACTTAGACATCACCAGTGAACAATGTCAAGATGTCGAAAAAAGACGAAGTCAAAGTTTGAACAAAAAAAGTACCATCTGCCACATTTCAAGAAGAGTGTAATACTGATATCTAATCAATCAAGAAATGCGTTAATCATTATACATTAGTTACATTAGTAAAAGATAAAAATACAGGTCACTCAAAAGGTCAGAGTGACTGTAACAATAATATTAATCAATCACTAATAATTGTAATAATAATTATAGTATTCTTGATCCACATCTGTAAAACATTTTGTTCTCCTTCCCAGCCAGGTAACAAAGTATATAGTCTCTGACAGAGGCAAAATGGGATCTCATTGTGATCATTGGAAAAGAGGATAAAATGATTGCCACTGATATTTAAAACTCTGTCTTGTAGTAACACGAACTGCTCCGCTGTGTTTTAGCATCTGACAAGCCTTCAAACTCATGCAATTATTACTCAAAGTGGACTTCTTAGATCATATTTCACCGTCTTACTCGTACCTGTAGCAACACACCCATCACGGTGCTATTTTTTGTCTCCCCGTCAGCTAACTTTGATCACTTCTGCACACGACTGCATCACACCGCCACAGGACATCTTTGATCTGGAATGTAGGGAAAAAAATAACTGCCACTTCTCACAACACAATGAAATGTGATAATTTTTGTGAGGATGGGTTGAGCTTCGAATAATCTACTTGAATGAATCCAAACTCGTATCCTTTTGTCCTTGTGTGTGAGAATTCGACATGTTCTCAGGTCCAAAGATAATAGATGTCCTTTCATGCACGGCAGGCCTGATAGCCACACACTGGCCTCGTACCCTTTGGCTGCCCAAGGCAACTCTGCGCCCACATCAAGTCAAACGTCAGACCAAAAATTTGATTGAAACTGGAATGAAGAGATACAAGAGCATGTGATATGGCTCCAGGGATGGAGTGCAGTTTCGACGCAATCTCACAGACGGAGCGCTATCAGAAATATCAGGTATGCTTGTATAGCCGGAGGTTATTCCATGGGATTAGAAACCAGCATTATCTCTCGGCGGCTTGAATGTGAAAATAGACCACGCTGGGTTTAAGTGTGTGTCAGTCAAAGCACACTCAGGCATGCCATCCAGCAAAGGCTATTGAAGACATCGTTTAGTATTCCAGCAGCTTTATGCAAAATATACATTAATATTCACTATATATGATTCACCCGCTTTACATAAATCAATATCACGGATGAATCTGGTTCCATTTTTCACATGTTTAGGAGATGATTCAGTATGTTTGAGAAAGATGGGGAGAAAAACATTATCCCCTGGTAAACAGCAGGTGAAAGCTGTTTAAGCTGCAGTGCTGGTTAACACACAACCAGTAAAAAGCTGCTTCCTTACTGAGGATTAGGGACACGAACACCTATGGAGTTACCTGCATCCATGTAGCCTGCTCATATAGAGAGGACAAATTGAATCCATATGTTTATAAGGACTCGGCCTGCTTCTTCCTCACCTGTGGGCCGATGGGCCTAATGGGTCATTTCTGCATCCAAAATCAACAAATCTTCTCTGCAGCATCTCCCCCTCTACACATTTTTTCAGTCTGTTCCCCCGTCTTCCTGTCCTCTAATTTTACCTTCCATCTCGACATCTCTCAGCCTGTCACTGATTCACGCTCACCTCCTCCACTCCCCCCGCCGACCCACAGCTCGTCCGGCCCTCCATCCGTCACTCCGCTGTCCCGAGGCGAGCGGGCAGGAGCCGGGCTGACTGTACAAGAGGTCTTGGAGGGGTGACCACTCCCTGCTGTCTGCTCAGCTCGTGTTTGCTTGATGACATGACTGTCCATTTAAAAGGCAAATTGGTTGCGTGTGTGTGCAGCGATCTGTCTTTTTCAGGAAGGTAACGTATTGTTTATGCAGATACTTTATTCAAATTTGAATTTTTATTGAATTCATAAGGAACATTAGACAGACGCTCTAAACATACACTACTCCTGCAAAGACTTGCCTGTCCTTTCCACTGATTCCTCATTTTTTCCAATTCCCTCTCTAGCCGGCCAGATAAAACAGGAAAAATATTTAACATCCATATTTTTTCTACTTCTATTCTACTGAGGGGTTTTTGTTGACAGTAACCCAAGGAGGTCATCCACATGCAAAACTCGGCAGCTCACAGACAGATGTGGCACTGCTGTAACCACAGCTAGCTTGCTGGAATATGTGGGAATCAGTGCCTACAGAAGATCGACTCTAACAACTAGTATGCATGGGAGGCTTTCACGTGATAATGCCCCATCTTACTACTGCATTTCTTGCATGTGTTTAATTGATTATTTGGTGCTTGTACTGTAGTTCCTGCTGTTTGGAAGCTACAGTGAGAAAAACATGTTTTACCTTTGCAAAAGTTCATCCAGATGGTTTTGTAACAGGACACTGGTAAAACACAAAAATCCCTTGAATCTGAGTAACAAAGTCAAGCAAATGATGCCAGTGGCAAGTAGTTTTTAGCATCAGCATAAGTTGCTTTGACATTAGCCTGCTGTAGCACCTCATTGCCACTAAAATAGATTTTCCAACCACAACACAAGTACCCTTTTGAGGTATCCCCCATTTGTTAACGTATGCTAGCTGAATCAACAAACTTTGTGGATATGGCAAACTTATTGCTTATTTACATATGCATCAGTTTCAGAGCAGTGTTATCGTTTATGTGGAGTCTTGTTTCTGACCACCTGGTGAATGTAAGTTCATTAGTCACTCTCTTCTTTTAGCTCGGTTTTTGGTCGCTACCATCACCTAAGGGAAATATGTGACTCTTCGCTGCTAAATGCTCCACTAGGTTCACTAGCTAGCTAGCTGATCACCAACTATATCGAAATAACATAATAATAAAGACAATTTAATTGTATGCAATTGAATTTGTGATACAGGAGTTTTCCAAGTTATTGTAAACAAACATTGCGATTGAATCTATGAACTTGCATACAGCTGAAGGAAGCTGCAGATACCACTGATAATTGATGTTGGTTCATTACTTCAAGTGACCCCTCTTATTAATTCATCTGATACATTGCTATTATTGTTTATAGCTGCTTTAAGGTTAAAGTTTTACCCATATAATGGTCTGTCAAAGCATCAAGTCAGTATTTACTCTCTCCAAGACAACAATCTTTCCTTGACTTAACCAAGTTCTTTGAATTGCAATAACACAACTGTGAAAACATGAGTCATGCTTTAGTTTCAAAGAGCAGATGTGGGGAAAAAAAGTCCGCTTTGCAGATATGCTTAGTGTTAACATTTTACACTGGCTGATATGTTTTTTTACTACTTTTCCTCACTTTGTTGATACACATTTAAGCATTAGCTTTCTTTTAAAACATGTTTGCTGTAGAAAAGTGGTTGCATATAAACTCCTCTTAAACAAAGTTCTTCATCTGAAGTCAAATCAACAAAATCCTGTGTAATTATTCAATAGGATGTGTGGTGTGCTTGCAAACTAAGGTTACTGCATTAGGTATTTGCAGAGTGTTTGCTATTTAGCATAATACGTTTGTAAATATACACAGTAAGGCAACTTCCACAAACCTTTTTGACACACAAACCGGTTGTATGGTGAATCCAAGGCAACCATTGCAGTGTTCTTGAACAGGGCGACCAAACGATCTGAGGATAGATTGTGAATCTGCAACGGCTTTAAAACGTAAATACACACATTAGCAAACAAATACTTGTGTTTACACACAAAAACATGCGTGTAAAACGTAGTTAGCTGGTACAAGGTGAGCTATTTCATCGCCTCTGTGTGTGTGTGTGTATGTGTGTGTGTGTCTGTGTGTGTGTGTGTGTGTGTGTGTGTGTGTGTGTGCATATGTTGACCTGTCCCTGTGTCTGCTTGTATTTTAGATACTGCTGGACACAACCATGCATGGACTTAAGTCATCGCTCTTTTCTCCATCGGCAATGATCACTCTCTCTCTCTCTCTCTCTCTCTCTCTCTCTCTCTCTCTCTTTCTCACACGCACACACACATACACACATATCTAGGTCAAGGCAGCCAGGGGTAATGGGAAAAGCCTGAGGCGTATCTGCCAGGCAAATGATCTTATGAAATGATTAAAGAGTGGTTTCTCTCACTGAAGGCGTAGATAAAACAAGAGAAGTGGTGCATATGCAGGTTTACCGGTATGTATATGTGTCCGTGTGCATGTATTTGTGCATGCGAGCAAGGATAATCCAGGCTCAAAAGGTTCCCAGGAAAGAGGCAGTTCGGGGCAGCGTGGTGGTGTAGTGGCTCGAGAGAAGATCTTTGAATTGGAAAAATAGGTTAAAACCCACATAAGTTATACTGAAGTCCCTCAGCAAGACAAAAAAGCCAAACCACCTCCAGGGGTGTTGTTCTGTACCATGCACCTCTGTTGGCTGTGTGCTCATATCACTTTAACAGTGTTCCCAGACAACCACGCACTGTACTATACCATGGAGAGGAGTTTTTATATAGTGACAATGAGATTTTTAATACAGATTTTGATGCACATAATATAGGCCAGCTTTGGCCAAGGGAAGACTTTCTGTTCTAATGAAAGAGTGTGAGGACTAGTGGAAGTGGACATGATAATGGTGCTTTTCATTTGGTCACCAGCCACTACTTCCGGGATGGGGAGGTCAGCAAACGAGACTTAACATAACATGAGTAAAAGCTTTAAAATATCACCTCATTTCTGCCTGAGTCACAACATTTACCTAATTCCATCAGATCATTAGTGTTTACTCACCCCAAACAACCAGATGCTTTACAGTACCTTAGCTATAAGCAAGTGAGCAATGGCAGACATCAACTGTGTGTGAGTCCCAAAAAATGAAGGCTCAATTTTAAAGACTGAATGACTAAAGTTGCTTTTTCTCCAATGTTTTACTCCACTCCTGCACCACATGCTGTCCCAGTTACTTGTTACTTGTCTGACGCAATACTCAAACTATATTGTTCTCCATATAAAACTAGATTGGCACTCAGTAGAGCACATACCTCCGCCAAGCCCCCTGGATCCGTCCCTTTATCCAGATCTGCACCAAAATTGTTGGTTCACATGGGGTGGAGGTTTTCTGGGAAATCCGTTGAGTAATTGTTGTGCAATCCTGCTGACCAACCAACAAATAAACAGCCGGAGACCGGTGAAAACATAACCTCCTTGAGGGAAGTAATTATGACAGTTTCACCTTACCCCATCAGTGAACATGCTTCTTTCTTCTCTGTTATTTCCAGAGTGGTGTCAATCGTCCCTTCATGGAAATTTGGAAGCAAATGCAGTGTGTCCTGTGCTGTTTGTCGTCGCTAGGCCCTGAGGAAAATGGAAAGCGATCTGGTTGTCTTTGCGACAGGAGCGCCAACAATAACACTACTTGGAAACACTCGGTTTGAGTTGAACTGAGTTGAAAAGTTGTCTGTTTCCACTTCAAAGTATGGGTTCACCCAAATTACAAAAATACATATTTTCTCACTCACTGTGCCTCATGGGGTATTCACCCATGCAGAAGCTGTATTTTTGCTGCAATTTGCCAGTTTTGCGATGTCTGCCTGTGTGTTATCTGCTTCCAACCAGTTAGAATGGAGGAGAGGGGAATTTTGTTCATGGTGCTCACAGCTTTTCTTCTCAACAAAGCATGGTTGTTTCAAGGGGACTTTTTCTTTACCAGGAGGTAGTTCCAGTGGAAACTGCTGACGGGATGTTCAGAGGTCAACTAGGATAGTTTTTAACATTAGGACAATCAACTTTATATCGAGATGATCGAGATAAGTAGAATTCATAACGGAAAAAAACAGAGAACAGCTTCTAGTTTTGTCTGAAGGCTGACAGTGACACAGACATTTTCACTTTTGGCAGACTGATGAACAGTTTCAGCCCTCCTTCTCTTTTATTTGCTGAAGGAACCAGCTCTATTGCAAAGTGCTGACAGATATGCAAACAAGCAGAATATGTGTTAATGACTGCTAGCTTAGTGTGTGAATAGCAAGGTGTTGATTAGTGCCGTTGCAAGCTGCTGTAGCAAAGACAGGCCTGGCCCACCGTGGTGAGTTATAACACACACCCTTGGCCAATAATAACTAACTTCTGTCTGCAGCAACAGCTCTCACAGTCACTTCTGCTCTTGTCCCGACAGAGGCGATGCTGTCTTATTACAGAGCTTAAGTTGCCTCCGGGCCATGTGGGGAAAGAGGGGGAGGATAAATGAGACCCTTTCGGACAGCGGTGAAGTGACCCACATGTTTTTATCTGGTCATCTCTCCATCTCGCCTCTTGTCTTCACTCATTTTGTTCTATTTCCCTACTGGCCATCTCTCTCTTCCTCTCTCTCTCTCTCTCTCTCTCCTCCTTCGCCTCTGCTCTCTCGCCCCACACCAGCGGTGTTGCCACAGTGACAGCAGACAGATGTTTGATGCCACTTTCTCAACGACGAAAACGCAGGGCAGGAAGTGGAGTGCACACATGCAAATGTATACACCAACATACCGAATGCACTGCACAGTGACAGCTGCACCGCGCTGTGTGTGTGTGTTTGTGTTCTCTCTCTCTCTATTATATGCAAAGCACTTCAAGTAAATTCTTCACACAAACACGTATACACACACATACACATACATCTCCGGTGCCCACATCAGAAGAGAGAGGCTGTGTGGTTGCTGCCGGTGTCACAGGATCACCCTCGCCACAGATGACAAACAGATATAATCAGCTCTCCAGAGACCCATCCTGCTGCTGCCACAGTCATTACAGCTGGACTAATACATACATCAAACAATCAGGGGCCACTGGCCACTACACTATACTCACACACACTCACACAGATATAACCGCTACATATTTAACACACATATGCATGCACACACAGTTTCTATACACATAATTGCACGCGCTGTCAACACTCATTGTTGTCGCATCAACACATATCTCGTATCAAAGGAGTTGTCCCTCTGACCCTCCATGGCACACAGACCAGAATAATCGCATAATCTCCAAACTAAGGAGCCACATACATATCTAAATGACTGGCTGGGTCGTCCTGTCATTCCATCACTGAGGATTTGCATGTGTGTGATGTATTTAATACTTTCTCATGGCTGATCCAGCGCACCATAATAACACAGCATGTGAATCAAGCTAAGGCAGACCTGGCGCTGATTTATAGTCTCACCCTGGCTGGAGGCTCCGTCTGGGGCGTTTGAAGTGTCTGTGTGTGTGAATGGATGCACATAGATACAGATATAGGTGTTTATGCATGTGTCTGTGGGTGGATGAAGGCTGGTGTGTGTGTGTGGGTGTCGGGGGGTTCATCCGTCTGATGCATGTCGTCTAGACAACATTTGTGCCCTGCGTCCGAAAGGGGTGATTGTCTTATGCAAATGAGGCCACGCTAGCTGTGACATGTCGTCCAGCTTGTGGGTCATGTGATGAGAGAGAGCAGGGTGAGGCAGTGACGGTTGATAGTCTGCTTTTTTTATTTATTAGCGCGGCCATTGTTCAGCATCACCTCGTCAGGCACTGAAGACACTGGGTGGTATTCAGGCCAAGAGAAAGACTACAATGTGGGATTTGTCACAACCTTTATGTTGGTTTATGAGCCTAACACATACAAAACCTCTCTAACTACATGGATGGTGATGGAGATGAATTATACATACAAGTTGTCTTAAAGGGTTGGTTCACACAAATTACCAAAAACAGATTTTCTTCCTTACTTTTAGCAAGCATCCAGCCATGCAGACAGTTTGGGTTTCATATGTCCAACTTTTAAGATATTACCGCGTATAAGATCTGTAGTCAAGTACAGACATGACTGAAATATTACTCAATTACAAGTAAAACTACTGGAATTAAAGTAATACTTAGGTAAAAGTACAAAGTATTCTTCTCAAATGCTACTCAGAGTTGTAGGTACTTTTTAACCACTGATAGCAGGCATTCAGTCAAATCTATGACTTATCGCTCACAACTCCTGCTCTGTTCTGCTCAGTGGTCGAGGTCAGCTCTCGAAACTCGGGCCTGCTGTCATGTCAGGGTTTTCATTGGCACCTTTGGCTACAAAAATACAGATGAAAGGTTTAGATATTAATTCAGACTGTACTCGGTACTGAATGATTTTTATGATTTTAAAAGTAACTAAGTAGAAGTATGAAGTATGAATACAATCACAGACTTCCACCCCTGCTCAAGACCTTGTAGCTTCAAACACCTTGCAGAGTTCACAGTAGACTTTAATATGACAGGTCAAAGTTAGGGACTGTAATTATGCAATAGGACCAAATGAGTCATTATGTCCCATTTCTGTCAATACATTTCATATTGTTTCACTGCAGACACATTGGTCCAAATTTGCATTCATATGGGCAGCTTCCTATTCTACACATGTTCTTTAAAGATCCCATCCACACATGTATTAAAGCATACATACAAAATTCTCAACAATTCTCATGACAGAGAGAATTTACACTTTCAGCCAATTAATGTGAAAACAGCCTCTGCACATACATCACTCTACACAGAGAAGCTCAAACATTCAACTGCAGGGGCAAGAAGAAAAACACATTTTTTACTGGAAGGGGACTTTAAAGAAAAATCATGCAAGATGGCCCAGTGCCATTCTGACTCCTGCAACACTAACATTTGCGCAGCTTTATTTAGAATCAGTTTGGACTTTTTTAAAAGTTGGGGTTCAAATACAAATTGTGTTTCAGTATAAAATTAATTTAAAGGTAAATTGTTGAAATATTTGCAATATTTTACATGTTTTGTTGGCAGCCTGATTTATTTATATACATATGAGGAGTATAAATGGCCGTAGCAACCGAAATTAACAACTAACACTTTCGGTTACTTGGTATAAATCATAATACAGATACAAATATAGTTTTTTTTGTGACATAAGCAGATAGTAGCTTGGCGCAACAACCCTTCTATCTGCATGACTATAAAATCCCAGAATAATTTGGGGGAACCAACCCTGTCAAGTTTCTCCTCTTCAGTATGTGTGCGTTTTTTTAAAAGACATGTAAAGATCTTAATTCAAAGCTGACACCAACATGTTGGGTTCTGTCCCTGACCATGCTTGAGCAGCGTTTCATACAGATAATGATGAGGCCTCATGTTGAGCACTGTGGGATGCAACTCCTCTTCATCCCATCACACTCTCTGCGCCCTTTCCACCAAATGTGGCAGCCATTTTCTTGTAGCTCCCAGTCAAAATGCCCTCTTTAATTATGGAAAGCCAGAAAGGGCTGCGGTGGAGAAGGGAAACACTGTAAGGGATAAAGTCGGGGGGGTGTTCTGGGATGGTGGGGAGCAGTGTGGACTTGACAACCCAGGGCAAGAATCGTGTGAATGGATTTCAAAATAGATGACCTGCATGCTGATCTCGTGATCTGTGCCTTCCAGTCCTTCCTAAATGCAAGCTTTTTACTTCTCATCTCGCTCTCATCATTTGCTCTGTTTTTCTCCCTTTCTCGTATAGAAATCTCACCCCCCCTGCCTCACATGACACAGCCCGGGGTATTATCATAGGATATGTCCAGAGGTCCATGCTGACCTCTGACCCTGGTCTCTGGGATAGAAGGGGGCCCCGTTCTCTGCCTGAGCATAAAGAGTGGCGGGGCCAGCGGCGGTATTGTTGGAGGGGGCTGCTGACTGACAGGTCATTTTTCACCCATTGTTTTTTTTTTCAAACAGCAATTTTATCTTGCAAAGTAACGCCTTGGCAACCATGAAAAGTGTAGCTTCAATGTGCTCGTTATTGTTAAGTGATGATCCGATGTCATTCAGAGTAGAAAGGTAGCCAGGGATTTCTCCGGGGCGAGTTTCAAACAGGTTCTTTCTGTTGAACATGAGCAGTATTTTCCTAATTTATTAGTCTGCCCTTCTAATGTTAATGATAGAGAGAAATAAAAACAAATAGCTGTGCAATATTTCCAGACCTCTCTGTAACACAACCAAAACAGAAATCAAACCAAGCAACACCACATCTTTTTCACATGTTTGTTTACTTTGGGTGCTCGTGTGTTTACAACTGTGGACGCACCAACGCGAGGCTCTCCGTCTTCTGCTGGTATCTGGCGCTGAATCAAAGCAGGGGGGAACGAGACGCGCTCCAAGTTTTAAATTGAATTTCATGCCGGATTAGTGGCACTTCTCTAAAATGCATGTGAGCCTCCCCTAATGATGCGCTCATCTTCGCACTCCAGAGACACTCTGTGTATGTGTGTGTGCCGTGGCCATGGTTTGCGTGTCTCTCCCATCAATTAGTGCGAGCAGACTGGTGGCACATAGCAGATATGTTTGCCTTATCAGTGGAAGTAATTGCTTTGTTGGGTTCGGTTGGCGGACTTCATCAGAGTCTGTACATATTATGACAGGGAGTAGTTTTCATTCTAAACCCCTTTTATATTCAACAAACAATATCAGATGTTTGTTTTTAACCTACGATGACTGTCTGCAGTGCTGAAAGTTGCATAAACTTGGCTGCTGCTCAGTCAAATTCTTTATAAATCGAATCAAATCTTGAAAGCACACACTCAATGTCTTGTCCTCCTTCCTCCCTCCTCCCTCCTTCTGTCCCTGGTCAGGTCTGGTGGGTCCGGGCAGCCTTGGGTCTATCTGTCCTTTGCCATGTGTCCTCTTTAGCACTGACCCATGCTGGAGGAGCAGGGACTGGGGCCTGGAGGCTGAGGTGGAGGAAGAGGGAAGGAGTGTGTGTGTGCGCGCGTTTGTGTGTGTGTGTGCGTGTGAGTGAGGAGGAAGGGGGGTTGGCCTCAGCTAGAGGCAATGGGTGAGCAGAGGGCAACAGTGTGGGGGTTGAACCATGCAAGCCTCTCCTTTCCTTCCATCCACCACTCCACCCCTCCCTCGTGATCCTGGCCTGAATGACATGGATGAATAACAGAGATGTGCAGCGGTACAGGATGCCCTGCTGCTGACCCTGACTGCTCTGGCCAGGCCAGGGACAGTGTGTGTGTGTGTGTGTGTGTGTGTGTGTGTGTGTGTGTGTGTGTGTGTGTGTGTGTGTGTGTGTGTTTGTGTGTGTGTGTGTGTGTGTGTGTGTGTGTGTGTGTGTGTGTGTGTGCGTGAATGTATGTAGAAAGTGTCAAATCTGCTTTCATGGGTGCTCAAAGTGTGCATATACACTATCCAGTGTCCATGTGTTCAGGTCTTTGTGTGTGCTCACATATCCATATTTGTCTGTTCATGCATTATTATGTGTGTGCGCGTGTGTGTGGCCAGCAGGGGAAAATAAACAATGTGCTCTCCTTGTCAAAGGCAAGGCCCCAGGGCTGTGGAATATCTCGGACACAGCTCACACAGGGAATTAAATCAAGCAAAGGAAGAGGGAGAAAAAAGTGGCTTCACTCCATATGGCACATGGCTGAAGCATGTCACTGTTAATGTGCACACGCATGCTTCTGTGTGTGTTTGGGGGGAGGCTGACATTTATTGGGCTTTTTGCAATATGTGTATTGATTATTATCGGCAAGTCTTGACTCTGGTGGATGCCTAACTGATCTTATATTTACATCTGCGCCAGTACATTTATAGAATCGTTGCGTCTACACACTCATATGCACACACACACACAGATTTGCAGAGTTTATATCCTTCACTGTTTCTATCTTGTAAAACTTTCTGACAGCTAAAGTGCTGAAAAGATATGAACTCCTATTGTGTGTGTGTGTGTGTGTGTGTGTGTGTGTGTGTGTGTGTGTGTGTGTGTGTGTGTGTGCGTGCCTGCGTGTTGTTCTTTGATCTGCAGATATTGTGCTGGGTCAGAATGTCTTCAACAGCACAGAGGGAGGGAGAGAGAGAGAAAGAGAAGAGAGAGAATGAAAAGGAAAGAAAGAAAGAAAGAAAGAAAGAAAGAAAGAAAGAAAGAAAGAAAGGAGTCGTCAGATATCACATATCCCTCGACGGAGAACCAAAGCCTTCAGGACGAACTGATAAGTGTGAACGAAGGTGATAAAGTTGTACAGATGTGTGAATATGCACTGCAAACTAGTCACATCATCAGATCATATTTAAAGATAGACAGCGGGAGGGAAATACTCCAATTTATTGAAGTGAAAGTGGCAACATCACACTGTGAAAATCAAATCTACACACTGAATATTAAAAGTATTCAGCGCAGGAAAAAATGGCCCTTATGAGTGTTATACTGTTATATATCATATTTCATTACATGAATAATGTGTAAGTAGCATTTTCTGTTGAAGCTGGTTGAGGTGAAGCTAATTTAAAAATGAATGAATGTATATACTGTTGGTGGTATGATTACATTTCATAAGCTTGCCATATGTTTGGTCTTTGTAAAATATTAACTAAATTAAAGGGGCACTATGTAGTTTTGAAGAAGAAATTCAAACTCAGAATTTTAATATTTACAATATTAATGAGGTAATAATACAACCTCAGAAATATTATTTCTTCCATAACTCTATAAACAAGCTGTTCTCAGAGGAAAATAAGGTCCCCAGAACACTGTTTGAAGCTAGGAAGGTGGCAGGGTCCGCCAAATACAAACAAAGCCAAACAGTATGAAACTGTGTTGTCCTTTAAGATCAGTTTATTTATTCAGTCATGAAAACAAAGAGAGTTTGTTTATTTAGTTTGTGTAGGCATAAAAAAAAATCAGTCGATGAAGATCTTTCTCTTCTGATTAAAAACCTACATAGTACACATTAATGAAAAAATAAACAAACAGATAAATACATTAATGGTGCACTGTGTAGTTTTGGAGAAGACATTTAATAAACAAACTCTCTTTGTTTTCATGACTGAATAAACTGAATAAACAAACTGACCTTAAAGGACAACACAATTTCGTACTGTTTTTCTTTGTTTATATTTGGCGGACCCTGCCACCTTTCTAGCTTCAAACAATGTTCTGGTACCTTATTCTCCTCTGAGAACAGCTTGTTTAATCAGTTATCAGAAGGGAATGGAAATACTCAAGTAAAGTACATGCATCTGAAATTTTATACTCAAATGCAGTACTTGACTAAGCGTATTCCACTGCAGAGAATAAAACAGAATATACAGTCAGCTCATTGTGCACATATGCTCAGTCTATTCCAGAGCACGTTAACAGGCATAAGCCATTTGAATGACTGTGCCAGGAAGCATTATGTAGCTGGATGGTGCTGTGAATGAGCACTTGAAGTGCTCCTCATTGCACCTAAGAGGCTGAGCAGCAGGCTAAAGGTGCTGACTGAACTCAACATTTTCACAGCAAAATGCAAACTATTCCTTTTTATTTTCTTTATTTCATGAGTGTTCTATGTATTGGTTTGCAGTGAGTGTATAATATATATTAGTTTTTATAGTATTATTAATATTACTTTCATTATAATATAAAAAAATATATACAAATACATTGTGTTCTGTTTTGATCTATTATAAACCGCTGATCCCTATTCCCTGCCACTGTACTACATGTACTGCCACTGTAAACCTTACTGTGTGGTCCGCTGATTAATGGCACAATAAAGACGGACATTTCCGACAACTGCGCTGACACGTGCGGCAGTAACGATGCTATGCAAATTTGCAGCAATCAATCTTGGCACAGAAGTGGTTAAGTTTCAGAGGGAGGTGGAACAAAAAGCCAGCCATATTGGCGGTGCTGTGTGCCAAGTGGTAGTCATGGCCCCTGCCCAGCCCTCCTATTACGAGGCTGGCAATAAGTTGGCCTGCCCGCTGGGGAAAACAGGGAGCTGACACCAGGAACATATGCAGCAACACCTGATTGCTGTGCCACCGCCACGGACCTGGCTGCCAGAGAGCACAAACATGTAGATTCAACTCACACACACACACACACACACACACACACAACAATGCTGGAGGGGGGAGATAATGTAGTATGTATTATAATGATATGTCCTTACAATCTGGATGAACCTGTGCACAATATAAAAAAGACAAACGTGGACTATCATGCATTTTTACTCATCATCACTCATGCTACACAAGTAGCCCAGTGGAGCACATGCGTGCACAAACACACACGTTCTGACTTACACAGTAAACCCACTGGGGATTAATTTCCTTACTCAGGGAGAGTGTGTATGCCAGGCTTGGCTGGTGTGCCAGTCGCCCGCGGTGCACCACACGCTGCCATGCTGTGCCAGCAAACAGCACTGATGCCCTCCATTTGCAGTGTCACATATATCAAATGCATGCTGCTATCACTTAGCCCTCAGTAGTCTGAACCCTGCCCGCCTGCCTGCCTGCCTGCCTCGCTGTGCAAATGTGTGTGTGTTTGTGTTTAGCATCTGGTTTCACCCGCCGCCATGTACCCCGATGGATATTTGATTGACGACAGTTGGGTATAATGCCATGATTGATTGTGTGGAAATCAGAGTGAATGAAAGTGTTTTTGGGATTATCTGTGACCAGACGCTCACCCCGCTCTGCATCAACACAAACTGACACTTCTTGGGATTTTATTTCCCGCCATTTTATAGAACTTTAAACCGAATCACACACTCATGACCTTCTTAATAATCTCACACACATGCAAACACGCACACACAAATAACTTGCCCACGGATGCACGTACACATTTAAAATTGCATACAGATTTTCTACCTCTTTGGCCGGTAAACCGCAGTCAGTACATCATTATGGAGCCATGTGTGGTGAAGGGAAGAAAGCTCGAGAGAGGAGGAGGAGAAGGAGGCGGGTGGGGGAGTTGTTAGAAACTAGGCCCGCATTGTCTGCTCCCTCTCAAAAGGTTTTTTACTGTTGTTCATGGTCACGTTCTGAACTGGATGCGACCCTACAGGTGTCCCTGCTCTCTAAATGTGTTCCCCAGACCCTTCACCAGCCCCCTCAAGCCGCCCGTCTGTGACCCCTGACCCCGCAGACCCCGGGAAGTATGGGTAATGGCAGGCTTGTCAATAAAGTTCAGGGTCACTAATAGACTAGCTTTGTTCTGCGATGTCAGCTTCCAAAAAGGAAAAGGACTAGGGGGAAAAAAAAAAAAACTCCCTCTAACCCACCATCCTTATAACGTATCTGGATCTATTCAAATTAAAAATGGGTGCTTTTGATTGTAAGCCCTCCACCTCTCCCCCCTCCTCCTGCCCGCCTGCCTCTCCTCATCTTCTTCCATCTTCTTGCCCAGCTCTCCTCGTCTTTAACTCCAAAGAGGTGCTTGTGCGCTGGGCTAAAAGGTCTTAATGTGTCTGCATTCATGGAGCCAGACCATAGAAGGCTGTTTTTAACCCTGTTTACGGCCTTGCATCCATTTGGCCAGGAGTCCTTCACTACGCGTCCCCACACCCCACCCCCCCTCCATATATCTCTCCATTTTTCAACCTCCTTCACTCTCTCTTGCTCTCTTTCTCTCTTCCACCCACATCCCAATCCTTTTGTGATAGGATATGAATGCACTTTGCTAGTTGATAATTACACTCTCCTTCTCTGCCCTTCTCTCTCTTTCTGACAGTGGGATCCACAGGCAGTCCTTATTCAGCCAGTAATTTGCCTGTCCTCCTCATTCATTGAGAAGGTATAAATTATCCCTCACATGGGCACTGGCTATTCTCCCTCTCAGCCAGTGTGATGAGGACTGCACTAAAAAGAAAATAGCCAAGAATATGCACTTTGTATTTGCTCTAAGTGTAATTTAAAAAAGAAGGGATTTGTTTTCATTCAGAAAGTACAGATTTCTAGTTAATATGGAAGGCAAATGGAAAGAAGTAATAATGAACTCGCCTAATTGTATGGCATTTTACAGTAAAAATTAGATAATGATGATACAGGCCTCTCTCAATAGAAGTGATTTCAAACAATTTGTTTTGAACGTTTTAGATCATATCCAACACAAACTGTTTCATTAAAGGTGCACTATGTAGGTTTTTAATCAGAAGAAAAAGATCTTCATTGACAGATTTTTTTTTATGCCCTAACACACAAAATAAACAAACTCTCTTTGTTTCCATGACTGAATAAACTGAATAAACAAACTGAACTTAAAAAACACAATTTCATACTGTTTTATTTTGTTTATATTTGGCGGACCCTGCCACCTTTCTAGCTTCAAACATTGTCCTGGGGACCTTATTTTCCTCTGAGAACAGCTTGTTTATTCAGTTATGGACGAATAATATTTCTGAGTTTGTATTATGACCTCGTTAATATTGCACACTTTAAATGTTCTATTCCAAAACTACAGAATGCCCCTTTAAGCACAAAAAGTACAGTCAACACCGCAGTCAGCCATCTTGAGACGATTTCCAGCAGCACAGTGTCCAGGCTCGGGCACATTTGGACATTTGCTCCTCATTGCCTTCTCATCAACACCCATAGCTGAGGTCTCACCGCCGACCCAACTGCGTTTAAGCCTCGTCCAAAATAGTCCGAGCGACAAACAGATAGTTAGCAAATGAAAGGATCCCACGACAAATTACTTACAGGACTCTGGCTTCTTCTTGCGAACATATGTGTCTGCAGCCATTTATATCGCCTTTATGAGTGTATAGTTCCGTCAAGATTTATGGCTGGATATGAATTGCATACAGTATAACACCCTTCCAGGCTGGAGTGTTTTGAATCCTGAGACAGGGGTTGGTTTATTCCAGCATATCTGTGTGAATTTAATTACAAGTGCTTTGCTCAGTTAAAAAGTAAGACAGCACCACGGGCCATTTTGGTAATTTATTTATGGGCTGCGTTGGCAGGGTAGAGGAACCTCATTGGCTGAGAGCAGGGTTCGAGCAGCCGGTGGCGATTACAGGGCAAACGTGACCACTGGACAGACAACGACTGGCCCTGGGAAGTCAACAGGAAATACTTTTTTAAAGACCATAATCATGTTTTGTCAAGTAATTACAGAAGGAGACGAAAAATAGGAAAACACATGGTGATGATGGCACAGAACATTGATCATAACAGTACAGAATGATGGTGACGCCTGATGGTCATGGAGGGACAATGGAGTACAGAGGCGCCCATTGTTCCTTGACTCGATGAACTATGTAGCTCATTAGGTGGAGCTTCCCAAGATTAAAGAGATGGATATGAGCGGAGGAGCCAAGGCCCGAGGTTAGAACTGGGGGGCGAAAATCGACACTCTGCCACAGCAGAGACGATCGGGCTCCCGAGCCCCTGACCCCACAGCGGGCTGCAGCCTTTGATTCCTCTCCTCCTTTTTTCATCCCCACATCAAGAACACACATCGTTTCATCTCTTTGCATATTATCAGACTCCACCCCGTCCTCCTCATCTCTAATAAGGAGTATCCGTCTTTTCTTCATCTTTCCCCTGCCTTTTCTTTCTCTCTTACAACTATTGTCGTCTTTCTCCCTGTAAGGGGTCCGTAATTGATGGATTTCATTGAAGGGTGTAGGTGTTGTATGTATATCTGCCAAAAGCACTACGGCATTGATATTCTCCCCCAGGCAAAGGAAGAGAGAGGGAGAGAGACGGAGTGGGAGAGAGAGGTGACCCTGCTGGCTGAGTGGCAGTGGCCGTCATGCATAGCATCTCTAAAATGGAGGGAGGGGGGGCGGAGGGAGGGTGAATGTCACTTTCAAGTGTCTCCTCGGCACTCTCCCTTAATGAGAGATGGGTTCTGCTCCACAGACAGCCAAGGGGACCAAGGAAGGGCCCTCCCCGCCTCCGCCTCATTCCTCCCCTCCACCCCTCAGATCTCAAATCCTCCAAGGAGCTGACAGCTCGAAGATCGGCAAGCCTGCGTCTCTTCCACCTGCACAACCTCATTTCCCCATCATAACAACAACAACAAAGGTAGGAGGGTTCCTGTTTACCGGCACTGTCCCTGTCTTTACAACATGCACATCCTCCGTACATCACTCTTAATCAGAGTGACCCCCGCTTACATTCTCAGTGTATTGGCTCATACCTTTCTCACTCTTTTCTTAAGTGAGGGACGCACACTGATGCTATTTAGCTAGCCCGGCTAGTGATTCATCCATTCCAGCTGAAGGGAAAGGTGAGAGGAGAGATCTCCCAGGACTCCTCGCAGCCCCCATCTGTCAGACGCACCCGGCCCGCTGATTTACATTTACCGCAAGGATTTATGGGATGCCCGCCACAAAACGAGTCGAAGCAGCAAGAATCACGGGGCGAGAGACAGAGCGGGGAAATTATTCAAAGCAGTGATTATTTTGGGACGGCCATTACGCATGCACACCTGATCAGGGGGTGTCACCCGTGACTCCCCCCATCCACCATGATGGAGAGGGGCCTCATCTGTGCTGCGCTCTTATTTTACCTGGCTTGCATAAAGGAGAATTCTCTTAGGCACCAGGAGAGCCTACTAAGGCTAAATTAGGCCCCCGGACAGGCAGAGGAGAAGGGAGAGAAGAGCAGATGAGGCAGTTATGTATGCACAGGGGATTGAGATGAGGGATACTGGTCAAATTCACGATCAATCTTAAACCAAATGTATTGTGGCCATATATATATTCACAAATATTCGCTGCTTTCTTTGTAGTTATGCTGGACCGGATTCACCAGCTTCAAAATAAATTATAATATCAAAAACTTCATATCTGCAGAATTGCAAATCGGTCGAAACTTAATGCAGCAAATGAACATAAATGTGTGAATTTCTGTATGTTTAACAGATGACATTTGCTAGTCCATCTGCTCTCTCTGTAATTCAGAAGCCCAGAAAATGTCACAATGACAGCCCTCCTCTCAACATGCCTCTTAAAGCTCTGTTCACTTGCCACCTTCAGTGAGGATCATCACTTATAGTCATTACTTACAGCACTTTGCAGTCAGTAGCTGGAAAAGGTTAGCGTAGCCAACTTTGAGCACATGCTCCTGTGCTGTAGCGCTACAACTGAGGTCAGCTCAGCTGCATCTCTCGGCCCTCCTCCCGTCTCCTCCTCCCCGCTCCCCGTCTCCTCGCCAAGTTCATTACCAGTGGCCCCCAGGAACGACCTGATTTCAATTCAGACGCACTTTGTTCAATTGCCCTACATGGGAGAACTTGCTGGAATGGGGCCAGTTGATTATGCTCTACCACCACTATGCTTATTTTATTTAATGCCCAAAACAGGAGATAATTTTAAAAATCTAGGGCAACTAATCATGAGGTTCCTTTTTTTTTTTTTCTCTATTCTGCTTTCATTCGCTGCCTTATGTATCCATTTCTTCCACATGTTATTTTACACTCCGAGGCAACATGCTGGAAATGTTTCATGGTACGCTTAGCAAGTGTCTGAGTGGTGTCAAAGAGCAGCAGAGAACTGGTGATTAGCCGTTAGCAATTAGCTGACCTTAAGATGAAAGGAGCAAGGATAAGATCTTAGCTGTAGTGATGAGGTCAACATCACTGACCTCCAGCGGAGATGTTTTGACCTCAGAATGACAAAGAGATGACTTCAAATCTACACTGAATGATAAGCAGAAGGGCTAAACTGCAAGTGCCAAGTTAGCAGATGTGGTGTTTTAGAGAGCGCTTGTTATTAGCTCTGCCACAGGCATTTTCCTGCTCCTTTCATGTTCTCTCGCTGTCGGCGACGTGGTCTCATGAAATTTTGTGAGCCTGATGTATTTAATGACAGCTCAAGCCTGATTTATGTTTTCACACAATTTTCCATCCCTTTAATGTACTGTAAATTTTGAATATTTTACATCAGCTGCTGTGATTGAAGACATTTTCATTTTATTCACTGCACCCATTCAAGGCAAAAAGGCACACAGAGAACTTGTGCGAAAGTAAAAGTAAAGCACATTCACCATAACAAAGTGCAAAACAAAGCTTGATTTGATTTAAACAATATCACATTGAATTTACACTGAAAACATGGTCATATTGTAAAAAACAACATATTAAAATTGCAATCGTTAAGATTTTCATTAAAATCAAACACCATTTTTTAACTCTTTATGGTCAGCATTTTTTCATGAATAGCCATTCAGTGTTTTTAGCTTCTGTAACTACATCTCTATAGTTAGTATAGTATAATATAGTTTCCATTGTTAGTGGCAGGGTCCTCCAATCCGGCGTTGCATTCCAATTGCCTCCCTATGCATGAAGCATGCACTAGTTATATTTCTGGCAAATCAGCTGTTCAAGGAGTGTGTCCCACACATTGAATTGAGACTGTTGTCAGAAAAGAGAAAAATTGTTTTTAATATATTATAACACAATATTTTTTTCAATGATGGCTTAGTGTTTACCCTAACCTCAATCAAATGATTTTATAACCCTGATTCCCAAAAAGTTTGAACGCTGTGTAAAACATAAATAAAACAGAATGTGGTCATTTGCTCAACAGTTCAGACATACACTCAGCTAATAACAGCACAAACACAAAATATTTAGGATTTAAAGCAACATTATGTAACTTTTTAACATTAAAATATCGGCTTCAGAATCATGTTGATGGTTCAGTGTCTTGTAACAGGGTGAATGGTGTCTCTGTCTCAGCCACTCCGCCCTCCTATCACTTGTTTCTGCACTGTGTAACTTCAGTGAGAGGGTGGGATCAGTTACATACATGTTTACTTCAACATAAGTTTTCAACACACAACATTGTTATGACGTTATGAGTTTGGTATTGTAGTTAGCACCTACATTACATCTGACACATTGTTACAGACCTGGGTTTGTATTTACGACAGTGGTGTTGCACTCAGAAACTGCGGGGGGCGCCAAATCGCACAAAATGCCAATTTCTACATAATGTTGCATTAACCCCATCAACTTCATTGACTTTTGTAAATATATGCTTATTCTGAATTAGATGCCAGCAGCACATTTCAAACAAGTTGGGACAGGGGCAACAAAAGGCTGTGAAAGCAACAGGTGGTATTCTTGAAGGCTAAGGTCATTCACAGTAACGATAAATGGTGTATGGACTTGCATTTCTATAGCGCTTTTCCAGTCTACTGACCGCTCAAAGTGCTTTACAACACTTCATACACTGATCGCAGAGGCCGGGAGCAACTTGGGGTTCAGTATCTCAGTATCAGCGCATGGACACTTCGACATGCATCTGGAGGAGCCGGGCTTCGAACCAGTGACCTTTCGATTACTAGACGATCCACTCTACCTCCTGAGCTGGGATCCCCAGATGGGATGAGGCGAGGATCACCATTTTATGAAACACATAATTGTATAAAGGATACTTCTACATGGGCTCGGGAACATTTCGTTAACAGTTTACTTGTAAATGATGGCATTCTGTTTTTAGTTACATTTTACACAGCGTCCCAACACAGCGGACCCTGCCACCATTCTAGCTTCAAACAGTGTTCTGGGACCTGATTTTCCTCTGAGAACAGCTTGTTTATTCAGTTATGTTTGTGTTATTACCCCATTAGTATTGTAAATATTACATTCAGAGTTTGAATTTCATCTCCACAACTACATAGCTCCCCTCTAACATTTACCAAACTACCCAAATAGAATTTTTTGCCAAAATCTATTTATAGCCACGCCTCTTTAATGTTTAGGTAAAACTATAACTTACTTCTTCAACATTTGGGAAGGAAGAGAGTCCTCGCTGGAAAGAGTCTGTATATCAGAGGGACTGGGGTGTTTTATTGAGCCTCTCTGGCCAAGGCTGTGATCTCCTTACCTAAGAGACACATTTACAGGCATTACAGAACTGGACAAAGTTCAACAGCGAGCAGTGCAATATCTCTGTTTTACTACACACTCTTTTCCCTACTCATCTACTGCCTGACTGCTATATAAGGGTCTTTATGGAGATGAAAAGCAGACTGAGAGTCACTATTTGAATCCGATTCAAAGAGTCTTATTCACTCTATGATAGTCTTTTTCCTGGCAGTGAATGATCAGCTCACTAAAAACGGTCCTGCTCTTTGTGCCAGCTGATCCCGAGATGATGAGTCGTTTCAGCGGGTCCAAAGGAAAGTTGATTTGCCCCCAAAAACACAGAATCCTTATTTTGTCTTTCTGAAAGTAGAACACAGAATGAGAACTGACTGTAGTCCATTTGTGCCGCACTAAGTCTCACAGAGAAAGAGGTGCGAGCAAAGCCCACTGTAGGGCTTAAAGAGGCGAGAGCGAGAAAAGCGGCTTGGACGGGAGAAGCACTGGACTAGGTGGACAGATTAGTATCACGAGGATCCCTCAGAGGGATGAAGTGATGATGGAAAGTCTGCTTTGCATTATATTCTGAAATGTTGCGGCTGATTTAGACGGAAAATCATCACATTGACAGATTAAAGCGACAAAATGCGTGAACCCCCACAGAGAACGGTGAAGAAAGCAAGGTTAAAATTGCTAAGGACACTTTACTGGCACCCACCAATGGATGAACAATAACCAATGTAATGGCTATTAATCATGATTAGCATAGTCCTCAGTGCCCAGACCCCTCACACCAGTGTCTTTGTCATGCATTCATACAAACCGGTGGACATGGTGATGGTGGATATGTGGCATAACATATGTGGGAAATATTCTAAGGCTTTTGTGGCCTGACAGAGGAACCACCTAATCTGTGGGATAGCTTTCCCTCAGATAGCAGGTCTGAAAGGCTGTTAAGAGAAATAGGACAAAGGGACTCTTAATTTCCAATACGGTTTCATCGCTTGTCAACACAATTAACAGATCAGGAGGGATCAGTGTGTGACAACTGTCAGAGCACAACCTCCAGACAAAACCACTATTGTGCCTGAAGGAAACCTACATGCCCTGGTCAGATAGACGGACGAGTAATAGGTAAGACCCAACATGGGTCGAAGGACGTCTACAGTCACGTAAACATGTTGCCTGTGTATGTGATCATGTACAAATATCTCTTCTCATTTATCTCCGCTGCAGAGGCCAGTGTGCCAGCCGCGCTGACGGTATTTGCGGCGGGTTCGCAGCAGTGTTGAGGATAAGCGCTGGTGACAAAGAGAGATGCCTGCAGGACTCTTCAAACGTCCATCCTCACACGACATGAAGCGGACAAGACCGGCAGCGGCTCTGAGATGGGATGCCCGTCTGAGCATATGTTATGCAGGGACAAAGCACCGGAGAGAGACAAGGGGAGAGAGCCGGAGAGGGAGAGGCAAAGGGGTTAATGCAAGGCATGATAAGAGCGAGAGAGAGACAGATAGACAGACAGAAAGACAGACTGACAGACAGAGAAATAAGAGTGAGAGAAATAATAAACAGAGAGGTGAAGGGGGACTGGATGTTGAAAGGGACAGAGAGGCTGTGCATGAAAGGAAGGAGGGAACGAGGAGGGGTGACGGGGTGAAGGAGAGGAGGGGTAAAGAGAGGGGAGGAAGTTTGAAGTAAAACTGTTGGGACGTGTGTGACATTAGGACATTGGGGCCCTGGCAGGAGTTGTGTCATTGGTCCGTATGACTTGTGTGTTGCCTGGGTGAAGTAACACGTTGTAACAGTGGTGGAATGGTCACTGTATGTCACTGCCCTTTCCATCAGGAGCCCTGTAATGACATGTCAAAACATTTAGAGGGGCGGCACGCTGAAATGCTGCTGATGACTAAATGTCCCTCGGCTGAAATCTCTGTTTTGGTCAAGAATTAATCATTTAAATAATAATAAATGTATCAGGAAAAAGTGTCACATCCAGGCCAGTCCGTCTAAAAAAGCAGGATCTTGTCTCCCCTGGCCCTTTGTCATGGAGGCCTATGTGTTTAGTTGCTGTGGGCTGATGAGACTGAGCAGAGTCCTTCGGCCATATAAACAAAATCCCTCAGCAGAGAAAATGCCAGGGTACCCCAGACCCCCCTACCAAGAAATGTGACTTGACAAGAAACAGACACAGGTTCAAGCCTTGGCCTCCAGGCCTCGCTGCATTCTTCACCATTCCCCAAAACATAAAGTGGTGCGGAAATGTTGACATTTTTCCCGTTTTTCACCACAAATTAGTCACACAAATAAGAAAAAAGGTCACCTCGTATTAAATAGGAAATTGCATAAATGTGTTTGTTTATTCAACTGTATCTCTGACAAATGACTTTCATATGGAAATATTTATTTTGCATTAGCAATTGAGTTTTGTACAGGAAAGCATGTTAGCGCTCACGACCAGACATTTATTGGTTTGGCAAAATGTAAATGCAGTCTGTTGTAATATTGCGGAGACTGGGCTGGTTTATGCCAATACAACATAACACAACTATAAAGTAGAAAATACACCTGACAACACTTTAGTACATTTAAAGGGGCACTTCACAGATTTTGCACATGAAGTTCAGTCACTCATCCTGAGGAGTACTACTCAGCCTGTGGAAATGGATGTTTAATTTGTAATGGGGCTCTGAAAAAATAACTCTGATGATGTCATCAGGGTTATCTCAGGTTGGGCGTCGAGACTATAAATGCAGAAAACAGGAAGCTTGTGTTATAAAGTGGGGGTAAGAAATTTGAAATTGGACAATCTACCATTAAAGATGCTGTTGATTAGCATTATGGGAAATGAAGTAAAGGTAGTTAATCATTACTGGGGACTCTTCTTCAAATTTAGCAATCCTTAAAAGTGTTTGTCTTACAAACTTTGTGGAAGAGCACCCCTTTAAATAAACAAGATGAAATATGCGCCTTACTTCGATTTGTCTGAGTTTACTCTCTAATTGTGTAACCATGATCACAACTTTCCGCTTTAACCATGTAGTTGTGGTTGCCTAACCAGGTATGGTTAATACAGTGACTATAATTTAATTGCTACTTGAAGATAATTAAGGAATACGTGGATTAGATGTCTTCATTACAAACAGTAGAGTGATATCAGGAAGGGAGAGTGAGGTACATCAAATGTCCCTGACTGGAGGAGACCTGTGAATTTTTTAAATATGAATATCTAATGCATGTCAGATACTATTATCAGTCCCTGGCAAGTAAAATAAACACATCTTTGCTTAAAGGTGCACTATGTAGAGAAAATGTTAATCGCCTCATTATTATTGTAAATATCAAAATACTTAGTTTGAATTTCCTCTCCAAAGATACATAGCGACCCTTTAAGTCCACTGTAATAGTTTTATTATAAACTATTACATAAAATAATTACCACAGGGGGACAGTTTCTACAGTCAAAAGCCATTTTGCACAGGGTGAGAGTTCGGTTTTTTTTGCATCTAGAAAACATGATTTTGTTTATTTGTTATTTTTCTCTTCTTTAACAGATACCTTGTTAGAGCATTCTCAAGTCAACTAATTTTGATGGGTGCATACTCTAAGTCAATCTGGGAAATGTTGGGAAAGTGAATAAAGGTATGCTTTGACGGAAAACACGCTAAACACTGTAGACTTATGATACATAGTCATATTCATTTGTAACCTTTACATGTTTCATATAATAAGTGAAAGTTAGTATAAATATATATAATTTTTTCATAAAATCACAATAAAACCATGTAAACCAGCAGCCAGAAGGCCAGTAAAGTACTCAGTAAAACACATTGTTATTGAGGGCAAAAGAGTGACTTGAATAATGAATACACACAAGAAAATAACTGCATTGCCAGAAGAAACCTGCTTTGAACTACATTTGTAGTGCTGGTGGATGCTGCATTTAAACAAACATTCAGTGCTTTGTTGAATGGATTTCACCGAGAAACATTTCCTGCCTGTATTAAAGCCCGAGCGTCCTTCACCGCGCGCTGTTCAGAAACAAACAGCAGCTAATAATAGAGACTGACCATCCAATGTCAGATAAACTGGACTCCAGTTGTGAATTGCCAATCAGCCTTGGGTCACTCAGTTAGCTAAACTGGCTATTCATCCTTCAGGGTTAAATATGAAGGAAAATGAAGTGAGGGAAGTGAGTGGAAACACAAATAAAGGAGGGCATTTCAAACTTTAACAACTTAAGAGAGCACTCACTGCGGGCCTTCATGAGGATTAACTCTTTGTTCTCCGAATACTCGCCGATCAATAACCAACAGGCCCAGACATCTTTATTCGCAGACAGCTCAGATGCCGCTCAAAAGGAGGAAAAAGAACAGAACCCCCTTTTCTGCTCCCTCTGCCTGTGTCAAGGCACAGTGATATTCCTGTCTCCCCTCCTTAATCTGGCCTGCATTCAAGTTGGCCTTCTTTATGTGCAGGATTTTGTGTGTGTGTGTGTGTGTGTTTGTGTTTTTATGAACATATGCAGCATCGGGTAAGCAGAGATCATGACACCTAATGGATTAGAGGCAATAACAATTTTAATGCATTAAGACCAATTAAAAAAATGTACGTATGTAAACTCAAGATATACTCTGTTAAATTAATCTTTTTATTAGGAATAGGGCAAAAATAATTAAAGTAACAGTTTGGGGTGAAAGGAGCATTTAGAAAGCGCAGATAAAGCATGAGAATAACAATAGAGGGGTGCACTAAACATGTGTTTGCCTACCTAATCCCGGGGCTTCACTCCCACATCCTGGCTTCTTCGGGCTAATCCATCTGTAAACAAAACAACAATCTTCACAACAAATCTAATTATTAGAAATATGACCGAATAAGGGAAACCACGCGAGAGGAAGGGGAAAAAAAAAAAAACAGTTTTCCTCTTAAAATGTGTGTCCTCATTCCTTTCTCCCCGATGGTGGACTCCCACAGTCCTTGGGCCTTTGTGTCTGTCTCCTCTTTATGAATAGAGGCTTAGCCATGGCCTGAAGCAATGCGTCTTCTGCTCCCTCATTGATAGCCAATGCATTATTCATTTATTTTCATCATATCATCAGACGTGCATAAGCTTCACCCAGTTATTTTTGGGGGGAGCTGCGTTTATTATTATTATTATTCTTTTTCCTCCATTACTTCTCAGGGAACACATTCACACCATTCAATCATTCATGGCCTCTCAACTTTATCAAGACCCCAGCTGAGATGAAAGCTCGTCTTTATTATTGATTATCAGAGGGATTAGCTCCCAGTGAAAGTTAAGGTTAGCCCCCCGATGCCGTTGGTCAATGGAAGGGAGCCGGTCCTTTTTGTCGGGAGAGTGTCACTGCACGCTACCCTCTTATGTGCACGTTCGATGCTTTGTGTGTCTGCACAGACAGGAGAAATTATGTTCAAATCATACATGCATTCTTTAGTCTTGTCTCTAGTCTTGTTTTTTTCTTCGCTTCATTCAAACTTCATGCACCCGAGGCCAGCGATGGAAAAAAGGCTTTTTTCCGTCTTCAGCAGACAAAACACAAGCGGGCCAATAGGTAAGATGAGGAACAAAGAGTTTGAAACTCTATATCCTGTGTCCACAGCCCTGTGTGTAAGTCAGCGCCCTGGACCAATTATCCATAGCTCTTTCCCCTACCTTTCTTTACTTAGAATGAAAGACAAACAAAAACCCAAAAGCAGCTGGCTTCCTTGGTGCTTCTGTGTGAAAGCACTGCTTCTCTCTCTCGACCCTCTCCTCATCCAGTGCCCACAAGTCTCCAGCCTTGACCACACATTATCTTTCAGTCTCAATACTCCTCTTCCTCCTCTCCTTTTTCCTCTTCTCTCCTTTTCTCTACCTCTACAAGAATAAAGCGCTCCTAATGACCGTGGGCTCTCAAGGGCCTGCTGGTGCCCGGGTACTCGAAAGTGCGGCGCAGTGGAAAGGGGGGCACCTCCTCCTTCTCTTCCTCCTCTTTTATCACAGGTGAGAATAGAGGGTCAAGAGGGGTTAATGTGCTGCTGTTGCACAGAGGTTTGGGCTATCACCATGGCAGCAAGCATGTCTGTGTATTTCCTTCCTCCTAAAAGAGAGGTTTGTTGTTGTGACTTGTTTTTTTGGCCTTTGGGATCAACTTCATTTTCAAATTGTAGGCTGAAAAGGTTTAGCTTTGACACTGTCAAGCAAGTTGAGGGTGAAAAGACGACGGTTTACCAGTTTTGTTGAGCAGGTATTAAGGAAACCTTGTCCGTGTCCAGCAGCCCAGCAGAGAGCACTAAATCGCCAGATCCAGATCCACTTTTTAAACACCAGCGCATTTGTTCCTACGAGGCCCGCAGCACATGAACGCAGAGGCACAAGGTCGAGGGCTGAGGTCATCAGATGGGTTCAAGGGAAGATAACAACTGGCCGGTTGTTGCGCGGTTCAGCGGTGAAGCACTAATGTACACATACCGTACATGTAGAAAAAATACTTTTGCCTTGACACGCGCGGGACCGATACACTTGGCTTTAATTGTGGGAAGCAGAGAAATTGTTTTGTATGGGGCAGACCTGAGAAAATTAATCATTAAAACCCTGCAAGGCTCTATGTGCTAATTTAAATTCCACGTCTACAATAAATGAGCTTGCTCCTTTATTCTTTCTCCCTCAAACTTGAAACAAATGCAGGCAAATCTAAAATAATTAATTTCAAAGGGTGGGAATTAAAGAACATTTCCATCTAACCATTCCGATGCAATTTGCATTTTGATTTCTGCGATTTCTGCACTTTTTTTTCTATTATTTCGCTCCCTTGCACTCTCTTTCTCAAGGTTCTCGCTTTAATATCAGAGTGGATCAAAAGCCTTTCATTAAGGTTTTCTGCACTCCTTCCAGCATTGTTTGGCTCCTAGGATAACAACAAAGTGCTTTCCCCTACTCCAGGGCCAGGTTAGGGAGAGAAGAAAGGAACAGTTATTCCTGGGCTAAGTTCACATCAAACACAAGGGGCTCCAAGTGAGAGAAGATGAAAGCGCCAGGCCTGACCCGGAAGATTAGACCAACACTGCTGCCAGCTCTGTAACACCCAGGGGCCATTCTCACTCCGGGATCCTACCCCTCCTCTTCATACTGCACAATGGACTTTAGCACGGAACAAGCCTAAAAGAAGAAGAAGAGAGTAAAATATGAGGAGGGACGGAGATGGAGGAAGAGCGGAGAAACAAAGATACAAAGGAGCGGAGCGAGGCAGACAAAGAAGGAGAGAGGGAAGATGGATGAGAGGGGAAGAGGAAGAAAGAAAAATTTAATATAATTTCGCGAGTGTAAAACTGCAGACTATCCCAACCTACTTTTCTCGCCTCTGCTGCCGCCTCCTCTGACAGATAGTGGTGAGGCAAGGAATAATGCAGATTATCATAATTGCTTAAAGTGTGTGTGAATATTCATGATTTCTGCAGCCTTATTATAGCAACAAATCCACACCACAATGAATGTAAATGCATTGTGATTATTTTACATAGCGAGATGCCCCCAATCCTTCTCCCCCCTCTGCGCGTGTGTGTGTGTGTGCGTGCGGACTGCAGCTGCGGGTGTCAAGGTTGGGTGCTATCTCTAACTGGCCCTCATCAGCTGGCCGAGCTGTTGCCATGCATCACATACAGAGGATGGAAACAGTGCGGTGTGAAAGAGGCAGGATAAAGTAATGAGTAGGAAATGAGGAAGAATGCAAACAACAATGCGATCAAAGATGTTGAGGATATGTATCAATATGTTAGAACGTGATTGGAGAGAATAAGGGGTTGTCCACGCACAAGAATAATACACTTTCCCATCATGCTTTGGTGTTTGAAGGGGGTTAAAGAAAGAAAGACAAAGAAAGAATGAAATAAAACGTGAGTACTGGATGTTGAGGTGTCGAAATTAGGGGTATGAAGGAGTGCGGTTGGGGCACATGGGACATAAAAGACACATAACGTCATAATATTAAGACCCCCCCCCACTTCCAAACCACACACACACACACACACACACACACACACACACACACACACACACACAGAGAGTCCCCCTCCTGCTCCTGTGCCCATGCTTCTGAGGTGCCAGATGGCACAGGACAAACCCTCCTTAGGGGAAACAGCGTGATGACCCCTCCCTCTCTCACCCATACTTTCTCACACATTGAAGACACATGGAAACAGAGAACAGAGATGAAGGGGGTGTGGGGGGGAGCTGAGGTTATCAGTGATGCCCATCAAAGCACACACACACACACACACACACAAGCTCTGCACTGACTAACTCCTGAGATACGGAGATATCAAGGCATGTCTTGACATATTCCGAGGCAGCCGAGGAATTCGAATAGCCCTTCAAAAAATTTTGGCTTCTGCACTGCCTCGCGGACACTGCCCTACATCAAACATGAGCTGACTTCACTTTTTGTCTGCCATCCGTGCCCTGCTGTTGCCGTACCTGAAGATGCTATCTCACCTCCGCCTGCATGGTACACGGTGACCCGCCCCTAGACCTCTGCCGCCATGCAGCAACAGGACCCGTGAATCCTGTCCAAGAGCTTTCATAAGGAGTGGTGGTAGTTACGGGTGAGCGGCGCAGAGACAGAGAGAGAGATGGAGGAGATAGGACGTTCAGGAATGAATGTGGGTGAAATTAATCAAAGCAGCTCCATGGCAAATGTCATACCAATGCTGGCTGTGAAAGTGTTTCATAAACACCAGCTACAACTTGGGTCTTATGGTCACAGCTTTGGCCCTCATTGACATCAGTTATGACAACATCACACCAACGCAGTGATAGGCTGCTGCTACAACAAACTGCGATGGCTCACACCGGATGGACCGAAGCACTTAATATGAAGGGAAAAACTGAGCACGCCCAAAAATGTTCAGTAACAATCTGTCGTTCGTAGTTCTCGATCAAAGCTGAATTAAGAAGTCGGCCTGTAATATGTGATTAATGTTTACAATGGACAGTTCAGGTTACCTCACATGATCATGCGATCCCGCGATTCCATCTTGCCAGGCTTCAAGCTAACATCATTCAGCGTCCTTTGAGGAACTACTGGCGTTTACCAGTCAACCAGCAAGACAGTAATGAACAACAGCAGCTCCTCAAGGGGTTGGCATAGATGCTGCTGTCACGTCCACCGTATCAGAAATGGAGATTATATTTAATTGAAAGAAGAGCAAAGAACGGCACTGAACACTGAATAGGTGTTTTTGTTCCTCTCTCAACTGGCTTCAGTTAGTCATTTCTATCTGGCTCCAACCGTTGATCTGTTTGGTTAAAGTTAGCCCATGATCAACACTTCGTCCAATCACCTGCCAGGTATTTTTTGTAAGTGTCTGCCCTTTTCCAACAGTTTCTCATAGCAGACTTACAGGCTGGACACACTGGATGCCTGTGTTCTGCGTGGCAGCTGCGTTGCTGAGCTGCTGCTGCTCACTCACATGTTCACATAGGCTGCGTTGCTGCTGCAGCGCGGCTCCTGCCTGCCCTATCGGTTCACATGGAGTTTGCCTTTGATAGGTATCAATAAATATGATGATGCAATTTTTCTTTATCCCCTTTAAATGAGCGAGAAGCCACATCATGGTAGAAATAGGCAAGACTCTGCAGATTACGTGACCCAGCTGCCACGCTTGACATGCATCCAGTGTGGCCGGTCTAACCTGTTAACATGGACACAGAAATGAGTGCTGCACACGCATCCAGTGTGTCCAACCTGCAAAGGTATGTGTCCACAGGAGACGTCTTTTCCACGCTTTCCATTCATTGTCTATGCTTGCAGCCGTGGCATGCGTTCGGGTAGCGAAGCGTCACATTTGGAGAGATGGGGCGTCGTGTTGCCCGCTCCTCATTTACATTCAAAGTTAAATTCTGGCTATTTTGTGCAAATCAGGGACATCCGGCGCCTTAAATGTCTTCAGAAACACATTTTGTAATATAAAAGAAAACCTCCAAATGAGCCGCCATGTCGGACAAGTTTGAAATCCCGGCGGTGCAGCCAGAGAGTGTTCGCATGGTTGTCGTCTCCAAACAGGTTTGGCTGACCGGCGTCTGATTGTCCCCACATTCTCAGGTATCATCAGTTAACTTGGAAGGGAACAATCTTACTATCAATATCAAGTCAATTCAAACTAACGTGTACTTAATTCTAATTAATTTGAACCCACAAAGTCAACTTCTCTGGTTTAATGGTGCCCTCGCTCTGTCCTCACTTGAGAGACGAGTTAGCTTACTGTAGAGCAGCTCGTCCTCACCTCTATCATCAAGTTCGCCATCTATGGTGTCAAATGCTTCCACACATTTCTTCTTAGACTGTCAGGATCATCTGTTCAGCATAGCAGGATACATTTCAACATTTTGCATTAGTGAAAATAATGGTCGCCTTAATGAGGGCATCAGGACACGCGCCAGGGCCGGTCTGACTGACGCTAGAGCACCAGTCGTTCTGCATTCATATATTGAGGATTTTGAATCCGAACCGATGAATACATAGTGAATATTTTATTTTTCCCACATTCCAAAGGTAGTTCGAATGTGACAGCCGTAATCTCTCCTGAGCCGTTCAGTGATATTTGGCCACAGTTCCATCCAGAATACGGCTGTCTTTCCATGGCTGAAGAGTGACCTATTTGATTTCGTCTCACTCCTCTCTCTCTGCGTCCAGACTGCACTGGGAGGACAAGCCGAGCCGTCCCAACGGGCTCCACCACTTATCACCAGCCTTCTGAGATTCCACCAAGATTCACCCCCTTATGAATAATCTCACCCACAGGCTCAATGGAGCACTGGAAGGGGGGGGGGGAGCGACAGATTATTTAGAAAGACACAGGGAGGGTAAGGGATAGTTTGAGGGGGAATGAGAAATAAAATAAAAAAGAGAGGAAAAAGGGGAGATGAGAGAGGGAGAGAGAGGGATGCGGGATGGAGAGAATAAAGGGGAGGAGGAGGGTGTGAGGGGACGAAGGGTAGAGAGAGAGCGAGGCGAGTGGAAGTCTTTTGATGTGTCTCCCTCTCCAGAGCGGGCATCAGGGCGGATGGTGGATCCGAAGCTGGCCCCGCTGCTCGAAGGGACTGACTGGTTTATTAAACGCTCCCACCGCCCCCATGCCTCCGAGCATGATGGGATTAATGCTGGCATAACCCTTTACTTAATTCATTACAGGGGGACGCTGGCTAATTTGATTTGATATTATTTTAATAAAGTTCTGTGATGATTTGGAAGATTGTTTCAGGCTATCAGAAATAATTTTCCAGTTATTACCGCCGTTCAGGCAAGTCCTTTGATAGCGGCAGTCAGTCTTGGTGTGTGCAGAATACATTAGCCCTAAGTGCGAGTGCTTTTGCTACAAAGCTACTGAAGAAATACTAATAATGGGACCACTCCGAATTGCTGAGTGTTGTGAAATGATGCTGAGATGTGCTGTGGGCAGGCGCCATGTAAGGCAAACATGACAGAAGGAGAAGAAGAAAGAAAGAAAGAAAGAGAAGGAGCAGAGGAGAGATATTTTGTATGCATTGAGCTTACACATGTCACCATTGTTAAATCTCCTAGGGATACATGGTTGCCTTTCAGAGGAGCGCCAGTGCTTTGTGTTATTCATGTGGTTATTGAAGAGTCTCCACTGCTAGCGTGGGTGTCTCTGAACAAAAAGATGGAACATTTTCTTTTTTCATGCCTGTGGATTTTGTTTGTCAGCCCCGCAAATGATCAGATGTGGAAAATGAAAAATGGCGTGATAAGGTGTATAATAATATATAGTTTTTTGCAGTACTTGGAGCATGTCTCTGATATATTTAGAATGTTTTATTTCTTATATATTAAGCTCAGTTTGTACAGTAATGTTATCGTATAATTAGGTTCCGACTCTGCCTCAGTGATATATTGGCCGCTCTGTGTTCAAATAATCCTGTTTTCCACCGAGCCTTTTGTCCACCTCATGTCATGAGCCGTTGCCAGTTGCATATAATCCCGCCACTGTCTCTTCACTTATTTACATATTCCTCAAGATAATTGGATACACTGTAGATGTCTCACACTATTTCCTTAAGCCTGCGTCCAGACCCGGCAAGTTTTGGAAGAGAAGGGAAAAGAAAGTGAAGGACCGGGGGGGTTTGGGGAGGGGGTCCTAACTGTATGGTTAGTGACAATGTTTTTGTTTTGGTTTTTTCCTTAAACCCCAAATGACACACATTTCCCTCTGAAAAGATAAGCCCTCAGTCAAAGGCCGCGGGAGATGTCTGGGACCCTGTGAAAGAAGTGGGAGAATTACCTACCAGGGGTCTGGCATGAAGGGAGAGGGGGGAGTGGAGAAAGAGGTGGAGGGGGGGGCGGGGTTACCCTTATTCATTAGTCCGTCTGGGGTCCAAGGCGGGGTCACACAATGTGACGGTTGTTCTCCAGACCCCCAGACCCCAGCAGACACGTTTAATGGCCACCGTTTCCTCTCCAGACAGAGAGAGAGAGCGAGGGAGGGGGACGGAGGTTGGAGTGAAGGTGACGGAGGGGGATGGACTTTGAGAGACTAAAGAGGATAAGGATGTAGAAAAGGTAAAGAGAAAAAAGTGAAAAGGAGAAAGGAAAAAACAAGATCTGGGAAGGGGGAACGAAGCGGGGGGATTTAGGTGGATGCATATTTGGGTCATTGAGGTTCTCACTCGGAGCACGTCGGTACCTGCCCCGGGAGAGAAACGGAGCAGCATTCCACCTCTGGATGCCTCCTACTCTGTTTTTTCACAAGCTCAAAGGTTCACAGGTCACAATTTGGAACAATTATTGGGGTTAGAGTTCATGGTTATCCTGGGTAAGTGCAATCACACGAATGTTGAATTTCACGGCCCACAACAAATGTTTTTAAAAAAAGAACTCTTTAAAGTGGATGGTTTCCACTTTACATAAATACTCCAACAACACTTGACATAGTCGTCCATAAAATCCAATTAAAACTTTGATGTAATGATTGAGATCAACACCTGCAAACCGGAGGGGATGATGTGCAACTTCCCAACACTTATGGAAATGACATGCAAATCATATGTATAGCACATTGTATTTTTGTTCCATATGTGCGCTTTAACCAAGGCGTTTGATAATGTCAAAATGTCAGAGGTTTCCGTAATAGCTGGCTTTCTTTAAGTTCATTATATCCGCGGAGATACGCTGCTCCAGGTTCAGTAGTATGGCCCCGGGCAGAAATCAATGTCCGCAAAAAGGTTTTTTGATACCACAGCAAGTAATCAAGGTCACAGAAAAGGGCACGCATTAACACAATTTCCCTGAAATATGCAGAGTTCATGTGCATATGTTCCGAGATTAAATCAAAGACTCAAATGTCAAGTGTAAATGCATGCGGATTCAAGTAAATAGGGCAGGCATGCTGATATTGATACCATGAGTGAATGGCTCCGAGAGGTATGTGATTTCATTTAATGATGAGTCCGTGAATGCAAACCAAAATAATGACAAATGCTTGATATTTAGCCTCCATTATTGTATTAATTATCTGTTATGGATTTCATGTAGAACATGTTAGAAAACTTGTATTTGAAGCCCAAACCCTCCACACTAAACTATAGAAATATGTACATGTATTATCAGCACATATATGTCATCAAAATGAACATATGCTCTGAACAAAGCATAATGGATAATGATTTTTATCTAATGGACTGTTTTTACAATAGGGTTTAAGATGGAATTAAAAGATATAACATTAACTACCTAGGTATCCGTTCCTACATCCATCTCTAGAGGTTCCCTCTTACTCCCTAGTGTGAAAGGTAGTAATTTGTCACTTTACGCCGGCTCCAATTAGATTAATTGCATTAGACAGGCTAGTTTAGTGAAACCCCCTCCTCTGGAGCTGAGAGACGAGGGTTTTCTGTCTTCTTTTCTTCTCGCCGTCCTTTATTCGCTGTTTCTATCCCCAAAGGTTTTAGTCATGATCTTGAAAGATTTTGTGATCCGCTGTTGAATTATATATTGTAAGAGGAATGAGCGAGTTAAATTATTTTAAGAAAATACTGTTTTTCAAGTGCAGTTAAACATCCAGGAGATTGAATATTACCTTGGAATGTTCAGGTTTTTTTTTAAATCATTAATCACAACAGCACAAACAGATACCTTTCCCACCACCAACATGTCTCAACCATGCTAAAGACACACAAATAAGAGCTTGTTCCCCCATAAAATCCTCCGTGTTCTGCACCTTCCTCTTAAAAGTCCGGTGGCCAAAACACATGTTGGTGCTGCCAAAGCCTTAGTTAGCGCCGCTCGCCCTGCTGACTAGAGCAAGAAGATTAGGGGTCATGTCAGCTCCAGATTATTGGAGGATTTTACATTTATAAACCTGTGCTGGCTCTAATTTAACTGCACCTTCAGGGACCTTAAAGCGCGGCTGGAATGAGAGAAACAGATGTGGGGGCCTGTTAATGGGGAAAAAGCAGCGCTGGGATGGCCCAGCAGTCACTTGAAAAGAGCCAAAAAAGAGCTGTGGACATAAAGACAAGGCCAGACAGGCTCGCTCATGCCCCCATATTCTGCGTCTTTGTCTCTTTTTTCTCCTGTGATTTTCCCCCTTTCTGCTCCACCACTGTCACAATGTTTCTCCCTCAATCTTCTCTTTCCTCTCTTGCCACTTCCTCTCCGCTGCCTTTTCTTCCCCGTCTCCTCTTCTCAGGTGGAGCTTTACAGGGTTTTGTTGAGTGGGTTCCCTGCCAAGCGCTCAGCGTCCAGGGATACTCGCCTGGCACTGGCACACTGGCCAGGGCCCAGGTGTCTGTAGCTTGTGCTCTGGTCAGCTGGCAGAGCAGTTGAAAGTTAAACACCTTGGACTGTGAAATCAAAGAAGCTGCAGTGATTTGACTTGTACGATCTTTGCAGAATATTATGTCACATAGTCATGAGGGGAAGAAGGGTGAAATGGAAAGAGATTAACGGACGTGAGATATTTTGTGCTGCTGCTGGCGTACATTTTTGAAAGAGAGAAGGTTTTAGCCACAGGGTAGTGATCACTGCAGGGCAAATAATACTGACTTGAAAGAAAGTGAGAGCGGAGATAAGGCATGAAATATTCTGGCTAAGTTGCTGGTTAACCAAGTGTGCATCTGACTGATTGCAATTTGAGTGTGTAAGTGCTTATGTCATACTAAATGCTAATATTTCTGTGAATCTCCCTCCTTTGGGTTGTCTGTCTGATGTGGGTCAGAGTTTAAAGGGATCTGCTTCCCGTTCGAGGGCCCTCAGCCGTCACCATGCCTAATGACAGAGGGCACTGGATTCCTCTTTCTTTCTCAGTCTGAGAAATCTCACCATGGAGGAGCAGCTGCCACAGAGAAGGCTGCACGACTGCTGATTGCTGGGTTACAGAGCTGCCTTTACATCCATCCAACAAATAATGAGCAGTATGTCGAGATGTGCTGTTAAAGACACCCTGTGGAGTTTTCTTGTAAACAAACACATTTCTGTTTACAGTCAGTGTTTCTCACTAAAATGTTTAGTGTGTGCCCTTGAGGCCTTACAGACTTGTTCAATTCATTTCCATCCACATTGAATCCTACATTGTTTAAATACAGATTAAAGGGGCACTATGTAGTTTTGGAGAAAAAAAATCAAACTCAGAATTTAAATATTTACAATAATAATGAGGTAATAGTACAAACTTTTCATAACTGAATAAACAAACTGTTCTCAGAGGAAAATAAGGTCCCCAAAACACTGTTTGATGCCAGAAAGGTGGCAGGGTCCGCCACATATAAACAAAGTCAAACATCATGAAATTGTGTTGTCCTTTAAGATCAGTTTGTGTATTCAGTTTATTCCATCATGAAAATTGAAAATGAAAAAAGTTTGTTTTGTATATTAAGGCACAAAAACTACATAGTGCACCTTAAACATCAGCAAGCCATCTTCTGCCTCCAACCTTTGTTGCATGTTGCTGCCACTGACTGTTGATGCTAAATAGTGAATGGATTTATACATCACTTTTGTATCCTTTGGACTACTATTGCTCCATAGGGAGGAATTTAGGGGTTATGTATCCTGCCCAAGGATACTTCAACATGCAGCCGAGGGATCCAGGGATTGAACTACCATCCTCATGATAAGTGGACAACCCGCTCTACTCCGAGCCACAGCCGCCCTGATCAATGGAATAGCGTGAAATTGTATCTTACATGCAACACGCATTTGCAGGATAGAGGATTGTTGATGAGATGATAGAAACCTGATTTAATGTTAAAGTAATTCTAGGAGTCCTTGGCATAAAAGTAACATTTTTGTTTGGTTTTGCTTTTGGACCCAGTGGGAGCATATCAATTGAGAAAAGAATGGGTCCAAGTATAGAACCCTGGGGGACCCCACATGAGAAGAATACTACAGGTGAAGTATATAGAGCTAAACTGATCTGTTAGCTTATTGCAGATATATTATGATCAGCGTATATAGTGGATAATAAAGTCAAGAGAAATTGAAGACAGGAAATTCCATAAATGTTTGATGTAATTTAGAAATGTGTCACCGTAACAGTTTGTCCATTTTTAACAGGAACATAAATAAATAATTTGGGTGTCACAAATTTCAATTCAAAGTCAAAAACTGATTGTAATGAGATTTCAATTTCTATCATCAAAATCAAAAGCAGGATCGCCTATCCTCCTAGTGTTTTTTTTCTCTTCACCCCGCCACAAAAAAATATATAACAACACTTCATAGACAACACAGCTAGCTTAATGGTAGCCCGCAGCTGCACTTCCATACACTTATCTTGAATGCACGAAAACGATCAACTGACCCAGAGGTAACTTCAGAGATGTTTGGTTTATTTTCTTTGTCAGAAATCCTTTATTGATTATTTTAGAAAGAGGGTTTACTCGGGACAGATTTAAGGAACCAAAGTTTATAACAAACTGAATTTCGATCTTTTTGTTACTTATTGTTGAACTCTCACTCTGGACTCTCTCGACACAAACCTGCAAAAAGCCACCTGGATAAAGTTAAGCTGTTGTTGCAGGCTATACAACAACTGTAAATGACAGTTGTCAGGGCTGTTAAGCTTTACAAATCCAGATGTGATAGTCTGACAGTAGTATAGCTGTCAGTGCAGGAAAAAAAATCGAAAATTAATTCAAATTGTGACCTTAAAACTCACATCTAATCAGAGATTGGGAGAACTGTGACACCCCTAATGAATAACAGAAAGTAATTCAAGAGATCCTTGTCAAAAATGTTGCCAAGTGAGGCACTGAATGTTGAATAACTATGAAGAAAACCAGTTTAAGTCAATGAGAATTAAAAGGTCTTTGTGTATGTTTTGTTTTTGCCTGTACTTTATTGTGTGTCAGTGGGACCATCAGGCTGAGCAAGTGTCATGTCATGTGTGACATGAGTGTACAAAGTTGATAATTATAAGCTGTCTCTTTAGATCAACTTACTCATAATGCCTCTGGCAAGTCCTCTCGTCCCAAAACTGCAAAACTGAATCATCCTCAACCACATAAAATTACTGCCCCGTCATACACACACACACACACACACACACACACACACATGGGGACACACACCCACCCCTGTCATACAGTGGCTTGGTGTGAGAGGGGCAAAGCGGTGCCTCATCAGCGGCCAATCAGTGGTTCTGTTCCATATGGCACAGATCGGGAGGCATCACATGCTCGCCGGCTTCCCAGTCCTACTGCCAGACAGGCCTGTTAATTGGGCGACAAGATCAGAGGCAATATTACAAGCCAATTAAAGCGATCGGGACAGATTGCCAAGTGATGAGCTCCACTGCGTAATTGAGAGTGTGAAGTGCTTGTCGCCTCTCTCTATCTCTCTCTCTCTCCCTCTCTCTATATCTGTCTCTTTCTCTCTCTCTCTCTCTCTCCCTCTCTCGCCCTCTCTCTATATCTGTCTCTTTCTCTCTCTCTGGGTGCATCTGAATAAGTGATGAGAGTGCAGAGCGCTGAAACTAGTTAGCGCATTAGTGATGTCACTTGAGGCCCCTTCATCACTACTCTTAGAGCAGGACGCAGTGGATTTAGGTTAGAGGATTTGCTGCACCGCCTTTCTTTAGCCGTTACTGTGGTGAGTGGGCCCATGGTGCTGATGTACCAACATCAGAGCATACGGCCGACATTATACAGTGAAACTAAGGCTCTCTCTAGACCCATCCATTCAAGTTTGAGAGATTTGTTGTTTCATGAATCTCTGTTTGTTTGATTGCTGTCGCTCTCTTGTGATTTGAGATCGGCCTTGTTATTAGTTTGTTTTTTGGTTGGTCGTGTGTGTGTGCGTGTGTGTGTGAGGGAGAGTGAGAGAGAGAAGCATAAAGAGAGAGAGAAAGTGATCCATACGACAGCTACTTTAATTTGTTCTGGGAATATTGTTGTACTGGTGCAGTCCACTGGGTAGCACCTGCATGCCAAGTTTGCTTAATCATGCAAAAAGAACAGAAAAATGCATTACAGATGTCAGACTGCCTCCCGATAGAGACAGAGATTTGACAAACACCTTGAACCCTGAGAGAACAGTGGTGCAAAATTCATTTTGTAGCGTTCAAGTAGATCTCCTTGTCACCAGAAAATGAGTTCTACTCCTGATATTTAGTACATTACTCGTGTATATATATATCAATCTATATATATATAGTGAGAAGAAGTAGAAGTGAGAAGGGAAGAGCTGGCATTAAAGGTCCAATTGTAGAATTTAAGGGGATTCAGGGGCAGAAATGAAATATAATAATCATAATTATGTTTTCATTAGTGTATGATCACCTGAAAATAAGAATCATGTTTTTGTTACCTTAGAATGAGCCATTTAAATCTTCAGAGGGAGCGGGTCCTCCATGTTGCACCACCATGTTTCTACAGTAGCCAAGAACAGACAAACCAAACACTGGATCTAGAGAGGGCAACTGAGCTGACTAGCCAACCACAGGCACCGTATGTGGCAGTTAGCGGTCACTCTGGTGATATGGCACTGTGAAATTGTAAAGGTGGAATTTAAAATGCAGTGTGCATCGCGTCAAAACTATACAATATATTAGGTATCTACACAGATTTTAATCAAGAGAGACTGGTTAAATTGAAGGCAGCAGAGGCTTAGATGTCCTCACTTTTAGTCCCTATGAAAACATCCTACACTTCCCATAATGCAACTAAATAGCGACTGTCATTAGACCCTCTCTGCCTTGTAAGCACCCATGTCTTCCAAACTCAGCATCGCCATTTTTGACTTTCTGTCAACAAAGTCAAACCTGAGAAAATGATGTCACCATGACATCATCGTGGCTATTTTCTTAGACTTGACAAGCTGCTCCAGAGCTACAGAAGACATTATACAACTGTTGGAACAGGCTGAGTAGTACTGATAATTTGTAAAATTGTGGAGTATCTTTTTTATACAGTCTATTTCTGTAGATAAATAAATTACAAAAAAAATAGCCCCTACGTGTGCAAAAAACCTTAATCACTTGCAGATTTCTGCTTTCCTTCGACAGTTATCTGTTTAATTGTTGCTAATGTCCAATTAGGACAAAACCTCCAGCAGCTGAACAATCCATTTCTGGATCTTTTATTGTGCTGATTTTGTTCGGAACACATCTGCAGAATACTGTTCGGTTACAACCACGTGAGATTACAATAGTCCCGTGACAATCCCTCGTGGAACAACCCCAGACAAATTTGCAACCTCGGCTTGCTGAAAACCAACAGAGAAATCTCACAAAAAACTAAAAAAATTTAAAAAATCACAGCTTTTTGATGTTCATGTATCGAGCTGTTGAGAGACCTCCCGGGAATTTAAAAACAGATGAAACACGGCAGCCACAGAGATCTGTTTTCATAAACCAGTGGCAACAGAGCTCATTTACTGTAAGCTCCTTGTGATTATGTTATGACAGTTATGACACTGAAGACTTATCTTTGGCAATAGCTCCATGTCATGTGTGGTTGGGAGGTAGGTGGTGTTTAGCGTAGCTTAAAACCAAAGTCTGTGCCCTTTGCTATCTGTCTCTCTCTCCCACTGTCTCTCTATCTCTCTCTACCACTCTCTGCGTCTCCCTCAGCCTCTCCCACATCCCTCCATAATACCACGATAGCCCTTTAATATCCAACGGCTGTGATTATCCAGTCAAGTCAGAGATTTTCTCTGATATTTTCCATCTGATTTTCAAAACTAATGGGGTGTTGGTGCGTGTTCTGTGTATGATACACTTTTTAAAGGATTGCCGGGGCTCCTTCTGAGGGCTCGGAGCCATTTCAAACAGTGGCTAATGCTAGACTCAACTGGCTTTGTTTGTTTTAAAGAGGGGAGAGTGACATTTAGTGGCTAACCGAGGGGCGAGGGAGAGAACATGAAAGTGAAAGTTTCGTTTTTTAAAAAGAAAATGCCAGCCGAAGGTTTCTGTTACAGGCAGGTTGTTGTACCTCACACACCCTCCCAGACCGCACACACACACACACACACACGACTTAAGTTCTCGACCTAACGACCATTTTCAGTTTTCCCCATCAATCTTAAATGTCCGGCAAGGTGCATCCTCGTCACATTTACGCACACTTCTCTTTAAATGGGCCATAACTTTAAAGGGAGTTGACACCAACTTCCCATTACAAAACAGTTACAACTTTCACAACCTTTTTTATGAGCTTTATTGACAACCCTCCCTGCAAAGCGGCACACCAGCAGTTCAATAGTTGAATTGTCCCTCTCTTCCCTTCTCCCTCTGCTCGTACTGCTGATGTTGTTCTAGTGCTACTCGGGGAATAAGAGACCTCACACTGTGGGGACTTGTAAAACCACTGTCATGTTGATGGGGAGACTCAGCAGTGTGTATGTTTGCGTGCGTGCGTGTGTGTGCTCAGACCGTGTGTGCGTCTTTGGATGTGGGTATGAGCACACTGCAGAGACCAGTAAAATGCTGTCTGAATGAAGTCCCAGTGCAGCAGTGGTGAGTAGTGTTTGATGGCCATGTGATTTGTTTGTTCAGCCCCAATGGCCTTTTCTCCTGGCTGAGGGAGGGAGAGAGAGGGAGGGGGAGAAAGGGAAACCAGGAGAGAGGGGAGGGCTGACCGCTTCACACCTTCTCCCCTCCTAGCCCCACCAATGAGCCATTTAATCCTCCTTCTTACAGCTAAATCAACACCTCTCACACACTCCGAGCTGGTTCGGACCACCGCTGCCGACTGTCTGCTGCTCTGTCTGACTGTCTGTCTTGGTGGGATTTCGGCTGTTGACAGTTTGCGTGCAAATTTTTCTTTAAATATCTGTATTGGTATAGGAAAACAGCAATGAATAAGTGTCACTTTACTATGCAATATGTGGGCCTTCACTGACAGCATACAGTCCATTGTAGCGACTACATCTTAAAGGAAAATTCAGTCATAATCCACTCACCCCCATGGTGATGGGAAGTCAGGTGAAGTTTCGTAGTCCACAAAACATTTCTGGAGCTTTACAGCAAAACAGCGTTGCAGCATTCTCCTAAACAACTGAAGTAGATGGGGACGTGTTTTGTCCAAACGTTAAAAAAAACAACAGAAAAAACATACAACAGCTCCAGTGTAATCCAAGTCTCCGGAAGCCCTGAGCCCCAAATTGTTTCGAAAAAGATGTTATTAACACCCTCAAAGTGCGGTGGAGCTCGTGCAAGACAGGATACATGTTAACGGTTTTAGCTTAGCAGCTTCAGTCAAGATTTTGGCTTAAAAAAGGATCTAAATTTTTCCTTTCAAATCAATTTAGGAACTTGAGGCTTCTGAAAACTTTTATTACAACAGTCAACCTGTATGGAGCTTTTTTTTAATTTGTTTTTAATGTATTTTTTTAGTTGTTATTTAACGTTTTAAAACAAGTCCCCATCTACTTGTTGTTTAGAAGAATGCTGCAACGCTGTTCCTGTGAAGCTCCAGGATTTTTTTTATTGACTGAAAACTTTTTCTGACTTTCCATCAGCATTAGGGGTGAGCAGATAATGACTGAATTTAAATTTTTGGGTGAGCTGGGCCTTTAAAAGAAAGTGAGAGTTCCCTTACTCACATCATTTGCAGCATATTGGAGAAAAAGAGCACGAGAGAGACGGAGAAGTAAGGAATGGAAGAAGAACAAACAGACCGAGTGTGTGAATAAAATATACGAATAATGGAGAGCGAAAGGGCGAAAGCATCAGAGGGAAAGAGGTTTGGAGAGAGTATGGAGGACCTTTGATGGGTACTGCAGATTGTGGGCGGCACATTTAGCCCGGTGTGGTAATTGTGTCTCTGGGGTGAGATCCTTGGACCTGATCCTGGCAGAGATCAGAGAGCCAGGCAGATCACTACAAAGCAGAGGAAGAAAGAGAAAGAATTAGACTGAGGGAGAGAGAGAGAGCAAGGAAATGCTATATATGCTGGTACTCATATGTAGTTTGCTGTAATTGTCAGAGTGAAAGTCTGCACAACTTTATTACCATTATTCTGTTAAATAAAGGTCAGATAAAGTACTAATAACAATGAGTCAGTTTCATTAAATACGCTAACTGGGTAGATCAGATTAAATAACACCCCACACTTCACATAGCGATGTCAAATGTCTATTAATTTCCTGTGACCTCAAAGGATAATTCTGGATTATTACAACTTGGGTCTCATTTTTGCAGTTTCGGCCATCACTCATTTCAGTTATGGTCACACTGTGCTCTTTCAAGTAGATGTAGAGAACTAGGATTGGGGCTACACTGCTAAAAAAAAAAGAGCAAAAAGTCAGACTGTTTAAAAAATATAATTAAGCAATACAATAATACGTGTTCTAATAAAATCCTCAGGATAGACAAACCTAGGTGCACAGTACTGAATTGTTATCTAAACTGACTGTTGCATAAACGTGCTGTACATCATTGGTTTACAGCTAAACTTCTTGCTTCAGCTTTGACCTAATGTACATGACCCACACACTTGAGTAAAAGTAATGACAATCGTGCTAAAATATTACTTGAGTAAAAGTCTTTAAGTATCAGAAGTTAAAGCAACATTATGTGGCATTATGGTGCCATTTTGGGCCCCCATATTGCAACACCACTGTCATAAATACAGATCCCAGGTCTGTAACAATGTGTCGGATGTAATGTAGGTGCTAACTACAAACAAAACTCATTATGTCATGATAATGTTATGTGTTGAAAACTTCTATGTTGAAGTAAACATGTAACTCTGTGATCCCACCCTCTCACTGAAGTTGCATAGTGCAGAAACAAGTGACAGGAGGGCGGAGGGGCTGAGACAGAGACACCATTCACCCTGTTACAAGACACTGTACCATCAACTTGATTATGAAGCTGATATTTTAAGGTAAAAAAAGTTACATAATGATGCTTTAAATGTGCTTAAGTATCAAGGTACAGTATATGAGTAAATGTACTTAGTTACATTCCATCGGTGTGAACAACCTGGTCAGAATACTGTTCACTTCTACCTTCTGGTTCTAATTTGAGTCTTTGTGTGAATGTCAGACTGTGACGATATCTTCTACTTGATGAATGGATACAGAACATGTTGCCTGTCGACAAGCCACCATCGCCAGCAGTCACATCTATTAACACTAATGCAACCAGTTCTGCTAATTTAAAAAGGGCCTCCGGTATTGACAGTTGATTTGCATCATTTTTCACCTATAAATGAACCACTCCAAATGACTGCAAGCTTTCAATTTGGTTAACCACCTTGGACTTAATAACAGGTTTTCCTGCTCTTACCATTCTGTAGACATGAATGCAGCTATGTAATGTGATTTTCCCGTGTCAAAAGGGATTATTAGCGTTATCATTTTGAGTAGCTAACGTTTAGTTTAACCTCCACAACAGTTAACCTTTAAAAACGTTTTATCCCTTTTAATTCATGCACTTCTAAACCTCTAATTCAGAAATGTGTTTCTGAGACCTTTCGGGAGGAAATCGTGGCTTAATATGATGGTCACCGTCGTCACATCCCACCCAAAGGACACAGTTTTCAGTTATCAGGGCATGTTTCTCGCTTTCTTGAACTTTGTTGTTGAGATTTTTCAGATCTGAGAAGAAATGATGGCAGAAGTACAAAAAGAAGAGCTAATAAATGATCCTTTACCACAAACAACAGGCAGGTTTTCATTGATAAAAATGAGATAACACGCCACATATCACCAGATGAATTACCTGTGATCATAGCATGACAAATAAACAATAGTAAATCAATTTAAGCTCACTTCCACATGCTTAGTGCACACGTCCCGCTCAGCTAATGTGTGAAAAGCTGTTCTGGGCTATTTTGTTGCGAGCCAGTGTGCAGAGGGGCCACTACTTTGCTCCCTGCTGAAAGACCAACATACTCTCGTGTGAAACACCTCCTTATCTCCCTCTCCCAGAATGACCAGGTTTGTTTCCCTGCAGGCCCACCAACACACACACACACTCACACACTCACACACCACCCAGGGAGCTAGTAGGCCTGTTCACAGACACATGCTGATGCACACATAAAAATGTGTATGCAGTCGCACAAATTCAGACACACAAACGTACATATGCTCTCTCTCCCTCTCTCTCCCCTCTCTCCCTCTCTCTTTCTCTCTCTCTCTCTCTCTCTCTCTCTCTATCTGGTGACAGCAAGAGAGCGAGGGGGAAATGTGAGCGTTGGCGGTCCAAGTGCCTTGGTGTCGACTGACAGATATAATTACAGGAGCGGTCTCTAAAATCTCCCCCCTCCTCCCCCCTCCCTCCTCACCCCCCACCACCCCCCACACCCCTCCTTTTTCCTCTCGCTGCCCCTCTACCCCCCACACCCTCCATCGCCACTCTTACCCCCTCGGCCCTAACCATTATTTATTTTAGCAGCTCCAGCCCGCTTCAGAGGGCTCAGCAGCACTCACAGGGCCCCTGCCAAAAAGTGGCTTTCTGACTGAAAGCTTTCCAAACAAGCTCCGCTGGTCCATTTGGCCGAGGTCCAACGCTGTGCGGTCTCCCTACTACCGCTCCCTCTCTCTCTCTCTAAGAAAAGAGGGAGAGAGGGAGTCTGGTTTGCATTAGTATGAATGTGTGTGTGTGTGTGTGTGTGTGTGTGTAGCCACATGTGCGGCCATACTTCTGCAAGTCTTTAATGTGTGTGTGTGTGTGTGTGTGTGTGTGTGTGTGTGTGTGTGTGTGTATGTGTGTGTGCACGTGTGCGCGTGTGCGTTTCTGGCGATCTGACCCAGGCCCAGAGTGATGGTCCCTGGAACCTGAAGCCACACCGCGCTATATAAACAATGAGCAGTGTATTTACACAGAGCTAAGAGAGCAGGAGACTGCGGCTCCTCCAGTGCATCACAGCAAAGCCACGTCTCTGATACTACGCAGACAACCTGTTTATGGCCTTATGTGTGTGTGTGTGTGTGTGTGTGTGTGTGTGTGACAGGGTGAGAGAGACCGTGCCAGGACTCTTCTCTGGTCTACCTCCCTCTCAGGTATCTTATCACTGTCTGTGGAGATAGGAGTATATGGAGAAGGCTGTTATAATGGCCCCTCAGATAAGTCTGTGTACAGGAGAGCGAGGTGGGCAGATAACTCATGATTAGGTTGGAAAAGGTGGTCAGACACTGGAATATAATGTGTTCCATATTGCTGCCAGTCAGCACAAACATATAGAGAAGTGTTTTACAAGTAGGGATGAGTATTGTAATTTTAGGAAGCTATGCATGTTTTATTTTACAAAAGACAACAAAGTTCTCTGATGGTTACTTATAAAGCATACAAGAACATTGACCATATAAAACTGTCAAAAATTGGCAAAATTCTGACTGAAATCTGCAACTCTCTGATCAGAGAACAAAAAGATTACAAATGTAACCAGGCAGTCGGTGCCAATTTGTGACACTTGCATACTTGCCAACCTTGAGACCTCCAAAACTAAATCAGGATTTCAAAACCGGGGCTGTGTTTCCCCCCCCCCCCCCAGAAACATTTGAGTTACAGAGACTTTTTTTTTTCCTGCATTCTGGTGACTTCTACAATAACATTCAACAAAATAATAAGTACACTGCAGCAGCATTTTTTATGTTAAAGGTGCACCGAGTGACTCTTGTTTTTAAGGTTCTAGAAACAGACACAGCTCTTGATTTAAGGAGTTGCATTTTTGCAAATGCTAATATGAGTTTTCAATGTAATGTAAAGCCATTTGTTTACATTTGTATTTGTAAACATTAGAGTAAAACAGACGTGTATTTTTAGTTGTGGTGGGGTGAGAACAATAAGAGCACATTGCATACAGTATGTAATCAAACTCATTACTAAAAAAGTTGCATATTGCACCTTTAAATACTTCCGATTTTACGTTTGACTCTCAGGACAGACTGCAGTTATAAGAGGATAGAGTCAGGTGGTATCATTCTGTGGCATCGTGAGCTCTTGGTCAGCTCGGGTGTGTGCTGTCATCGGCCTGTGTTGTCGCGTATAGCAGAGAGAGTGGTGTCGCGACGGGTGCAGGGTTGAGGTGTTTTGACTGGTGGTCTCTGACCTTTTGATTTCTCTGTACTGTATGTATTTTATGAATTATAGCATTTCATTTATCTATTTCATTAATTATTTTTCATGTTTCCTCATCATTAGTTAAGTTTAAATCGATGTCGCAGATTTGACAAAATGCCCCCTTCCTTTGAAATGTTACATAAGAATTCTTCTCACAGTTGCATCTCAAATCTTCTTTTAAATGTCTTTCTCTTCTTCTCCTGTCCATCTCTCACTCATTGAGGAGGGCCAGGTGCAACATTACAGCAGACTGCATGCTATACAGAGCCAGAAACAGGTTGTGATAACTAGGAGTTGACCAATACTTTCTTTCAGATTATTAGTAATCAAGCAGACCAAAAACCGATATCTGAGAACGGATATGCTGTATATTCAAAAACATCTTAGAGTCAGATTTTGAATAACCAGTGATACAAACAGAGAGGATGCTGCATCAGAACCAAAGTACCACATATAAATGTAATTTATCTGCAATCAGACACAAAAAATGACAATGATAAAATGCTGAATAATACAGGAGACCTGGGAAAGTTCAATACTCGCCTCTACTTACAAGACAAGCCTTACAAATGAGAAACAAGCAGTCACAGAAACAAAGATAATGAGTACGTGTTGGAGCTCCGTTTGTGAGTTTAACTGTGTGCGTGTCTTATGTCATGGCATTTGTGTGAGACTCTGCAGCTGTCCACCCTTCCAGGAATCAGGAACCAGACCAAATCTCACCTGACCTCCTGCGAGTGGTGGAGTGTGACCGAAAACACACGCATACACACACACACACACACACACGCACACACATGCACAAGCCCGAGAGGAACAGAGCAACAGGACACACTCTTCCCCAGGCCAGCAGAGAGGAAGGAAGTAAGGGCTGGTGGTCACAAAGCACGCCAACGGTAAACCTGCCTGTCACACAAGTCTTTGCCTTTCAGCAGTGTAACCTCCAAAATGAATAGACGTCATAATGAAATATGTGGAGTTATTCAGCTTTGTTCCCTTTTATAATCAAACATGACCATATTCTATTCAACATCATGACACTTGAACTTCAAACTACTAAAAACTCTTCAATATATCTTTTTATTGTAATACACTGAGCACTGCTTTGAAAAATTATTGACAGCTACACAATTATTAAGGATTTTTTCTTCTAAAAAGTTCATTCTTACAGTCGATCTAACAAACTTTTCTAGTGCATATAAGACATTTCAGAGTTTTGAAGAAACGGGGACAAGGTTTCTTTTTACTCCATTTTAGAAGTCCTGAAAAGGCGCAGTTGTAAAGTGCTTTGAGCGGTCAGTAGACTGGAAAAGCACTATAGAAAATGCAGAAGTCCAATCACAACTGTTAAAACAGAATGTTTGAAGGCTTTGACATAAGTCAGGTAAAGAGTATTCAAACAATATTACTACAGAACTAGTCAAACTCATTTTTACAAAAGTAAAAAAGAGATTTTTTTAAAAATAGTCTTCCTTTTGTGTCTGTGTCTGTGAAAGTCAAATCTAAAACACATAAAGGGACACACCGTAAAACTGTCTATAGGATTTGGGTTGTTTTTACTCACTTTTTGAGATTTAACAATAACAGCTAAATTTTCAAGTAGTCTGTGTTATTTCAATTGTTAAATACTTCACTTCAAGGCCATCGTTTGTGATGGAAATCTTCAAGCGTCAGACATTAATGTGAGATGTGAGCTTTTGGAGCAGACTTGGCAACATATCTGCTTCACATATCTTGCAAATCCCTGAAATAGTGAAGAATATGACATTTTATTTCTTTTTTTTTCAATCAGGAGAGAATTAATTTGAGTGAGCAATTAATTGTTGACACATGCACATAATGATAAAGAAAGTCTTTAGCGGTTAGACCCCATTGTGACATCATCATGAATCTAAAGGCAGTAGTGAAGCTGTGAGTAGTGTAAGATACACTGGTGGTGGTGGTGGTGGTGATGAATGAGGAAAATGTTGGGATCTTGAGCAGTCTACTGGTAGGTGAGACCTGGCGCTGGAATGATGAACTGGAGGTGAATGGGGTGGAGGAGGTGCGATGACGGTTCACACTGAAATGACAACTGACAGCCAGAGGGAGAACAGAGTTAAACTTGACAGCAAGGACATGATTGGCTGATTGATGAGCGTGGTGAAATCTGGTTGGTTAACTTTAGAGTGAAAGCCCCTAATCAGCTGATAGAGAAAGTGTACCAGGTGTACCATATTATAGTCTTCCTGATTGAAGTTACGCCATAAGCTTCATTCAGAGCAAATTATTTCCTATGTAGACTTTAAAGGTGCAATATGCAAAAATCTTAGTTCAAAACGTACACACATTTACTAAAATCATCAACAGAATGTAAATAAAATGACACTTCCGATATATGTACTGTGTTGGAGAGTTATCTTGTCAAGTTTGCATGCTAGCCAGCTAGCCCCAGGCCTGAAAACCTCAGCCAGTGGTCCAAAGCTCCTGTGCTAGCGGTGTAAACACCAACACTCCCAAGCTAGGCCGGCTAGCTGCTTGGCTAACTGAAATAAAAAGCTAATAGTAGCCACAGTCATGAATGTAATATAAATACAGTTACCAGCAGTTAGCTGTTACTCTGGTGATACCCTGCCCCTGTTTGTTGGTTGAGTATGAATTCAACAGGTGGCTGAAACTTATATTGCACCTTTAGGAGAAAATGGCTTGGTAATGTTGTTACAAATATTAAATGTTATTGTTAAATGTTTATAAGTGTAACGCCACATGTGAGGCAGAATTTAATCAAAAGTCTACGATCTCTGTGTGCACAATTATGTTCCTGTACATTAGCTGTGAAAAGGTTTACTGCTCTCCCCGAGGAGGAAAGGCTTTGTTTGTGTTACGATTGTAGTTGGATTAAGTTCATTTCATGCTTTATTACATGTGATATGAAGATTTAGGGCCATACTTTTTAGTAAAAATGACATAATTTCTGATGGTCTCCTCTGGGTGAATTTATTTTATTTTATTATTTTTTTTAAAGAGCTGTGTTTTAAGATGAAGGCATGAGACAAATCAATGATTGCAATGTAATGTTAGATGTAAGAAGTTATGTTGTATTTTGGGAGTCACATCCACAAGTTTGGCTTGGACTCTTGACGGTGTATTATGTAAGAATTTTAGTTCAAAACATTCATTTAAAATGATCAACAGAATGTGAATAAAAACAGTGTTGAGTTTCTATGTGTTGTCTTGCAGAGATATCTTCTGAAATTAGCATGCTAACAAACTAGCCCCTAGACACTTTGTGCTTCAAGCTCTGGTGATGTGCTGCCCCAGATTTTGTTTGGAGTATGAATTCAACAGGTGGCCATTTTTTACGTATAGAACCTTTACAGTAACTAAATAAAACAGTGAACTAACTGAAAAACTGTAGTTCAGCAGAAATTGTCATTCACAGCCCAGTCACCAGAGCAACATGTAAGCAATATACTTTAATGCAAACCACAGACACATTCAGATTTGTGCATGCCATACATATCATATCAATACTTCTACACTATGTATCATATCACGTTCACATTACATGTATATGTACTGTATTAAATGTCAGGGATGGTGTTGGCATCAAGCCAGAGACCACTGCTGAAGAGGGCGGTTCAACATTTGCAAGCGCTAAACCACTGGATATTTTTTTAATGACAAGTCAGGACATTTTTTGGCCGTGTTAGTGGTGACGGAAGAAGATAAGCCCAAACATGATCAATTTCCAACCCCTAACTGTTGTCACAACACAAAGTAAAAAAATGAAAGTAAAGAAAAGTAAAGTTGCAACACAAAAAATGTGAAGTTTCAACATATCCATGGTTTACAGAAACACATTGCCAACATTTCCAGTTGCATTTAGCCTGTCAATGCATCCTACAGCTCAACCTATTTAGTTCTCCTTTTTTTTTATATATATGAAAAGCCTGTTTCTGAAACATTTGGTGGTAGTAGTTTCAGGAAACAGCCCGATGAAATACGGCAAACACGACTGTTTACTCTGCTGAATGACAACAGACAATAACAGCCGTTTGAATGACTGAGTTTTACGACACCAACAAAAATGTTCAAAACTGGAACAGCTGGTTTTATGTGCATGTGAACACAATGTCCATGTTAATAACCCGCGTTTACAGGAGCAGCGAGCGACGTCGCAGCACAGAGAAGTGATTGTTCAGCTAGTTAGTTTGCAGTCGCTGTTTATCAGAGGGGTCAAGGCTGGCGGTTATTGTTTGAGTGCAGCCACTGGTCCTCTGCTGCACACAGATGACTGTAATGAGCATAAGGTTGCCCTCGCTGATAACTGTCAGCGAACCAGAGTGTCACCATTCACATCAATCATTTCTCCGGCTGCTCAGTTCACCCCTTTGTGTCCGTCCTTTCTTCCTCTCTTCCTCCGTTTTCTTTCTTTTTTTTTTTCCCAGTCTTTTTTATTACCCTGCAATTACAGCTTATCTGCAGTGGTAAACTTGGCCCCTCCATTTCCTTATCTCTGTGCCTGGGCAGAGCAAGGGTCTCTTGAGTAAGAAGACAGGGAGCACAAGAGGAGGAAGAGAGCGAGAGAGAGAGAGAGAGAGAGAGAGAGAGGAGACCTCAAGCAAATGAATGGGCAAGTTGCAGAAAGGAAGCAGGCTTTGCTTGTGACTTCCTACCGTCCCTTCTCGTCTATAACAGCCATCACAATACATTTTCTTTTATTTTCACCCTTTCACACTGTCAGGCTGATAAAGAAAATGGCTGGATGATATGGATTAGTTTTCATCTGCTGAAAAACGATTGTTGCACGTTAAGGAACACGTTTTTTTTTTACTTGCACTCAAAATGAAAAATTTGATGAATCGCTAACAAGAATCAGACAATACTGAAGCCACTTTTCACACAGTCTATGTTATGTTAACCAACACACATCTTGGCCAAACCAGTGATCTCACCACCAGAACTCACCCAAAACACTTCAAACATGCCTCATTAAGATTGTTGGACCATAACACTGGCAACAGTTGTCACTCAGAAAGCACATATTGTCTCTCATAACACACTGACCTATGGATCTTTGACATAAATCAGTATTTCATTATAGAATAAAACATTTTTTCAACAATTAATCCAATGCCATTGTTTCTCATAAGAACTCTGGACATTGGCCTTTCAACCACGTGGAACACAACAGGACATTGTCCGTGTCAGACTTAATCGCTCCTACTGGAAATACTCCTTTTGGTTTGGAGGTATACACCTGGAGAGAACGTGCAGAAGGAGGAGGAGGATTCAACTGTAATGACTGTTTTTGCACTACATGTATTTGGACATTTTCAAAAGAGTGGAAAGCCATATAGAAGAGATTACAAAGCAGCTACACTGTGCAACGTCATCAACATGCCCACTTGCTCACTGTGAATTCTCCGGACAATAACCTGCTCTATTTGCCAGAGGTGGCAAAGGTACGCACATTCTTTACTCAAGTAGCAGTACATATACTTGCGGAGAAAAAAAGTAGAAGTGTTGATTCAACATCTTTATTCAAGTACAAGTACAGGCTCTGAAATGTTCTCAAAGTATAAAAGTAAAAGTATACCTCTGAAGGACGTTTCTGTGCAAAGCTTACTGAACCTGAGCCTTTGTCACTACACGCCTTTACTCCCCACTCGAGTCTTCCTCTCCAACTGTTTCCGTCTTGTTACGTCTTTTATGTCATTTCGTCTTGCTACGTCGGCTGTGCGTGATATGCACTGGCATCATAAAATCAGTCCTGTGATGTTGGGAAGGCTGCCTGCAATGACACAACATAAAAATAATTGATAATTCCCCTCAAATGCATTAAAACTAAAGTAATGAGCCTGTTCTGAAAAAATCAGGAGTAGACAGTAGATATATTTGTGTTAAAATGGAGGGAGTAAGAGTCAAAAGTTGTCAGAAAAAATGAAAAAAACTCAAATAAAGCACAGACATCTGAAAAATCTAGTACAGTAACTAAGTATTTATACTTCATTACATCCCTCCTTACTCAATCACACATTGTACCAGGGAAAGTACAAAGTGTAAAAAAGTGCAGGCCACAGTTTCCCCACTTTTCCGCCCTCACATACACTGAGTGATGTCTGGGAAATGTCATGGCAGCAGCATATATGAAAGATGCTGCTTCAAAATCCTTTATTTATTTTCTGTATCATTGCATATACTCTCGTATCTTACTTGTGAAAAAATAACAAGTTGACACAAAAATAAATTCCTAAAATTCTTTGGCTGCAATGATAATTACCAAAAAACTCATCACCAACATGCATCACTTACATAGAACAGCACTGTGAGGGCTCTAGTTCCCCCTCTCTAAAAACTAAAACAGGACACCTGGTTAGGCTTTCAGCTGTCAATACAACCAGATGTGTTTAGAAGGATTATTATTTCATTTGATGGTAAATATTCTGAAAACATTGTCAAAAATTTGCCTCTTTTTAATGTGTTTTTTTTTTGTAAGCGTTTGACAAATGTGCAGCAAATATATAATGCTTTGCAAGTGGTGGAGTTTGAATGAGAAAATAGTTGATGGATTTTGACAAATGTGTTCACTGAGTGTATTCGATGTGAAAGCAATGCAAATAAAGAGTTTTGAAGGAACGGGCGAACATGGCGATGAGAACAGCTTTTTATGAGCGTGTGCTCTGTAGTATGAGTGACGGGACCAACAGGAAAGCGCAGGGTGGGATCTTCTCTGGACTCATATCACACTGACTGATAAACCTGAAGTATAGATGTTGCATCATGATAGCAATTAATATTACAATCTGTTGCATGGATGTTCTTCCTAGTTATGTTTGCACTTTTGATTTGTATTTATTTATTTGGCCATTTTCTCTTCAGTATTATACCACTGATACTACTGTATGTATGCTGCAAGTTACAAGGCTCCTCTCATAAAGTGAGATGCTGTACTGTCATGCACCAAAGACAAAAGCAATAAAAACTGGAATTGCAGTAAAAGGGAAATGTGACTTTAGTTTTGAACAGTGCATCCTAGTGATCAAAAAACAAAGTAACTTATCTGCCGAGTTTAAACATATTACACACACATGCTCAAACATTAACCCACGTTTCACCATCGATGCTTCTATTCAAACTCATTCCCCTTTCCTCAAACCATCCCCCATCTTTCCCGTCTTCCACTCCCTGTCCCCCCTCCCTGTTGTCCCGGCTGGTCAGTGTGTGTGTGTGTGTCTGAAGGACCACTGGGGTTAGGGAGTAGACCTTGGCCTTGTGGTCTGACCCCAGAGAAGAGACTGGTGTCTGAGTCTGAATGCCCCGTCTGACCTTCCTGTCACAGCCTGTGTGTGTGTGTGTGTGTGTGTGTGTGTGTGTGTGTGTGTGTGTGTGTGTGTGCGTGTGTGTGTGTGTGTGTGTGTGTGTGGGTGTGTGTGTGTGTGTGACAAGATGCTTTGTGTGTATATCTATAAGTGCTATTCGTGCATATGTCTTCCTGTGGATGTTTGCATGCACGTCTTACACCCACCTATTTATATTTGACTATTTGCATGTGAGCATATCTGTGCTCCTCTGTGTGTGTGTGTGTGTGTGTGTGTGTATGTGTGTGTGTGTGTGTGTGCGCTCGCATTATCCATCTCTCCCACTGTGTGCTGGGGGGCAGGGGAGCAGGGCTCTGGCCAGACGAGACAGAAGTGACAGGTATTGATCATCGTTGTTCCAGTCAAGCAAAGACCCTCTCAAGCCTGTGTGCTTTTGGGAGCGTCCTGTCTGCATCCAGGGGGAGAGAGGGAGAGAGGGACAACCACAATCAATGTCTGATCCTCCTCTCAGAGCGGCGGGGTCAGCCTGGATTTACCTCTCGTTTCTGTTGCTGACTGACAGCGGTAAAATGAGACATGTCAGTAAACGAACATCCAAACAACAAAAACATCTAAATGTCGATATACATGAGGTTTTTTTATTCTTATGTCTTCAGTCAAAAAAAGATACAGAAACTGGGAATAGAGGAAACACTTATGACAAAATGCTCTGAGCTCTGCCAAAAAAAAAAAATCATAATTAAAAAAAAGTGTTGAACAAAATGGACACTGGTTCTTATTTTGACTTTAAAGGGGCATTATGTAGTTTTGGGAAAGACATTTTACTCAGAAGAGAAAGATCTTCATCGACTGATGTTTCTCTGCCTCAACAAACTAAATAAACAAACTCTCTTCATTTTCATGAATAAACTGAATAAACAAACTGACCTTAAAGGACAACACAGTGTCATACTGCTTTACTTTGTTTATACTTGGCGGACCCTGCCACCTTCCTAGCTTCAAACTGTGTTCTGGGACCTTATTCTCCTCTGAGAACAGCTTGTTTGTTCAGTTATGGAAAAGATAAATATTTCTGAGTTTGTATTATTACCTCATTAATACATTTTTGAATTGCTTCTCCAAAACTACACAGTGCCCCTTTAATTATGATTAAGCAAAATCACATCTCTCTGCGCTAATTGGCCTTATTGAAAGCCTCCTCATTTGTTCAAATGGTGCAAAGAAGTAGAGACTATGACATTGTTTTCAGGAGGGAAAGTTGCATACCTCAGTCTTTTCACCGAGTCGTCCTTTGAGCTCCACAATCCCCCCATCCCACCTCCTTGCCCTCACCCCTTCCACAGACAAATTGATTTGCAAGGGTCCGGAGCTGGCGAGCCCTCAGAGCACCACCTTTTTTGCATACAGAGCGCTGCGGGGATAGCACAATGACTTGGTCCAACAAAAGACGAGAGGAGAGAGGGATGAGGAGAAAGAGAGAGAGAGTGAAGGGGAGAGAGAGGGGGGAGACAGAGTGGGGGGGTGGTTGCCAAACTCAGCAGGACGGGGAGAACTGGCTGGTTCAGGGGTCCACGATATCAACGAACACGCACAAACGCACACACATGGATATAGCCATGAACTCACTCACTCACACACACACACGCATATAAGCACACATGCGCACAGACACACACACACACACACACACACACACACACATATACACACTCCAGTGCCCTCATGCCCTCAGCCCTCCCTCCTTGTCCCTTTATCCCTGTCTGGTTGGAAAGGTCAGTGCATGTCTGGGAAAAGGGGTCCCAGGATCCCCAAACCCCTCCAACCCACACACACACACACACACACACACACACACACACAGACACGCAGACACACATGTAACAGTCATTCATTTTTATGTTAATTCACCATTATACCAATACTGTACACACTTACAGATAAAACACACAAACAGTAAAGTAGCTTAGTGTGAAGGGGTCTGAGAGAAATGTATGTGCGCTGGTCAGCATCAGCTGAGCCCCCCCCATCCCGTCCCAGACAGTGCACCCCCGCCCTCCGTGAAAGAAGAGAGTGAACACATTCAAATGGAAAACATAGTCCATTGTGACCAGTGTTTTGTCTCCTCACCATGTAAATAGCTCCACTGGCCGGCAAACAGAAATATGCAGTTGTAGCAGATAAGAACGCAATCGCTGTCAGTGATGTCATATGACATCACATGTGACGAATGGCCCTTTAGTTACACCTTTAGCAACTTTACAACAAAAATGTGTGTGTGTGCTCGCACAGTTAATGTATTTCTATGTAATACTTTAATAGAGTGGCAGCGTATACAGAATAAAGCACTATATGTACACACACGCGTCTGCATGTATGTGTGTGTGTGGCGAGATGATCTGCTGTCTGGCTCTCTTCCTTTTTCCCCTGATGCCCCTGAGACACCCCATGCAAGCTCACACACACACACACACAAACAGTTTGCAATACAGAGGGAAACCCTCTATATCCTTCATGAACCTCCCGACCTGGAGCCCGACACAGCCCTGCCAGGACAGGGAGGGAAAGAGGGGGAGATGGGGGAGGGAAGGTTACAAGGAGGGGAGAGACCGCGGAACCAGCTGGGGTGGGGGAGGAGAATAAAAACCTCCCTCACCCTCTGCTCTCTGACCTGCTGCATGGAGGAGGACTCCCCATGTCTGGTCCACTTCATGGCTGTGGATGAGTTGTCCTGCACTTTACTCCACTCATTCTGAGTTCCTGGCCCATAATATGAGATTTTGACTTTACCTGAAGTACCAAACTATATTTGGAGAATCAAACATCCCTTGCATGAAGTTTATAAAAATGTCAGGTTGTGCATTTTGACTGCAAAACTGTGGGAGAAGTTAAGAACTTTCATCTCATTGTTGGTTGTAAGAAACAAAAACCTTCATGTTACATTGGAAACCCACCTTAACATTGCTATGAGACAGGAAGTCTGCTGATATTTATACCAGGCTTTAGATTAGAGTGTGGCTGTCATTGTTTCATCTAACTGTCAGGCTATTTTGAATGTTGATTTAGCACCTGCTGAATTGGGCTTGTCATGTTTCATTTTAAGGTGCCACTGACAACTTTCATTTGTATGTCATAAGATTGGTTGGCTGTTTGCTATTTATCATATAATAATAATGATAATAATGATAATAATAATAATAATAATAATAATAATCATGATAATAATGATAATAATTGGGCAATGCTAAAAAGCAGCATCCCTGCTCGTTTTGTTATTACTTTAGGAAGAATTAAAATACCAGCATCAGAAGACCTGAGAGCTCTTGTTGATGGATTCAAGGTCCGAAACATAAGAAGGTGCTAGGTTATTAAGAGCTTTGTATGTGAGTGAAAGGATCTCAAAATTAATTCTAAAAGAAACAGGGAGCCAGTGATGGGTATCTGAAATAAGAGTAACTTGCTCTCTGCTCCTAGTTTTTGTTAAAAGTCTGGCAGTGGAGGTCTGAACTAGCTGGAGTTTTCCAACTAACCTTTTTGGCAGACCAGTGAAGAGAGCATTGTAATAGTCCAACCCGCTTGTGATAAAAGCACGAGTCAACTTCTCTGCAGCCTGCTTTGGTAAGAACAGCCTCACTTTGGCAACATTTCTCAGGCGGGAGAATGCTTTCCTGGTCAGGTCGCTAATACAGGTCTCAAAGAAAGAAATCAGCGTCCACAAATACACAGAATCTGTTTTGTCTTGGTTAAATTTTCGGAAATTGTCACTCATCCATTATCAATGACGCATTTTTTAAAAATCAGTTTGTAAGGAAATTGGACACGAGAGAACACCTTGCCTTTGCTTTGTCTCGTTTTCTGCATCACTGCAGCTAAACAAGTTAATCTGCTGGTCCAAAGACTCACTGACAACTTACCTGCTTCTGGTTTGTTCACACACTGGACATCTGCGGGGAGTGCGTCTTCTGTTAAACTATTATTAATTCTGTGTGTCTGTTTTTTTGTGGAAGAAAGCTGCTAAATGAGCTTTTATTTTTTTCCATGGTGCATAAACTTTAAAATAATTATTAAGTTATCAAATTAAGAAGCTCTGATAAATGATCATAGATAAGGAGTACAATGAACTTTACATTACATATTAACACATTTTGCTGTTAAGATGAAAAACAAACAGGAGATAGTGAAACTGAGATAGTGTCAAACAAACATCACGGAGGAAATGATCAGACTGAGAAAAAGAAAGTCAAAAACCAGCTTTACAAATTTCCTTGTCCATAACATCCATCAAGCTTGTCTAGAGGATGTTGAACAGGTAACCTTGGTTACCAGGTGATGTGCGCTCACAGAGACAAAGCTGCTGGTTGTTGACTTCAGCTTAAGAGGGGTCTTCTTCTTCCTCTTCATTTTGATCTATGCTCTTAAAGCAGCTGCCTGGAGGGAGAGACGCACAGACAAAACAGTGACACGGATCCACGTCGAGGACGAAACACACAGATAAATCACAGAGAAAGAAAACCAGAGCGGCAGAGAAGGTGAAGGCTGTATTATGTCTGAATATGTTGTCTGTCCGTGACACTGATGGAGTGCCATCGCTTTGTCTGTGTGTCTGTATATGTGTGTGTCTCTGTACAAGAATTTGTATCATCGTGTGTCTTTAAGTGTGTTGTTTGCGTATTTACACATCAGTGCTTTCAGTGGATGGGACACAGGGTCATTGTTAACCTGGTCTTTGGTCCACTAGGTGGTTCACACACAAGGACACACACACACAAACACACAACATAAGGGTTTAAGGGTTTGTGCTGGTCCTGGCCCTGATCTGGGTCAGGGGAGACCCCATTCAGGTCCATTCCATCCCCCAGAACCCCCTGCTGCTTCTGTGCTCCATCCCCATCCCAGCAGCCTCTCACTCCTCCATGCCAGGGATTGTTTCCAAAGATTAGACTTAATATGAATATCCATAAACAGAATGGGACTCCCAGACTGTGAAAGCTATCAAAGACATATTTGCATCTAATCCTCAAAGAAGCCCCCTCCCACCCCTTACAGAGAGCTCGCTACCCCCTTTCGGCCCCCCGAAAAAATCCTACTAAACCTCCCCCGAAAAAACCCTCAAACCTGCCATCCCCCCAGCCCCAGAAACCCTCCCCTCTTGCCCCCCGGACCATCCCATCCATTCCCCAACCGTTGGGCCAGACAAGACCAGACCAATTCTGTTGGGGATTATTTGGCTTAGCGATGAATAATGGATGACCATCTCCCCTCTGGCTCTCCACCACAGCAGCACCTCTCAATTGGCCTTGGCATCGAGCCATTCACTGGCCTGTCTGGATGGCTGCTTGGCCGGCTGGCTCGCTACCCAACCCAAGAGATCTGCACGGTGATTGCAATATTGGGAAAGTATGGACGAAATATTAGTTCTGATTATTGAAGAAAATGTTTGTTTAGTCACATAGTGTCAAATCTGTAATGTGTGGGGGCTCAGTGGAGGCAACTTTTATCCAATTAGCAAGCAAAATTGTCTCTTTCCCATAAAGTGTCATATTTATTTTGGTACTTCTATTTCAGTAGCCAATAATAATGAGGCTAATTTTTAACCATGAAATCTGTCATTTGCATTTGTCTGAAAGCGCATCTCTCTCCTTGAAATATTTACTAGAAAGCCGCGCACTAAACATGAAATTAATGAATGCCTTTCCATGAATTAAAAAATAAACTGATAGTGTTGGACACTTGGTAGACCACGGGGGCAGAGAGAGTGTTGTACAGAGCGTGGGAGAAAGGCCTGAACATTGTCCTTGCCCTGAAAAGCAAGGAAGCCACTCTTCTTTTATTCCTCCTCTCATCCTTGTTTTGCACTTTATCTCTTTTCATTCGCTCCGCTCTCCGTCTTATTTTCAATGGAGCACTTGGGGCCAAAGAGATGTCAGTGCTGTGGATACACACACACATACGCACACACACTCACACACGTACACACATACACACAAGGACACACCTGGGCATAAGAGCGCCAGCTGAAAGGAGACAAGTTCATCCAAAGGGCCTGGCTAACAGTAACACAGGAGGGGCCAAGTCCCATTGTGCCCCAGGTCTGCTCAGAAGCTTCTTACCCCTCACTTCTCCTGAAGACAGGCTCCCAAGGTGCAATTCGACAAGATGGTTTTTGTACCCTCATTATTTGTGACCCTTTTTTGTCTTTCATTTTCTTGTTTTACGGCTTTGTTTGTTTGTTTCTTTCAAGCGAGGGGAGAGTAGCCTTGGGTCTTTTGACGACAGCTGTGCTACCGAGCGCTGCATAGAAACAACACAAGTTCAGCACAATGACTGACAAGCGCTTTGTAGGACAGGAGGCCCACAGTGAATGTGTCCCTACTAAAGACCACCGGTTGGCCCCATAAAAAAACAGAATATTAGAGACTGCCTGGTCCAAGAGAGTCGACCGCACTCCTGTGACCCCCTGGAGTAGTTTGAACGACCGCGGCCTGATATGTGGGCAAATAATGTCTGAAAACGTGCAAGTGTGACTGGAACGACGTTTGGAAGACCCAAAAGGGAAAGAAAAGTTGTAGATGAGGATCGAAAGGTGTATTTTCAGTGTGTATGTCTGAAATGGAGTTTAACACTTAAAAAGGGAACCAAAAGAGTAAGGAGAGCGATAATAAAACACCAAATATTGATGTGACACAAACTCTCTCTCTCTCTGTGACCCTGACATTACTCACAGCTAAGTTAAAAGATGTACAAGTTCATATACAAGAACTGTAAATACTGCAGGCAGGAGGAAGTATGTGCAGGGTGTAATAAGGTCAGTCTGGCAGGTCAAGCATGTGACCGTGGCCCTGCAGTCCCTCTTCCCTCCTCCCCTTTGTCCCGCTCTCTTTGACCCCGGGGCCTCAGGAATGAACCAGGAGTGAACCAGGAGTGGCGCGGCAATTCTCAGAAACTTCCAGAAACTTCCAGAGCCCTCTCACCCCTCAGCCCAGGCCGGTCTTAGCCTCTGTCACCCCTGCAACAGCTGGAGTGGCTCAGAGAGGTCTGCTGAGCCCCCACGGGGAGGGTCAGTGCCAGCGTATACACCTTAAATACACGCAAACACATCGAGGGACACACACATGAGAGTACATCGAAGGTAAATACAGATAAGAATGAATGGGGAAAGCAAACATTAGGCAAACACATAAGAACTATACATGTGAACAGGATAAAACCAAGGCTGTAGGCAGGGTTTTAAAAAACGCAGAGGTCAAACCCCTTCTGCTCAGGAAAGATTGTGGTTATAGCAAATAAACGATGGTTAAGGTGTGGTTATGTTTCTGCAGCCAAATCTTGGTTAAGACGGTGGTTATGGTGAGTAAAAGAAGGTAAACATTCCATACAGTTGAGGGACATAGAATAAATAGATTTCTGCTAGCAGAGGCTGATATATCCTCACTGTCAATCTCAAGTATAGATCAAGCCCCTGAGATACTGGATCCTACATTTCCCGTGATGCAGCTATAAAGCATCTATCATGAGAGCCCACTTCCTGGTGAATCTTTTAAACTCCATGCCCTAACTTTGTAACAAAGGCTTTCCATTGTCCATTTTTTTAATGTTGATGTTCATGATGATGTGTTCCCACAGTACAGTTGTACTTTCTGTGACAAGAAAACTCAACTTTATGTGCCAAGTCGATGCCCCTTTAATTCCTTCTACACTCCACCATCAAATTGTTTTCCTTTCCTTTTTTTTATCCATACATATATAAACCCATATAATTAGCATGAGTTTTAAAAAAACAGCAATAGCTACAGAAACAAAAGTCCTGGGGGTTACATAGTTCACAAGCAATAAATGATGTATTTTTCTCAGTTAGTGTCCATCCCTAACTGACACTGAAACAGAGTGGCATAAAGAGGCCAGAGGCCGAACTTTGCCCCTTTATTCCCAGGACAGTAAACAGACGCCCTACTGTCTCCCACTGCACACACAGCACACACCTCACTCGCACATAGATACACATGCAGGTGCACTGAAGAACACACACAAGTCAGAGGTTACTGATAATACGACCTTGTTTTAGTGGTCATATAAATTCTGCCTGCAGCGTTGCACCTGGAGAACTCACACACACACATATGACACAAAAATATGACCATAAGCATACACTAGCCGGTACATCTGCCTGTGCAACACGTCCATGCACGCACATAAACATGCAGTTTTTGGCAGCTGCAGCTACTGTAAGAGCACAGCGACACTTTGAGCTCCACGCCCCGCGGTTCAAGGTCAGATCAGCCGCTCTCTGGAATCCACTGCCCCTGCCCCGCCACACCTCCCTCACCCCCTGACCCTCCCCTCTGCTCCAACCACCCATGCTCTGGAATGAGCCACCCCTGCAGTGTGCCAAAGGAAACCCCTTCAGCGATAGACCAACCACATACCGATACTGTACGGCACAGATAGTGCTGACTTACGTACGAGTGCACATACTGTACACACACACACACACAAAGCAGCACAAACACTTGTGGATGTGGATTATGAGTAACATGCGGCAGAGATTTTGGGAATGTCAGACGTCCCAAAGGTCGGTAATAAAGGCAATACCTTAAGGCTCATATCTGATTGCACACCATGAAACCAAAAGAGTCCGCTCAATTATGGTCAGCACGGTGTTTAAGACATTCCTCCCCCCCGCACACACACACCCCTCACCCTCTGTCCTTCTTTTTCACTCTGGGGTCAAAGTTTTCACCTTATCTGGAAGCCATCAGCAGTACCAGTCCCACCTCTGTGACTCATTTAGTCGAAACTGTTGCACGTCGTTAAAATCCTTCTCTCTAGGTCTGCGAAAAAGGAAAAAAAATCACACACACACACACACACACAGAGAGACATTTAAAGCAATACTTCACAAGCGAGGTAATGCCGGTCTCTGCCAAGATTTTCACTGCCAGTTAGAGCACATAGTGTCTAGCGGGCAGACTACGACTCAGATGTTGTGAAGGCGAAAGAGGAGGAGGAGGAGGAGGAAGGGGGATTCTGCTGTGATCCAGTTTACTATTTTGGCTGGGGCTTTCTTCTCGCTGTGTGGTCATGGGGGAGATCGGCGCAGCCAGCAGGCACTGAGGACACTGGCTGGCCGCAGCCCGGCACAGAAGCCACATGGCCGAGAAAGACGGAGAAGGAGAGGGGGTTAAGAGGAGGAGAGGTGCGAGGAGAAGGAGCTATAAGGTGAGGAATGTTGGGTGAGGTTGTTCTGCTATTCTCTTTAATGCTCTCACGTTTTCTCACCTTCCATCTCTTCTTCCTCCTCGCTCTTGCACTTCAACTTCAGCCTGACCAGACTTCAACTTAAACCTCGTTCCCCTCCATCCATCCATCCCTCTGTCCCTCTTCTCTCCCTCCCCCCACCCTCTCTCTCTCTCTCTCTCTCTGTCTCTCTCTTTCCTCAGACAGACACAGCTACCCTCCTGGACGTTTCCTTTCTGCTGGCCTGCCCCAACAAAGGTGTTCAGTCATGTGAAACCTAATCTCCAGCCCCCCAAAACCTGACCCTTGACCCCTTCAGTCTTCACACAGCCAGAGGGGGAGGGGAGCCGGGGCAGGAAAGGGAGGCTTTTGGGAAAAGGTCACATTCCCGAAGACACTTTTGTGTACGCACGTGTGTGTCTGTGTGTGTGTGTGTGTGAGCGTGCATGCACCCAGTCCATTATGTGGTTTCTGTTCAGGCATCAGCATGTGTGTTTGATTCTGTGTCTGCGTACAAAAGTGCATGAGGGGACGTTCGCCTGTGTACTCCTGTGCTGCCTTTTAACTGCCTTTTAAGTTTTCATGTGTGTGCATGCACTTTCGTCTTTGTACAGTAGGTATGAGTGTGTGCACGCACCCCCGCACTGTATGCGCATGTTTGTGAGAAAGCACTTTCAGCCCCCGAGCGTCGCTGCCCCATAGACAAAACACAGACTTTGTTTTCTAGCCGAGCCAGACCTGTGAGTCTTGTCTGGGCAGAGCTCCTCTCCTTCCACCCTTTGCGAGCAATCCTCAGATCTTTGTGTGTGTGTCTGTGTGTGTGTGAGAGTGTGAAGCACAGTGTGTGTATGTGTGAGGCACTGGGTGTCAGCTGTCCTGGGTGATTAGTGCTTTTATATTGTTCCAAGGAGCCCGGACGAGGCCCCCTCTTCACTGCACCACAGCACAGCTGCAGTCTGCCTCTCCATCTCTGCTCTTCAGCCTTCCTCTACTCACTGACACTCGTGAGACGGGCTCGGGCCCAAGAAAAAATGAGCTTGAAACAGAGGCGAGAACTAGAGGAAGAGGAACGGACAAAGAAGAAGAGAGTATAGGGAATGAAGCAAAGAGGGGGATAGGAGAGATAAAGAGGGATGATCCACTGACAGTTGAAGCAGAAGCGACAGAGAGACGGAGGAAGGCGGAGAGCAGCGTACAGGGAGAAGTGGCATATTAGGAGGATTAGAGAGTCGATTCAGCGCGCCGACTCTCTCCTGGACAGGATTTCCCCAGCTATGCCTGGGAGGCCTCCCCTGTTTTAAACACACAGGCAAGTCAGGACAGAGAGAGAGGTGAAGCCGGGGAGGAAGAGCGAGGCGGTGGGGGGGGGGGGGGGGGGATCTTTATCTTTTGCGAGAGTGTCTGTGAACTAGTTTTGATTAGCATAATGAACCAATAAATTCTTGCCCTTCAGAAGAGAACCAGTGTATCCCCCGAAGACTTGCTAGAAATGAGAGTAACAAAAATAACACTTTTCATTTTCTCCAACAGCTTGTTTAACAAATGAAAAACAAGTTTGATGAAGAAAGCTGTTCAAACAGGACTTCTCGCTGCACGTCTTTCAGTCAGAGAGCTGTGACTGTTGCCTTTACGAGTTAAGGACATATGTCTACACAGGGAGGAGGGGGGGTGGTAGGCAAGGGCCAAGAGTCTGCTATGGGAAAAGTATGTCTGCTATGCACGGGTTGTTTGGTGGCGGGATTTGTGGGCCAGAGCATTGTTGCTCTCTTGACATTGAACTTGGGAGATTGGAGGGAAGGGAGGGGTGGGGGTAACCACCCTCCTGAACATTATAAGAGTGTATATGTGCGAGAACACACACAGGCTAACAATTCCTCCCTCCCAACACCCACCCAACCACCCCCACTTCCTTGCGACTCTGCTTTATCTTAACTGTCAACACCTGGCCTAAGCAGGAACCTCTCTCTATCTGTGAACTTTAATCTGGCCCTGCTAGGCAAACAGCGCCGGGCTCGGACAAGGAGAGCGATTAGTCTGTCACGTTGCCCTCCAGTGCTTCAGCGGTGGAGAGGAGGAAGGCGAAGGGAGAGGTTCAGAAGAAAAGAGAGAGAGATCAGGACATAGGAGGATATATGGAGTTAGATAATGAAAAAAGAAAAGAGGAAAAGAGAGGAAAACGGTGAGAGAGCGGTGTGTTGGCGGAAAAAAAAGAGATGGGGGCAAGACGGGGAGAGAGAGAAGAGGGAATGGGAGGGTTGCTGGAGATAAAACACAGACGCCTCGCTGACCTGACAAGGCCACAGACCAGAGATATGGTGGTGAACCTCCACCCCCCATGACGGGTGAAGTTGAGTCATGCAAACACACCTGGGTGCATTGTAGCTTGTGTACCAAGCCTGATGTGTGTTTAAATGTGGGTGTTCTGGTTGGTCTTTGTACTCTGAAATGTCTGTTATGGTGTTTTCTGTGAGTATGCAAACAACAATAAAGAACAAAAGCACCAAATTCAGATATGTATGTAATACTTTTTATTTTTTTCAAGACAAAATGGCTGAGTGAAGAATAATGCAGACAACAGCTGAAAATAGAGTGGCATCTCCGTAACTGAAAAACAACAACAAGAACAAAATCTGTAAGTTGAGCAAGAACTCATGAATGTTGGTCAATGACCTTTGGTCATCAAATAGAGTAAATTAAGCCATCACAATTCATCAGGAGGGAGAAAAAATGAACTGATTTTGTTTTGCAGTGACTCTGTTCTGAACAGAGCGTGTGTGTTTGTGTGCGTGTGTGTGTATAGTCATAATAAATAACGTCGACCAATGCCGTTGGTCAACTTCAAGTTCAGTTCAGAACAAATAGCTTGAGAGTAAATACAGAACACAGGATGAAATCAGGCTGAAAACTCAAATGTACCTCAATACCATCAGCAATGATAACATGTACCAAACTTTTGTCTTTCTAGGATTTGTGTTATATTTAGAATATGCCTTGCATATGAGATGTACCATATTTAAATTATAAAGCACCATGGTTCTTTTGGCAATGAAAAAAAAACAAAATTCAAAATAACAAAAACAAAATTGTAGCAAAAAAAATGCTTTTCAGATTGATGTTGAATTGATTGCATATGACAAAAGGTCTTTTTCAAAAACGGCTGGAATGTTATCAGGTGGTACATGTTCAAGGACAGTAAAAAGTTGGCTACCGAGAAAACCCAACAATAGCTTGTATTACTGCATATAAAATGGCAGGAGAGAAAAATATATAAAACAAACTAAAAAGATATGTACAACCACCTGTTTTTACCTCATTGTGGTCACTCCAGCGGGACTGCCTGAAAAGGCCATTACATGACCTCTCACCCTTGGGGAACACCACAACATTTTCTTTTTCAAAAAACATACTTATTTTCAAGCATACAAATTATTCACACTATATTATCCTGCCAAATTAAGAAAATATACGGTGGCAGCTTGTTGGGATTTTTTTCACTACAGAAAAAAAAGGGTACATTGAAACCTTTAAAGAGTACAGGCAAAACAGTTAAAAATACAGGCTCCAACATAAATACTATAAGTGCCTACACTAAGTGAACATTAATTTCAAATACCATTCTAAATACAGGAAAAAAGTTGACCATAAATGTGTTTTGATCATAGGAACTTACAAGAGTGTGCATTTTCCTATGTGTTTTAAGTTCTCTCTATATATTTATATATCATAAATCTCTCCCCAATGCAAATTTTTGTTCAACCTGAAGACTTGTGTATAGTAAAGGCAAAAAAGATGAGAGACATGTTCATTACATTTCATTACATAGTGATCGAGTCCTGGATGTCACCAAGACAGGAAAGAGAAACGACAATAAACAATAAAAAAAAAAATTAAAACAAAATTTAAATAAGGTTCTCCCCTAAAGATATTGAAGTGTTAAAACTCAACAACACAATTTACTTATCTTTTTAAATCAAATTTGTAGAATTTTTATCTTTCTGTACTGAGCGGTATATTTCTATAGTTGGTATGAAGCAGGATATTTCTATGGCGGTTCCTGCATTGATACCCCCGAGAGCCAAACTGATGTTTAGTTCTCAGGAGGAGACATGGCTGGCAACACTTTCTAGTTAACTCTCTCTTTTTTTTTTTTTTTTTTTTGCTTTTTTCTCTGTTTTTAATGCAAAGCAATGACACCACACTAATCTGTCAGCATAACAGCAAGTTTTCCCTTGAGCGTCCGACTGTAAACTGGGAAAATTGAACAGTGCACGTAGGTAGTCCCAGATCTGAAATCTGGTCCTCATTTTATACTCAACCGACTGTACCTCCGATTAGAGAGACAGATACAGAATCCAAGGCAGAGTGACAAGTGCTATATCATCAACAGTGGCAGGGGATGGAGATAAAACATAAAACTACCACAATGAGGTCTCCAGCATGTTAACTGAAAAGAACAAAAAACGTTGGAACATTTTACTGGTGTTGAAGGGTTAACTTGTTGGAAAAAAAATGTTTTTACTGAATTCCAATTTTTTTGATTTGGACTTAAATTTAAGATCATTTCCAATGTGAGTTCATAAAAAAGGTTTCAGATTACTTAAGGGTTTCTAAGATCTAATGCGGTAAAGAGAATAAGCGCTATAAAGACATAAACATTTGAATTGTAGAGACACCTGGTCAACCCACTCCCCACCCGCTACCCTGACCCTCACCCTCGGACACCCACCCAAACCCCCACCACCCAAAATCTGTCTGGCTTAGAACAACTAAAAACCCACTCTGTGGTCTTCAAATGGCTGCTGGCTACAACTGCCTGCTTGCTGACACTGAAGAAACATAACTCTGTGCTACTTACAAAAAAAAACCTGCAAACTTTTAATTTTCAAAGAAAATAAACACTCTGGAAAATTAAGAGCTTCACGTTGGTTATTAAAACAACTCGTCAGACTACCCTCTCAGTGTGGTACACATGTACCGGAAAAACATAAACTCCTAAACCAAAACTCTACACACCAAACTCCTACTCCTTTTGTTAGCATGTAACATGCCAGTAAACAGAATCATAATCTGGAGAATAACAATATACATGAGTCAGGCAGATAAATGATTTACCAGAGATACACATAGCTTTTTTTTTTTTTTTTTCGTTTTTGTTTCAGCTGGTTCCTTATGCTCTGCTAAGTCACAAAACGACAGGGGTCGTACAGGTGCTTGATGCAAGGACCTGCTTGTTCCATATGTGCACAAAAATGTCCTGTAATCTTCTCTAGCTGAAACTCCGAGCTTATAGCAAAAAGGAGGATTAACTAATGCAGGTAAAATATCCAAGGCACTCTTTGTTGTCATTTCACACCATATTGTTAATTTCATTGCTGTTTGTCAAAGAAATAATTCATGGCGCTAGTGCCTAGCATTTCATAGGCAGCCCAATTTTTATATATACTCTATATCTCTTATCTCAATCTTGCATGGAAAATCTTTCACAAAGATCTGTTTTAAGTGTGACCCTGCTTGTCTTGATGTTTTGATAATGTGACACTGTCCACAATGTTTGAACACAAAACTGTACATGATATGTAAAACAGTATGTACTGTATGCAGCATGGGTTCTCATAACTAACTTTTTTTTTTTTTACATTGAAGAAAATCAAAAGTATCAACAGCAACACGTGTACAACCAAACCCACCAGCCGAGGACAATTTTCTCTCTAAGTAGCCAAAACACACCGAGCATGCTGTCCAGTTACAAAAAATACAAAACGTGTAAATTATTGCACAATAGAAAGGCTCAAAAAGTTTTGATGCAATAGTATTGCCCCAATGATGGATCATGCATTCAGCTTTTTCCAGTTGGGGATGATAACAGGGCTGTACCGTGTACTGGTGTCTAACCCTGTTGTCCTTTCCCCCCATTTATTGGCTACTTAGCCAGGGTCACTTTTTAGCCAGGGGAGCTGAGAGAGAGAGCTGCCAGCATGCTGCTCTCTGCCTACTCAGTCTTAATGTCATTAGCCAGAGGGCGGTCGCTGTGCCACTTCTTCATGTGTTTCTCCAGAGTGCTGTATACACTGAAAGGCATGTGGCAGATTTCACATTTGTACACGTCCTTGCCCATCTGTCCGTGGGTCTTCATGTGGCGGGTGAGCTTTGAGCTCTGGGCGCACGCATAGCTGCACAGCTCACACTTGTAGGGCCGCTCTCCAGTGTGGCTGCGTCGGTGCACTGTCAAGTTGCTGCAGTTCTTGAACACCTTGCCACAAAACTCGCAGGTGTCACTGCGGCGGCCGTCCTTGGAGCTCGGCCTGCCATTCCCGTGGGGAGTGCTGGCTCCGCTGCCGGTGCCGCTGCGTCCCGAAGTGGCCCGCTCCCCGTCCAACTCGCCGGGCGGAGTGGAGAAGCGCAAGCTGCCGTTTTCTGACGAGTGCTCAGATGAGGAGGCAAAGGGCGATTGTCTGGAGTCCCCACCTGTGAAGTTGATAAAGGGGTCCTTGAGTTGTCGTGAGGCAGCGTAGCCAGCTAGCCACTGGGAGTAGACGTTCTCTGTGTTTGGGATGGTAGGCGTGGGCGGGTCGAGATCCTTCTCCACCTTGATGCGCTTGGACAGGGGACTGAGGGAGCCAGGGCTAACCCCTCCGCCCAGCAACTTCCTGGACAGGCTGTCAGTGGATAGAGGTCCCAGGCCATTGATGGTAGTGGTTCCATCATCTGCACGGTCTGACTCCATGGCAGAGTCCTCATCAACAGGCTCCCGCGACAAGCTCCGGCGGTTGGGGTGCAGGGCCTCACTGTTCTGGTGGTGGCGGGCCCCTTCTAGCCGCAGGCTGAAACGATAGTCATTCCTTTCCTCTCCTTCTTCAGCTCCAGGTTTACTCTCAATTTCCTCCTCCTCCCCCTCCTCCTCTTCTTCTTCCTCTTCTTCCTCCTCCTCTTCTTCCTCTTCTTCCTCCTCCTCTTCTTCTTCCTCCTCTTCTTCTCCATTTTCAGATATCAGGCCATTGTTCTCACTCTTGAACTTGGCCACCACTGACTTGAGAGCATCTGTGGCGCTGCCCATCAGATCACTGGTACCCGGTTCAGGAGAGCTTGCAGTCGAGAGGCCGTCATCTGACTTGGCATTGAGCGCCGAAGACTTGCTCTGACAGTGCGTCTTCATGTGTCGTTTCAGTTTGCTGGCCTGGGTGCAGGCGTGGTTACAGAGGTGACACTTGAATGGCTTTTCCCCCGTGTGGCTACGTCGATGAACGATTAGGTTGCTCTGGAACTTGAAGGTCTTCCCGCAGAACTCACAAGACTTTGCTTTGAGAGGTGTGCCCGGTTGGACCGCATTTGATACGGCATTGGGGGTAGAGCGTGAGCCAGAAGGTGACTGAGAGGTGGAGAGGGGAGGAGTAGCGGAAAATGGAGGCTTAGAACCTGGCTGGAATGGCTGTAGCAGCCGTTGCATAGGGTTGGGCCTGTTAGGGGAGAGAGGCGGTGAAGCCCCAGTGGCATTCCCCGCCAGCTCACGCAGACGTCTCGAAAAGTCCATGCTCGGAGGGGCTTCTAGCGGCACTGAGTTCAGCCTCATCACCCTGTCAAAGGCGCTGGGATGGTGGGTTGCCAGGGCCAGGTCATCGGGGCTGAGGTGGTGGCGCGGTGGTGGGCTGAACAGCGGTGGCGTTCGGGGGTAACGGCCCTCACGAGGTGTGGACGCTGAATCCCGGCCAGACCCAGAGCCCGGCATCCTCAGGAGGCTGTAGGGACTGCCATCTGCCAAGTGGACAGCATGGAGGGGAGGCTGGGAGGAGGCACAGTCACCCCCCATCCCAGGAGCTGCAGCCACGCGGGGGGTGAGGGGGCTGCCAGGTTCGCTCTCTAGATAGATGCGGAAGCCGTGGGTGTTCTGGGCATGCTGGAGCAGGAACCAGGCACTGGTGAAGGGCTGCTTACAGGTGGTGCAGGTGTAACTGCTGGGCTCATCTTTATCTGACAAAAAAGGGACACAGAGAGAAACAAATTTTAGAATTGGCCTGTTAAAATGATAAAACCGACACAGTTTATGACATTTCCATGATGAAAGTGAGGTTTTAAATTACAAAATGTCCAATATGATCATCAGAAACTGAAGGAATGTAGCAGCATTTAGCAGCCAACCAATTTCATTTTTTGAACTACGCATTCACTGCTTTTTCTTTTTTTTTTTTCATTTTCTAGCCCTCTCAAAATATGCCCCCATTACATCACCAATCACATCAGGCCAAAATGACTGTGATTAGAGAGAAGCTTTAAAAAAGATTTTAAAAATCTTGAAGTGGTGCAACAAAATTGGATGAAAATGATTTTAACACAGAGAAAAAATCTTCCTTTTTATGTCTGTGCAACATTAAGCAGGGCTGAATCTTAACACACTACGCAATGCATTTTAAAATTGTTATTACAAAATCCGAGATCCTGAACCTTATCAGATGTGAAAGATTAAATATGCATTTATATATTTTTTCAAACCAGCATTCACTTCCAGTGGGGTGAGGGCTTAACAAAAGAATAAATAAAACAATAATGAGCGATAACTCAGGCAGCAAATACACAATTTACACAGTTGAGCAGGCATAGGAATATTTCAAACAATAATTGACTTTCAATAGCACTTGCACACTGACCGGAGATTTGCCTGACAATGCACGCCTAATCTCGTTAAACACACTCATCTCCCCTCCAATGCTATGTTTACAGAATTAGCTAGGCTAAAGTGGGACATGTATCTGATGCTGCATATTAATGCTGCATACAAATAAGAGGTCACATGTTAATAAACTGTACCAGCGTTTATCACAAAAAACACACATTCACAGCAAAGAGAAGCAGAAGGGAATATTGTGTATGTGTGTTTGTGTGTGGGTGGGGAGGTTCCTATGAAAATGCATTTCATGCATTACTTTTCTATTTCTGATATTTCATGCTTTATGGATTTATTTAAATCCTCTCAGGTGAATAGAAAAGGAGAAGAAGGGGAAAGCAGAAGTGAGAGATATGCAAAATAAGAAGCATCCGCCACTTGCAAATGTGCTCCCTCTTTCATCTTTTGGCTTTCTTATCCTTTCTTCTCTTTTTTTCTTTCTTCACTGGAGGGCATTTTTCTGAAGTCATTTGCAGACACTGAACCCAAAACCACGGCTATACTGTGCTGGAGAGCAAGAACAAGGGAGAGCGAGGGAGGAAGATAGGCCATGTGTGTGTGTGATTGCGACTACGAGCGATCCCTAAGATGGTGGATGGACAGTCTTGCATGTTTTAAGCCTGCTGTGGCTGAGAGACAAAGGAGTGAGGAAGAGAGGATGGCTGCTGAGCGAAAAGAGGGATGTTGTGGATGAGCTACAGTCAGAGCAGATTGGCGTTTTGTGGTTCTCCTCTCTGTCTCATGTGTCCACAGCCACCCCTCCGAACAATCTCACTTAAAGAGCAGAGCACGGCATAAAATGTGCACCCAATCAGACCTACACACAAACCTTTTTCTCTTGACTGAAAAGAGTTGGAAGGGGGGTATACTGGTAAATTATGGATCATTACAATCTGCAAAAATTACAGTTAATTGCTGCCACCTGCAAGGGGCTTTGACCCACTATGGAATTTTTCCATCATAAAAAAGCCATTTGCCCATACACGTTTTTGCTCCCTCTCTCATAAGCACAAATAAAATGTGCCCATTACATTGGCTTTGGCTATATGTATGTTTCCTGATTATGTGTGTGTTTTTATAGCTTAAATAGAAAGCCCCATATCACTCGTAAAACGGTTGCAATAACCTGGCCTCTCCTGTTCACTTTGCTTTGATTTGCAGCCTATACACACTTCCTCAACGCTGCCTTAATGTGTGAGCAGAGAGTGTGTATGCACGAGGAGGAAAATAGATGAATTTTTCTGTTATTGTGAAGGACGAGCGAGGGAGATGGGGGGTTGGTTAGAATGTCGTCTTCTCCTCCGAGACACAGCCGTGTCCGTCAGAGGAAAAGAAAGAAAGCAGTGATCGTGGACGTGAAGGGAAAAGAAGGAAGTAAGAAGAGAAGTGTGCCGTGAAGGGGACATTTCCTGACGACAACACACCACATTTCTGAAGGGCACAAGAGCCGCGACACAGCACTTCAAAGCCGGTAGTCAATTCCTTTTCTTATGTATCAAAAACAGCATGTCTCGTGCTATGCAATCACGAGCCCATCTGTGGACATTTGACAAACTGTGCTCAAGCCACAAGCAGCGACGATAATTGTTATTCCCATCCAGGCAGTGGACACATTGATGGGCATCAACACGCCAGACCAAAGAATGCCCACATTCACAACAACGGCAGAGAAGATATCTAAATAAGCCCACTATTGTCCTTAATAGCTGTCCTCAACGGGATGGAAGGACAGTTATTCAAAAGGAGAAAAGACAGTCTGACAAGGCGTTTGACGGCCTTGAAGATTTTTTTTTCCTTTCTTGCTGGTAAGAAGAGCAGATGACTGTGCGAGGGAGGACAGATGATCTTATAAACGAGTATGTCCTCTAATGGAATAAAGGAGAGCTCCCTCTCGCTCTCTCCGTCTGTTTCTCTCCCTTCCATTAACTCCAAGTCTGTGGAGAGTTAGGGCTGGAGAGCAGGAGAGCTGGGGCTCACGCTGGATCTCCAGGTCCCTTTGAAATAGGATCAGCAGAGTGGAGAAACCACACTGACAACCCCTTAGCTGCCATTTCATGGCAGGGGCTGAAAGAGGGGACTTTGGGGGGAGAGAGAAGACAGAGCGCATAAGAGAGAGAGGGCAGGGGGGATCAGGGGCAGAAAAGTGGAAGAAGAGAAATATAAGGAACTAAAAGGGGAGAGAGAACAGTCGAAAGGAAGAGAAAGGGGGTTTAACAACTCCTTCAAAGCCATTTCAGCACATTGCAACACAAAGCAAGGGAAGGCTATTATAGAGTCTAACGGACATGCTATCATGCAGAGAATATGAGCCACGGCTCACGCAAGAAAGCACAAGGCCAAATGACGCAAGGCCGAGGCGGAAACGCTGGCGCCCTACACAGCAGATATGGCTGCACGTAGCTGCTTCACACCGCCGTCCCAGACGACAGTGTTGACCAGACAAAGCAGTCCAGGAGGAGGCTGAGGCATCATGTACACTTCACTTATGCAGATCCAGCTCCATTGTCAGTGACCCAACCCCCAAAGCCAGCCTCACACGCACCCAGTCCTTCTCAATTGCCACACCACCCCCTTCCCCCTTCATCCCAGCAGACCCAACACAGCCACAAACACAAACAAACAAAACAACAGACGCCAAGACAACCGTGACCTTGACCCCGTACTGGCAGGTTAATGATGCGTTAGGAAAAAGAAAAAACTGCCATCAACTGTCCGTTTGTCCCTTCATCTCTCAATCACACCCACCATCTTTCTTATGCGCCTACTCCCTCAAACTTTCTATCCAAGAGTTGGCAGACTTGGCCTGACCTCCGTTTTTTTTTTGTTTTGTCCTTGACCGAGCCTGACGGCGGGCTCAGGCTGTCCTGGTGTGACCACGCAGCTCTCACTGATATTGGTCATTTAGCTAATGGAGGAAGGAGCTAACAGGATTAGCTCGCATGTCTTCCAAAAGGAGGAAGAGGAAGGTACAGAGACACGGTGGTGGAGGGGGCACAGAGTGTCAACGCCATTTCCCAAAGTTATCAGTCGCCTGCGCTCGGGAGCACTCACACACACCTGAAAAGTGATTATGCTAATAGCAGGTCTTTGCCAATATTCATAAGTGTTTATAGGTGTTGGAGTGAGTGCCTCGGGAAGACGGAGGGTTGTCAATACAGTGCCTCTTAAGAGTGCCTCAGCCGTAACTGGCGTTAATGTGATTACGACTCTGTTTATGTCATTAGGGTATTCACAGTCAGGGATTGGACAGGGGCGAAGGGTGAAGCAGGGAGAGGACAGGTTGAGGGAGAAGATGGGGATGCTCCGAGGAAACCCATTAGAGCCCTTCTTCTGAATTCACTCTCTCGCCTTGACTTTCACCTGAGTTGAAGGTCTAAAAAGTTGAACTGAAATAATTTAACAAGGGCTCTTGTGTGTGAGAGCGGATTTACTCCACAGCTCATTTCATAGCTGGGTGTCTCATGCATGTTATCGGCCAAAAATGTTTTATCAGCCTCTGCATCCGTGTTGTTCATGAGAATACCTGATAGAGCAGCTGGCTGGCCTTGACCTCCCTCCTCACCTCTCTATCTCTCCCCCTCTCTGTTTGTCCGCCACAGCCACACACACCAGGGCTCATACACTCACTTCTTTGTCCCGGGCCAGACTCGTCGTGGTGCGCTGAGCCACTGGCCACACACAAAAGGCTTGTTTGACCAACACTTGTTCCTGAGACAAAGCCGGATGCAGGAAATACGGTTTACTAAACAGAAAGCCAGCCAGGGAATAGAACAGGCCTAAATCCCAGCCTTTTTACAAGTCTGATGTGGAACGGGGCCTGCAACACTGGCTGGTGTTGGGCTCACACATTACACAATCGGGAGAAGCTGACCACTAACCACTAACACACATCGCGCACACAGAGAGAAGTGGAAACGGGAAAAAAAGAAGAGAATGGAGCACTAAGAGAGCAAAAGACGGGGAGGTAGAGTGGGGCAAGAAAAGCCGAGCTGGCATGAACGAGGAAAGGGGGGGAGGCAGATCGCCAGATAAAGATGCATGGTGGTCTTTGAGGGCCTGTGCCCAGTATTAAGTAATCTGCTGGCTGTGGCTTTGTCTCCAATCAGACTTTCACACTTCTTACCTTTCCTTTCCCCTTCTCCTTCCCCTGAAAGTTGATAAGAGCAACAGTGGAACTGAGGCGTCACTCGGAGCCACTGAGAAACCATTATGGACAGATGGCACCCACACAGGGGCCAATGAATGCACGCACCATACACAATAGACAAATGGGTGTGCATGTGTGTGTGTGTGTGTGTGTGTGCTTTTGCATGCGTGCTCATTGTTAGCAAGTATGACCACATGACTGTGTCCATGTATGGATGCATTTGTGTGCGTGTGTGAATGCGAACGTGTGTGTGTGTGTGTGGACATTAGTATGTTATACACTTGCTACAATCATTTCAAAATTAGCATCGCTCTCCGCTGTCTGTTTCCCGGCGTAACCTTACTCCCTTTGATCTTTTCTCGGTTGAACTGTGTTTGAACTGACCATCCACCCACCCATCCGTCCGTCCGTCCGTCTCTCTATCCCTCCATCTATCCATCCATTCATCCATCCCGACTAAGCCCAGCTGGACAGCTTCGTGCTTGGGTGCGGCTCGGTCCGGCAGACCTTATAATAGGCTGGGCCAGCCGTGTCTCCGATGCAGATCATTATTTGCTCTCTGCTTACCAGCGTCAGTGGGAGGCCGCACGCTGTTGTTTCTCATCCGAGCTCTAATGGTACAGTGAAAAGACCTCTGGGCTTCTAAGCTTAACCAGTCTAATTAAATGGACCATCGCTTATGTAAGCATCCGCAGAGATTATTTATTGAGTTGGGATCCACTTCACAGGATCAAACCGCCGTCAACAAAAGCCAACGCTCCGTGGAGTAGGCATTAAATAAAGGAGTGGAATCAAAGAAATTGCAAACTGCCAAGTGTCAGTTTAAGCACACATATCCAGGTACATAAGAAGACTTAATCAAGCAGGAGTATTTTTGGACTCGGGCAATATCCCAGATGGGCGAGTAGTCTCTGAACACTTCAGAGGGGAAATGTGAAAAGTGTTCTGTCAAAGAAAAGATATGTCTCAATAAACTGCAGCTTAAGGGGACCAGAATAGAGAAAATCGGCTAATGAAGAATATAATGGAATAAAATGGAACCCAATGGAACCCAATAGAACACAATAGAACAGTGTTTGCCTTCTTCACTATCTAAAATTCAGGCTGCAACATTCAGATGAGAGCATCTGCTGTCTTTCCTTACAAGCATCATCCCTGTTTGAAGTGAAAGCCTCCGTAAGACATGAGGCCAGCAGCCTCAGCTCCACTATCTCTGCATAGCTCAGCTTATGACAGCCTGGCGTCCCTGCAGAAAGGATGGAGGGGGACCAGGGAGGTCGACTAGCTGCACATTTCTGCATAAATCTTCAGATAGATAGCATCAGGAGAGGAGAAACAGGGGAGGGAGGCAGGCAAGCAGCGGAGGATGATAAGGCCCCCGGGGCAGGGCATTCGACACTGTCAAAACTGTTTCGTCTCTGGCTATTGGACGAGTGGAGCGCGTTATGAGCCTGCATACCATTTGCCAGGACGCGATTCGGCTTCACCGGAGCATACAGGGCCCTGTATCTGACCTCCTCGCTATCCCCCTCTTCAGTCTTCGCAGACATGCAGGGAGCTGGACAGGAGAGCACAAACACTGCATGGATGAAGACCATGAAGATTTGCAGTGAGCACCTTACAGTCACATTAACATGAAGCCTACAGAAAAGCTCTGATAATCAAAAGCTTGACTGGTGAATATTTTGAGCAACATGAGGCATTAACAGAACTCATAAAAAGCCAACATGACAGTTGTTGTTTTAATGGCACAAAAAAAACAGTAATGGGTCTGACACTTAATAGGACAATCACGAACTGAATCAGCATTTTTGTAACATACGTACAAATATTGAAAGTGAAGAAAGTAATATGAAAATACTGCAGACAAACTGATACAGTATGTCAGGGCTGACACTTCTAAATCAACTGTATCAAAGGCAGACACACAACGGGCCGGTATGAATCATCCGTTTTTATCCTGCAGTGAATCCAAATGTGGTAAAAAGAAAAAAAAAAGAATCAGTTATTATGTTATTAAATAATTCCTGAGTAATTTAATTCTACTTTTTCATCAGCCAGGTCGCAGCACTCTTGGATCACGTATGAATTACCTATCTTGCTCAAAGAGTGTGAAACAGATTTTCACATCCTCTAATGCACAAAGAACACGGTGCTTTCCTTCCTGAAAATGTGTCTGCCACCACCTGCGTGACGCACTGTTACATTCAGCCCATATTATCTTGGTGTGTCTGCTATTTTGTCCACCTGCTGTGTGTTCAACCCCTTAGGGCATGCGTGGACACATAAATAAGCATATAGCCATACAAAATGCATCGTAATGCAAATTGTGACACGCACAAATAAAAGGTGAAAGTAGGGGGAAAGAAAAAACAAAGGGTAACACTTAAAGGGGCACTATGTGGTTTTGGAGAAGAAATTCAAACAAAAAATATTATTTTTTTCCAAAAACTGAATAAACAAGCTGTTCTCAGAGGAATATAAGGTCCCCAGAACACTGTTTGAAGCTAGAGAGGTGGCAGGGTCCGCTAAATATAAACAAAATTGTACTGTGTTGTGCTTTAAGGTCAGTTTGTTTGTTTCCCCAAAACTACATAGTGCACTTTTAATAATAACCCTCATTAATAAATGGTTAATTAAACATGAGTTAATAGTAGAAGAGGAAGAGTGGGCAGTGAGGGTTAAAGACTTAGCATGATCTACAGGCACAGACCTGCAGTCAAGGTTTCTCTGAGCTGATAGAAGTCCGGACACACACACACACACATGCACACACGCGCACACACACACACACACACACACACACACACAACCACAGTGAGTGTGGCTGGACTGAGTAAACACTTGAGCCTGTCTGGAGGATAGAGTCATTCCCTCTGCCTCTGGCTCTCCGTCCCTCATACAGCCTGCATGCTCCTTTGTTACTCCTCCTTCCATCACGCTATTTCCTTAACGCGTTCTGATGACAGCACTGAGAGAGGTTAAAGTGAGTCTTTCTTTACACACACACATAAAGACAGTTCCTCCCTCACCCTTCTTTTACCACTGAAATCCTCTACCCTTGGCCTATAACACAAATAGTTTTTGTGAGTCTCTTTTCTTCAGCTCAGAGGGACACTACCTTTGGCTGTGAACACCTGTGCCGCGATACACCTCTCATCTTCTCCACCCACTCATTCAGAGCCAGGCAGATCTCAAAAACCATCCATCAGGCCAGTGTGTACAAGTCTTTTTTTTTTTCCCCCTCCTACCTTCGCCTGAGGTGCTCCGCCACTGTAAATAATATTTCCAGAGACAATGAGACACATAGAGCAGGCGAAGGAAAAAGAGAAGGGGCAAAGCAGGGAAGGATACTCATCATCATCTTAATCTCACGGCACTGAAGGTGGGTTTGGGCTTCCAGATGCACTTTGATCGGCAGTATAATACCACATTTCCACACTCAAGAAGAAATATGAAACTGTTACAAAACTCTGAGTTACGGCTAACGTTGACCTCAGTTGTTTGTTCCTGAACACGCTCGCAGTGGCCCCAGAAGCTCTCGAGCATGGGCCATCATGTAGATACTGGTGAACAAGGGCTGATTTAAACATGCAGTTATTTTTCACCCTGTCCTACCACCTCAGGGTGAGAGGACCAGGGCATGTGAGCTCGGGCCAACCATAGCAGCTCGTTATGCATACGAGCCTAAAGGCATTGTGGAGGGACATGGCACTTTAAAACAAGAGGGCCAGTGTGTTGGAGTGTCCCGTGGCCCGGAGCTGTGGAGGATGAGGGTTTAACACGCGTCCCATCTGCTGTGTGTGACTGTGCACACGGTGGTCGAGTGGTTAAGAAGGCATCAATAGCTGGACTCTTTAGATCAAGGGGTATCTCGGGGTCAGATGTAGCTGGCAAATCCATTTTTCTTAGAAAAAGTGTGGAGAGAGATGCGCTCATACATGTGGACTTTGGATGATTCTATCACAAGTTCAGTGTACTTTTTTTTCTTTTTAAATCCTCATTTTACCCTGTTAAATTCACTGCACTGTCACAGCCAGTAAAGTCTGAGACATGATGTTCCCCGATCCTGTAATAAGGACACGGCCACTAACAGTGAGACCTCAATGTCCCAACCCACCAACATCCATTCATCCGACCCTCCATTTCCTGTTCCATTATTAATTCATTGAGGGGGGAAAACAGTGCTGGGCCACTTCTCAAGCCTAGATGCTTTCCAAAACCTGATTAAAATTGCAAAATGGCCTCCTGTTCAGCCCTAATTCAGCCCCTTCAAGACATTCTGACAGAAGCGGGAGGAGACGTGGTCAGATATCCAAAGTGACCTACAAATGTTTCCTTTAGCGCTCCTCCACACTGGAGCTTGACACTAACACCGAACCAACCAGGGCCACACCTTTATGACGTGATGGTGAAGTGGTTGCCAAATCAAATGAGTCAAGGTTTCGTCGTACATTACAGGGCACACTATTGTTTTCCGATGACACAAGGGTGTACTGTACATGCCAGAGAAAAGCCTGCAGGGTTAGAATGGGGTGAAGGCAGCCAGTTAATACCTACATGTAACGTTTACCATCAATAACAGTCGGTAAGATGGATGGGCCATATGCTTGGCAAAGGCAGGCCACGCTCCACACTATTCTTCATCTCCGTGGCTCGCCGTACCAGATTCCTGCCTACTAATTGAAGACATGTGGTCTGATCAGCCGCTAGAGCGATGCAAGAGAAGCGAGTAAAATGGTGGACAATAGGACCTGATGAGGGCCAGAAAGGCAGCACAATGAGCTGCATTCTTCTGTCTTCCAACGGAATCTGCATTTATATCAGTGATTTGTTTAACTTTAAAGGTGCATTATGTAGTTTTGGGGAAGAAATTTTAATCAGAAGAGAAAGATCTTCACTGACTGAATTTTTATGCTTAAACAAGCTAAATAATCAAATGGTCTTAGTTTTTGTGACCGAATAAACTGAATAAACAAACTGACCTTAAAGGGCAACACAACTGTTGATATTTGGCGGACCCTGCCACCTTTCTACCTTCCAACAGTGTTCTGGGGACCTCATTTTCCTCTGAGAACAGCTTGTTTATTCAGTTGTCAAAATATATCTGAGTTGATATTATTACCTCATTAATATATTAAATATTTGAATTCTGAGTTTGAATTTCTTCTCCAAAGCGACAAGGTGCCCCTTTAAGAATCGTCTGAAGCCATGTTTAACGCAGCTACCTGTGTCTTCTCTGTGCACACCCACACCGTCACTGGCCTGTTAAAAATACAGCATGTGGACCCTTCCACTTACTCTCCCCAGAGGTGTGTCAGGAACATGCATAGGTCCAAGCAGTAGCGAGCGTGATATTAATTAAGGAAGCCAACCTGTAGGTTCCTTTGTGCCCAGCTGTAGAGCATAAATCAGGCTTTTAACGAGGCTAGGGCCCTAAGATCTCAAACCGTGCTGGAATGCTACCTGCACAGCCATGCCAAAAATCTGTCTGGGTCTAGGGCTCCTATAGATCACCGTGTTTATAAGGGGGGCTATAGCGACCTACCCTGGGGAGGGAAGGAGGGAAGGAGGGAGGGTGGAGCAGAGGAGCAGAAAAAGGAGGGTGGCAAAAGGGGGGCAAGAGCTATTTCTATTGGGTCATCAGGTTTAAGTAAACATGTGTGGTGCTGGTGTGTGCAAGTGTGCATGTGTGCTGCACCACAACAAACTCTTCAAAAGAAGTAACCGAGGAAAGGTGATAAGACAGATGGAGCTAATGAGAGAACGACAGGTACAAACTCCTCCAGTGGATCAGCAAAAGTCAAAGAATCATCAGCAGAAGAACAACAATAAATTCCTCCCTCTTGACACAGTTAATACATGTCTAAAACAAGCTCCAAGACCTCGGAAAGGGTTGATGAACAGGATACGTGAAGAAAGCCTGTGCGCCTTTGGTGACAGAAGGATTTATTCACAGACAGCTGCAGGACAGGACACACATGTGAAGACTGACTGACTGGATGCATGGCAGACGCAGTCCACCTTCAAGTCATCGTTTCGGCACTGAAAGGGTCCATGAACTCAGACATTCCACAACAGGCAGCGGCAAGACGTACTTACAGCCGATGCAGCCATGATGCAAAGACACATTTACGCTCACTACAGCATATTATGGAGTCAGAACTCTATGCGTTGAATAGTACAGCAGTTCTTTCCAATGCGATGCCTACACTCCTGGAAAGCTTACCAGCCAACCAACCGCATATAAATAAGTCAGTGTGGAAGTGCGGAAATTTGGATTAATGGCTGATCAGGGGATGGGTAGAGCTTCTTTCTCAGGCTGCACTCGGCAGCACCACCTGAGATTTATGGGCCAGATGTTTGTGCCATTGCCTCTCTAACAGACTATAAAACTTCATTTACAGAGGGCAGCGGAGGAGCCTCGACGTGAAGCGTCACCAACACGCAAAGATTTTTGCTGCGCCGCTGCAAATGTCAACTGCGAATAATTAAAAAATGTAATTAACAAACGGCTTTCGTTGTTGGGAATTCTCGTGCACTCACTCTCTCTGGGCAGGAATGTGACTCCACTCCCTGCCAACATGAACTCAGGTTCTCAAGATCCGCCCTGACGTTTTGATCGGGCTGTCAACCTCTGACTGAAGTAGAGGTCGCGGGGGCATCAACCCCAGCGGACTGCTTGTGTTGCATTCCGACAGATGAACTTTTGTTTGCGCAAGGTCATACTGTAAAGATCCTATATGCTCATTCCATACATGTCCAGCTGATATGGTGCAGGCCTGCAGACAATCCAGGGAGGAGAGCACTTTAGAGGCAACCCGACAGCTATCTCCTGTACCTTTGACACGGCCTTATAGATATATAAAGACATAAAAAGATATGTTTGCTCTTAAAACACATGGCCTTTATTGCTCTCGTCCGGTTTCATCACCTCTGCAGTACACAGAGGGGTAGCTGATGAAAAGAGGAATTAAGGGCAGTGAAAGAACAAGGATATTATCTGGAGAGGAAGGGGTGTAGTTGAAGGGTGTCAAGAATGGCGTTAAAAGCTGTGGAGAGCAGAAGAAGGGGAAAAACAAAAGAGTGGTGGACAGCTTTACACTGCAGCACCCCATTCTAGATTACATTAGCGGCAGCTGCTTCCTTTGTGTGGTTTTATGGCCTGGCCCCAAGAAAAAGCTGCTAAAATTTCATTTAATCTGCTGCAGAAACTCAAGTGTCTGACAGCCACTCAAACAAGGGAGCCTAAAAGCACCATGCTCTCAGATAACGGAGGCAAAATAACGCTAATAATATCTCTCTCCGTGGCCGTACAGGCAGACATTTTGTGTAACCAAAGAGGGCTCGCCTGTGCCGCCGGTGCATGGGAAACTGGCCCGCTCTGCAAGTCCAGGGGCAGGCCCTTAATGGCGGGTGAGGGAGCCAGACAACGTCCCCCTTCTTCCCTCCTTCTCTCCCTCTTTATCTCCACCTCCTGTTCATCCTTCCAAGTCATTAGCTTATGTTAATCACTAAAACTAGCGAGAGTGACCCCCAATTCCATTTAGTATGCCACTATACTTGACAACAGATGAAGACGCAGCTGCTATAACTGATTTATTATGGTAAACTAATTGTATGACGGAGCCTATATTTTGTGCTAATTTGTATGAGTTGACCACACTCTCAGGCGCTGACGCATACAGTGAGTGATGAAGTAAAATCCTCATTACAGCTGCAACAATTAATCAATTAGTTGTCAACTATTAAATCAACTATTCAACAATCAATTAATTGGTTTAAGTAATTTTCCTTAATCCAGCCTCTTAAATGTCAGTATTTGTTTTCCTGTCATTTACTTTTCTTCTTTTTCTCTATGAACTGAATATCTTTCTGACATTTTATCGACCGGACAAATAACCTATATATTGAGAAAATAATTGACAGATTAAAGGAGCAGTATGGAGTTTTGGGGAAAAAAATTATAATCAGAAGAGAAAGATCTTCATTGACTAATTTTTTGTTATGCCTAAACAAACTAAATAAACAATCTCTCTGTGTTTCCATGACTTAATAAACAAACTGACCTTAAAGGACAACACAGTCTCATACTGTTTGACTGTTTATATGTGGCGGACCCTGCCACCTTTCTAGCTTCAAACAGTGTTCTGGGACCTTGTTTTCCTCTGAGAAAAGCTTGTTTATTCAGTTATGGAAGACATAAATATTTCTGAGTTTGTATTATTACCTCAATAAAATCTTGTTAAAAACCAAAACTACATAGTGCCCCTTTAATACGAAATCAAAATCCATGCGTACAAACTCAGCACACTTTTCATGTGGACAATAACCTTGTCTTTCTGCATCATGTTCAAATGTGCCCTGTAAGATCAATGTATTTACCTTACAAACTGTAGTCCAAGGCCCATAAAATTACTTTTGCCAAGAATCTATCATCCAAAGTCTAATAGGATTCAAGCCACATACAAAGTGAGCCAAAAAACGTGAAAATGCCAGCATTATCCTTTAAAAACAAATGCTACATCTCAACTGCCTCCTCAATATCCTGTTCCTAAAGACCCAGATACCCAAAGTAAACACAAAAAAAGCCCCACAACATTTCACTGGCCATGCTTGCCTGACACGGGGATGGAGCTTTGACAGCAGCGGTAACTGACAGAAAGCAGCAGCGCAGGCAGCGGTTAGGGGCAGCTTCCTTCCTGGGCTATGGGTTCACGAAGCGGCATGTCCACATACGTCCAAATACATTTTATTCAGATAAACTGAGGGGAAGAAGAAGGAGAGGTGGGGGGTGGGGGGGTGAAAGTGACTATTTTGCCTTGTGATGCCACTTCTGTAGCTTGAGGCAAGAAGAAGAAGACGAGGAGGAGGAGGAGGAGGAGGAGGAGGAGGAGACAGGGGCCCCTTTCTTTTGACCCCTGAGATAACAAGATGGCAGGAGTGAGGAGAAGCAGAGGGGTGGAGGGAGGAAGAAGGAACTGAGAGGAGCCAGGAAAAGCACCAAGCAGAGATAGAGTGACGGGGAGGCGTGTGTCCGAAACGGATCTCTGCTCCCTGAGTGTGAATGGGGCAGATCACAGCTCTTCATCCCACAGGAGCGGCTCTCACTTGCATACTGCTCATCCTCTCAGGTTTGGCTTAGGCTTAAGAGACTGACACCAGTGTGTGAGGATAATGACAATGAAGTATGGAGCAAACTCCTCTACCCTAGTCATAGATTGGCAGGTTTTTCCCTTTGCTGTCTACTTAAAACAATTCTTAGGATTGTTGCAAACCCTGATGCATCTTTGGCTACTTGTTGAGCGATCTGAGTTCTAAAAAGCTAAAACTTTTTGAGTGGTGGTATTTTAGTACTATAGCTCTTACTAGAAGCACTGGTGTGTGGCTGAGAGCGACTGAATGAAGTCACCAAACTTTAAAGGGGCAATATGTAGTTTTGGAGAAGAAATTCAAACTCAAAAATGTAATATTCAAAGTATTAATGAGGTAATAATACGAACTCAGAAAAATTTATGTTTTCCATAACTGAATACACAAACTGTTCTCAGAGGAAAATAAGGTCCCCAGAACACTGTTTGAAGATGGCAGGGTCCGCCAAATATAAACAAAGTAAAACCATATTGCACAGTCAGTTTGACTCTAGAGTATATTCATTTAGTTTGTTTGGGCATAAATCACTAAATGGAGATCTTTCTCTTCTGATTAAAATTTTTTCCCCAAAACTACAAAGTGCACCTTTAAAGAATCGCCTTCTTTAAGCTAACCAGCTGCTGGCGGTAGCGTCATATATAAAGTACATTTTGAGACATTTAAGTGGTATCGATCTTGTTATCTAAACCGGGGCAAGAAAGCGTTTAAGTGTATTTCCCGAAACGTCTAACTATTTCTGAACTCCCCTGCTTGGTTTATGCTGAAGCGGCTCAGTTCAATCAGAAACTGAGCTGATTTTAACTTGAATTGCTCAGCCGAGGCTATAAAAAAAAGAGCACTTTGCAACCATTGAGAACAATTTGAAAAAAACATGCCTGCTCAGACAAAAATATGCTAATGGACATTCACCCTTAACTTTTCCATGTAAAACAGTGTTTACAAAAGGCAACTGGAAGAAGCAAGAGAAAGAAAAATTCAAAGGAAAAGCAACACAGAAGCACAAATGAGTGCTAATGAAGACATAGCGAGCTGTAGAGGGGAAGGAGGCGGAAGAGATGGGCGAGGGCAAATTAACCTTTTTAATTGGAGAGTGGTAGTCCTCTTTGGACCCTGCAGTTGGATCCAGAGTGCTGACAGATGATGAGAGGAAAATGGCAGGCCTATTACAGGCAATCTGGCCCTGCGACTTGGCAGACCACAGCAGTACCAGAGCCTGGGGAGAACAGGGCATGTCCAGCATGGAAAGCATTCCCTGCCAGACTGCTTGCTGGCAGAGAAGGGCTTGCCTCAATAAAGGTATAAATAGGGAATGGTTATCTTGGCACTTTGAACTATGGGGTAAAGGGTTGTCATAAGGGAGTCTGGTTTCTTGTCTGATAACAAAATACTACCTGGTCGGGAAAAAGGAGAGGGGCTTTGCTTTAATGAAAGAGAGAGAGAGAACCAGTCTGACAGGTATGAATGAGGAGAAGGGCCGCGAAGGGAGGAGAGGGTGAAGAAATGCACACTGAAAAATTCACACATCATTTGGGTTCACACGACTTTGTGCTCATGCACGCACACACACTTTCAAACCCAACACATCTGCCTGCCGTTCACCGAGGAGGAGCCAGATGCAAGAGAAAGACATCAGAGAGGATAACTTCCTGTCTGTGTGTTTGTGTGTGTGTGTCTGGATGCGAGAGCCATGTTTATGTCTGGGGATACAAGGAAAACAAGCATCAAGGTCAGAGAGGCTGGAGTCTGTCCAAGCGATAGATAGCCCCCTTCTTAACAGGAGCAGGCCTGTTTTAACATACGGCCCCCCAGGGGGGATGCCAGGCTTTAGACAGAGCCCTTAGGCGGGATTTCATATTAAGTCTTGGAGTTCACTTTTCACCTGACATCTGACAGAGACATGTAAGTGAACAGCACACTTCATGTCTTTATTAAAGGGTAACTCCACCCATTTTACACAGTATAGTGTGCTTACAGGTCTTTTACAATACTATTGCATATGTGAAAAAGTAGTAAAAAGCCTTCTGTGATTCCAGAAGAAGCTGCATGTAATCTGATGAATTGCCTCCAGTGATGTCACTCAGTGGCTAAGTTGCATCGTGGGTGATGTAGGCAGCAGGCTTTAAGAAGGAAAAGAAAGCTGGCAATAAAAAAGGCTGCTGTATTAGTTTTAATCACTGTTTTTTAACTGTCCATAATGAGTCATACCCGGTGCCTACATTACCCACAATGCAACTTAGCTAGTGAATGACACCACTGGAGGCAATATATCAGATTACACAGAGCTTCCTCTGGTGCAACAAAAGTCTTTATAAAACGTCTTCCACATATGCAGTGGTACTCCCTGAGCCCTGTAAACACACTTTGATGTGTAAAATTGGTGGAGTTTCCCTTTAAAGACAAAAACATGCTGCATGTTACACATTTAACCATCTCATAAGAGGTTATCAGTGCCTCAAATTCTGAAAAAAAAACTGAAATGCAACTTCCTGAAGATCAATCACAGACGTTTAACTTTGCGTTCTTTAAAATAAACGACAGCCACCTCATTCATTGTCCAGCAGACAGTTGTTGTAAACATAATCCTGACGCCTGCTCTTTAATGCTGACCCCATTAGCCAGACGTCCATGGGCATCTCTAGGTCATCACCACGAAGACAAAGACTCACCAGTCCTCACCTCTGTTCCTCCTCTACCTCCCTTCCCCCTTGTCTGTCTGTCAATCCAAACATTCCCTCTTTCCATCTCTCCTTCTCTGTCCATCCGTCTTGCATTATGTATTCTAATGCATTTCGAGAGTTGCTTTTAGTCACATCACGCAAGGGATGCTGCATGGAGCTGTTTGATATATACATATATATATATACATATATACCCATGTGCATGCATACACACACCCACACAGTCTATCTGTGTCCCTCCATCAGCAGCCTCTGTCTGCATCTCACGCACACAAAGTCTCACTTGCAAATTTCTCCCTCACTCTCTCCTTCTTTGTATCTGTCTCTGTCCATAAACACACACACACACACACACACACACACACACACACACACACCAGACACATGGCCGAAGAGAGCAGACTACCATCTGGGAGTAGTGGCCGGCTTTGTCTGGGGGGGTGAAAGCGCCAACACGACCCCCCTTCAACACACACACACACGCACACACAACCCTTGCAACGGCCCCCATCGCCCTCCCCATCCAACTGCCCTAAGTGTGAGAGCTCTTCTCATACAATCTGCACATATACATATGCAAATTTGCAGGGGGGCATTATAAAAACAGCCATCATCACACGCACACACACTCACACACACACGCACAGAAGCGAGATATTTTTGTTGGCTTCGGCACCAAAGTAGCCAACGCAAGAGTTTTGGAAAAGAAAACGCGTTTTCTGAGAAATGGAGCAAGAGCTGGAGGGCTGGGAGAAAAGAGCACATGAAAAGAAGAAGATGAAAAGAAGAACCTTCTTTATAAATAACAAATTAATGTGAGCATGTGTGAAATACATGCAAATGGGATTGCCTGCATTTACATGGAGACACGCACAAACACATGCACACACAGACACGCAAACATACATTATCCATGTTTGCCCTGCAGGATGCATGTGATGAAAAACTCACTCCATCAATTGACAGAGGATGGATCGCAACTCTGCTTAGATTCAACATCACATGCAGGGAGGAGGAGGAGGAGGAGGAGGAGGAGGCCCGCACAAACAATAAGCATGATGCACCAGACTTCATTTGATTTTTGTAGGTTTAGACATCTCGTTAATCTTAAGTGGGTAGGGCTGGGTGTTGTTTGTTAGGGTTTCGGTGTAAGCTCAAAACATGGCTTTCCTCAGTTTGAGAATATAAACATTTAACAAAATGTGCAAAATTGCTCAAAGCATCATCAATATCATCTCGCAGCTAGGGCTGCAACTACTGACGATTTTCATCGATTAATCTGCTGATTGTATTCATGATTGATCGATTTAGGTCTATAAAAAGTCCGGAAATGTGAAGAATGCCGTTAAACCAAACAATCAAAAACCCACAGACTCTTCACTTACTATCATAGAAGACAAAGAAAAGCTGCAAATCCACACATGCAAGACACTGGACGCTCTCAGCTTCAACTTTTCCTAAAGTTTCCTGATTTACATGACAACGTATCTTGATAAAAAAAAAAAAGTAATAACCCTTGAAATCTAACCAACCGTTCAATGCCAACTTTTGATATTTGACACCTTTTGATGCCTAACCATAGTTCCCATGTAAAAACGGGGACACTTTCAAACATTCATCACAAGTTTTTCTTCCTCAAAGAATGAGAGGAAATTAATAATCTGAAGATATTTGATACCAGATGAATCAACGTCTCTGCGGCTGCACATGAACTTGAACTCTTTTGTCTCGTGTCCATTTGTCATAATCCAGGACCACTGGGCTCTGAGCGAGGACAGAAAAAGACGGAGTGAGTTAGAGACAGACAGAAACAGAGGGAGAAAGACACCTGCAAGGCAGGCTGGGAAGCTGACACCTAATCCTCTCCTTTTCTCACATAAAGCACATCACCCAACCTTTCACACAAGTTTCACACTTTTCAACATCACCTCAGCGCTTCGCGCACACTTCTTTCATTAAGCCGTGATCACATTTTTTCCACTTGGACTTGATACTGTAACCATGTGCATGTCAAAAACTGTAAACATTAAAATCAACCACAGAAGCACTTTAATCAGGATGATAGACAGATGATAGCTACAGCCCGAACGAGGGCTCAAATTAAGAGTTTCTACAATCCTACCGAGATAAAATCTCGGTTCCTCGAATTCCTCAGATGTTCATGATGTGACGGAGCTTTCTGATCTGCCATCTCGAGGCAGGACTCGTGTGTGTGTGAGCTGAAAGCATTTGAAGTGGAGTGGTGAACAGCCTGCTCTCAAAACTCAAGGGACACATCCGAGTCGTAATTAGGAGAGGAGCTGCGTCCATATTTTAGTGCGTACACAGACACAAACACATTCACAGACACGATTTCCATTACCGCCGCGTGTGTACATATATGATACATGGATCCGCGGGCATATTCATGCATGTAAAGACGACACAAATAGGAGGTTGCCCGCCCACGCAGCACAAGAGTCCATTATGTACATCTTCCATATCGAGTTCTCTCCCCTCCAGTTTTCCCCACTCTCATGTTTGCTGTAATGTTTTCAGTACACAATAGCAGCGCTGGTGTTAAGCTCATGTTGCCCCATCAAGAGGAGCGCACCAACAACAACCAAACACTTTTCCCTCCTCTTCCCACCCTGTTTACGACCGGATCCTTTCGTCCCTCGCTTTGTTCCCACGCTCCCTTGCTTCTTTTTTTTCTCTCCCCCTGCATTGTCCTGTGCCCTCAGGTTAGAGGTTCTCTCTGTTTCCTCCTCTTAGAGCCTGGAAACAGAGGAGGAGGAGGACGAGAAGAGGGAGAGAGAGAGAGGAGGCCTGTCCGTCTGCCTCCTTCGGCCTGGCTGGCTAACCGGTCTGAACTGGTTCTGACATAGGTGAACCAGAGACGTGTCCTCTTTCGCCTCTGGACAAAAAAGAAACCACGGTGGCATTCCATCCAAAGTCAGCAGGTACCGGGGACAGTGTGCATCCATGTGTGTGTCTGTATGTGCATGTGTGTGTGTGTGTGTGCGTGTGTGTCCGTCTCCCAAGACCTTTGAGGCCTGGACCATTGCCAAGTTCATCTGTTAATGGACAGCTACGAGGAGAGCTGCCCCATCCCCCCTTCTTTTCCCTCCTCTCTCCAGCAGCCATGCCTGCTCACGACCCCCCCTTAACCTCCCCAACCCCCAGCCAGGCCTGCCCAGATACAGGCCCTCACTCTCCCTCTCCCTCTCCCTCCTCCTCCTCCTCCATTCCCTTTCTCTCCCTTCCCCTGAAAGCTATATCATTCCCTTTCTCCTCCTCCTCCTCCTCCTCCTCCTCCTCCCCGCTGCCCCCCCAACACTCTGTGCTTCTCCTATTCAAGATAAACAGAGTGCTTCAAGTTCAGGGGACACCCTGGGACCCTTTAACAAAGCCATCTATCATGCTGTCTGCCTGAGACTCCTTTGGCCATAGCGGACTCTGCTGCTGCTGCTGCTGCTGCTGCTGCTGCTACGTCTCTCAATCTGTGTGCGTGTGTGTGTGTGTATGTGTGTGTGTGTGTGTGTGTGAACATACACAGGCTGGACACAGACCAGCCATCAAGCCTGCTAACCCTCACTAGCTACTTGCTCTAGCTGATCCAGAGCTGGACAATTTCCCCATTGTGTTCGTGGCCCCTCCTGGCCCCTCCAAGACCAGAGCAAAGACAGACCCCCACCACCACCACCACCAACTCTCCTCTGCCAATGCATCCCCTCCCCTCCTCCTCCAGTTAAAACGAGACAAACGCGCGACACGAAGGAATGCCACGGAGCGGAGAACAGCGCGCACGCGTAGGCCACTTTCTCTCCACACCTCGGAGACGGACTCCGCTGACCCCTCTCCGGTTCCCCTGAAGTCAAACTGCGGGACGATTAACCAAACTGTCAACAGCTTAATAGTCTGGGAATAAGAGACTGACAGCAGGCCTAGGAGCTGTGTGTAAACACTATGGAGATTATGAATGGTACACAAGAGAGACAGAAAGAGAGAAGCTCTTTTCATACATGGATCCTGAAACATTTATGGCTTCAGTTATGTAGGGAGATATTCGATGGAAATATTCTGCGGCAGGTGTTTTCCCAAGTGTTGTGGTATTCATGTATTATTTTCTGCTCATTACAGGTGGCAGCGATGTTGAAAAAGCACAAGGGCTGAACAATTGAAATGTTATCAAAACTGCATTATGGCTGAGTGCAATATCTAAATCGCAGCAGATGAAATGTATTGATAAAGGAAAAGAAACAGCGTCATTATGTAGTGCTGCAGAGACGCCCTCACCTGCAAATCTTGTTTCCAGATGTAAGACAACATGTTTGAATGGTACGGACCCCCAGCAAATGTCACATCATCCTGATGTTTTTTTTTGTTGTTGTTGATTTTTTCGATTAAATATTTGACAAAATAATCGCAATATGATGTTTTTCCCATGTTGTGCCGTCTTTAAATGCAAGAAGTAGGAAAATAAGGACGCCATAGACGAAGAGCCCGGTGACCTGTCACACAGGTCAGCTAAACAATCGAAACTTTTTAAAGTGATACACAAAGCAGGGCTCCAACTTAACTTTTTACAGTGGGTGCACTGGTGGGCCTAACTTTTTCATTTCATAATTTAGGTGCACCTAATAATACATTTTAATGTAATTTAAACAGGAATAAAAGTGCAAATACATGTTTCTCTTTATGTATTTCTTCATCACAGTACAAGCAACAAGAAATGGGGATTAACCTCAAGGGTTTAAAAAAAACTGCTAAATTTCAGGCGCAATGAAAATGTTTAGTTGCATTAATATCGTGCGACCAAAAGCAGTCGCACCACGGAGCCGTCTAAAGTCAGCTAAAAGCTAAAGCTAAAGCAAATGCACTGCAATTCAACAGCCCGACGATTCCTACATTGATGAAGGTTGCAATGTGTTGTGGTCATCTTGGAGGCTGTAGTTTGTGGTGCTGTTGATCCATTTTGCACTATACTACCAATAGTTTGTCTTCCAACGTTATATCAATGACAGTGGACTAGCTGCGGAGTGCATTTTGCAATTAAATGACAATAAATATCATTTTAATGTTGTGCAACAGTACCTGGTTCGGTATGTGGAGATGTTTTCCGGCTCAATGCCACTGCTCCCGTGGTTTTATCCTTTTTCATTCATTATTCATTTTACATTTCTTTAAATTAAACATGCTTTGATTAAACATCTTTTGTCGCTGTTGCTTTGCTTCCACTCAACCTGCAATGGAAGATTTCCAGAAATGATACAAACTCTTGAAGTGTCTTAAATAAAGAAACATTTACACCTTCCTCTCCCACATATTGCTGACAGTGAGGACTGCAGGAATATTTATTTAAGGTCCAAGACAGTTTCCTGGCTAACAATCGTGACACCACGATCTCACTCCTGGCACCAGGAAGGGACCGGCACTCACATCACGGTCACACAAACACTCACACACATTTTCTATCTCTCCTCACTCCCTCTCTTCCTCCTCTTTCTGCTTGTCCTCATGTCTCAGCCCCCAAAAGCCCAGCAGCTGCTGTCCTCTCCCGCCTGCAGGAGAGGGGGACCGGCCTGCCGGTTTTAGAGCGCTAAATTATCCATTAGATGTTATCAAGTTGTAGCAGGGCGATGCCATTCTGCTAGGAGCCATCAATCTTTCATAGGTCCCAGGCACGGCGTGCGTTGGGATGCACTATCAGAACCTCCCCACCGCTCCCCGCTCACCGCCCGCCCCATCCCACTCACCCAATCGCACGCAAACTTGGACATGTACACACAGTCAGGCGAACATCCACGCACACAGTCAACAAATACACATGCTGACATAAATGCAGCCAGGTACACGCTCTTGCACTCAAGCTCCTGCAGGAACAAGCCGGTTTGAGGAACATCCGGCTCTACATTTCTTGCCTTGCGTCTTTCATCCCGCCCTCTCTAGGTCACCCCGCTCTCCTCCTTAAACAAAACTAACATTTTGAGCCAAGCATCAAAATTCACGCTGCCTAAACCGTGTTTCACTGCCCCTCACACCACCTTCCCTCGCATGCTCTCCCTTTTTTCTCTCTCCCTCCCTCCCTCCCTCCCTCTCTCGCTCCCTCTCTCGCTCCCTCTCTCCCTCTGCTTCTTGCCGTGGCCTGGCAGGCAAGCAGGGCAGACATGTTCAGAATGCGCTCCGGTAATGGGCTAATCAAAAATGCAAAACAATTGGCAATTACCGCGCGGGGCCCTAATGGTCATTAGAATTTACAACAAGGTAATGAACTGAGAGTCAGCTCAGTCCATGCATATTCATAAAGCAATCAGGCCTTTGAAGATTAAAGAAGCGCTTCAAATTTAAATGAGGGCGCCAGCATGTTATCAGTGAGATTCAGCCTGCAAAAGTAAAGGGTGCCTGGGACAGGAGTGTGCATTCATGAGTGTGCGTATGCGTGTGTGTCTGCGTGCGATGAGGGCTGGGGGTCAGTTTGGCGTGGGGGATGGAGCGGAGGTGTAAGTATGTGTGTGTGTGTGTGTGTGTGTGTGTGCATGCATCCTTGCATAAATGATGGCGGTGTGTGGCGTCCGACAGCCGTGCCAACTCGTGCCTGCATGCTTTTGTGCAATCTACAGCGCACCAGTAGCTCTGTATTATCGCCTAAAGTGATTCTAATAACCAAATTAACACTCTCTTAAAAATGAATGAGAGCCCTATCTTCTGATCATCGTTTAAAAGACGTGGGATTTGAATCTAAGATCAAATGTACAGTTAACTTGAGCTATTAGGGGGGAATGAGCTTTTGAACACAGAGCCCTCGGAGGAATACAGCAACCTATTAGTATACATTTATGAAAAAGTGCAGCGGCAGACATGTTCTCACACACACACACACACACACACACACCCTGCACACACAAACAGAGGACTGTGAGTTTTCACAAGTGCAGCGTCAGACACAGGGCCCCTCTCCGTCCTGTATCTCTCCGCTTGAGATAAGGCTGGCGAGACACAGCTGTAGACGACCACCCAGCCACATACAAAAGGTACAAATAGACTCGCACACGCCCATTGACATGCACATTCTGACAGACCAAGCCCAGGGCTGGGACCTGCAGAGGGGCAGATAGTGGAGGAAGACAGATAGTGACCAGGATCGGCGGGTTCAGACTAACATGACGTTCTCTTGGTTGTGGCTCTCCCATGGCCTCATTATCACCATGTGTGTGAGAAAGACAAAGCAATGGTCCGTCAGCACCGCAGCCTCAAACGCTGCAGTCACAATAGGAAGAGCTCCTGGATTGAGCTGACACACCGAGTAGTGATACGAGATGTGATAACGCAATAAAGACTCTCAAAATAATAAAATCTGGCTCAGTTTCAATCAGTGACCTAAATGAGGACTTGCAAGAAAAAGGTTCATTTTTAAGAAAAAATTAAAACAACCTTCGTTCTCAAACCACTTCCTAAAATACCACCTCTGTCCTTTTTGCTCGAGCGGCAGCTGTATCAAAGACACTTTTTCTTCTCTGTTTCTGTTCTGTCTAAAAATAAAGTCATTAACCTGCAGGTGGTGAAGCCGGCGGCTGGCGTGACAGGCCCTGACGCTGTCAGATGACCCCTGACCCAGTGATACGACTGCCTGCCACGCTATTGACAGGACAGAGGCAGGACACGCTTATTTCTGAGGATACTTTTTCATCCGGCGTGACGCGGCTGTGGACAAACAAGGTTGTTTCTGTCGTATAGCTTCGTTTGACAGTAGGTAGAGGGGATAGGAAGAGGCAGCAAATGTGTGTGTGTGTGTGTGTGTGTGTGTGTTTGTGTGTGTCTTCTGGCTTGCTCTGCAGCCAAAATCAGTGAGAGTGAGAATGAGCTCGAGAGTGGATGTTGGAAGCCTTTAAGAGGTGCAGACACACTAATGTAGCCAAAACTTAGAGTTTCCAGTCCCTCGAGACAAACTACTGGAGCGATGCGTGGAGAGAGAGTACGAGCGAGAGAGGGAGTCAAAGAGATAGAGAGACATAGAGAAAGGGAAGGGAGAGAGAGAGAGAGAAAGAGGGAGAGGGTGCTGAAATAAGAATCATATGTTTCTGACAGATCTCGTCAACTCACAACACATCACGGCGCCCTCTTCCACAACACATTTATTACAGACAAAACACAGGTTCACAGGAGGGGGTTTACACTGTACATATGTGTGTCAGTGTGTGTGTGTGTGTGTGTGTGTGTGTGTGTGTGTGTGTGTGTGTGTGTGTGTGTAAAGGCAGGAGGGGGAGGCATTGTTGTGTTCATAAAACAGGTGTGTGTCTGTGTACATTTGTGGGAGGGTAAATGGGTGGGTGCATGCATTTGTGTGAGCCTCTCTTTACGTGTGTGTGTGTGTGTGTGCATCTGTGTGTGTGTGTGTCCGTGTGTGTGTGTGCATACTTGAACTAGCCTCCACCTGAATGGCCTGAGGCTGTGGTACCGGGGCTGTTAGAAGACAAACAGAGACACAGGAAGCCCAAGCCAGCAGCCCTGAGGACAGCACATACACACACACACTCACAAATCTAAACTTGAACACAGACACACACACACTCCTGCTGTCAGTCACACACATAGCAGCCACCTCACCATAAGTCCTGCTTCCTAAACCCACAAAACGTTGCTTTAACACACAGATACACCTCCTCTGCCTCCCTCTTTTACACTTTTACACTTTTACACACACACACACACACACACACATTTAGGGCCCAGCCCGTCCCTCAGGCCCGGCGCTGTGTGCCAAGTCTGGCCTGGCATGGTCCACAGAGGGGTGTCCTCAGGCGAAGCTTGCCAAGTCAAAGACCCTTTCATGTTCAGCCTGCACGCCCAGAGTAGTAAAGCTTTAACAAACAGCCCGACACACACACACACACACACACACTCCTTCTCTCACACACACATATGCGGAAAAGCTATAAACAGTTTTAAGTGCTCCAAACCACACTCACGTGCACACATATGCACATACATTAGTTTAACACCGCATCCACGCTGGAGATGTAAACATCCACTAGACTTCAGCACTTGAACGCAGCCAGAGCCACTAACACTCAATCCAACAACAAAGGCTGACGAACCTCCGCCGACAACATTTGCGGGTGTTTAGAGCTTGGCTTCGGAATACAAAAATGTCCTCTATGAAAAATTCATCCTAAAAACCATTCCTGTTCACCTTCATTAAAACTTAGTGGAGCCCACATCCAAAAATAGGAGCGATTTTATCGGAGCCCAGAGCGACTGTAGGATCAAATTAGAGTCAGTTCCTGCAGACAATGGAGTGCTTATGGTGAAAATATTAGCTGGTGTCCAATAATTACAATAGCATGCATCTGTGCCTTTTCACTATCAATTAAAGTGATCACCGAAACAAAGGCGCGCGCCACATGTGCGCTTGCAAGCGACCCATATGCGCGCACTAACACACTGGCCACAGGAAAGAGATATTACTACCAAGGAAGGAGCCTCTCGCCCCCCCCCCACCACACACACACACACACACTCCATGCACTGCCCAGCCCCCCAGTTCAGATACCCAGTGTGCATACGTGTGTGCTTATGAAGGGGGTGGGCGGGGGGTCTGGTGGTTTGGAGAAAGGTGGCACGGTGCCAATGCGGAGCCTGCTAAATACCTTTGTCTCCACAACACACAGGGACAAACAGGACGGGCAAGCTGCTGCGGGATGACGCGCTACAGCCACAGAGAGGTGTAAGGAGAAATACGGCTCCCGTCGTTAGAATGTTTTCCTCCTCATAAAGAAAAAGGGGCGAAAGGTGGCTGCCATAATTAACTCGGTATCGATTCAGAGTCCAGGTTACAATAGAGGCAGGAGTGTGGGATGGTGGTTGATTTGAGCGGCTACAATGGCCTCATTAACACACATGGGCTACTCCGGTGCTAATGCTGGGATGGATAAATACAGGACACGGTAATGTAGCAGAATGTGGTACAACACTCATAAAATGTAGAGAGGAAAAATACTAATTATGGTATATAGGACATGACGGAGCCTATAGTGTGGCTGTGTGTCCTCAATCATAACAATGAAAAAGCATCTTGCTCCAATTACACAAAGTAGGAAGACCAAACAATCATTTATTGCCCTGATTACAAACACATTTAGTCGCTGGAACAATGAGTGTAAATAAAAACTGCATGTCTGCTTAATGGCAGAATCCAGTTTTACACTTAGTTTGTGTGAGAAACCGTCATCTGCTCTTTTTCTGGGCCATCCATAATCTGGAGACAAGCTCCGGTGTCCCTATGCATATCTTAAATTGTTTATCATGCAAATGATGGCACGCAGGCTGCTCTGCCCTCTCCTAACGGCCCAGAGCTCCAGACTGCAGACCCCAGCCCCAGCTGCAGCCGTGAGACTCCCAGACGGCCTCAGCTGTCCCAAAGACGGAGGCCGAGAGGCACAGCCTCATCTCCAGCTCTGGGTGTATTACAGACAACTGCCCCCACCCCCCCCCCACCCCCCTCCAAGTTCAACCATCCTGGGTCTCCTTTAGTCCAGCAGCTTCTTTCCTAAACCTACAGCCCGAGCTCCTGTCTGTACAAGCTGCTGTCCACACAGAAATCAATCTGCGCCGACTGACATTTCACGAGGAGGGAGGGGAGCGGCGGGGTCGCATTCATTCGAGTGTGTGTGGTGCAGCAGGGTGTTCTTTAAGGGTGTAACATACAAGACACACTCCGGGAATAAACTGGACATGCAGCCGGCGCAGCAGAGGTGCAGTGTGTGAGGACAGTATGTATTGAGATGCCTCATCTCGGTGTCAGCCTCTAACAGAGCAGGGTGAGAGAACATGGCAGCTAGCATATGGGGTACGGGGTGGCGCGCTGGCACTGCCAGTCTGGATCCATCAATCTTGGGCACAGAAAACAGAGGTGGAGGAGGAGGGGGGGGCTTTCATGCACATGTGACTGATGTGCGGTGCATCCTGCGCAGTGGCTGCCTCTTCTGTTCTACCCAATAATCTGTTTTTGCTTTGCTTTATCTGTAATCTCGACCTCACACACTTATTCACAAGTAAGATGTTATCAGAGGGTTATAACACCGTCAGATGAGGTGTCACAACCGGCCGCGACCTCTCTCCACATAAAAACCAGATTAGAGCCTGACTGTTATACAATGCCAAGACGCATAAGGCCGATAAATAAAGCTCCGAGTGACCTTATGATATCATGTGAACTCCGCTGCATGATGATCTAAATGAGCAAAGAAAAGCATGTTCGAACAGCTGACAAGGCCAAGAGGCATGTTGGATGTGCGCGTGGGTGTGTGTGTGGGAGGATGCGTGTGCTCGTGTGTGTGTGTGTGTCTGTGTGTGTGTGTGGCAGATGTTTAACAAACTGCGCACTAATGAACAGTGGTGGTCATTCTGTGTGACACTGCGCCGACGAGCTAGCAGCAGATAACAGCGGTCCCTTTACAATGACATCTGCAGAGCTGCGACGCTCGCTAACACAGTACAGCGGTGCACATTATTGAGTACTGCTCTCCGCGCGTTTAGCCTGAATTGGCTTCAAATTAAATCACAACTGCTCCGACAATCAGCCCAATCTGGCACACGCTATCGGAACTGTTAAAGGAAATGAATAAACATTCGAATAGGCCGGTCAGAATCAAACCCCTCTGTAGATGCAGTCATGAGGGAGCCACGCTTGTTTGCACAGCGACTCCAGTCTCATTTAGCCCCGGTGGACAAACAACAAACCAGCCGCCGTAAGAAGTTCTTAATTACTCAAATCAAGGAAAACACTGACAATTAGTGGCTGTAGGCTTCCTCAAATAAACGCTTCTTCCTTGACAGTCAAGCGTAATTACATTCTTCTCTATCTCTTTTTAATTTTAGCATGAGAGTGAGCCTTCGCAGGCGCATATTTGAGGGAAGGAGAGATATGGCAGCGTAATAAGCCAGGGAGGGATAGAGATACATCTCTCACCACCACATGAGAGAGAATGTGGAGGCCACAGGATCTGAGCACATCTGTGATGCAGCAACAAACCAGAAGAAATCCATCTCTCCCCCTCTCTCTCTCTCTCTTTCTCTCTCTTTCTTTCTTTCATAATGAGTTTCTTTGTCTGTCTCCGTGTGTGTCTTTTTCACTATCTGCAAATGTTTCCTTTTCTCACAACCGTTTTCAGGACGGCTGGGCTTCATGTGGGTTCGTGGCTCGGCTGAGGGAGATTCACAGCTCCTAAATGCAGCGGCAGATATTTCACACGTTATGCAGATTGGACGCGTCCCTACTACCAGAAGCAGTAGGGAGAAAATGTGAGACGGCGTTTGCTCCCTTTTTGAAATCAACTCTCTACAAACCTCAGCATAGCGTGACACCCTGCACACCTTTAGGCCTTAAAGACTCTCCTCCCACTTTTTTCTCTTTCCTGCTCATTTATTCACTCGTGCGTGGCAGCCATTTTAAGCTCCCCCTGTGTTTACCTGTGATATTCTCCTGCTTGGGGATTATTCCTCGCAAGGGCGCAGATAAACAATCCTCATCCTGGGGCGACACCTGAATGGCCACCTCCACAGGGTGGTACACCCTCCGCGGGTGCTGATGGTGGGTCCGCGAGTGCGAGGAGGACGTGGAGAGGGGCGAGGCCAGCGGGGAGGACGGCGGCCTGTCCAGGGGTTTGTCCGTACAGAGGCTCCCGTGGCACTGCCTCCGTTTGTGTTCAATGAACAGCAGGATGTCAGCCAGGGGGAAGCGGGAGTGGCACTGGCCGCAGGTCAGCAGGTCCGGGTCCCCTTTTAGGGGCTCACCCTGAGCCACTCCCAGCCTGGGGGAGTCCTGAGAGTCTTCTTCTGGTAAAACACCTGACAGCGGCTCAGCTGGACGGGGAGACAAGAGAGAGGACTGTGAGATATAGTGCAGTGACAGGTGGAGCTGGTAAACAAATGTGTCAGGAGAGGCTGCTGCGATGTATGCAGACATCTGTAGGAATAAGGTCAGGTTGTAAAATGTGTATAAAGTATTTTTAGAAAAGGAAGAAAGAAGGAGCACACAGACTGCTTCGATAAGGACTGACACGTTCAGCTTGCAGGCAGCAGCCAAACGATTAAGTTGCTTGACCCTCTTTATTGTGCTGCCAATCTCGCTTTTTTAATGAACCTAACACCTCTGAGAATCAAAAAATAGATTCTAATTTGAGTTCAAGATGATTGGACCCCATTTCGTTAAAAGTGCTGGGATCTCGTGAACCAAGGTTAGACATTGAGGGGTTGGATGTGGAGTAGGTCCCTGAAGTACCGACAGAGAGGGAGAGAGAAGAGAGAGAGAAGAGAGAGAGAGAGAGAGAGAGAGAGAGAGAGAAGAGAGAGAGAGCATTTTAAAAGAAGTAATCTAGCCACACGGTAAACGACATTGGGCGCCCCGACTGGGATGTTGAGATAAGATGTGATGAATTCTTGCCGCCGGTTCAACCTTTAATTCCGTGTCGGGTCAGACGAGAAGGTGGTGAGGGACTATGCAAGATAGGCCCTGTTACCTGTATGTTCGACTGCATTAAAGATGAGGGAATTCACTCCCTATTTTGCTGGAGCTTATCTTAACCAGCTTATGCCATGGACATAGGCGAGGTGTGTGAGGCTGGGTTAGGTGGAAAGATTTTCTTCAAACCAAATAATCTCATTTTGATGCCACGCAAGAACGATGTGAATAACTTTGAAAACTAAAATATAATCCTTTTTTTTCAGACATCTGACTGCGCCAGAATTTAAAGTGGTTTAGGTCAGAGTTTCCCACCGGGCTACAGGAGCCGGTCTGTTTCACTATCAGGGAAATCATCCGGCCTCCTCTTTTACTGTTGTGGACTATTATGACTCCCTGTTAAAACCAACACAATCACTGAAAAAAGTCAAAGAGGAGAATTTTTTTTTTTCTCTCCATTTTTCAAATGGATTTTGAAGGCGCACCATGTAGTTTTGGAGAAGAAATTCAAACTCTGAATTTTAATATTTACAATATTACGAACTCAGAAATATTCATTTTTTTTCTTTAACTGAAACACAAGCTGTTCTCAGAGGAAAATAAGGTCCCAGAACACTGTTTGAAGCTAGAAAGGTGGCAGGGTCCGCCATCATAAACAAAGTAAAACAGTATGAAACTGTGTTGTCCTTTAAGGTCCGTTTGTTTATTCAGTCATGAAAACAAAGAGAGTTTGTTTATTTTGTTTGTTTAGGCATAAATAAAATCAGCCAGTGAAGATCTCACTCTTCCTTCCCAAAACTACATAGTGCACCTTTAAGATAATGTATGGAGCATGTAGGTAAACCTCCTCTGGGGCTGCATTAATATGTAATGACGTGCCTTTCTTACATGTTAACTTATTTTCGGCCCCAAAACTAAATGTTGCAGGGTGTGTGTGTGTTTTATTGTTCAGATTAATAGTAGGAATATATTAAAGCATCATTATCACGTCAAACTAAATGCAGCTGAACTCAAAGGATGTGGGTCAGATCCAAAAATAGACGTTATATAGGCTAAATGAAACCTCTGTCCCTCTGTTGTACTTTTACTCATGTATATATATATATTTGTAAATCGTTCAATGCAAACAGGCCTTTACAGCAACTTATGTCTGCATTCTCTTTGACTATTTCGCCTCCTTTACAAACCACACACGAGCCTCACAAGACACACAACACACACAACCACTTATTTCTGCAGAAACGATCCTGTGCGTGCGCTTGGTCAAGCAGCACAGGGATAAAGTGGATCAAGTTCAAGTTCATAAGCGGCTACGGGACCACAATCGTAGTGCGCCCCCCACTGACAAACCTTTTGACAATTACCCGACAAATGAAGGCATACATGTTGCGAGAGCGTAATTGCTTTCAGGCCGACTGGAAACAGCACGCAGAGACACATTTACCACAAAAATAGTCACGGACAAAAGAAAAACACTGGCTCCTATCACCGCCGCTTTGAACTTCAATTACAAGAATCTATGTGGCGTTTGGAGACGTCTCCGCGCTCGCTGACGTGCGCGAGGCTGTATTGATAACGCAGTTCCTGCTGTTATCAGACGGACGCTGCATGGGAAATAATTCTCCTGCCGAGCACGAACGTATCTGCACGGAGCGGAAATCATATAGTGCAATCTGCAATCAATGCCCCGCATTTTTATCACACACACACGCGCGCGTAAAACGACTTTCCTGGTTTCCTCTCCCACAGTTGTAAAAACAGTATCGCGCACGGAGTTTCCCGTGGATTCGCATAAAACACGCAGCCTGTGCACAACAAATACCTCTCTGTGATAATAAGTGTGTTTAAAAACACGGTGTTTGAGCTGCGGCGGGGAGGAATGTGTGCCACAGAGACCGTGCTCCTCCTCGGGAACGCACACGAGGTCCCTGCGCTGTGGACAAGTGTGGATGTAAACACCACTTCCCCGTGTCCAAACCAGCTCAAGCCCCTCTGTAAATACATCCTACCGACTAAAAACACGAGAGTGCGAGGCGCTGGAGTGGAGAAGCTTTGCGCGCTACACCTGAAAACTTATCAGGCAGCGGCGGCAGTCTGCCCGGGCTGCCGTCATGCAGCCAAAGGTCTCTGGCCATAAAGCCCATGCATGCCCTTTAATGGCGAAAGAAACCTTGAAGGCTGCGTTATACAACACGTTAGCCAGCACAAGTTGAGGCTTTCTGTCACGTTGTTTCAAAACTTCCACCAAACAGCATCCTGGAATCAATTAACACACAACGAGCAGCAGTCTCGGATGATATGTTCGCTTTTTGTCGTTTCACTCAGGACAGCGGCGGCTCCGTGCGCGGCCGCTGTTATCCCTACCTATCCGAATTCCCCGAGGAAGTTGCCCTACGCGGCTCGGACACAAGAAGTGGCTCGCCGAGAGACACGAGCAGCTGAACTGAATCAAAAATGCGATTCATCTTTCCACTTACGCGAAAACTCCCGTTTGCTCAAGTGCTGGGGTTTGCCTTGCTTGCGGCGAGACATGTTGGTTCAGTGGCGGCTCTTCAGCTGAGTTCACATTGGGAAATCCGTTCCTACAAGGTAGACTCCAAATGAAATATCTTCATTGATGCGTCTGACATCCAAATAGGAAAAAGAAAAAAAAAAGAAAAAGGAAGGAGGTAAAAAAAAAAAAAAAAAAAAACCGAGCTGCGGATCATACAGAAGGTGAGGCGTAGCGCGCTGCGGGCTGTGCGGACCTCTTCATGACTTTTTCGCAAAGAGAGAGTGATGGGGGTACGACGGAGCCCCCCTGAGCTGCAAGTTCAAGTGCGGACGTGACGTTCCTGCGAACTTGAACGTCAGGAGATGGACGGACTGAGACATACAAAACATGGGCAGGGCGAAACCGGCCAGTGGGAGGGGGACAAGCCATAATAAAAACCAATGGACACTCATTATGGACTACCTATGGAAGGGAGCGGGGAGGGGGGGGCGAGGAGAGAGAGAGAGACCCCGAAGACACCAATGGACAGAGGGCACCGAGGGGGCTGGGCCAAGAGAGAGAGAGAGAGAGAGAGAGAGAGAGAGAGAGAGACCTGAGTTATCCAAGGAAGTGGAGGAAAGCGCATGAGGCGAGGAGCGTCATGTAGCAGGGATGAGGTGGAGGATAAGCCCAGCTTTACTGCTCCATTCATATTTATTGGAGTTTATTTTCAGGCTGATTTGAATATGCAGTGATTATGTAAATGTGCGGTGTCGACTGGAGGTTGTGTTTTTAACGCTGCGATGAAATAAAGTGCTTTTATTCTATCACAGCAGCTTCTACCTCGAGGTACAGTTGATTGTGAAGACGGTGTTTGTTTGGTTTCACTTGGGAAGTTCAAGCTTTCTGTCAGAGGAGGAGGAACTGCTCATGAGGCTTCCCTGATCTCTCTGTGGGCTGCAGAGTGGTTATACTCAAAGTTTCCCGGGCGACTGATCGATTTACTGCTTTGTATTAAAATAGTCTAGTTGACAGCCAATCGACTAATCGATTCATCGTGGCAGCTCGAGAGTAATAAGTACTCTCACAATGAATATGATTTGTAATAAGCGCTTGATAACATGGCCTGTAACGGGAAACATGTAACGGGATTACGTAATTAGGATACAAGAAAGGGGTCACTGTAGCAGTAACAGTAAATATGGGGATTAGTAACGGGATTACAATTTTAAAATAATGATACTCTGTACTCGTGCACATGCGCACACATGACAACAGCAGAATGCACACTTGTCATTAAGATGAAATAAAAGTCATCCTATTTATGTTTATTTTATCTCGTCTTTATGTGCACATGTTTGGTGTAGAGGTAATCCAAAAGTAACGGAGAGTAATCACGTTACATTACTTTAATATCGCGATACCTGGATTACGTTACACGTGGATAATTTAGGACAAGATGGCAAATATGTACACCGAGATGGAGGCTACACGATTGTATTTCATTCTGAAGTTTTGCACTGCGTCAAAAAAATCTGAAATAAAAGAATAAGCTCCAAAAAAGTGGATCTACTTACTTTAGTTCTCGTGGAGAGGGAACCACAGTACAAGTGTTAACCCAGGTGACCTAAACGCACCAGAATGAGATTAGATCAAATTAATATTAATGTCATATTTAACGATCCGGGTGTGGGCATGTCGGACTACTAATAAAGGACTAAAACTATACCAGAAATGTTTTAGCCTTAGTGTAGAATCCAGTGTCTTTTGATTTATAGGCCACAAAACACTGTGATTTAATGTGATCTCATTACCTGAGTGGACAATGCACCTGAGTCTGAGTCTGTAAATGAATCAGAGGTTCGTGTTCTCATCTTATCTTAATGTCTTCGTCTGACAGGCTGTCTCTCTGACAGATAAGCACACACATTTCTTCACACAGGACAACAGGCTAAGCACGTATGATAACAAAATAAAAGCCCTAAATTCACATTCAGTCACACAGGGGTTTTACAAAACACACAGCACTGAAGTATCTGTCACAGTATTGGTGTAAAGACAGAATATGCAGTAGGCCTGTAGGATATCCGACTGATTATTGCTCTATTGAGTAACTATTTTATAGTTTTATTGCGATGTTATAGCCTTTACTGTACAGAAGCACGGGCAGTGAAGGCGTCTGGATTAAGCTACAATCACAAGCAACCAGACAGATAATTAGACATTTGTTATTTGGGAGCCAAAATAAATAAAGTCATTGTGACAAAATGGAACAATTTTGACACTCGGCTGCAGTTCTCCCGCATTGTTTGTTAATGTTGTTGGCTGAAGCCTACAAAGCATAATGTTTATGATAAACATAAAAGCGCAAGAAAAATGAGCTGCAGGATTAATGAGGATTAATGCATCAATGGAGTGTGGCTGCGCTTTAAACGATAGGATAATTAATTGCTGCGTAATGGAACCTCAAAGGTTTCTCCAGCTGAAATAATGAATGTCGGAGAGCAGATGAAGGAAACCTAAAGCACAGCTCTGTACTCACCCGGGCCCCCTTATGTTAAAATGACAGAATTTAAATATTAAAATGATATAAACAACGGGATTTTTTTTCTTTTTAATATCTGTTGGGTTTCATGTTGCGAATGCATTAGTAATAATGTTATGACAGATTGAGTCTGCGCCGAATTATTCACATGTGTAGACTATAAAGCTTCCTCTTAAACAGATTAGGGCCATAAACAGCAACCAGGAGAGATAATTCACATAATCCAGGTGTCAGATTGGTGAGAAAAATACCTAGAGCTGCTTTTTCTAAGTGCTGGTGTTATAAATATATACTATATACTTATGGTTTAGTTTGTTTTGATGACATTTAATTTTTTATCGTGAATTTTTAATATTTTTTTTGTTTGTTTTTGGTGCCATGAATTCCTCATAATTGATCAGGCTCAACAACTGCAGTGCTCTCCTACATTGCGCAGCGAAGCGCGATACTTTGGCGCCATCTAGTGTTCAAATGATGACTGACACCACATGCGGATCATGATGCAATTATGATAATACACTTAAACAAATAATTATTCATTGAATGTTAAGTTTAAGTGTTTCAAAAGCACTGCATACATTTCCTATCTAATTATATAACACGAGTTCAGTACAAAGGCTCAAATTAAAAGCATTGTTTTCTATCACATTGAGTCAATGTGAATAAATTAAATAACTTGGACCTGATTACATTAACTTAATGCAGACTTATACATAAACCTTAGTTTAATCGACTACAGCATATACAGTTAACGGGAACTTGTACATGAATTTAATGTGTTTTTTACAAAAAAGTCATGGATTTCAAATTGGTTATTCTGCCTCCTGTAGAAAAAAAAATCACTGATGTAGTTATTTAATTTATTCACATTCAATCAACATGACAGAAAAACTAAATGTGACCCTTTACATTGAACATATGTACATTCCCTTAAATACTTAAAGGTGCAAGATGTAAGAATTTTTGTTCAGAACATTCAAAAATCATCAGAATGTGAAGAAATAACATTATTGATGTTGTGCAAAAGATGACTGTATTGTGTTGAAGAGATATCTACTGATGTTAGCTGGCTCCAGGCCTGAAAACCTCTTCTCTGGCTAACTGCACAGTTAACTGAGCTAGCAAGCTAACAATAGCTACACTCATGTAGGATGTGTAAATAGAACATCCTACAACAGTTGGAAACAGTTGGCAGTTATTATGGTGATATGCTGCCCCCTATTTGTTGTTTGTATAAATCAAGATGGCCGATGTTGCCACTGAGCTGGGCTATTAAAAAAGTTTAAAGGGGCACTATGTAGTTTTGGAGAAGACATTCAAATACTAATGAGGTAATAATACAAACTCAGAAGCATGTATTTTTTCCATAACTGAATAAACAAGCTGTTCTCAGACGAAAATAAGGTCCAGAGAACACTGTTTGAAGCTAGAAGGGTGGCAGGGTCCGCTACATATAAACAAAGTAAAACAGTATGAAACTGTCGTCCTTTAAGGTCAGTTTGTTTATTCAGTTTATTCAGTCATGAAAACAAAGACATTGTTTAGACATTTAAAAATGCACCTTTAAAGGCACAGAAATAATTTGTCCTGGTGTAAAGTCAGGGAAAGTGGGCCCTCGTCTTCTCCTACGCACAGGTCGATCTTAAGGTGTGTAAAAGCTGCAGTCTGTAAGTCCTCGTGTAAAGTACAATTTAATTATAAAACACTAATAATGCTGCAACTCAAATGTCCTATTACAAAACCTAAAAAAAATAAATAATATTTGACATTATTATTATTATTCCCCCATAACCTACTTCATCACGCTTACTACTAGGCTATATATATCTTATTTAAACCAGGCCAGTTTTGCTTGTGTCATGGTCCAACACCTCTTCCGTGACCCACTCGGGGTTCGCTGTCACTTCACTATTACATAACCCGGTGCGCTCCCCCTCCGGCAGCCCACAGCGCCACCGCGAGGTGAAGACGCAGTGATGTCAGAGGAGCAGGGCTGGGCAGCGGGCTTGCAGGAGCAGCGGCTCCGCTCATAATCCTCCACATATCGGATGCTGATCGTCCGCAGAGCACCTGGTGAGTGACATGTACGTTCCCGTGTGTGTTTGTCCGTGCGACGGGCCGACGCTCCCCGCTGTGTCGGGCTGCTTCCCCCGCGCTGAGGATGAAGGCGATGAAACGAGCATCGCTGTGTGTTTGTGCGACAAACCCGTAGCACCGTGTCGTCCATAACGGGAGAGCCTTGGCTGCTCATTAGCGGACAGCCCCTGTAACCTGATTTACAACAACACGTGAAAAGTGTTGTGGCTGATGTGTCTGAATTGGGCTATATTTGGGTGAAAGGGCGTGCGTAAATGAGGAGGGACATCCTGAACGACCAGCATCCAAACGCTCCAGATGACAAGGCGCTAATAAACACCCACACTGTGGCAGATATACTGTAGATATACATGTATTTATACCACCGTGTGCGCGGTCTTTGTGTGACAGTAGGTTATCATAAGCGAATATCCATCCGTCGCCTGGTGTCATAATTGAACGGCTCCATGATGAACGCCGGACTGAGGCATGGCCTAACTGGGCTAATTTCCAAGGCTCTGTCATTGGCCGACCGGCCCATCGCCTCCCCTGCCTCCGCTCTGCACTTGATGCGCTGTCGCTTGCAGAGATTTATATCCGGAGCCGTGTGTGGTCAAGCGTCTAAAAACAGGCAAATGTGGGCCAGTGTGAAGCCAGGCCAGTGAAAGGGTTAACCCGTCCATTCGTCCGTGGGGAGATGGAGATGGAGAGAGGGGTGGGGGCGCGCGGAGGGAGGGGGCTGAGGCTGTCAGGTCCCATTGGGATGGGGTTGATGCATAAACAGGGCAGGATATGACAAAGTATGCGTAATTAAACCCCGCTAATTCACCTATGGCTCGTTGGAGAGCGTGAGTCAGCAGCAGGGCCTGTGTGCTCATGATGCTCCTGCAGAGTGAGGACCGGCTGCTGATTGTTCCACTGAAAAGAGCTGTTGTGCTGTTCTCATGTGCAGGGGAAGACTGGGAATCATATGAGAGCATCATGGGGAGCAGAGGAGTGAGTTAACAAGGAAAAACATTACTGTGCTCTTTATCCTCTCCGCCCTCCTGCCTGTTTCTGGCCTGTGGTTTCTCTCTCTGACTTTCTGCAGAGCATCTAATGTAATAAGATGTCCTCACGTGTACAATCCTTGGATGTCTGTCTCGTAATTAACTCAACCAAGTCATCCTCACTTCCTCCCAATATCTATCTCCTCCTCTGTTTCTCAGTGGTGTGGCGCTCTGTTTGGTGAAGGGGCAGAGCGATTGGATCTAGGAGCTTAAAGGGTGCCTGTAAACTGTTAGTGGATTCCTCTTTCATGCTGGAGAGATATGGGGAGATAAGCATGTCAGTGTCCTCGGGTGCTACTTGAAATAGCCACTGTGCGTATGACACACACAGATGTTTAAGTAATGTTCTCGCCGTAATTGCGTGAAGCAGCACGGCTCATCCAACGCCTGTTAGCCCTGCGAGGACTTCTCTTTATTCATCAAAGCGTGACTCATGAAAAGACTCCAACATAAATAGATGGATGGATCTGACACTGTGCCTGTTTCCAGCAGGATGCGTTAAGGGTCAAAGGTGAGCTCCCGAGGCAGAGATGAGTCTGACTTCCTGGTTCCTGGTGAGCGGCGGGGGGACGCGTCACCGTCTCCCCAGGGAGATGATCTTCGTGGGGAGGGACGACTGCGAGCTCATGCTGCAGGTAGACACACGCTGTCAGCCGTCGCTCGTCATGCGGCCGCTGGATTATCATCTGAAGCGCTGAGATTAGCCTGGATTACAGTGATTGACTGGATTTTGTGTGATTTAGTCCCGCAGTGTGGACAAACAGCACGCCGTCATCAACTATGAGCCGAATGCAGATGAGCATAAAGTCAAGGACCTGGGCAGCCTGAACGGGGTGAGTTTTTATATTGATCTACTGTCCTGTGTCTGAACTGCTTTGTCTACTTACTGCTCAGAAAAGACACAACCTCTGATATGACACCAAAAGTCCTCCTCCACTCAGAAATGTTTTGTTTACTGTCACTTTTCTGAGATGTTTCATCGTGCTGATGGATGCATGTGCAGAGTTAGTTATCACATTCACCTCTGTGCTCTCCTTAAATCTGAGTTCAAAGGTGCAATATGTAAGAATTGGCCACCTGTCAAATTCATGCCCCAAACAAACAGGGGCAGCGTGTCACCAGAGTGACTCTGAACAGCTGCTGCCATTAGTGTGTTAGCTCAGTTAGCTGTCCAGCCAGCGGTCCTTAGCTGACTGTGGCCTGACTGGGAGCTCGGAGCACCAGGGAAGTGTTGGTGTTTACACCGCTAGCACAGGAACTTTGGACTGCCTGAAGGAGGTATTCAGGCCTGGTGCGATGGGGTCCCAGTGGGTAATGCTGACATAACATTAAAACTGTTATTTCTACACGCTCTGTTGCCAATTTTAGTTACATTAGGAATGTTTTAAACTGAAATTTTGACATGTTTCACCTTTGAGACATGTGGCTTTCTGCCCATCTAGATGTCAACACTGAAAATAGAATTTCTAAACATCTTCACCCTGGAGGGAGTTTTCCCAGAGGTCCTTTTTCAATTACCTAAAACACAACTTGAGTGTGGCAAAAGGCCAAAACACAGAAAATGCTGCATTTTCCCATGGATTAGTGTTGCAACTAATAATTATTTTCCAGTCTGCCCTTTCTTGTAATACCACTCTGAGCCCCCAGTCCAGATTGCTAGCTGCAGGGCTAACTACTAATGGCAGCTACAGTTTGCAGCGGTTAGCAGTTGCTCAGGGGTTATGCTGCCCCCCATTTGGTTTGCAGCACGTAATCAAGAGGTTGCCAGTTCTTACATGTTGCACCTTTAACATAATCAAATACACTTAACCTCTCCATAGGTACAACAAGACAAGACTCATGCCAAAAAGCAGTGTAAAAACAAAAGAATTATGCTTTAATTTGGTGAAAACATCAGTCAATATTGTTGGTTTTCGGTTGTTTTCAGTACCAGGTGTTAATATTAACCTGCTGTTCTTAATCCCACTCCCTCTTTTTTGCAGACGTTTGTCAATGATGTCAGGATACAGGAGCAAATCTATGTCACACTGAAGATCGACGACAAACTGAGGTTTGGATATGATATCCTTTGAATACGGTCTTGTCTATCTGTGAAAGCCAGTGACAACCAGCACAAGGTCAGTGTGGACACGGGCGACAGTGTAACTTTATCTGTTCCTGAATAGCTGTGAATGCTCACTGCACTCTGCCTGCTGCATTATAGATGAGGCTATCAGTGCATGTTTCCCACCCCTGCAAAGAGCTCACCGTCTTTTACCTTAACCTGCCTCACATACCAACCTGTTCACCGTGGTCCGAGGAGAGATGCATATTCCGGAGGAGGCCCTCAAGGTTAGACATGTCATGAGAAACCAGCAGCCAGTGTGATGTGTTAATGGGCAGAGTAAATATGTCTGCCCAAAACAGTACATGCAGGAGTTTTGGTGTTTTTCATCAGTGCGTATAAAAACCCTGAGATGTGGATTTTTTGTTGTTTTCAAAGAGAGCCATAAATTCTGCTGAACCGGGCAAAATACTTATTTTTCAAGACTGATGAATCTGCTGTTTCATCACAGCAAACTGCCCAGGTAGCTGTAGGAAGGAGAGGATTTCATCTTAATGAGGACGATGAAAATTCAGCATTAACGTCTCTTCAATTATCTGCTGTGGCTGAAAAACAACATGTATAGTCTGGAGTTACGCATAATGTGTGAGACTTGAATGTTTTCCCAGATTATCGGTCTCTTTAAACGCTCCTTGCTTGTCTGTCAGCATGAGAAGTTCAGCATCCAGCTTCAGCTGAGCCAGAAGAGACCTCCAGAGGTGGAGTCGTCCAAGTCTGAGGTGAAACCCTTTGAGGCAGCGGCAGCACCTGCGAGCGAGGGGGCCGCCGCCAGGCCCCCCGAGCCCAGCAGGGCGGAGGACAAGATGTCAGGTGACGCAGCGCTCGGTACTGGTTACACTACATGAGTTTATCAGTTTCATGGTGACACTATAATAACCAATATAAATAAATGGTGATCTTTTAGTTAATTAAACTTTAGTTTATAGTTATTTCACTGTTAACAAACAATGAAATGCATTATAAATCATTTATTATGCAAACTTTTCAATAAACAAATGCTTAATAAATGGTTTATAAAGCTGTTAACACTGAAATAACTATTACTAAAGTTTAATTATCTGTACATTTACAATGTATAGTAATTATAGTTATTATAAAGCGTTACCAATGACAAATTTGTCGCGGTCTTCAGATGTCACTTTAACTTATGCACAGGAGTCGCAGGATGGCGTATTGATTGTTAGATAGGTTTAAAAGTATTTAGTGCTGTGAGGCATGCTACTGTTTTCTCATTAATCTTAAACGATTTTAAGTCATTTGTCAATCCTAACTGCCAACAGTTTGCTGTCTCTTGCTTTACAATTTGAGGATTTTTTCTCTGTTTTGTATCTTTATAAACTGAAACTTTGAGTGTTGTTGTGTTTGGAAACCAACCACAAAAAAAAACATTTCGGAAAATGGAAATTATATTTAATTACAATTTTCATTTTATGCAGTTAACATGTAGTCTGTTTGTACTAAGGGGACAACTAAATAACTAACTAACAACAAGGGCACAGCTTATTTTGTACTGCCTGTCACCCATCTATTCAGCATTTAAAAGCAATACATATAAACACTTGATAAATTGTACGTGTTATAACACAGTATAATGTAGTTGTAAGCAAACATGAGGGCTTTTTTATGGTGTTTATCAGTGTGCTTGTCAAGTCGTAGTCATAACTCGAGACAGCATGATACCAACTGCGGGGGCCTAATGGCCTAACGGGACTTCCATAAGGATTCACATGTGAGGCTAACTTATGGGTCGTTTCTGCCAGGGGACGCAGCGATGTTGCACAGAGGCACGCCCCTCTACGGCCAGCCTGCCTGGTGGGGAGATGGAGACGCTGCCGAGCATCAAGCTGGGAGGCCTGAGGAAAAGAGCTCAGATCGGAGGCGGGAAAAAGCTGAAACGGGTATTAAAATGCTTTTTGTGACAAAATGCGGATGGTGTTATTTGAAATTTCTCTATTTTGGTAACTTGGCTATTGACAGCTTTAAATATGTTCAGTCTGGGTAAATATATTACAGCCTCCCTTACATTTAGTAGACTTTGCTAAATACAGATGTTTGCTTTGATTCTGATAGAAACCAAGAAAAGTACAGAGGTCCTGAAGTCTTCCCCGCAAACCAATCAGGAGCCTAGCTACTTTGAGATCCCAACCAAGGACACTCCCTCAGCAGGTAACGTGAGTGGTGAAGTCCCCTCGCGGGAACAAGAGGGTGGTGCGTCTTCCGCTGCAGAGTCCGCCCACGGCCACGCCTCCTTCACCATTGAGTTTGACCCTGGGGCGACAGGCAAAGTGACTGTCAAAGATCGGGTGGCGAAGGTGGGACCAGAGACCAGGCCTCGTCCTAAAAGGGCTGCCGGGGAGGAGCTGAGTCCACTTCAGACAGCCATGGTGGCTGCGGAGGTCAAAGTTGCCGACTGGCTCGCTCAGAATGAGCTGCCGCTGGCTCTGAAAGACACGGTTGCAGAGGAGGACGGGGAAAGTGTGAAGAGCGATGTGCCTGTACAGCTGAAGAGTCTCAAAGGTGAGTGTGTGTGTAGGTATTTGTGTCTGTATTTATTCTAAGATGTGTGTATTGCTTGCTTGCTTACACTCATTACTGTCTGCTGTTTACCGTCTCCCATGACAGACAGTAAACATGAGGACGGAACACAGAGCGACTCAGAGAACGCACTTGGAGACCAGCGCAGGGCTGCGGCAATGGAGGAGCGCTCGTGGGGGCTTTGGGGCGGTCCAGGGATGAAGATCAGAGAGGGTCGGGCTAACGTACCAGAGGGGCTCTTTGCAGAGGAGGACAGCCCCGCTCGTCGTCGCAAGTCTTCGACTTCCAAAGTGGTAGGTGGATTTGTGGAGAGGCGACGTGGCTCGGCACCACATCAGCAGAGTGGCCGTGATGAGTGCTATCACCATGGGGATGATTATAGTGACAGAGGGACGTATACCATTGAACTGGAGAATGGAGATCATGAAGAGGAAGAGGCTAGGAAAATGATTGACAAGGTAGTAAAGTGAAGCCCCTTTATTTAGATTTAGTTGAAAGTCGTCATCATGATTCTTTTCATGTAAGTGTACACTTGTTCACTTTTGCATGTGTGTATGTTGCAGGTGTTTGGTGTGGATGAGCAGGAGGCTGTGTGTGTGTCCAGGTTGCGGGCTGCTGACCAAAGAGAGAGGCTCACCTCCCAGAGGTCTGGCACTGTGGACAGAGGAAAGCCTGGACGCATGGAGACAGAGGTGCACAAGCTGAAAGATTTTAAAATCACATGAAAAAGTTGTCCGTTATCTGTAAACTGAAATGAATGAATTTGAATTACAAAGCTACTGCTACTCTGTTTGGACGCTATAGTTTATGTCTTGTATCATTCTTGGTCCAGGTTCTGCCTGAGGAGCTGGTGGTGGGTGGTCCTCGCTGGGTGTCACAGTGGGCTACTCTGGCCGCAAGTCACATTAGGACGGACCCTGAGGGATCAGGAGGGGAGAGTCACATCATGGTCACAGAGGACAGAGGTATTTAAATCTCATCTGAACAGCAAAGACACAAAGATTTTGATTGGTCAGCTCATTTGAAGTTCATAGTCTAGATTGATTGAAGTTTCTTGAATTTCAAGAGATGAACCTTCCACCAAACATTATTGATGAAATTAATCAGTAGGTGGGAAACGTGGCCTAATATTTGAAAACTTGTGATGCATAATGTCTCGTCAAAGTATTCTCTCAGGATTCAGGTAAATATTGCAATGATATGGATAAGGACATTGCTAATTTAAAGGGTAACTCCTTACATACTGATGCATCACTTCTACAAGCATCACCATTGATTCGTAATACACATTTATCCAAGTACCCACCTAACTAATAAAACGTTATTCTCTCCTTTAAGCTGAAATAAGTGAGTCCAGCCACTCAGCATCTTTTGCCTCGTCTGGCTACACCGAGCGTAAGAGAAGAACTTTGCCCCAGCTGCCTGGCGAGGAGCTCGTCCTTGGAAGAAGGACCCCAGGCTCAGGCCTGCGTGCAGATATGGGAGAGAAACAGGACACAGAGCTGCAGGAGAAGGAGAACCAGGAGGGGAAGACGGCTAGGGGAAAGAATCGGCCTGCTCACGGCACTGGTGGCGTAGGCAGTCATGGCGGTAGCCCCAGTCGCTCTTCACCAGCCAAGTCGCAAGGCAGTGGTGGCGGTAGATCAGACAGGTCAGGTGTGTTAGCCAAGCTCCCGCCTCGTCCACTGACCAGCGGGGAGAAAAGAATGGAGGAGTCACGGAGGAGGAAAAAGGAAGAGGAGAAGGCTAGGGAAAGTAGTGGGAAACCATTGTTGAGGCAGGAGAGTTTTACTGTGGAGAAACCAAGCGCCAACGTGCCCATTGAGCTCATACCTCGTATCGATGGGCTGACACACAGCAAAAGAAAGGAGACTGGCATTGACAGCACCATAATACAGAAAGACTCAGAGGCTGTGGCAGCCTTTCTGGAGACGACTGTGTCAGACCAAGGTGATCCACCAAGTCAGTCCATTGAAGGCTCCATGTCACCAGAGTCAGACGTGGACACGACCAGCACAATAAGCCAGGCTGATGGAGCGAGAAAAGTAGTTCAGAAACGGCGGACTCTTGCCGCACAGCAGAAGGAGAGAACCATAGTGTGCTCATCCAGCAAAAGCATCTCTGGGGCCCGAGAGTACCAGGACAGGAGGGTCAAGACTAGGGCATCTGGTCCTAACCCACAGCCCAACCGCCCCTGGACTTCCTTGGACCTCACTGACGATGACGTCAACACCAACTCACTCCTCTCCGACTCCCAGCCCACTTCTACACAGGAATCTAGAAGCTCCCATGCCAGAGCCCAAACTGGGAGCACAACAGTGGGGGCTAGCACCAAGTCAAGTCGGGCTAAAGTCACTCAGGCCCCGGCCTCATCTGCAGCCAATAAAGCTGCCAATGTTCCCAAGCCAAGGCCCACCAGGGCTTCCCTGCTGAGGCGAGCCCGACTTGGGGACTCATCAGACACCGAACCTGCTGATCTTGACCGGATGTCAGTGGCCTCTGAGGCCTCCACCACGAGTTCCACATCCAGGACAGGGATGGCAAGAAGGGGAATGTCCAGGATAGAGGCTCTGGCAAAGCCGAGGAGGCCAAGGGTGGGTTCCCCGTCAGCCCAGAGTGACTCAGAGGCCACTGTGACGAGAAACAGAGGTGTGGGGGCTCGGAGTGCTGCGGGTGATTATGCCATCAGACAAGGACTGAGAGGGTCTAATGTCACCTCCGTGTCTGGACCCAGAGCGAGGGCTAACAGCGCCTCCAAGCTGCCGGACAAGAATAAAAACACCTCTGCCTATGGACATGTCACACCTGCATGTAAGTAGTTTGTTTTAAATAGAAAACAATTCCTTTCATGTCCTTTGAAGTGGAAGCAGTATTATTTTTAAACACAACTTCATTTCTTTCCTATTATTAGCTGGCTCTCGGTGGCGCCGCGTGCCTGTGGAGTACGCTTCAACATCAGAGGACGAGTACGGCTCAAACCGCCACATATCCAAACAGAGCCACACACGGCCGTTCCCTTCCACTCGGGTAGCTCAGCTAGGAGGTTCAGCCCCAGCATCTCCTAGTCCCACAGGCTTGACTCCCCTAAAGCAGCACTCCAGGGAACAGGACGAGTACATGAGAGACTGGACTGCGCACAGCGAGGAAATAGCCAGGTACGTAGGTGAGAGGTGCTCCAGTGCTGTTTGAGAGCAGTGATGAGTCATGATAACAGTGTTCAAACAGGCCTTTCGTGCTCAGATCTGTGCTGTTATAACATTTCTTCATTTTGTTTTGGGGTGTGCAGTGCTTTTCATGGCGATTTCATATTCGTGATTTCATATTTGTGTTTGGTCATCAGGATAAGCCAAGACCTAGCCAAAGACCTAGCCATGCTCGCCAGAGAAATCCATGATGTGGCAGGAGAGATCGACTCAGTCAGCCCTGCAGCCACTGATCCTGGAGCTCTGGTAGTCAAACATTATCAAATTCTACTAAATTTACAAAAGCTACATTTCGCAGAATTGAAAGTAGGATCTGATTTCTTTTGTATGCATTCTAATTCTGTTTTAGTTGGAGGAGCGTGTATTTGATGACAGCCTGGATGTAGGTGGTCCTACAGACAACAGCAACATTATGGGAACCAATGGGCGGTCTGTGGAGCTCCGACCCCGAGGCTCCGGTGGGCAGAGCTCCCGGTCCATCCGCCGACAGACGTGGAACAGAGATGATGTGAGTCTATATTTAAATATTTAGCAGAACTCAACATGTACTGGCATTCTGCACACCATAGGACTATTCCAGAGTCCTTCCAGTTTAGCAAATTTGCTGAACAGCTGTGTGGCTGTATAAGATCATCATATCAGCCTGTACTATAAGTATGCCACTAGAGGGAGCTCCCCACATGCCAATTACATTAAGCCCTGAACAGACAAACTGTGCTTCCGATTGGTCCTACAGCTGCTGAGCAGATAAGACTATTTTTGTAAATGAATAAATCTGTAAATGCATAAATAGCAAGGTTGTAATTAGGCTAAATTTAGCAACAGCATTGGTAAGGTTGTGTTAGCTTCTGTAGTTACTCTGTACAATTCCCCCACCTGCATTCATTGTATGACACTGTTAAATAAAATGGATTTTTGATGTGTGTCTATTCATCACCTGTCAGGCGGTGCTGGACAGTTTACTACTAGCATCTGTGACTCAGCTGTCCACAAGGATACGTCAGTCTGTCGACAAAACAACCTGCAAAATCAGGTGAGCACTGTGGTACATAACCAAACAGCAAGGTGGTCCATGGAGGAATGTGCTGCTATTGTAATTTGGTGTTAATATAATACTGAGAAAATGCCAGACGCAGGATAGATTTTTTCAAAGCAGGAACATGTTATAGGCTACAGTGTTTTATGTCAGAACTAGGCCAACCAGCGTTGGCACATCACAAAGGCTTGCTCTGACAACCAGCTACATATTTTACTCATTATCACACGCAGGATGACAACTCAAAGGCCTCTTTTCCTTCCTACAATCTACAGACAATGCAGGAATGAAATCCCTTTTTTTAAACGTCAACTAATCTATCAAGAGGTATAATAAACATTTCTTTGTCATGTATTATCTTTCATCTATTTTTGCATCATCTTGGCTTCCAGGATCCTCTTCAAGGATAAAGAACGAAAATGGGAAGATATTGAGAACAAACTGCAGGCAGAGCATGACTCCTTACTGCTCAAGAGCTCCAATAAGGTGATGAGCCTGTCCAATTCTCACACTTTGTCTGTTTTATCTGCTGAAGGTTCGTGAATAGACGAGACAGTAATATTTATAGCCACGCTAGCAGCACGGCTGCAGGGATGCCAATGTCTGTCGATGCACCTTTTGTCCAGACTGAAATATCTCAACTACTGGATGGATTGCAATACAATTAGTTTCATTAATGTTCCCTCAGAATGAACTATGGTGATCCCTCAACCAAATTTCATATTGTCCAAAATTTTGGGACTAATCACGTTCCCCTCAGCCTCAGATGTACTTTGTGTTTTTGCCATTTAGCTAATATTGGCACTCCAACACGCTAAACTAATGTGGAGAACATGGCAAATGTTATACCTGTTAAACATCAGTGTGCTAGCATTGTCATCATGAGCATGTTAGCATTCTAATGTTAGCATTTAGCTCAGTCACATAGGCTATACTCTGTATATACTTATATTTCTGTATTCATTCACAATTGGTTAGTCATGTATTTATGGGAAAATGTAGCCTTACATTATACATTTCATTTATATACATATCATTTTAATTTGTTTCTTCGCTTATGCAGATTTTGATTATGAACATTATGTAACTTCTTTAACATAAAATAACAGCTTCAAAATTATGTTGACCATTCACCCTATTACAGTGTCTTGTAACAGGGTCAATGGTGTCTCCTTTTCAGCCACTCCCCCCATCATCACTTGTTTCTTCACTATGTAACTTCAGTGAGAGGGTGGGATCACAGCGTTACATACTTGTTTACTTTAACATACAAGTTTTCAACACATAACATTGTTATGATGTAATGAGTTTTCTTCTGTAGTTAGCACCTACAAACTATCACAGTTGTTATTTCAAAATATGTTCATTTTAAAGTCATGCCTGAATGATCATGTGGTTGTGACCATGGCTGGCAGCTCTTTTGCAAGATTTTCTCACAAAACAGGATAAGTGTGTGGCTGTGTGGATGTGCCTGTCTTCATACCTTTATAGCTGCTATATATTTGACTATAATTTGTTTGGAAGATCTGTACAAACATTTGTGTAAAGAAGTGCATCGTGTTTGTTGAATTTGAGACATTCAGTCACCAGACAGACGTATTTCAGGGGAGTCTAATCAGCATAATGTTTGCTTCTTGGCATTAATTTGGCATAAATACGTACAAAAAGGCAGTGACTGAAAGGCAATTTGATATGGCTACAGTAATTAAATAATTTGCCTAAGAATTTGTTTATGTCTGTAATCCATTAGCTTTTCAAAGGATGTGAGTAATTTACCCCTTCACGTCTCAGTAGCTGTAGCCACACAATCTCTGATTACTTACTGGAGTAATCATAGTGAGTGCTGACAGTATTACAGCTGTCTGGGGGATCAAATCAAAGATACTTCAGTCTTACACATATCATTCAGATTGCCATGCAAAGTCCCTTTTTGGACGGCAGAGCACATCGAATATGTTTGTTTTGATGGAGAAGAGAGACTTATGAGCTGTTGTTGTGGGTGCAAAAAGTTTGAGTCGACAAAACTTCATTGCGGTCATAAATTCTTCATTTAACCCAGTCTGGCCTCGCGTGAACCCCGAGGAGATATGTCTACCCACCAAACAGTCACAGAGCTCATAAAGCATTACTGAGTGTACACGGCACGGCTCCAAACTTATTCCTGCAGCAACCAAGAGATGAACTGAATCGATTTATTTAGTGTACAAACTTTCACTCACTTAATCACATCCTCAACGAGTCATGATATTTTATTTATGCTGTTATTTATGTAAATAGGAGATTTCAAGCATCCTTCAAGACCTGAAGAGAGTGGAGAGACAACTGCTCGGTATGGAAGTGATGCTTTTTGATGAATACTGTAGTTTCTAGTGAACTATCACTTTCACTATTATGTTTGAAACTATGTTAACATCGAGAATACTCATGTTAAATGTTTGTTATTGATCAGTTATTGACATGATGGTGGACCCAGACGGTACCCTGGATGCCCTGACCACTCTGGGCATAACCAGCCCTTTGACCGACCAGAAGATGAACCTTGGGACTCAGCAGGGGGCGTCGGTGTCGCACCCTGGAGCTGGAGCTCCCCCCAGCACACTCCCTCCATCCAGGCCTGAAGGATTCACCACTGAATTCTGTGGACCTGCAGAGCAAGACCCAGGCAACCAAAAGAGCTCTAGACCCTACAACTGATTCACCAAGGGCATCATTTCAATGCATCCTTTATGTTGGACATATCCTGAAGCTCCTGGAGGCAGACGACATTGTGAGGTTAGAAGGTTTAAGAGTATTTGATTTCAGACAAAGGAGGAGAATGATGCCTGACTGCCCTAGCTGTCAGTCAAACTGACTCGTGATAGGACTTTAAAAGTCCAATGCTACCAAATAGCAGTTCTTGGGATGTGAAATATACAATAAACTCATTACAGTATTAATTGGTGGGCTACTGAAGAAGCTATGACATAATAACCCATCTGTGTTTTTGTGTTGCGGCTCATTGCTATTATCCATTATCCTGCAATATGTAAAAGATAAGAGGATGTAAGGTTAAAGATTAGCTCGATCTTGCCATTTAATTACAAGCCTTCAAATCTTTGTGTTCGCATCATAAGCTTGTTGGTCAGCTGACTTAAAGGGGCTGTTCCCGTGTTTTGGTGGGAGTTGCAGAGTTTTGGAGATATTGGCTGTAGAGATGTCTGCCTTCTCTCGAACATAGTTGTACTAGATGGGATTGTGATGCTTTAAGTGCCAAAAAGAAACATTTGAAAAACTCAACAGCAGTGTCTCTTTAGAATAATCAATCCAATCCACAGACCTTGTTGTGAGCAGGTTCGTGTAGGAACTATTTTCTTTGTGTATCACAGGAAGCTTGCATCTTCTTATGGACGACAGACTAGCTAACCAAGCTAATTAAACAAACTTATGTTACAGCTGAGGAAGATGCCATTAAAGGTGTATTATGTAAGAACAGTCCATCTGTCAAGTTCATACTCAGAACGAATAGAGGGCAACATATCACCAGAGTAACCGCTAACTGTTGCTAACTATAGCTAGTTAGCACAGTTAGCCATGCAGCTAGCGGACCGGACTGCGAGTGCGGGGACCAGGGGAGTGTTGATATGATGACATGATGGAAATTTTAGCAATTTTTCTTTTTAATAAATGCTTTACATATTGCACCATTAATTTTTACATCCTGCGCTGTCTGTGCACAGGCCCCTCGTCCACGAGTAGTCGCACACTTCCCTCTGCCCAGTGATACGTTTAACTGGTGTAGTTCAGGTGCAAAGAATAAAGTTCCTACATGAAATTGTTCACATCAAGGTCAGAATACAGATTATCTCGACTAACCAGATCACGATTTCTGGAAAGAGAAATTGCTGTTGAGTTTTTCAGATGTATTTTTTCTGGAGCTTTGAGCTCCTCAAGCCCAGTGCCACCTAGTTCCTCTATATTCGAGAGAAGGCAGACATCTCTACGGCCGATAATTTCAAAAGCAACCCACACCTAAATAATCTAGATGGATCTATAGCACTACAGGAAGGAGGAAATATGAATTTTTGATTTTGGGTTGTAGTAACCCTTTAAATCTAAGACAGAAACCCAAACCAGAAAGGTGCAATGGTGTCAGATTAAGCAGAGCTATATGTGAAAAGTGTTCTTCTATCCTGCCATAGAATTATTTATGAAAATAAATATGTTGTTGGCCTGTTGCAGTTGCAATCCCCAAACCCGTCTCAGTAATGATTTTCCATCAGAAAAGGCCACGTTGCTTATTTGCTGGGAAAAGAACTGGGTATGTACAGTATGTACCGGTGTAAATGTCTATTATATTTCAATCTAAAACTCCCTTCCATGCCTTTTTTCTTGTGGCGATGTCATTTGAAACCAGTGTATCAAAGATAGACCGTGTGTGTCGATAGAAACTATGAAATCAAATGTAGCTCCCAGAAAGGTTTTTCCTATTCCAAATGTATTTTGTCACAAGTGCCCTGGATCAAACAATCATTACAGTCGGAGATAAGAGATGCTACCTTGTACAAAGTATGGTGAGGCGGAAGTGAAATTTGTTTTTTTGCACATTACAAAGCTGATACATGTTAATATTCATCTCTGAGGGACCAGGACATGATGTTGCCCCCGTGACGCTCCTTTATCATGTTAGTGTCCTCGACCAAAAACAAAGCAGGGTGAAAGCCAGCTGTAGACGAGCGCTTTGTCCGATGATTTTCTGATCACAAACACAAACAGAATGTTGTGTTTGAACCAGCATAGACAGGGGCTACCTCCGAGTCCTGCAGCTGCATTTTACTGTTAACGATGCAAAGGAAGGATGGACACCGTACTGACCGTAGGTTTTCCAATGTCTCGCCTCATACCAATGTTTACACATGAATGTAACCTGATCAGAACTGTTGACAAATTTTAGCCAAAACAACTTTAATAAAGATTAATAATTGCATTTTGTCTTTAATTCTGTTTGAGCATTTGGAGAATTTTTTGTTTGGATGTTTTGTATGAAGTTTTTTTTTTTTTTTTTCTTTGTAATGATGTTGACGGTTAAATGTTGACCTTGCAATACCTGTGTATTGTTTGTCTCATTTCCAATAAAATGCATGATAATCATGACCTAATTGGTTTGTTCTGGGGGGTTTTTTCACAGCAGAGCAAGTTCACGGGATTTTTACAGTTTTTACGTACTTTTACTGTGCTTACTGAGTATCTTCATCGAATGCCACTTTATACCACACCACATTTCAGTGGTAAATATTGCACCTTTGCTTCACTGCATTTCTTTAACAGCTGTTTGTCAACATCATAAAATACAAGGATCATAATTAAGCTAGACAACAGTCAAGTAGTTCGATTAACTTAGCACATCCAAGCCCCATGTTAAAGGGGCTCCACTTTTCCCTTTTTTTTAAAGTACATACTTTAAGTACATACTACTTCTGTTTAGTTTTTACCTGAAGCAACTACATTATTTTTATAATAAAACAGTTCAGGTAGGCTCAGTGTAGACTAATGTTAGTGATGAATCCACAAAGAAGAATCACCAACTCTGTAGTTCCCCTCAATTCTGCAAAGCTTTAGCATCTTTTAGCTCAATGTTCTGGTTTCATACTGCACACAACTATACTGTTTTGGTTCAGCATCACCACTTAAAGGAAAAGATTAGAATTTGGTCATTATCCACTCACCCTCATGCTGATGGAAAGTTGGGGGAAGTTTCTTAGTCCACAAAACATTTCTGGAGCTTCACAGCAAAACGGTGTTGCAGCATTCTTCTAAACAACTGAAGTAGATGGGGACTTGATTTAAAACATAAAAAAGACAACCAAATAAAAAACAGCTTCTCTGGCGTAATCCAAGTCTCTGCAAGCGCCAAGATCCTAAATTGATTTGAAAGAATGTCATTAACATCCTTTTTTAGGCCGAAGTATTCCCTGTAGCTGCTAGACTAAAAGCATTAGTGTAAATCCTCTTTTTTCAACGTGAGCAGAAACACAACTCCAGAGGAATTATAATGTTTCTATGTGCTCTCTGAGTATGTAAATGAACTACCTTTTGCTATTAAGTTCACCATATCAACCTTAAAGGTGATAATATGTCACTGGCGTGTTTGTAGCTTGTTGCTGTGGACAAAAATAAGCTTTTGTAGGCCTAAGCAAAATGTTGAATGCCAGAGTTACTTGAATCGCTTGTAACAGAGTATTTTCACACATTGGTATTGCTATTTTCGGTATAAATAAACTAAATCAGTACTTCTCCTACCCCTGATTTAAAAAGGAAAAGATGTTAAATACAGTAACATATATAAGATATGAGGTCCAATCTGATCCCTCTTGCTCTAGTAAAAAACGAAAGCCTCTTGGCTGCCGTTATCCAAAGCTTCATCCTCCCAGATGTTTCCTCCCCATGAAGCCCAATCCCCTCCTTGTCTGGCCTGCCTCTCACTCTTTGCAGAGGCAAGTACACACGACAAATTAGGTTTTCGAGGCCCACGCTGCCAGAGCCACTGCACTACTAATTGTATGTCTCCAGATATTCTGCTCTACTTCCTTAATCCTTAAAGCTGTGTCAGGGTTTTTCTCCCCTGTGAGCAACATTCACCGTGGCCGCCGGTGCACATCAGCGCTTCTGCAGGTGTTCACCTAAGTGGGAACAGTTTGGCTGGATTGTTCCCACTTAGTTTTTATTAAGTTCACGTTCCCTGTAGGCTTTGTTAGCGCACTCGCACTGCTTGCGTTTATTGCACAGAAATAAAATATTCACATCACTGCAGCCCTTTTTGGCTCTGAGATGTCAGTCTGGACCTCCTCAGAATAAAAATGATGTGTTTATTTGTGAAGGGTAGACAAATTAAAAATGTATATAGATGTAAAATAATTTCAGGTGATGCCCAGCGTGTGCCCTATGCACTATTCAGTGTAATTTGAACTGCCAGCGGTGATTTAGCACCTATGCCGCCTCAGAGTGAATAAGATTTATGATGCTACACCGTGTGTGTGCAGGATAGTGGAGGCATTTACATATTCTGCACCACCTCATTGATGGAGCATCATTGCTCACAGGCATTGGGGAGGAGAGGGCAAAAAATGCTTAGTCAGCAAAGTGAGAGTTCAAATCTACTATAGGGCGGTGCAGAAGAAGTGCACAGACACAGCTAGGTACAGTCCATCATAGGAATGTCTGACTGACCTTTACTGTTGAGAAGCTGAGAGACTGCCAGACAACCAGAGACTTAATGTGTCCAGTACGCTTCATCACAACTGCTTGTCAAACCCTCTCCCCCCACCACACATTTCCACCGTCAAATCGGTGCGGTGTGTTCAACCATTCCAAATTAACAGCTTAATATCAAAAAAAAAAAAAAAAAAAAAGCAATTGATATCTCAAAATAATGAAAAACTTTCTGAAAATAATGAGTTAGTTTCAAAACAATGGAAGCACCTCAGTGACTCGATCACACAAAAGTGGAAATCAATAAAAGCATGATGTGTGCATTTTCTGACCCGTAAAACAATTTTAAAAAGCTTTGAACCTACACATTGTTTATATCCTGGTCTAACAGCAAACAGCCTTCTGCTCAATGAATTCATGAATCTAAATGACACTTAAAGTCGCTCAGCGAGTATTGACACAGAAGCCACAGGGGCGTCTGTATTTTGAATGAGATCAGTGAAAGTCAATTTTTCTTACACCAGCACCTTTTTGAATCCATAACATAAAATGTGCGGCCTATAAAAATCCTCAGTCATCTCATTGTGTGTGTGTTTGTGTGTGTGTGCGTGTTTGTGTGTGTGTGTCCCTTTTATAGCTGGCATATGGCGCCTTCCTCGACCTGTGCCAAGGGTTTCTTAAGGTGAGCCCACAGTACTTCAGGACACTCTGTCTCTGCCTGTATCAGTATTCTGTACGTGAGCTGCAAATGGAAGAAATTTGATTTCACACAATTGTATGTGTGTGTGTGAGAGAAAGAGTGTGTCTTCATGTCTGATTGTCTCCTCACACTTTTCTCAATCAGATTACCCTCCTTCACTTCCTGCTGCTCTTCATCCTGTCCGGCGCAGCAGCTCCTGTTGCACCTCTGCCTCGTCCAGAAGCCCCCTGTCTGCCCCTCCCATACAGCCTGGGACTGTACTACATACACAAACACACACACACACACACCCTCCCCAACAAGCATTGCTGCTCCGGCCACAAACAGACAGGGAGCACACTGTAGCTCAGACGGCACCAGAGACTAATAGTGGCTGATTCAGCTACTCAATGATAGATAGAAAGGAAAAGAGGGGAGACTGGAGTGACAGCAGGTCTGTGTGTGTCTGTACTTCAGACAGTCTGCGCCCCAGCAGACAGCAGCTCACAGGTCATCAATGGAACTGTCAGATGATCCAAGGTCGAGGGGGCCAGAGGAGGCTCCCCCAGCACTCCTGCCCGGTGTGTCCCCGATGAAAGGCAGCAGCTACAGCGCGGTCCAGCAGCAGGACTACTCCGCATCCATCTTCCTCCGACGCAAAGACAATCAGGAAAAGGTGAGATGAGTACATCTCGACAACACGTCGTAGCTGTATGTCTGTCTGTTGGAAGGTGAAGAGGTGAAGTTCAAGCTTTGAGGAGGGACACAAAACTATTAGAAGTGTGTAAAAGTTAATTCAGAGGAATGTATTCACCATGCCAATATGTGTCACGGTATCTTGTGAGCCCAGGAGAGGTATTTGGAAGCTCATTCATTCTGCATGCCTGCGGTGCATCAGCCGCGGCGCTGGAGAGGTGTGCAACTGAGCTCTGCTGCCTCAAATGAGAATTGATTACCACTTTCTTCCCTGGTGCCACACAGCCAGTGCACTCACACTAACACACGAGAGAGGCGCAAAGAGCAGAGCTTCAACAGAACTTAGAGTTTGGTCAAGATATTGTGTTTTCATTTCATTTTTAGTGTCGGTATGTTTTAGCATTTGCAAACCCTCACCTTCACTTAAAGCATACAGCCGGGAGTCAGAGTGGAGCTGTCTTCGATGTATGTAAATGATCTTGGTTACAGATAAAAAGTTTCATGAGCTGGGGACTGAAAGCTAAAGCAGGGCAGAGAAGAAATCATTAGCTTTGTAATAAATTAGTCCAAAGGCGAAAATAAATGTGCAACATTTCAAGTAGTCGATAGAGTACAAATGAAAAACATTTGCAGGTTCATGCTTTGCTGCTTTTCTTTCTGGGAATGAGAGAAACTTAATATCTTTGGGTTTTGGGCCATTGGTCAGACAAAATAAACAGTGTGAATATATAACCTTGTATATTACATCGGGATCTGGGATATTGCAACAGCCACGCTCTTTTTATGACATCCCATAATGCGGAGATTTATATACGTTATATTTAAAGCCCGTCTATGTTGTGATCCAGTGACATTATCAGCTGATGTGAGCGACTGCACAAGGGCTCAAACTTTCACACCAGACGATCCAAAAGTCAGATACTGAAGTGGAAAAAAATACAAATAACAATTTCACTTTTGACTTTGAAGAGATGAATGAAAGGAAACAAGGCCTGATGTTAAATGTATGCAATGCCCATGGTATGATTGCATGAGCTTGTAATGTTTAGGCTTACTGTGTGGGTCTGATTTAAAAAAGTAAGTGGAGGGGAATCAGAGCTGCCTCAGGAAGAGAGAGAAGTGCATCTACTTGAAACAAGAGGCCAAGTCTGTCGCCTTTTTATGCATTTTTATCAATATGAATGTTGAGCATGAATAGGTTTTTTTTTTGTATTAGAGGTGGTTTTCCTCATTTTATTATCCCCACCACGGAGGTTATGTTGCAAGACCAGCATGTTTGTTAGTTATGCTGCGTTCCAGACAACGTCCGAGGTCAAAACTTCCAACTTTTGCCCACAAAGGGTTCCAGGTGCAAGTTGCCAAAAGTGAACAAAAACCTTGGCTGACCGTGACAAAATGATGTCTGTCGCACTTTGAACCCTCAGCAGTGCAGCCTCCTCGCATAATTAACGGAATAGAGGAGGAAAAACGACACATGAGGTAACACACGTCGTGTATTTCTTTAATACTGGGAGATTTTCGGGTTCCGCATTCAGCATTAGTTAGCAGGATGTCTTTAAACTCGCGTTACAGGTTTCAGTAATATTTGACGTAGAGTTGTGTCACCTGCAAAGGAAGACTTGGTTAGTTTTTGGTGCAGGTGGTCGTGCCATGCTGTCATTCACATAACGTGCTCATAAATCCTGAACAGCAGATAAGCTACATTTACAGAACAAATTATGTTTCTCACATTTTTCTGCCCAAAAGGACTGTCCATGATGAAATGATATTGCAAACATACATGTCCTCCTCCATCACACATATTTGAACAGTTTAGAAAAGTTGCAGAAAAAGTTGCAGATTGTGAGTGTTTTCTATGTGTTTTCCTCTAGTTTCTGTCCCCATCCAGCAAGTGCTTAGTCATGAAAAAAAAACCATTATCAAACAATCAATTACACAATTCATTCCTCTTCTCTCCTTTAATCATGAGGCCCGTTGTTTGTAGAGGCTGAAATCATACTGCTGTGGAAAGACACTCGCTGATGGAGCTTTCTGAACAAGACAACCTAACACGATCATTTTTTTCACCCCTGGATTCCCTATCCGCACCCCATCCACAGTCGCTTTGGCATGAGGCCCAGCGGTCTCCCATGGCGTTTCACCCAGTAAGACTTCACTCAGCACATATTACCCTGAGTATGACGCCATGGAAACACTGAAGTAAAAAAAAAACCTGTGCACATATGGAAACCTGCTGTTGAGCTTTTGGTGTGAAGGTGAAACACCTACATTGGGGCGTCCTTTACTGGCACTCACAGGCGTGTTTGGATGGGGGCGTGCACCATAATTCATGCATGACTAAATAGCGACAAAAGGTCATTTGGAGTGTTTATAAATGTACACCAGTAAGATCACTTAAAGGTCAAAATCTAGGCTTCTTGGTTAAATTGGGTTAAAAAGTCTTTATAACAACAGTTTTCATGGAATTCAATAACTTTATTTTGGCATGAAGTAGGACAGTGGTGGACACCATAAATCTCTCACGGGAAGGGCACCAGAGGGCACTGTATCATGAGATATACTGAGATATCATCATTGAATTTCTGTTAATAGAACTAAATCCAACCTTACTAAATTGGTAAATACATGAATCCAGTTATCGTTCTCGCAGAAAAAAGGTACCAAAACTAGTGGAAAAAATATAAACTCCAAGGTTCTTTCACCGCCATATTTTTGTCACATACACAAACACATCAACACTGTCCATAAAAGACTTTGCCGGCCCCTCTCATTATGATTTGCTCATTTGTCTTTAAAGTCTGAATGTGCCTCGCAGTGCGTCTCTTAAAGATGAGGACTATTTATAATTGGTCCCCTGTGTTTGAGAACTGTGCCGTACATTATCAGATAATGACGTCCCGTACAGAGAGTCAGGAGGTCGCACAGATAAACTGTGAAGGCTTCTGTGACCTCTGAACTGCTCTCCTACAAACAGCCTCGCTTGAAAATCAAAAAGAGCTCTACAAGAGCTCAACAAAACGGAAAAGAAAATGGACTGGTCGGCATTTCATTCATTAGTATTCAATGTTGCATCACGGTGGTGACTGTGCAGTTGGTGAAATGTTTGTGTCAACAGTTTCCTGGTGTGACCGCTGGCGACCCTTAGCCGGGGATCTCGTTGACGCTATTAGTCAGATAAAAATTGAACCCGTGGTTATGTCTCAGCTGTATGCGCTCATGATGGTCAGGTGAACAGTCACTGTCCTGTTTGTCACTTTGTTTCTCCCCTTGTGTTTTTGCTTGACCCCATATATGCAGCTGTAGGAACATTCACCTCTCCTGGGAAGTGGTCCAAACATTTCTGTCCCCTCTGTCTCTTTCTCTTTTTGCTCACAGACAGGGTGACATGCAGAGGGCACCTGCACCAGACAGACACAGCGGGTTCCACTGCTGTGACTTTATTCCTCTGATACCAATATCTCTCCGGAAACTCAGACAGTGTCCCACAACTCACCCTTACTCTGTATCCCCTTTACATCATCGGTTGTTTCATTGATAAAACTTCTTAGTTTGTTAATGAGTGTGTAAAGGAGATAATTTGAGACACTGCCACAGGCTGCAATCTTTTCACAGTGTAATTACTGTGTAATTTAATATACTAAGTGTAACAAGAGCAAGAGTCCACAGACAGGCTGGAGGCTCTGTGAGGCTGCACCGGGAACAGCTCTGCCTTTAAGGATAAGTTCACCCAATAATGAAAATTCACTCATTATCTACTCATCCTAATGCTGATAGAAAGTTGGGTAAAGTTTCAAAGTCGTCAAAACATTTGTGGCGCTTTAGAGCAAAGCAACACTGCAGAGGTCTCCTTGATATCTAAAGTAGATGGGGACTTGTTTTAAAACCCGAGATAACCTGATGAAGGTCTAAGGACTGAAACGCTGTTATCATTACACTTAATTGCAAGTGAAGTGGAGTCTTTTTCCTGATTGTCGGCCGTCAGTCTTCTCCTACACACCTGTCGATCTTAAGGTGTGCAAAAGCTGTACTCTGTGGAAACCCGAAAAATGAAAAAAGAAACACAAAATGGCTTCATACAGCTCATCGGTCGTAATCCAATTCTCAGGAAGCCATGAGAGCCCAAATTGATTTTAAAAGACTTGATTTACACCATCCTCATATGGTTGTGCGTTTAGCTAAGCAGTTAGACAGTGATGATTTTCAGTTTGTAGTCTTTTCAAATTAATTTGGGATTACAAATTTGAGATGCGATTAAACCAGATAAGCTGCAACTCACACCCATTTTGTGTTTCTCTTGCATGGGAGTGAGTTGATAATGACTTTTCATTTTTGGGCAAACTTATACTTATACTATTACATTACGTCCAGGCTAGCCTCTGTTTCACTAACCGTTTTAACTCAATTTAATATCTCATTCAGCATTTCTTTCATCGGTATGAACAAAAGCATGTGCCTGGGGTTTACCATCCATATTCTAGGACAAATGTGCATCCACTACTGTTACGATAAGTAACTGAAACAAAGTTCAACAATATTTACTTACATCATTATAATTTGGGTTTGTCCATATCCATAAAACTTACCAACGCTCTGATCTAAAGTCATTTTTAGTTATTAGCAAATGTCAAAGAGAATTTGAATGTGATTTTCTTACTCCTGAAACAGGTTCCGAAAGTTCGTACTGCTTGCTAACATGTTCATAGCAGCAGTGCTAACATGCTAATGTTTAGCAAGTACAGTGTTTGCCATGTTCACCAGCTCAATTTATCATGTTAGCATGCTAATATTTGGTTGCAAGCACAAAAGTAAAACACAAAGTACAGCTGAGGCTGGTGGGAATGTCATAACTTTTGCAGGTATTTGATCATGAACCAAAGTACTGGCATATTTAAAATTTAAACTGATGAGGGTGCTAGATGTAAGTCAAAGGATCAGCAAAGTTATTCCAGTTCCCTCTTGACCACAAATGTCAACGCTGCTAGTGTGGCTAGAAACAAGCTCTTTAAGCTTTATTAATACAATCTACCAGAAGGCTGCCTGTTTTATTAGGGTGCCATCCCCAATATTCCCAAAAATGTGATGAAAGCCCATTTGTCTGACAGCTCGTTATCCCAAAAACAACCGCCATTGCTCCAAAAATACACACTCTTCCTGCAGTTCTTAGTTCCCTGACCCCCCAACCCCTGTAGGGTTAGGGGTAGGGTTACTGAGTATCGGTATGTTATATTGCTGTTTGTAGATCAACTTATATCTAATGACTCAGGTGATAGGGGCGTGCACCAGATTAGGCAAAACTCTCATGATGTTAATCTGACATCGAGAATTTGTCTGTGATAGAAAAGTCCACTGGTGGAGTCATGCCCTTTTGGATGCCCCTATGGTAGATCACCCTCTGGGTGCCCTTCCAGCGGACAAAACGTAATAAAGTGTTCTCTATTCACTTTAAATATGGAGCCCCCCCCCCCACACACATACATGTGGAGCCCTTTCTATTTTTTTCGCCCTTGCCCCTCAGACATCCTGAGTCCGGCACTGGTAAAAATCTGATGTCATTTGGTGTAAGGCCAGAAAAAAAGTCTACTGAGGGCAAAACCCCTGCTGATTTAACACCATGGACAGGGCCAACAGTCACTGAACTAACAACTGCAGGGACGGTGCGTATCTTCGGAGCAATGGGCGTTCGTTTTTGGGATGACTGGCTGCCAAACAAATGGGTTTTGGGTCCAGTGCAACAATCTTCGGACTATTGGGATTTATGAACAATGGAAGGTCCCCTGTGTCACTTCAGCCTATTGAATGCCACTATATACTGTATATATATTGTATGTCACAAGTTACAACAAAGTTAACTTTTAACTCATCCACCCTCCATCTATCCTTCGCTCATTTCTCTCTGAGGTCCGTCCCTTACTCCCTATACAGTGCTGTGATTATAAACAGCAGCAGCTTGCCTGCAGTCAGCAGCATATGTTGTTTTCTGCTGTGAGGCAACACTATATTCAAAAGGGTTGGGCGAATGAAGCGGTGGAAGAAAGTGTTTGCATATTTCATTTTCTCTGCCAAGGCCCTTAATGTACTTGTGTGCATTTGGAAGAGGCAGAGCTTTAGATTTGAAGCTATGAGCAGTGGAGGTGAAACATGAACGAGTGCATCACTGAAAAGCACATTTATTACAATGACTTAAACACACTGGGGATTAAAGCAGACAATACTGCTGACTTACATGTCATCAGTCGAAGTTATTAATGGGAGCTACAGGGCTGTTTTAAATTCTTTTGTCTTCTCTGGGCAGAAATGTGTGTGTGTGTGTGTGTGTGTGTGTGTGTGTGTGTGTGTGTGTGTGTGTGTGTGTGTGTGTGTGTGTGTGTGTGTGTGTGTGTGTATGTCCCACCGAGTGAGTTCAGAACAATTCGGAAGTCTTGCAGCAGCTGTCAAACACAGTGGATTACCAGTGGCATGTTTCAGCATCCTTCCCGTCTAAAGTCAAGCCCAAATGCTTTCAGCCAGATGAGGTTTGTTCACAAGCCAGATAAAAGTGGAAGATAAAGAGAGAAGAGGACGAGGAGGCGGGAATCGACAAGGAGGTGGAGGAGGGGGGGTTGCTGGGGCTCGGAGCTACAGCTCTGTATTGGCCGTTTGAACGAGAGGGGTTGGTCTTTCTCCGTCTCTCTCACCACCTCCACTGAGAAGCAGAGAGTTAGCAGCACACATACAGCTCATACACACACGCACACACACACACACACACACACACACACATACACTCAGAGGCTGGAGGAACCATGTCAGGACATGGGACGGACCAGGAGCTGAGGTGCACACACACACATCTTCCAGGACAGTGAAGAGGCAGCAGGATGAAGGCAGTGTTAAAGAGAGGAGACATCAGAGAGGGACAGACTGAGGGATGGTTGATCAGAGACAGACGGACAGAGATGTGTGACTGAGCTGCTGTTTCCCACCTGTCAGAGAAGTTTGAAGGAGCGCTGCTCTCATGGCAGGACCAGGACCACCCCTGGCCCCTCAGGAGCCCATGAAGGTGACTATTACAGCCCTCAGCTGCGCTTGTTTCACTCTGCATTTGATTAATATGTGATATTATTCTCACTTTGTCTTGGTGGGATTTCAGTGCATGTTTGCTGCCGGCTTTTCTTGCTGGCTTCCATTACATTATTCATTCATTGATTAATTTGGATGAAGCTTCGATTGTATTCCATGTGTTCTTTAATTATCCACTGACAACACAGATGTGTAAAATAAACACAGATAGGGGCGACTAATGATTTCATTATCCATTAATTGAGCAATTATTTCTTTGAATGATCGATTTGAGTCTGTAAAATGTCAGAAAAACATCTGTCACAATTCCCCGAGTGCTAGGGGATGTCTTCAAATTGCCTTTTTAGTCCAAAGAACACAATAAAATTAAGGATATTGAATTAGCAAGCACATAAAACAGAGAAAGGAGGATAATCCACACAGTAAGGAAGCTGGAACCAACTAATTAATTTCCAGTTTATTATTTAATCAATAAAATGTCAGAAAATTTCCCAGAGCCAAAAGGTATGTCTTCAAATTGCTTGTGTTGTCCAAAAAAGCATTAACAAAACCCAATTTTAGATTGAAAGTTGACTAAGATAATTCTATTAATTATCAAAATTGCTACCAATTAATTACTTAACTCAATATAACATTACAAAATAACGTTGACGTTAATATAAAACAAGAAAAAGAAAATTCTCACAAATTAGAAGCTCAATTAATTAATAATTATCAATTATTGATTATCAAAATTATTTTCTGATTCATTTTCAGTCAATGATTTAGTCGATAAAATGACAGAAAATAGTGTAAAAAAATACAATCCATCCAAAAAATTTGAGAAAAAGGGGAAAAAAAAAATCCACACATCTGAGGAAATTGGACCCAATGGCAATTATCCCTTTCTCTCCCAGCTGACTTTCTTCCAGTTAAATAATTGATTTATCAGCTTGGTGCTACCAATGGGGTTATTCTGACTGCACTGTAAACAGCTGTGGAAACCCATTGTGCATCCAGTGTTTTGTTGTGTTTTTGACTTGAAGGAAATCCGTGTCTTTCTGCACGGGTAGCTGTCGACTGACCCGTCTCGCTCTGTCAGTCACGTTCTGTATCATGAGGCTTTATTTCCGAGCAGCCGTGTACACATCCACAAGTCGAGCACGGTTCCTGACTCTGCTAACTGTGATGAAGAGCTCCGTGGCCTCAGCGGACAGCAGAGGAGGTGTAAGGGGCATCCGGCTGGCTGGCACCAGTGTTTCAGCCTCATTGCTTGAGACAGACAGTGTAGAGACGGAAGACCAACATCCTCCGACCCCCATCTTCTCTCTGACTTGGTGCTGAATAGTGTTTTCTCTTTTGTTTAATGGTCAAATTTGTAGCTGGGAGTCGTCTTTTTCTTATCAGTGGGACACAACTCATGTGATTGATCGAACACAACAAAAGAGAATATGTAATGTGACGTGATGACAGCCCGCAAACAGGGCAGGGAATGAGATGTTGAAAATGTGTGGTCGTAAGCAGAACAGAAGTGCCTAACTGCACTTTTGAAACAGTGGAAATCAAGACTCCTCGAGCTGGATCGGGGCAATAAGGCTGCCGCATCATAACCTCGGACCACCCTGACTGTCACTCCATCCCTATTACAGCCGGCATATACCATACACTGCACACACATACATGCACACGGATATAAAATGTAATATTGCTGTTCATAAATGCGACACTGGGTGTATCCCTGCTAGCACAGAGGTCATAAAGTCTCTCTCAGCTGGGATCTGCTTGAACAACAGAGCTGGCAGTACACAGAGTAATATAAATCAGAGCTTTCCAATACTCCCTATAGTTGGGCTTTAGGTTGTGTATCAATTTGCCTTCAGCTGGAGAGCGTTCCACTTCACTTGTCCTCTGCTCTGTGGCATAAAGTGAGATTTGTGAAGCTGGAGGGGCTCAAGAGCTTTGAATTCCACTGCAGCCTGGTTGTCAAATCGAGGGTTTCCACTGTTAAAAGAAGACATACAGTTGTTGTGAATCATTGATCATGAATCCTAACCTCTAATCAATGGTATTGACTGAGGACATTAGCATTTAATGGCTGATGATTTCCCTTTTGTACACCACCAGAAACTAAGTGCCACGTCTTCACAGCGGGTTGTTAACGTGCTGTAGACCAACAGGGGAAGAGTTGGGCCATTGACTTTTGCTCAATGTGTATGTGTCACTCATCTTCCAGAAAAAGCAGAAGTGCCTTGCCATCGTCGCCCTTCTCTGCTGCTTTTCTTTTCTGGGGGCGCTGATCTCTTCATCACTTAACATCTGGGGGGACGACGAGGACGGGATCACAGAGGAAAACTGTAGCAGCGACTGCCGGTAAGTATTCTGTGAGTGAGACGTGATAGCATAATTAGTGCAAAATACTGTACATAACTAATCCTGACATAAGGATTGATGAATAGTATCTCCAACCTATCACTGTCTACTGCAGTAATCCCCAATTCAGAATTATTGAGAAAGTGGGAATCATTTCTGATTCCTTCCTCACTGGTTCTTGCAGTGCCATATGTGTACAAAAAGAAAATTCTTCCAATTTCTTTACCCACAATGCATTTTAACAACCAAAAGTCTGGTGAGAGACTCGAGTGTGTTTTTCTAGTAGCAGCTTATGTGGCCTTGACTGGTAAATCTGGTAAAAACCCTTCACTCTAACTCTTCACCCTCAGATTTGTTTCATTTTCTAAATTGCAATCTTCTTCACTTCACTTGACATCAAGTGACAAAATCGTTACAGCTTCAGAAACTCAAGACGCGCGTTTCTTTTCAGCATCGTGCTCGTGGAGAACATTCCAGACGACCTCGCCCTCCACATGGATGTCAAACCCCACCTCCCTCTCTCCGCTGGCTTTCACACACTGTTGGACCAAGCAAAGTACTCTGTTACGGTGGTGTCACCTGTCTGGGCCTTAAACCCGTGGGACCTGGAAACAGCGCCAAGCACTGCCAAACAGGTACGAAGTCACGGCAGAGCGTCTGAATATATCCCCCCACGCTCCTGCACAACATGAACCGGCTGCATTTCCCAGGTGTTCTGTAAGAGGAAATGCAATTATTTTCAAGTAAATTTGTATGGAGTCTTTTAATGAGGTTAGTCCTGCTCAGATGTAAGTATCGCCCTTTTAGAGAGACATCCAGGAACGCTGCTCGAATGCTCAACTCTGGTAATACAGAACATCACTCTCTTCCTCAGGGTCAGCTTTTGTTCCAGAGACTGCTCAGCCTGAAATCTCGTGGGGTTAAACTGAAGATTGCCAGCAGTCTGACTAACTCTGCTGAACTGAAGACCTTGGCAGCGAACAGTGAGTGGCTGTCGGATTTTCATTTTATAAAAGCAATTTGTTATGTCACTGTGGCCAACCAGGATGAAGATTTGTAGCTCCTAACTACTCAACTGACAACATTTCCTTTGGCACAAGCCAACGTTAAAGAGAAGTTTCCTATGTATTATACGAAGGGCTGCACCAAAAAAAAGTCACATTGTGCTTAGTTCTTGACAGATATTTCAAATATGATATGAGTTAACATTTGAGTGAGAATTTCTGCGTTTCATTTTCACTGAGAAATGTATGAAAATAATGATGGGATTATTGGTGGGGTCTGTACCAAACAAGCATGTTCCCTCACATCTGGAGAATATCATTTGCATCCTCGTATCCTCACAATGCTTCCTTTAAAATGGTGTGTGAAAATTGCAGCTCCATATTGTGATTTCGTTATTATTTCAATTAATTGTGCCCCCCTAACACTATGGCAATTTTAGTACAGTGGGAAAAATGCCACTGCAAAAATAAGTAAAGAAACAATGAATAAAAGGTGTTTCTTGCTTGTAATAAGAGAAATAAATCTGCCCATAGAACAAGTGAAAATAGTCCCATATCTCACTGAAATGCTGCTTTCTAGGTGATTGTGTCTTATATTAAAGGTGCAATATGTAAGTCTTTTACTTGAAAACACCGACAAAATTTACTTAAATGATTTAAAAATGTGAAGAAATAACAGTTTTATATGATGACCTCTGTCCTGTTGCAGAGATGTCTACAGAAGAACAAGCTAGCCATGGTCCGTTCATGTCCTATCGGTGAAAATACCAAAACTCCTCTGGTGCTTCAAGCTCTCAGTCTGGACCAATAGATGCGGTGTTGCCTACTTAGCGACTTTGTCACTATATTTAGCAAGTTTTCAGACCCCTCTAGTGACTCTTTTTCAAAAAAGCGACTAGCGAAAAATCTAGCCACTTTTTCTGGTGTTATTGGAGACTTTTGGAGACTCTGACGTGAAAGCACGTATCTTTCTTACTCTTCTCAACGAGTTCACCCCTCCGCATCCAGACTGCCAATGTAAATGTAGAATTGTCTTTGTCTAAAAGAAATCACTGCACTAAAATAAGTTCATTTGTAGTTCTAAACATATTAAGGGTGTTTTTTACTCACTTTTCTCTCTCCCACGACATTATTCCTCTCTCCTACAGCGTCCATTACAATTAAATGCACATGGCCAGTTATACAAATTAGGTGATGATGTCATTTAGCGACTTCGAGCAACTTCTAGGACAGCCAGTAGCGACTTTCCTTACTGAGGAGTTGGCGACAGTGAATAGATGCAAAGCTAAGTGAGCTAACTAGCTAACAGCAACTACAGTTGACACTGACCCGTTTTTTTTGTGTCCGACTTCAACATCAGGCAAATTATTACATATTGCACCTTTAAGTGTAATGAGATATTTTTCGACCAGCAAGTTTTTGCAGTGCAGCGTTTCTAGTTGTCTGTGTCTGGCCTGCAGCAGAACACTGAACATATCACATACAGCATCTCTTGTCTGGAGGAAGACAGATGTAGGCTCATTTACACCACGCAGCCCCGCCCAGCAGCTCCACAGCACGTGTCACACAACCTTCATGCCTGCCAAACTTCACAATGAAGGTCGAATAATCATGAATGTGCAAATGTACCTAACTGGTTTCCTTTCATAGCCTTTCACTCTCAGGCCACCTGGCGACTTTGCCCACATGTCCGTCAGACAGGCCAAGGCCAGTTGGCAGATTTCCACAATTCTCTCCGTCTCATTCTTTCAAACTTTTAACACCACCACTGTTCTCTGTCCGTCTCTGTGTCTCACAATGTCTAGATGCAGAGGTTTATTTTGTCAATATGACAGCTTTTACCAGAGGAAGACTAGATTCCTCATTCTGGATAGTGGATCGGACGCACATTTACATCGGGAGCGCTGATATGGACTGGAGGTCACTCTCCAAGGTAACAGCAAACACCGACAACATGAGTGTGCACAGTGAAATCAGAACAGAGGATAAATGAGCCTCTGCAGTCAGGCGTGGTCGGTCTGCAGTGCCTCAAAATAGCTTCAGTAGCGTTTGATCTCTCCGAAATAAAAGCTGGACATGCACACATTTAATTAAATGATAACCTTGGCACCCCACAGGGATTTTAACATAACACAGACTCTGGATTAGTTCCACTGTACACCTGTACCTCTTTATGCAGTTACTCCAGCAACACTTTATGTGCATCTGGGATGATTTAAGATTGCTGTCTGAGGCGGGCCAGAAAGACAAGTAGCATTTCACTTTGCATTTGGTGTGTAATTCACAACAGAGGAGGAACCGCGGCGCATTAGCATACTACTACTCGAAGTGATTACCTGGCACTTTTCATGCTTCAGCGCTGGCTGGAGGTAGAACTACTGTTCAGTGTAATTAACTAAGCAGCCAGAGGGGAGGAAGGAATGGTCACATGTATGTGTGTGTAGTGTGCACACACACACTAAAACTATACAGAATAAATGATTGAAGGGCAGGGTAGACGGGAGCGAGGCAGATTCTTCCATACAGAGGAGTCGAATAGACTGAAACCTCTGCGTGCCTCCTTCTGGGTCACTCACCAAAATAGAATTAACACAAAACAAGTTTCTGCTGTGTAATTAATGACCAGGCCAGAATATATTTGGCTCTTGTTCTCTTTTCATTTAGCTGTTTTTAGTCATGCTAGCAGCTGCACAGAATGTCGGTCCACCACTTTGGACCCTACTAAGATGGGATAGATTGCTGTGAATCTGCTACATACACCCCAATCTGCCCTCAGGATGAATCCTGTGGGTGATCTCATGACTTTCCCTGTAGCGCCACCATGAGGTGGATATTTGTGGTTCGGAGTGAAATGTCTCGACAGCTGATGAATGGATTTGTCATGAAGTTTAGTGCACATATTATTCTCTTTTAACAGCTCTGGTGATCCATGCTCAGGTAGTTTATAGTTTATTCCTGTTTACCTAAAACTAACGACACTCCCATCATCAGCTGTTTAGTGCTACTTAGCAAATGGTTACATGCTAATACGCCCAACGGGAATGTACAACATTTACCTGGGTAACCATACAATATTATAACTTATAAATTTTAGCATGTTAGCATTGTCATTGTGAGCATGCTAGTATGCTCATATTAGCATTTAGCCTAATTTAGCTGCTAGCAGGAATGTAAAACTCTTAGGCCCAATCCCAATACCCCCTTTGCCCCTACCACTTAGCCCTTCCCCTCTGTTTTGCACATTTTCGGGGTCCGCCCGCTATTCCGACATCCCGCTATTCCGACATGTCTCTATTTAGACATGCCGCTATTTCGACATGTCTCCGACAATGACAAAGAACAATGTCGAAATAGTGGGACGCTTGAAAAATAACTTTAATGCCGCTATTCCGACAATTAGAGGTCACTGTCTAAATAGCGGCATGTCGGAATAGCAGCATGTAACCCTCGTGTTCGGGTGTCAGTTAAGACAGTTTTTCAGAGGCACCCTTCAAACTTTATTTCAATGTATTATGGTCCTTTTCTCTATAACAAGCTTTAACAATCGCTGCTAGTTTGCTGATGTGTTATTGTTGTGCATGTCAGTCCCTTATTTTGAGGTACCAATGTTGCATTCCCCTTCTTTGATGGCAGACTAAGGCCGACATTTAACTAAAGGCCAGTCGGGAAGTTCTGGACTTGGTACCTCTCCTCTACTATCAGTGCAGGCTGGCAGAGTAGGAGCACGGGTTGCTAATGTTAGCTTACAAAGCAATGCTGGTGGTGTGGAAGGTTGATGAAGCAGTGTTGTTTCTTATTTGACGACTTGATTGATAGTGTGAAGTTTTAAAGATCCCCTGCACATCAGGTGTATGATAAAAAAAACTCTAACCTGTGTCTGACATATTTTTTGCAGAAAACATTTTTCAACACTTGTTCCTTCTCCCTAATTAAAAATTCATGAATATATAAATATGCAAATATAGTTGTGAAGGACACAAGATGTCTCTGCAAAATCCATTCTCAGTGTACGTGCACTGGTGGCTTCAAGTTCCTTTATCGCAGTTGTGTACGCAGATTATTGGACCAGGATTGGCTTCCGCACTATTTGTGATGTCACAAATCATCTCGTATGCCGGCCTCTTACAATCAGGTTTTCAATGGGCACAGAGAAAATTGACACTTTCAGCAGATGAATTTGAATTTGAGTGTCAAACTCTGCACATACATCTTTTTACACAGTGAAGCTCAAGCATTCAACTGAAGGAACAAGAAGGACACATTTTTAACTGGGCGGGGGCGACTTTAAAATGACTACTATTAGAATATCTACTCTAAGATCAGCATTCTGCATGTGTATCCAGTAAACTAATAAACACTCACACTGCAACTTTTCTGCTGCATCACCTCTTCCTGTGTGCTCCTTTCTGACCCCCCACAGAGAAAAGAACTGGGGGTGGTGGTGTATAACTGCAGCTGTCTGGCTCTGGACCTCCACCGAGTCTTTTTATTTTACCGGCAGCTTCACGAGAAGGACTACATCCCCTCCATCTGGTCGAAGAGAATTACAGCCATCAACGGGAGGCATGACGCCCTGGAGCTACAACTCAACGCCACCGAGGCCACTGCTTATGTGTCTGTGAGGAACAGCTTTGTTATGTTGCAGTATTTACTGCATGTTAACACATAAATTGACCCTATACAGAATGCACAAACCACAGGCTGTGTCTGTAATAAATTGTTAGACTGCTTTATATTCCTTTTAAGGCACCAATTTCCTGACTCCGGACTAGATATCTTTAAAGTTTCATTACCAACTAATAACAGACACAGACGGGGGGTGATTAATCATGTTAATATCACGCTGAGGAGCATCTTGAGTCTGAATATATCAGTACCTCAGCCTAATTTGACAGTAATGAATCTTGTAACCCTCCAAGCGACAAGACGCTTATCAGCTGCATTTAGGACATTTATCATCCTATAGGAACTAATGGAGCCATGCTGTCACAAGCTGCCGGCGACTCCGACCTGCTCTTGTGTCTCACTTGTAGTGATACATGGTTGGAGAAATGCACCTTGTTGTTGTTCTTGCCCTTTACCTTGTCCAAACGCGAACCTGTCAGACATTTTGGAACATAAATTATGTTTCAGTTATATAATTTCAGTGGTGGGGTGTCAATTAAAGGATAGTTTTGTCAACTTTTCATTATTGAACTGACATAGGCTAAAAGTCGTAGGTTTCGTATTATTGTCGAACCCACAGTTTCTCAATTTTCCAATTTTCTTTATATAATTTTGGGTACACACTTGTCTGAGTGTTGTAATCTTTCTCCAGACTTCTCCTGAACTCTTCTGTGCTAAAGATCGCACCAGAGATGTAGATGCAATCTATCAGGTCGTCCAGAGCGCAAAGACATTTATCTTCATATCCGTGACGGACTACCTCCCTCTGGTAACCAGGAGTTTCAGAGGATCCTCAGTCACAAGGTACATCAAAACAAACATAGTTTCTTGTGTTGCAAGTAGTTGCATTAAAGGAGATTTTTCATGCTTTTCCAATTTTTCCTTTTCTTCAGTGTTTTATATACGTTCTTATGCATGTAAAAGATATTGAAGATTAAAAAGCACAAAATCGAGACCTACGGACGCTCCTCTCTCCCACAGAAAACACTGCTCCTGAAACGCCTCATCAGTAGTCCCGCCTTTAATTCTGTGACTTTGTGACATCACACTATGTCACCATGTCACACATTTGCATAATTTAAGAGAAACAGCTAGTGTGGCATGTAAGGATTGATTAGCAGAGCTGCTATGTTGCTATTATCGGTGACGGCTCAGGCGTGTGTGAACTGACCAGTCAGAGCAGACTGGATATTCAGGAAGGGGGGCTTTAAAGAGACAGGGGCTAAAACAGTGTTTCAGACAGAGGGGGAATACAGTGCTGCAGGACTGGAGAGTGTGAGAAAACTGATGTGTTTTCTGAGCATTAAAGCATGTAAACCTATTCTAGTAGTAACCCAGAAAAATTATAAACTTGAAAATGAGCATAATAAAACACACTGTATGAGTATCATTGCCTGTCACTTGTAAAATCCATGTTTCCCCCCCATGTACAATGTACATCAGGTACTGGTCGCTTATCGATGAGGTGATCAGAGAGGCGGTGGTACTGAGAGGAATCAAAGTTCGCCTGCTGATAAGCTTCTGGGAGAAGACTCACCCGCTCACCTTTAACTTTGTCACCTCCCTCAAGTCGCTCTGCATGCAGCTGCTCAACTGTTCCTTAGAGGTGGTACGTGACTCAAATGTGTTTTATGAAAGATTCAGTTTTCTTTACATTCTTCTTTTTTCATCATGCAAATACTAAATTGAGAGTGGGTGTGGTATCTTTACATGCTGACTTTCTTCAATCAATGTTTTGCAGAGGTTTTTCAGTCACAAGGAGCAAAAGGATGATATTCAACATGGACTCAACCACAACAAGTACATGGTGACCGACAATGCCGTCTACATAGGTAGGCAAATTTACCTTATAAAAACCTGAACCTAAAATGTTGTCGAATTTAATTGTATTTACACATTTTCAAGGTGTTTGAGTGTCCTGTTGTATGACATGACACACTACATTTTTCAAAGGAACAGCTTAACATTGTGAGACATGAGGTTGATACCACTCTCATAGCTATGTATATCTATAAGAAGCTCAACCAGGAGACACAAGACACTTGGCTTAGACCAAAGACTGAAAACAGGGGGAAACTATACTGTAGCTCTCAACGCTTTATAAACCTGCTTCAAAAATGTACAAACACACGAGGACAGAGGAAGAGACTGGAGGGAAATAAAAGAGAATTAGAGTTTGTGGAGTTCTTTCAGTCAGCAGCGGCACTTAAAACATACACACACAGAGACAAACTCACACACGTGGTCTGTGCTTCCATTGCAAGCTATCTTATAGTTATCGTACAGGTTAGGGGGTTATGAAGGACTAGTAGTTTTTTGTTATTGTGAGGTTAGCCAGACAAACCAGCAGAGACTCCAGGAAGGTGCTGTCCCTGGCCAACAGGGCCGCTGACAGGGGGGGGAACAGTAGGTCAGTTGTCCCAGGACCTGGGTCTCTAACGCTTAGAATAATATGCTATGGGGGCCCTTGGAGATCGTTCTGTCCTGGGCACAAACAAGAATATCGGCAGCCCTCCTGGCCAAGAAATAGTCCAGCACATAACTCTAGCTCTGAAAGCGGAATTTTTCATTTGAACATTTATTGTTTTTAAAACTAGCAAGATTAATCACTGAGCTTTAGAGGTGCTTGTAGCCATATTGTTTTCCGTCAGACAGAGGCAGGCTAGCTATGCTAAGCTAATCCTCTCCTGACTGTAGATTTAAATTTAACAGACATATTTAATAGTGGTATTAACTTTTTCATCCTATATGCAGCACTAAAGCGAAGAAGTCATATTTTTTTCAGATGTGGAACTATTGACACATAAGCACCAGATGGTGGGCTACCTGTTACAGTAACACTCTTTGTTGTTTGTCCTACAGGTAGCCATGACTGGGTTGGGAGTGACTTTGCCATTAATGCAGGAGTCGGGCTGGTGGTCAACATGAAGGATAGGCTTCACGAGAGGGGGGTGACAATCCTGGAGCAGGTCAAGGCTGTTTTTGAAAGAGACTGGAGGTCACGTTACGTTAAGAGTCTGCAAGGAAACAAAGATCAACATGACAAATACAAACACTGGCACCAAGGGAAGATTCGTATGAAGAGCAAGGAGGAGAACGAGTGGAGCAACCCTTTATAAGCACAGAATGTCTTTCTAAAACCTAAAGCCTATAAGGCTGAATGCTCTAGATTATACAACACATGTACACAATATGAGAATGTGATTTACACTAACAGACTTGACGTTATTTTAATAGATTCAGTTACAATCAACAAACACAAGGTTGAGGTAATAATTTGATTCACTACAGTTGCAACCTACAGTGTTAGCATCAAACTACTTAATGAATCGTTGACTGTTATATGAGCATGCTATGCTGCATGAATATCGAAAGCAATATTCATATTCAAACTATATACTGGGACAAGCAATATGCTGATTATAAAATCAATATGCTCTGTGTGAAACGTATTTAAATCTAGAAACATGACCCATTGAACTCACCACAGGAAATCACATTTAGTATTTAATGATGATGATGCACTATTTTTGTTTACAGTTTTAATATGTATTTTATAAACTTTTTAATACTTTTCGATTTGCATAACAATTTGGACTTTAATGCTGTTTTTGCCTGCAAGTTTAATGACTTCAACTTCTTCAATGCACACACACAAAGGCTTACGCAGAAGTTGTACAGATGTGACCACAGCTGTTTATCATCTCATTGAAAATGTCCATCTGTCCTAATAAAATGAACCTTTTTCCTATTTGTTGTTGTGTTTATTTCAGCATTAGTTCACTGGGAAACACAGAGCTGTCAACACTTACAGTATACACAAACTCCAACAAAACAAGGTCAGGCGCTTCTTGTCAGACTTTCATGTCTGTGTTTTGCCTCCTCCTTAATTTGTTTCCTGTTTCACTGTATATAATTACCACTGAATGTGTAATGCTGCACAACCATTGTTCATATTTTCCAGATCCACTAACAAGCTGTGAGTTAGCATCTTGTTACGTTTGGATAATGGAAGAAGTTCAGATATGAAACATAAGGAGGCCTCTTTAATCACAGAATCAGCTCCTGTTGTTTGGTTTCAATTAAGGCCCTCACAGTCTGAATGTAATCTAATCTAATAAGGTCAATGTGGAAAATGTCATCTTATCAAATTGCTCCCACAACACATTTCAAATATCGCTTAATTGAGCCACCGTTTGGTAAAACACAGCGACTCCTCTGTTACACCATGTAACAATGCTTTGAACTATTTCTGCAGAAATAGCCAAAAACATTTGATTTAAAGTCGTTGTGATACTCGCTCTGTTATGAGCGCAGGCAGAACACATGAACCAAATTTAGCTACCGGCGGTTTGTTCGAAAAACTGTGGCCTACACACCACCCACCACACAGAATAATCATCCCATCAGAGTCAAAGTCCAGTAATCTAATCAACACATTAAATTGAATACTTGGACTTCATTTAATATCTAATAACGGTGAAAACAATTGTCTCCTCTTTTAAAACTGTATTCTGTATATGATTACTGTGTGATTGTGTGAATATACTGAATGTAACAAAAGCAAAAGCATTCCACGCTAGAGGCTCTGTGAGGCTGTACCAGGAACAGTAGTGCTTTAAAGGATAAGTTTACCCAAAAATAAAAATTCAGTCATTATCTACTCACCCCCATGCTGACGGACAGTCAGGTGGAGCAAAGTCCCCAAAACATTTCTGAAGCTTCACAACATTCTCCTAAACAACTGAAGCAGATGGAGACTTGTTTTAAAACATAAAGAAACAATCCAAGTCCAAGTCTCTAGTAATTAACCCTGAGATCCAAAAGATGTTATTTATACCCTTTTCAAAGCTGAAATCTCAAAAATAGGTAAAGCTACTGTAGCTGCTAAGCTAAAATCGTTAGCACGCACGCCATCTGAAGAGGGTGCACATCGTTAGCACGCACGCCATCTGAAGAGGGTGCACAAACTCGACTGCATGTCAAGGGTGTAAATATTGTCTTTCCAAATCAATCTGGGATCTGAGGGCCTACCGAGACTTGGATCACCACAGACAAGCTGTATGGAGCCATTTTACACTTTTTCAGTTGTTGTTTTTTTTTTATTTAAGGTTTTAAAACAAATCTCCATCTACTTCAGTTGTTTAGGAAAACGCTAGAACACCGTTTTGCTGTGAAGCTCCAGAAATGTTTTGTGGACTAACAAACTTGACCTGACTTTCCATCAGAATGGAGGTAAGCAGATAATGACTGAATTTTCATTTTTGGGCGAACTTATCCTTTAATATGGTCATGTTACATTACTCTGACAGGTGCTGTATGGTGAGGGTAAGCTAGATAAACAAAAGATATCTCGGTTTAATACAGTTCAGCAGCAGCACAATCTACATACTCCTCTGATGCAGTTGTATTGTGGGATTCACTCCAACAATTTATGTGATTAATTAACTCTGACAGTCCAACTTAAGCTAAGATTTCAGCCTATGTGCATTATAGTAAACTGTAAAATCAGTATTTGTTATCCCGGTGTTGAACACAAGGTGGAGCCACAGCACCATCACAGACAGTCATTACCTTTAGTAGCCAAAGTTTGGCATGATGACTGTGGAGGTTTGTATTCAGTCTTGGATGAACATGTCTTGGATGAAATTCACCATTTTAAAATTCTGCTTCCTGAGGTCGACCAGTTCCTTTCGTGTCAATCATATTAGTCTTCATGGCAAAGTGAGGGAATTTACTTGGAAATTAATTAAGGGTGATGACATGAAGGGAAACTCTGCTTGTAGTGAAATGTGGGTATTTATTTTATTTTAAACTAGTCGTTTAAAATAAAAGGAGACGGTCAGAACTTTGCTAAAAGTCCTCACATGGCCTCTCATCCTGTGTTTGTTGTGTGTGTTTTAGTGTCACGGACATGAACACATCATCTCCTGCTCAGTGGCTAACTTAACGTTGCAGTGGGTGTTTGTGCTGTCGCTGGAGAGGGGAGGGATGGGGGGCTTCGTCGTCATGGCAACAGATTAAAGATGTTTCGCCTCTGCTGCAGCGGCTTCAAACTGCATCCAGAGGGACAGAGCATCTATTTTTAATCTAATCTAATTTGGCTGATATAACCCTTTATTTTACTGGTTTCATCGGTCGTTAAAATCACTCATAGGCTACATCAGGGCTAACTTTTTGTGTGACGCGCAGAGAAGCAGAGAGGAGGAGGGGTCTGACGGCAGATGCCTTTGCAGCAGAGGATCTAGGAGGATGTTGTTGTGTGTGTGTGAGTGTGGGTGAGTGTGTGTGTGGTGTTGCGGGACAAAATGCGGATAGGACTGAGCTTGGACGCCGACTTGGCGACGTTCAACTGCCGGATCGTGTGGATGTAGCTGCTGAGATCACAGTCCTGTGAGTGGAGAGAAAAAACCCGCAGTGTGCCGAGAGGAACATTTCAACTAGTTCATATCAGATGGATGGGACGACTTGAATGGTGCACTTCTGCAGGGCTGCCTCACTTCTGAGTGAGATGTAGTTGCGACCAGACTCCTCATGGGTGAATCAGCTGGGATGTTCTGTAGAGATCGATCACCCCCAACCCTGCTAACGATGGAGAGTGGAGTTTTTCTGCCCTGCCTGGATCAGTTCATGCTGAGCCCACTTGTCACCTGGGTAAGTAATGCAGGAGGCTCTGATCTCCTGTCAGACACTGTGCCATCAAACCTCTCACGCTCAACTGTCTTTGTTGATCAGGTGAAGACATTTGTGCCACATGATGGGGACATGCACCTGGACTTCTCTGAATTACTGGATGGAGTCTTCCTGATTGACATCATGACACAAATGTAAGTCACTTCATGCCAGCTTTGTTCTCGCAGCTTATTGTCACATTTCTAATCTAGGTTGTGAGCGGTGCCCAGATGGATATTCAGATTAGTAGCCTGTGTTTTGAAGCTGTTGGCTGTCGTAGACTTGATATGGCATCATTCATTAAGCTATGATGTTGAAAAGGGAAGACATATCAGTGGTTGTATATCACACAAATACCAGAAATTATCTTGGGCAGCTCGACATGTGAAAAAAATCTGAATTTCTAATCATAAAATGATTATTTTGAGTGATATTGTGATTGTGATATGATGAATGATCATGTTTCCATTGTTTTTTCACTGAAAAAACTATTAAAACACATGATGGCGTTGATGACAGGGTTAGGGTTCTAGCAGGGTCAGGGTTCAGGTTCCTGTAGGGTAGGGTAGGTTTATAGTTCTGGGTCAGGGATCAGGGTTGGGGTTCTGGTAGGGTAGGGTAGCGTTGGGTAAGGGGTTAGGGGTTACGGCTAACACGGGTTAGGGTTATCTCTGCAGCACTACAGTACTTCATTATAATGCTGTTTGGTCAAACATTTTACTTGTTCTCTAAAAACTGCAGCTTCTGCAATTTGGCTCTGGCTCTTGGTTTTATATCAGTTTTGATAATATTTCAATTAACATTGCAACCCTGAAATCGTCCCAGTTAAATTAATCTTTTTAAACAATTCGGTATCTTCACAGCTACTGATACAGTATCAAGCATTTGCCTACATTCTCATCCAGGCACCAACAGTGCTGGCTTTGTCAGCCTGCAGTTATAAAGGGGATCTTTGTCGTCTGCAGCAGTCTTCAAATGCAGCTTCCTCATTACTTACAGGTTAGGGTTTCTCTAAAGAATCAGCGTAACTTAAAGTTGCAGATTTTCAGCCTGACACTGAGGGACATCACCTCGAAGAAAAAGACTATTATTGGACCAGATCTGCCGAGACACGAGGAACATCATAGATACTGTCAAGAAAGATGCTACTTAAGAGATTATGATTTGGGTGCCTTATGTTCTGAGGGAATTACCCTCACCCTTAACAAACTCTAATTTATGGCCCTCTGGCAGTTTGTGTCAAAGACTCCTGCGAGCTACTTCAGCCTCTCTGTCAGGCTGAAATGACGCTTCACGGTGGAGTAAGAACTGAAATTGAAGAACTGCGAAGAAAGGGTAAAAAACTGATGACCCAGTGGAGTTGTGGATAATGCTGTCTGGCCACCCCAAGTCTACAGTATCCATTCATCCCATTATCCTCCAGGGTCACAATAACCAGCTCTAAATGCAAAACAATGCTGCGCCATGGGGAGGGGAGGGGAGGGAAAGAGGCGGGATAATCTCCTGGATTGGGAGACCCTCTAGGATTAGGGCCTTGTTGCTGGTGTTTAGTGGCGCTGGGACACAGATGGGAGGGAGGATGAGGAGGCACAGAAACAGGACAAACAGCACAGAGATGGCAGAGACGGGCAGACTGAAACATGTGATGTGCTGAGCAGCATCTCTGACCCCCTTTCATCTAGTACGTCTTTCTGTATATTTTTCCAAGGAGCAGAATAAATTGGACACAACAGGTTTCTTTTCCTGAGAAACAAGGTCAAGTCTGACCTGTATAACTGCACCAAGGTCTAATGTTTGACAGTTAAACCCCAGACTACAGTAAGACCGAGCCAACAGCCCAAGAATCCATCTGAAGGGTTTCCTTTGGGTGGAAAGTCTAATGCCACCCTGTTTGGCTCAGAAACAGTCCAGTTTGTCGGCTGAAAGGACTGACGTCACCCAGGCTAAAGTTAGGAATGAATAGAGACCTCATACATGTTTTCATGGCAATCCTTGAGCCAAAACTTGCACCAGCTCGCAGCTTCCTCTCACTCCATTCCACTGACAACCGTTTGTTTGTTTGTGAATAGCAGAAATGTCAAGTAAAATGCCTTCATGTTGTGTCCCTTTGTCAGAAATCCCTCGGCTGCACCTCAGGGTGCGAGCAAAGTGAGCAGGGATGCAAGTCACAGGATCCAGAACCTGAACTCCCTGGTCCAGCAAATCAAGTCGTACTATCTGGTGAGTTTTGATTCTCAGCCATGTCATATGTTATATAGTGTATCTGAGCTTCAGGCTGCTAAGCTCTCCATCTCTCTCTACATCGGCTTATGATATCCGAACATTCGATTTAGACTTTTCAACTCATCCATCACGCACACACTGGCTCACACATGCGCAAAACCAGAGAGTCGGTAGCACTCGTGTCCCAGCAGATCGACTAGTCCTTCTTAAGATGCATGCCCTAAATATCCGCCATGTACACATCTGTGTAATCAGCACAGGAGTGAGGTTATTGCACAGCAGAGAGCCACAGTAAAGCTGCAGTCAGAGCCTGACAGACACAAGATTCATGGGCACACACCACTGATGTTGAATCGTGGATTTTCTGTCTGTGTCAGAGTAATTAAGTACAAGCTAAGCTTTCTTCTGTTGAGGGCTGTTAAGATCACAAGAGAAGTCATCTCACTGAGGACAGGACCATAAAGCTGCTCAGATGGTTTTATAGATTTCTTTGTGTTCCACAGATTAACAGTACAAAGGTTATCATCAATGGCTTGTCTGATCGCTGTTTTCTGCTGCTCTTGATAAACTCAAAGTTTGGTTACTTCTTAGTCACGCTGATCTGACTCACTGCAGCTCTCCATCCAAGGACATCAGAATTCATGAATGCCTGCTTCTTACTAAAGAAAACATCATGTTTGAGAGAGGCTGCAGCTTGTTATTTATGCCTTTACTCATATTAACATAACTCTTAAACAAGTGCACGTCAGTGAAAGCAGATGTAGGGCAACTCTTGCATCTTTTAACTGCAGCTGAACTGCACATCCGTCCTGGTCCTGTGTGGGTTATTTTTATGTTGTCAGGTCAGATGAAGGACTGGCAGAGAAATAAAACTGAAGAGTCTACAGCCATGCTAGTGGCACTTGTGGGCTATACTTTGGTACAGTTGTGATTTGAGCTACATGCTAATGTCTGCATGCTATCAATGCTAACATGATGGTGTTTAGCTGGTATATTTACCATGGTCACCAATGGTCACTACATTTGCTAATGTGCAAACATTTGCTATTTAGTACTAACCAGTGTACACCGGAAGAGGCATTTGGTCACAAACCAAAGTATTGGACACAACTGAACTATTTAGACTTGATCATGTCCATGAAAAGTAAGAAGGTTGTCAAAGTTATTAGAGTATAACCCAAGGGAAGCATGTTTGTGTCAAATAGTTGTTGATATTTTAGTCAGAACCATCTTGTGGTGGCACTAAAGGGGGATAACCAAAGTCATTAGAATATATTATCTGGGGACCATGAATGTCTGTACCACATCTAATGGCAATCCATCTGATAGTTAAGGTGAGACATTCTACTAATAAACAAAATATCAGCTTCATGGTTGCACTAGAGGAAAAATCAGACATCACAGTAGTCAGTAGTCAGTATGCTTCATCCTCTGGGGGACATGAATGCCCCAAATTGTACAGACTGCACACAATAACTGTAGTAGTCCAACCAATAGTTTTTTTATATATATATATTTTTTATATTTTAGTCAAAGCCATATTGTGGTGGCACTAGAGGGCCAGAGTCACATTACATTAGAATTCATCTGGGGACCATGAATGTCTGTACTAAATTTCATGGCAATCCATCTAATAGTTAGAGTTAGACATTTTTACTAAAAACAAAAACGTCAACTTCACGGCGGCTCTAGAGTAAATTTAGAAACCACGTAAATCAGTATGCATCATCACTCTGGGGGGCATGAATGTCTACAAAATTGTACAGCATGTACACAGTAACTATAGAAATCCTCTGAAAGCAAGCAAGAACACTTAATTTCTTTAAACATGACATTTAGAAGGAATATTAGTTTCAACTGACAGAGGCAGGATGAAGATACAGCACAACTGGCATACTTCACACTGGTATCAAGTTGAACCCATTGATATAAAGTAAGATGCTGTTTTAAACCTCCTGCAAGGCTCTGAACCCTTAACACAGTTTTCTAATACATCTAAAGACTAGAGACACGCTCTCAGTTCCACACTCTTTAATCACACATAAGCTAGGGAGGGAGAGGATGATGGGAGATTCACGGCCAGTCAGTTGAACTTTCCTTTAAGGGTCACTGTGGCAGTCACGGGAAAATGCGTCTGTTGGTGCAGGATGGACTATATGACTTCAGTCAACTGTAGCTTTCATTGCATGTGGGAATTAGTAATAGTTTCCTGAACTGTACAGAGTCACTTATCCTCATTAGGGGCTATTAACATTCACAATTACACTGCACACACTGTACACATACTGTACACACACACACGTATGATGGCAATCCACTTATAACCCGATACAAGGCTGAACCGAGCAGTTTTGGTGGGTTTCACCACCGCACCGGGGAAACTGGCTCCGTCATCAACCCATTCAGAGCACTCCTCCATTTGTTGGCCGCATTTCTATACATGTGTTTAAGCAGCGGCTATGTGCTGTACATACATACGCCCCTGTCCATTCAAGCACTTTGGCTCGACGTCAAGAAGTGTTGTATTGTGTCCTTGTTTCAGTTTGGCCTAAAATGTGCTTATCTTCCCTTTTTTTTCTCCACCCATCTCCCCCGTCCCTCTCTGTTTCTGTTTTTCTGCAGGATAATCTGAGACAACTAATCATGATTCCTTTGCCAAACGTGTTGCTGCTTGGCAGGACTCCCTACTGTGGTACGTTCTTTTAAAGGAAACTCAGAGTGGTCCTCATCTCTCCTCTGTGTTGGAGCTGCTAAGTCAGTATACGGATGGAGGCCTGATTAGTCTGTCTGCAGATACTCAATAAGCACTGCATTGATTTCCTATAATTGGCCTTCGATCAGGACATGTGTTTGACTTTGTGTCCTTTGCTTGTATACTGCTAAAGCGGTCGAATAAAAGGACCCTGCCAATGAAACTAAAGTGAAATGTTGCTATTAACATAACTTTTAACTGCATGGCATCCATGCAAAACAATTAAAAATCAAAAAACATATAAAGTATTTCCTGACGGACAGACAGACGGACTGCTTTGCCTCTTCCTGATTCAGCTTTAATTCAATTGCACTCTATCAGTCTGATAACCACACTAGCTTGTGATGGTGAGGCTTTGGCAAGCGGTGACCCAAATTCACCAGCTCGCACTCGTTTCGACTAAAATCCGTGCCAGCAGCCCTCACTGCTTCAATCTGATAAGTTTTATTTCAGATAATGACCTTTCCTTTCATTTATCCCCCCACAGAACAAAGTCTGGAGGAAATGAAGAAACTTTTGCTGCTGCTGTTAGGGTGTGCAGTCCAGGTAAATGCCGACTACGTGACTATTTGTGTGCAGAAAACCCGAACAGCCTGCACGAGCTATGGAGATTTAAATCTGTTTACATTTTTACTTTCAGTGCGAGCAGAAAGAGGAGTACATCAAGAGGATCCAGACGCTTGACTTTGACACAAAGGCTGCCATAGCTGCACATATTCAGGAGGTACCTGACTTTATATGACATGAGCTTTCGAATGCCACGGCTTTGTGAGATAATCCGTTTGTGTCTTGTCATGCAGGTGTCACAGCAACTACATGTTCTTTCACCCTTACTATCCCTCTTCATTTCCCAGGTGACCCACAATCAGGAGAACGTGCTGGACGTGCAGTGGTTGGAGTCCAGTGAGGTGCATCCAGATGAGCTGGAGGTTGTGGCGAGGAACATGGCCTCGCACCTCCGACATCTGCTGGACCAGAGGGAAACCCAGCTCGAGGTACATTTGATTTCCTTTCATAATTTATGAAAGTTTGTCAACTGTGTGTGAATCAATACACTTTGGGGAGAAAGTGTGCATAACAAGAAGAATATAATAAGTAAGAATAATAAGAAAGTAAATCTGTAATGTGTTTTTATGCAGACTATAGCAGAGCTGATGCAGGAGAAGGACGGTGTGGTCAGCTTGCTCAACAGTCCCTCCAGCCCGCAGTCAGCCAGCTACTCTCCCAGCATGCAGCAGCAGCAGGCGGGGACTCAGCAACACCTGGCAGTGGAGCTGGCCGACTCTAAGGCCAAGATCAGACGACTCAGACAAGAACTGTGAGTACAAAATAAAATGATGATACAGTGATTGAAGTGATTGCTGGGTTTAATTTGTCCTTTAGTATAGTGTGAGTTTCTCTCTCAGGCTGTTGGTAAAGAGTTAGCCTGTCCTCTGCGGAGCTGCCAATACAGAGTGAATGAGAGGCAGAGAGAGAGAGAGAGAGAGAGAGAGAGAGATACTACAGGATAAGAGATGCCCTGGGGAATTTGGCCCACATTACCGCCTGCTTGGCAGGTTCCATGGCTCTGCACTATTACTGACCCACATTGCCTCTGATTTTCAGCGGATACTGCATGCACACACACATGCACGCACACACACTAACCCTGATCCTATCAAGACCCCATCTTCGCTCTCCATCCCATCTACTCCGCTGTATTGTCCTTCCTTGTTTAAATGCTCAGATTGACATACTGCTGCCTCTGAGCAAACACAATATCGCTTAAAGCATCAATGGCTTGACTTTGAACTTTTGAATGGCCTTAGACGCTTCTTTCATATGTATATGTGGATCTGAACCTGCAGTGGTTCTTTCTGCATATATATGCTTCTCGATAACGTGTGGGGAAGAAGATAAAATGGGGTCATGGAGCTTAATGTCAGAATCAACTATTTGTAGGTTTGTAAAACTTTAATAGCCCAGTGTTGATGAAGGTTCTCAGTCATCCAGGTCATGGTAATTCTAAGTGCTGAATCATAGGCAACTGGACGTGTTTCAGTTTCTTGAAGACGTTTCACCTCTCGTCCAAGAGGCTTCTTCAGTTCTAACTAACTGGAGGGGACTTGCAGGCTTTTATACTCTGTGTGGGAGTGTCCTTACAGAGTCGTTAAGGACACCTGTGAGCTCAGCATTAACTACATTACTCTGTTTATGCCTGGGTGTTTTGTCCTTAGGATGGACAAGTTTCTGCCTCAGCCTGTTGGTAGGTTTGAAGTGAACTGGGATATGACGTTTACTGAAGATGCTCCTGAGTTTCTCAGATGTTCCTGCGACATAAGGAATAAAGATGTTGTCACGTTTTTCCGTCTCCTCCTCTCTGTCTGCTCTGGATCTTTTGAACATTGATAAATAAAGTTGTTACTGACTGAACAGAGGAATGTTTGTGTGTATATATGCTCACTCCTCTATTTAGTCATTTGCAAATATTTAAATATATACTGTATAAGTTGTAGCACATCAACCACCTGCTTGTCTCTTTGCACTGCACATCTGACCACCAGAGAGGAGAAGAGTGAGCAGACGCTGGACTGCAGACATGAGCTGGAGGACATGGAGGCAGAGCTGAAGAGGATCCAGCAGGAGGTACGCAGAGCAGAAGAATAGACTGCGGCTCCTTCTAATGGTGACACACAGTAACCTCCTGACCGCTCTGCAGATTAAACAGATTAATGCACACTATACTTTGCTGCAGAGCAGCACTTAATGACAGTGAGTTCAAACCTCTGAACCTCTGGACTCAGGGATACAGCTGAAGCTTATATGGATCTGTCAGTGGAAGCTCTGTGGCTGTACATGTTAGCATAGTTTCCAGCAGCCAGACCGGAAATTAAAGCAGCGTTAATTGATTGATTTGTTTATTTTTATTTATTTTTTGGGGGGAACAAGCTAACACAACATTGACATTTTAATACCTTAGGTTGGTATGTCGAACGTGCTAGCAAACAGCTGCCTGTAGAGCAACATTAGCATTCAATTGGAGTCTTGTTTGTGTCCACCTGATGAATGTGAATCCAATAGTCACTCTGCTTTTAGATCTGATTTAGTCTTCACCGACTCCGGAGGGAAATATCTGGCGCTGGCCATCGACTTGAAACAAATGTTGAGAGACACTTGAATATTCCAGCTTGGCTGAGGAAGTTTCCCACAGGAAAGACTATTTGAGAAAGATTAGTGCAGAGCTAATTTTGCTATAAATCACACCGCTGTCTGAACCTTCACCAGAACTCCCAGCTGCTCATAGACGCCCGCGCAGCCCGCACCTACCGTGACGAGCTGGACGCCCTGCGAGAGAGAGCCATTAAGGCGGACAAGCTGGAGAGTGAGGTGGGACGCTACAGGGAGCAGCTGCACAAGATGGAGTTCTACAAGGCCAAAGTGGAGGTTGATGCAGTTTCTAAATGCTTTACCAGTGAATTTTGACACATGAATTTTCATTATATGCCGGCAACTTAGAAAATCACTGATTATTGTCTGATGCAATAATCACATATTTATACATTTTGAAATGATTTGTTGGATGATGAAATGAGTCTTCCTAAGATATGGACAAGAAAAGTGAAAGATGTAAATCTGAGAGGTGTTTCTTTGCTTGTTTGTTTTCAGGAGGTAAAGGAGGATAACAGGGTGCTACAGGAGACCAAAGAGGTGCTGGAGGATCAGCTGGAAGGCTGGAGGGCTCGCTCAGATAAAATCCACCAGCTGGAGAAGAACACTCTGCTGCTGAAGGCCCGGGTCCACGACATGGAACAGGTCCGACACCAGGAGCACACCAGGAGCTGTCTTCTGTGTTACTTTTGTGTTGCTTTGTATTAAATGCAAAAACATATAGAACTCAATATTAGCTACCTAAGCCCTCTTTTAGATGAAATGATCATCTAGTCCTGTCTGCAATTGGACAGTTCTCATACCTCTGCTGATACTTCCTGTCTCCACTTTAGGAGAGGGAGGCAGATCGGAGGCGCATCGAGGAGCTGCAGGAGGAGAACCTGGCTCTGTGTCTGGCTCAGAGGAGGAGCATGGAGGAGTCCCAGCACCTTGGCTGGGAGTTAGAGCAGCTCTCTAAGACCACTGAGAACTCCCAGGGTAAGAGCAGGTGATACAGTGACATGTAGTAACTATGAAATAATGGATTGGACTGGTTGGAATGATTGACTAAGTAAGGAAATGGATATGTAGGTGATACAGGTGTGTACATGCATGAGTGTGTTAATCTATTTGCATTTACATCTACTTTTTTTGTTTAGTGCCTTATGTGTCTGCATGCAGTTTGACCGTATGCTGCTATATAAGCCACACTATTAGCTCATCTACTAGATGCACATACACAGATTTATGATGTCAATTATCTTTGATTGTTAATGTTGGACCACTGTATATCAAATGAATGTAATTGTCAGGATTTAGTGTGTATAATGTACAATAATATAAATGGCAAAGTTTAAAAATCTGTGGCATTGCTGCTGCTGATAGGACGTTTGATAGGCTAATTGAGCTAAGCTAGACTCAACAAACATTCAACCTGCAAATCGACATGCAAAAAGATCTTCACAAGTGTGTCTAACTCTGCATATGGAAATCTTAAAGGGCAACTTTACACATTAAAGTGTGTTTACAGTTCTCTGGGAGTACTACTGCTGATGTGAAATAAAACAGTACAAAACCTTTTGAGGAGGAAGCTCCAGAGGAGGCTGCATGTGATCTCAGAAATTCCTCCAATGATGTCATTCAGCGGCTTATATTGCATTGTGGGTAATTTAGGCAGCAGGTTGTGAACAATCGATTTTGATCTTTTATTTTTAAAATGAGTCCAACAGTGTGATACTGTAGGAGTGCAATGCAGAACGGTGGACTGCTTTTCAAAACCTGGTGCCTACATTACCCACAATGCAGCTTAGCCACTGAGTGACATCACTGGAGGCCATTTATCACATTACATGCAGCTTCCTCTGGAGTCATAAAAGGCTTTATACTACTTTGTTCACATATGCAGCAGTACTCCCCGAGACCTGTAAACACACTTTAATGTGTAAAATTGGTGGAGTTACCCTTTAACGGCACCTTTAAACATTTACAACTAGTCTTTCATGCTGTCTGTCTCACGTCCTCACCTCCTTCAGTTAATTGCCATCATGTGTTTGTGTGCAGGCCAGCAGACTCTGAGCGAGGAGGTGAGTGAGAGGACCTGCAGTCGGATGCTGAAGCTGGAGAAGGAGAACCAAAGTCTGTTAAGGACCATAGAGGAACTCAGAGCTGCCTCTATGAACAGCAGCACACAGCCCAAACATAGCCACCACCTTCAGTGTGATCAGGTGGTGTGCGGCAGCAGCAACTGCACCTCCACAACAGACGAACCCACCTGCTCGAATATAGAAAAGTGCACTGATGTATTCCCGCTCAGAAGAGTCACACAGCCGATGCAGAATGGAGATTCAAACTGCCATCAACAACTCCACGCAGAAGAGCTGGAGGAAGCCCAGGGTGAGATCCTCCTCACTGATAATCCAGACCTTCATATTCAGGAGAAAGGACAGCTAGAGGATGGAAACAGAGGAGATCATTTCAAAGAACTGATGTCTGATCTGGAAGTCTTGGAAAACAACCACAACAGGCTCCATTGTTTCGTGGGATCACGTGGCCGCTCGCCTGGCTCGAAGAGCAGCAGTCCCTGCCACGACAGCATCTTCACAGGTCTGCCAACACGCTCCTCCTATGCCAGCAAGCACACACAGCGGCTGGAGGCCAAGTGCAGGGCCCTGGATACAGTTAATCAGCACCTACAGACTTCCCTCGATAACACTGGTGGGTTCTGTGGATCAGATAAACGTTAAAGATTGCAGTCACGCACTTACTTACTTATTTTTATTTTTACTTCCGTCTCTTCAGATCGGAAAGTTCAGCGCCTGGAAGCAGAGGTTCAGGAGCTGGAGGCAGAGAACCAGAGCCTGCAGGCCACTTTAGAAGAACTTCGGATCTCTGCGCGACGCCTGGAGCAGCTGGAAACAGAGAAGCAAAGCCTGGAGCAGGAAACCACCATCCTGGAGAGGGAGAAGAGGCAGCTAGAGAAAGAGAATCGGCGGCTCCGCCAGCAGGTAAGTAGGCTAGGGTAACACGTTAGCTGCTCAGCAAAGGTAGGATAATGTTTTGGAGACTCACACTGCTCTTGCGATAAATACTGTTTTACCTTCCTCTTTCTTAGGCTGAAATCCAGGAAGCCAACTTAGACAGCAGCAATGTCTGTATGGCCAGCCTGGAGAGGGAGATGCGTTTTCTTGTGAAGGAGGTGGAGGGGTTGAGGGAGACTGCTGAGAGGGTCAAAGGCCTGGAGGGAGACAACAGAGAACTGACCAAGCAAGCTGCAATCGACCAGAGGACCCTGGCCACCCTCAGAGAGGTCTGTGCTGTCGAGCTTACGCACACTGAATAAATGACCTGCCCTGACACTTCACTGATAATGCACTGTTTTTTGTTTTTTACAGCAGCACTGTGTTTCACATAGATTCTCACATTTAACCTTTGATAGATTGTTTGTGCACACAAGAGCCACAACTATCTACAAACATTTATTCTGACAAAACAACAGATAAAAGCAATTAAAAATACTGTAAATGGAGGTGCTGGGCTTTATTTGCATCACCTAATCTGTGACTGTAATTTAAGCAACGCATTCTTACACTGTAAATGCCATTTTATGTCATACTATGAAGTCTTTCACTTTGCAATGGTCTGCTTGTATTACAAATACTTTGTGTTGCTAGGGTCTGCAGATTAACAAAAACGTGGTAGAAAAAAAACATTATCAACATTTGGTTCCTAACCTTGAGGATGTTGGTTAAAACCACCGGAATCATAGATTAGGAAAAAACCTTCTCCAGAAAGTTTAGTTAGACGGGGTCTGGATGTTCAAGTTCCAAAAATGTCTTTAAATGTCAATAAATGTCTCTTCAAAGAAGAGTGATCCAGGTACACTGTCCATCTTTAGGAGCTGGTGAGCGAGAAGCTGAAGACCCAGCAGAGAGACAATGAACTGGAGAGGCTGGCCCATGAGTTTGAAATGAAGCTCCTGAACCAGAAGAGTGCACAGCAGGCTGAACAGGAGGCACCGGACAACAGGTGCTTACAAACTGCTTGGAGTTCCCATCCTAACTTTTGAAGGGAATACGATAAGAGAAGTGTTATAATGGAACAGTCAGTACAAAATTCCTTCTTTCCTCTATGCAGCCGGTTCAAGATGCTGGAGTCAGAGTTGGAGTCGTCTCTGAAGAAATCTCTTCAGATTAAAGGAGACAAGATGGCCGCTTTGGAGGCTCGTCTGCAGGAGTCCTCCAACCTGAACCAGCAGCTGCGCCAGGAGCTCAGGACTGTAAGTCATGTCATAAAATTCACCTTTGCAGGCTTACTTTGAGAAAATGCATTGTGAATCTTCACAGCTCCAACTGTTTGACCTCTTTGACCATGCAGGTGAAGCTTAGCTATGAGGCCTTGCAACAGAGGCAGGAGGAGGAGTTGACAGCATCAAGCCCCACCCCTCCCAGAGATACCGGCAGGGCAATGAGCGAATGGCTGCGTGAAAGCCAGGAAGCCACCAAGGAACTGCTGAAGCTCAAAGACCGTCTCATTGAGGTGGAGAGGACTGTAAGTGGTCAGCCCTTATTCAAGTAGATGACCAAAATGGTCATGGTAAGTAGGTGGTAATTACCAAGCAACATATTTGAAATTTTAGCCACAAATTACCACAGTAATTACTCTGAAATGTGTTGAAAATGACCCAAGTTAGTGGCCTGCTGAGGGGAAGTTGGACAGAAACTAGCTGGAAGTTAATATGGCACGGTCAGCAGAAGTTCAGCAGGAACCATTTGGAAGTTTACTACGAAATGTGTTAAAGAAATGATCAGCTTTTTATTAACTGCTTATTGGAAAATAGCAGCGTATTATTATTTAATCATTTAGGGGAAATTTTCTATACATTTTGGAGTAATTACTGTGTTAACTGGGGTTAATTTTAAAGACATATCAAACATGTTATTTGGTAATTACCACCGACTTACCATGAAATTTGTAAACCCATAAAATGAAGTATTATGAACATCTTGCTTTTTCTTTTCTTTTCTTTTCTTTTCTTTTCTTTTCTTTTCTTTTCTCCTCTCCTCTCCTCTCCTCTCCTCTCCTCTCCTCTGCTCTCCTCTGCTCTTCTCCAGAATGCGACACTGGAGGCAGAGCGCCAGGCTATGCAGGCCCAACTGAAGCAGCTGGAGAGTCAGTCTGACAGCCAGCAGGCTCAGATCCTCGCCCTGCAGAGGCAGGCTGCCTCACTGCAGGAGAACAACACAGCCCTGCAGACACACAACGCTAACCTGCAGGTGCCGCCACAACACACACTACTCTCAGCCTCTGCACACACATACAATACATATATTGCTGATAGAGTCCCGTAGAGTCTCTGTTAAGTCTCTGCATCAGTGAGCATGCAGACAACACACACACAGAAAGCACTGATGCCACATTAACTCCTGATCAACTGGCTGCCTTTCTTCTCCAGGTGGAGAAATCCACTCTGAATTCACAGAGTGCCTCCCTCATGGCCCAGAATGCTCAGCTGCAGCAGCAGCAGTCGGGGACAGAAAGTGAGCGGGACGGCGCCATGCGGGAACGCGAGGAGCTGCGTGGCATTCATGAGCAGCTATTACGAGATCACGAGCGGCTGGCAGCTCTGCATGAGCGGCAGGCCATGGAGTACGAGACCCTGATGGGAAAACATGGCTGTTTGAAAAATGCCCACCGCACACTGGAGCTGGAGCAACGCACGCTGCAGGACAGGTGGGGGAAAGCAGAGGCAGCCGCATGAACTGTCATCCTATGCGATACGAGATCTCTGTGTTCACGTGTGTGTGTTTGGTGGTGTCTTCAGGTACAACAGCCTGTTGCAGCAGCGGGCCAAGCTAGACGACCTGGAGAAAGCCCTGAAGGAGGAGCAGATGAAGATGGCTCTGGAGAAGGAGCAGCACAGGACGACTGCAGCTGAATGCGGTCGGCTCCGTGACGAGAAGGATTGGTGAGGAGGATCAAGCCTGGATCCCACCGGATCATATACACGCTAATGCACACCTTGACTAATACATGGATAATCAAATACTGTACATCTTTTTTTTTTCAAGGCTGAACCAGACATACCGTCAGCTTCTTAACGACAACGAGATGCTGACAGCGGATCACAAGCAGCTCAAGAGCCAGCTGAATGAGGCCAAGCTGGAGCACACCTGGCTGGAGGCTGACTTCTCCAAGCTCAAGAAGGAGTTTCAGCAGCTGGACATCACCTCCACAAAGCTCACCAACCAGTGTGAGGTACTGACACGCAGCAGATGGAGCTAGTTTTTGAAGTGCCTGTTAAATGATATAACCATTATCTTGTAATTGACTCTTAAAGGTGCACTATGTAGTTTTGACATTTTAATCAGAATGGGCTGATTTTTTTTTTATGCCTAAACAAACTAAATAAACAAACTCTCTTTGTTTTCATGACAGAATAAACAAACTGACCTTAAAGAACAACACAATTTCATACTGTTTTACTTTGTTTATGTTTGGCGGACCCTGCCACCTTTCTAGCTTCAAACAGTGTTCTGGGACCTTATTTTCCTCTGAGAACAGCTTGTTTATTCAGTTATGGAAGAAATAAATAGTGAGTTTATATTATTACCTCATTAATATTGTAAACATTCAAATTCTGAGTTTGCATTTCTTTTTCAAAACTACATGGTGCCCCTTTAACCTCAGCACACTCAAGCTGACTTTACGTATTTAGATTTTTGCTTCGTGTGCATGCTTACACATCACTTCTTGTCCATGTGATGTGTAGTTGCTGGGCCAGTTGAAGGGCAACCTGGAGGAAGAGAATCGCCACCTGCTCGGCCAGATCGAGACCCTGATGCTGCAGAACCGCACCTTGTTGGAACAGACCATGGAGAGCAAGGATCTGTTCCACGTCGAGGAGCGACAGTATATGTAAGCAAACAGGGCACCGTGACAAGATAATGTAGCATTAAGTAAAACCATGATACACTGATTGGTTAATGAGCTAACGCATTAAACAAGCAGCACAAAATGTACCCTATTCATGGCACTAAAATCTGCAGTAATTAACAGGTGCCCCACAATTATAGCTGATGATCCATCTGTCTGTATTCTCTCTTCTGGCCGTCTCTCTTCAGTGACAAGCTTAATGATTTGAGGAGGCAGAAGGAGAAGCTGGAGGAAAAGATAATGGACCAGTACAAGTTTTATGAGCCATCACCTCCTCGCAGGTAAGTTGTCTATGAAAGTCATAACTCTGGGTTTTTAGGGTGAAATGACTGTGATGGGTCACATTTTTGTTTTCACAATCAGCAATTTCTACAGTGGGACTTGGTTCGTTGCCAGTGTTGAGTCGTGAGTTATGTAATTTCTGTTCACCTACATAACAGTTCATCAACAAGACATATTCATAGTGCAGGCGGTAATACAGTGAGCTCCATGGTTCTCCATCTCTGTAGAGCAGGACATGGTTATCCATGCGCTAACCTGTTAGCAGACTGTCTTTTGAACCCGCATTAACTGATTTTTTTCAGCTGTTTTTCGTCTCCACCACCTTCCTGAGGGAAATTACTCTTTTGATGCTGGGTAGGTAGAGGACTGTAGGTTTATAAGAGCTTTTTTCACGAAAGACAGCTGCCTGTTGCAACCAAAAATGCTGCTATGGGCAGTGAGAGTGACTCACAACAGTAAAAATGGTAAAAATGGTCAATCAGAGCATATTGTAAATGTTAAAATTCTGAAATTTGAATTTATTCTCCAAAACTACATGGTGCCCCTCTAAGGCTCGATTATGGTACAAGCCTATCTGCTTTCATGTGTCTGTGTCTATTAATTTAAATAAATGAATGAATTGTTTAGACTAACATTCATTGCTAGTCTAACTCACCTATTCATGATTGGTGATCGACCCACCTACATGTTATTCTTATTCTGTTGCGCTTTCTCTTTCCTCTTGTAAATCGGCCCTTCACAGACGTGGAAACTGGTTCGCTCTGAAACTGAAGAGGTTGATTAAATCCAGTAGCCGTGAGCACGGACCAGACCGCCCACCAACACCCACACACTCAGGCACTGCTGAGTCACACCACCTCTGTCACGACAGTAGCTCCTTCATCAGCTCAGATGGCTCTGGAGGCTCAGCCTCCACCTCAGCAGGTGAAGCCATGATCTCACCCCAACGCAACAGCAGTGAGTATGGCCTTCTTGAATTAACCAGATCATCTCCCATTGACTTTGCAGAACAGGTCTTATTAAAGTATCAACGCCCCACCTTTACTGCTTCAGCCATAGATGACGAAGTAAGATCATCGGAGGCAGGGTGCCAAGATCAGTCAGGGGTGTGCTCATGTAAGCCAGAGGACTGAGAAAACTTCTCCTGCCAGCTTGGCTTTTTTTAAAGAAATGCAAAAACGTAAATAAATAGATTTTAAAGTAAAACTGCTCCTGCACTTTTGTCATGTACACTTCTTTGTTTGGGCATGTCCATCATATACAACCAACACACAGTGTGGACGATAGCAAGAAAGTTGATTTTCTCAAAAGGACCCTTTGACTTTTTACAAATAAAGAATGAGATCATATTAATTCATAAAAGGTAGCATGATGTCTCTAGTGGTATTCAGTGTGTCAAAAAGTCAGCATACATGTGTGTGTCACGTCCAAAGACTCATTCTTCCTGAAGCATGATGTGTTTGAACTTTCCTCAACAGTCCTCGATATGTCTTCCCTGTGTTTTTCTCGTTGGTTAACGGATTTCTTCACCCCCGCCTTCCTTCCTTCTTTCCCTTGTCTTTTCCTTCCCTTCCTACCCTTCTCCTCCCTCACACCCTTTTCTCTCTACTTGCATCCATCTCTTTGTCTACCTTCCATGTGGCCGCACTTGCTGTTAAATAGCCTCTCTGAAAATGTTTCCCCGTATGAGGAACAGGCTGAAGGACAGAGACAAAGTCAAGTCCCTCTTCCGTCGTTCCATGTGTAAGAAAGACTGTGGTCCGGCATCTGCCACCATCTTTAATGTAGCCTTTCATTTCATGGCTAACCAGATAATACTGAGTGAATCTATGCTTTTTTTTCTCCAACATCAGCTACATGATATAACAGCAAAGTAACCTGAGTAGGTGTAAAATCAGCAGTCAGTCATGTTGGTACAGTGCCCATCACAACCGCATTTCACAGCACTAACTTAAGTATTAGATATGTAATTACAGCTTTAGGCATCTGCACTAGTCATTTTCTAACAGAGTGCCTATTTTTGAAGACAATCTGGGGTATTTTGTTAATAGAGGTCAAAGAAATGCCGCATTGCAGGAGGACACTTGTGCCGCAGGAGTTCTGACCTACCACGAGCCGACTGTAGGGAAACATTTTGAAACCACAATTCTAAACGTTTGTGTGGTCTATGGAGAAAGCAAACCATACCTGTCGCTGTGTTTTCCACGCCATACCTCCTAATCTCCATGACCACTTCACCTGTCTGTCCTCCCTCCCTCATCCACTCCCCACTTCTTCCACTCCTGGATCCAGCCCTGAGCAGCTTGGCGTACCCCTCGGCCCCGTTCGAGGAGGAGCGGTGGGCGGAAGGGCCAGAGGCTGACTTGGAGCAGGAAAGAAGGAACGCATTGACCTCATCACTCACCACATCCACCCTGTCCATCCTCCACCTCAATCACCCCACCACCCCACCATCTGGCCACGTCACCACCACAACCACTGACACCACCGACACTGTCCCAGACGTTTCTGAGCTTTGGGTGCCAGGTAGAGGCATTCATGATGTCATTTTCAGTGGGTAGGCGCTAGAATAAAGAGGAGAAGAGAGTTGAGCAAAGGCAGGATTTTTAAAGGGGCACAACGTAGTTTTTGAGAAGAAATTCAAACTCAGAATTTTAATATTTACAATATTAATGAGGTAATAATACAAACTCAGAAATATTGATTTTGTCCATAACTGAATAAACAAGCTGTTCTCAGAGGAAAATAAGGTCCCAGAACACTGTTTGAAGCTAGAAAGGTGGCAGGGTCCGCCAAACATAAACAAAGTAAAACAGTATGAAATTGTGTTGTTCTTTAAGGTCAGTTTGTTTATTCAGTTTATTCAGGCATGAAAACAAAGAGAGTTTGATTATTTAGTTTGTTTAGGCATAAAAAAAATTTCTCCAAAACTACATAGTGCTCCTTTAATTGTAGTAGCCAAAAGTGTCAATCACTTATAACCAGTCAGTAATTTCTCATTTTCATGCCCCACAGACAAGGATTCAAACGACAGCACAGTGCCATCTGGATTTGAGGACAACGACGAGCTGCAGAATCACGGTAAACCTCTGTCGATACTCGTTTAGAGGCTTCTGCAAGCATACAGATGTATTACCAGCTCAGGAATTAGAGTAAATCCATCAAATTGCAATCATGACCTTGTTTCATATTAATCTCTATGCCGCCCACGGAGGCCAACAACTGTCATAGAAAGACTCTGCTGCCCCCTGTTGGTCATTAGGAATATCATTGTGTTGGAGCTCTTATAAAAAAGCATCATAATCTCCTTTTTCCAGGGCTGAATGGTGTCCAGAGTCGAGCCCAAAGTGAGAGCAGTGGCGAGTTCAGCCTGAGTCTGGAAAATGAGCCGTGGTCAAATGGCAGCAGTCCGGTCCAGCAGCCTCCATCACGCCGCTCTTCCTCCTCCTACCAGCCACCCAGCGATACCTCCACCCCCCAACACACACTGAAGCTGCCGCAACAGAAGGAGAAGGTCTCTTTCTTGCCCATCACCAGCACTCAGAACTTGGATATCCAGGTTACACCAAAACACAAAGATCCTCAGGACTTCTGGCTCACAAGGGGCACAAAGAGCATCCGAAGGGGGTCGAGAGGGAAAGTGACACGTCGCTCATCAGATTCAGCGGGCGCAGTCAAAATAAACCCGGAGCTCAATGGGGTGAATTTAAAATCCAGCAAGGCTGAGACTACCAGAGCCTCAGTTTGTTCACCTATCACAGTGTTGTACGTTCAGGGTAAGTCATCCTCAATGTCTGGCTGCCTCAACTGCTTCTCCACCCCTGTGGGGAAAGAGGGGCGACTGAGAGGGCCCAGGTCTCCCAAAAGTCTCCCCCGAGCCAGCAATGTCATTTCCACAGCAGAGGGGTCGTCCAGACGCTCCAGTGTAAACAGCGACTGCAGGGTGGCAGGCAAGACTGACCCGCCCTCTGTCCATGTTTCAGATGAGAACATTAAACAGGATGAAACAGCCGGTCAGCAGCAACCAGAAGCAGACAGTAATCACAGTGAGCCTGAGCCCGTTCCTCCAGTCAAACCACCCAGAGACCCAACAGTTGTCCCCGCAGACCTCCCCAAATCACCCGTGCAGGAGTCACTTTTGGGCTCCGCGTTCACTTTCAACTCTGTCTTCTCAAACACAATCTTCAGTGATTCGGTGGTCACGACCACGACCAGTCTGGACGCCCTCGCCAACAACCAGACCTTCTTCTGTCTGAATCCAGCCCTGGTGCAGAACTGTCCACTTAAGAGCCAGGAGTCTGCCCCTGACATACCGCAAAGGCTGCTCAACATGGAAAACGAGCAGAGCCAAAATGCAGAACATGCAGCTGGGCAGGAGGAGAAGGACAAGCCGCTGGCAAACGCATGAAAGCAGCAGTCACATCAGTGAATATTGTGTGGTTCTGCAGCAGGTAGCTGCGAGGCCACTTTTCATGACACCAACTGAAGCACACAATTGAAGTCACTGTAATTTAATGTTTGCACTGTATTCTATTGACTGCCTGAGTGTATAAAAATGTGTAAATAAAAGATGTTGATGAAGGTTCTCAGTCATCCAGGTCATGGTAAATCTAGGTGCTGTATCGTAGGCAACTGGACTCGTTTCAGATTCTTGAAGAAGATGTAAAAGATGTTCCTTTCTCACTGCTGTAGTAACATTAGCAGCTTTTTTTGTTTTGTTTTTTTAATATACCTGAGTAATAGATTCACAGTGCTATCTTTCCATTCTGGTTGTCTCTTTGCACAAATTATGTTTAATATAACTAAATGACACGTGGCTAGATATCCTCTTTTGCCTGTTAAACATTAGACTGGTGATGTGACTCAAGCCTGTTTACTTTACCACACTGACAATCCAGCTCTGTATATTTGTGTTTGCCAAAACATTTTGTTCACGTCTTCTGTTTCTATTTATGTCCTGTTATTCGGACCGAACTATTAAATTATTCTGAGTTGATTTATTCCTATGATTTAGACGTGAGCCTGAGGAATATGTGATATTACTGTGTGAGAAGCTGTAAATCTTGTAAAACAGGATGTGTACCTGACTGCTCTCGGCCCTTCATTAAAGGAACCCTCTGTGTAGAAGATCTATTTGCGTTGTCATTCTTTTATAACGGTGCAGAGAGCCTGGCCCCGCCCACTGTTCTCATTGGTTGCCAGGTGAGTCACATGACGTAATCCGGAAGCGGACCATTTTCAGCCGAAAAACAAAATTCGTGGGTGGTGTGGAGTTATTCAATCTGGACTGACGTTACTCAGCTGTACTGGAGTGGACTCGTACGCTGTACCGCATAACTCGGCAGTTCTACCCGGGGTTTGGCAAGATGCTGAGCGCCGCCGCTGCGGAGAGGAACAAGGAGCCCATCCTGGCGGTGCTCCGGGAGACTGTGAACACCGGGAGACACCTGCAGGCGCTGGAGATCTCCTCCGGCACCGGGCAGCATGTCACACACTTCGCTCAGGCCCTGCGGAACATTACCTGGCAGCCCTCAGAGTATGACCGCCAGTCTCTACTCAGGTAAATACAGGTCGTGTGTGCCAGTAAGTAACAGTTAGCATCACCGGTGTGCCTCAGAAACGGCTCTTACTTCTGTATTTACGCTGTCGATTCATTACTGCGTAGTAAACTTGAGAAAAAGCAATGGCCACTCTCTCCGCTCAGGTATTACGGTAGACATTTTAATACAACTGATGCAAGACAGGTATACTGCGCTGTGTGTTTTGTTGGAGGGTCCCTGCATTAACAATAATGTCTTTTGTTCCCATTCTCAGTATAGAAGCGTACAGAGCTCACTACCAGCTGCACAATGTGATGCCTGCCATCCACCTGGATGCTTCTCTGCCCCATCAGTACTGGGGAGGGATCCAGCCAGAGAGCCTGGATCTGGTGGTCAACATTAACATGATCCACATTTCTCCGTTTGCTTGCACAGAGGTAGGACTGCTGAGTTTAGAGATGCTTTTATTCTCACGGTGTTGTCATTGGTCCGACCTAACCTGAGGATCTAAGGGGCCAAGGTTGGATTACCAACTGGCAAAGTGTCTGGTTTAATGTGTGACACTTCATTTGTGGTCATTTGATAATAGCACATTTTTTGAATGCTGTATGCACCTCTTAATATAAACTGAAATGTGTCAGGCCTCATCAGTACCTGCATCATTACCTAATCATCAGAGGGTCCTTATGTAACATCAGGCTTCAAGGCATTTATTTTGGTTTATATTGTTTTTACATGGTGCACTATTCTGAACAGATTAGTAATAAGTGAACTCACCACAAACTAACCACTAATGAGGGGCCCACCGCTCATTTTTGTTTTCGGCCCCCCACGTGGGTTAATTCCAGGCCTGATCAGGTTTAAATCTCTAAAAGAAGCAGCCCCCAATGCCATTAGCAAGACATTTTTTTCAGTTTGCTTTATTATTTAAAGTGTAAATCTACCAATTTTACACGTTAAAGGTGCAGTATGTAAGATTTTAGTTGAAAACATTCAGAAATGAACCAAAGTCATCAACAGAATGTGAAGAAATAACAGTTTTGACATTATGACAATACAGATATCTATTGAAGTTAGCATGCTAACCAGCAAGACCCGACCTGTCCTACGACAAAGCTGCTGTGCGGGCAGTACAAACACCAAAACTCCCTCGGTTCCCCAAGCTCCCACTCTGGACTGCTAGCTGCACGGCTTACTGAGCTAACGAGCTAACAGCAGATACAGCAGATTTTCCATATTGGACCTTTAAAATGTGTTTACAGATCTCGAGGACAACAACTGCATACTTGAATAAAAGTAGTATCAAGCCTTTTGTGCCCCAGAGGAAGCTGGATGTCATCTGTCAAATTGTCTCCAGTGATGTCACTCAGGAGCTAAGTTGCATTGTGGGTAATGTAGGCTCCAGGTAATAAAAAAAAGGAAGGAGAATGCGTGGAATAAAAATGGCGATATCTCTCGTTTTGCTGAATTAACTTTAATAATTTGTTTTCAGACTGTCCACAATGAGTCCATCACTGTTATAGGTGTGCCATGCTACACCATTGGACTGCTTTTCAAAACCTGGCGCCTACATTACCCACAATGCAACTTAGCCACTGAATGATATCATTGGAGGCAATTTATTAGAAAAAATGAAGCTTCCTCTGGAGCCACAAAAGGTGTTTTTTTTTTTATTTCCTAATGTTAATGGTCCGGCTTTAAGTTTTGTATAGTGAGTGATCTGTTGACTGGTCCTGGTGTTCAGTATATACTGCTGAGTATGACCCCCAGAGTGTATACAGTATGATATTGTTGACTCATTACCCTCTGCTCCAGCAAGCCTGTTTGACCAAGAACAAAAAGGGCTGCTGGAGTTGTGCTCACTTCTGCCACTTAACTCCCACCACTTCATTATTAAGACATCACTATTTTTCTTCTAGGGTTTATTCAGAGGGGCTGGAGCTGTGCTGAAGCCGCAAGGTCTTCTATTGACGTACGGGGTGAGTAAAAAAAAACATAAACATGCACGTACCACATTAATGACATGTTGTTATCAAATATCTAAATATGCAAGTGTGACTGTATAATGCTTCATAACATCTTCTGTTGTTACCCTCAGCCCTATGCAGTCAACGGTCAGATCTCACCCCAAAGTAATATTGACTTTGACTACAGCCTACGGCAGAGGTGAGGTGTTTGGTGTTTTATGAATCGTTTTCAGTCCTATGGAGGGTTGCAAGTGCCAAACTTGAAATGACTAGACATAAAATATATAAATGTTGATTTTAGTTATCTATCAACATAAATATTGAGATATAAACATTTGTTTATTATCCTTTAATTTATTCACACATCTATCTGATTATGATTTTATTATTTTATATATCTTTAATTTATTCTTAGTGTAACTTGCTGCAGCAAAATAAATCCATCAAAAACCAGATCTGTGCATTCACCAAAGGCTTTAACTCGCCTCCTGACTACTGATGGATGAAACAGATTTATCTTGCTGCGGAAGGTTACACTACACTATGGATAAATGATAGCATGCTTAATCAAATGACTAAATAAATAAAATAAATGAATGAATAAATAGATATACAAAAGTGTGAATATGGAATTAAATAAATACAAAAATAAAATCTATATATTGAATTTGTGATTTAAGTTGTGATTTATTTATTTATGGTGGGATTCAAGCAATAAATTAAATCATTATTTATTAAATTATTAGCGTTTTATTACATAATAATTATATAATTTGTTAAGCATTAAATTATAGATGTATTTATTTATGTAAGCAAGCTATTTTTTCATTATATAATTATGTTTTTAGTTTTGGCCTTTATAGCCCTCCATTCAATGTTTCAAGGCAGTTAATACTGATCTGAAAGTTATTCAGTGGTTGCAGTCTTTTCTTGTCAAAGACATGGGCAATCATGAATTTTATTTAAAAGATATTTATTCATCGTCAGATATAGTAAGAGAGAGCAGCGATGTAAACATAATCATGAAGGTTCATTTGCTTTTGTCATCCATACAATAAATAATGCTGAAGCGAATGTTGGAGACATAAACACTGTATTCTTTAATCTTACAGGAATCCAGAGTGGGGACTCAGGGATATCTCCCTCCTCAGTTCTATAGCACAAAGAAATGGTTTATTCCTGGAGAAGATAGTAAGTGAACAGCTCATTTAACACAACTTTTAAAAAGATTAAAAATCTCTTGACTTATGTCTGATTTCAAATGTTTTCTTTGCTAGATGGACATGCCAGCAAACAACAAGTGTCTCCTGTTCAGGAAGGAGAGTTTGGTGTAAAGTATCCTGTTGTTCCAGAGCAGGATGGTCGACAAGCCTTAACTTACACTTGAAGCTCAGATACGTTGCCAAATTTTCCAGAACTGTTTAAGAATCTTTTCCCCATATTGTAACACACAATGACATAGATGAAATTTTATTGATCATAACTGAATTAATGTCATCTATTATATACTGTATTCTTCTTTATTGCACACTTGAGTAAAATTAAAAAGGCTCACTTACATGTTGTCTTCGTACTATGTTTACCTTGATACAGCCAACTACTCTTTTAATTAATTTATTCAGTTTGCAGAGTTTTTAATACTAAGTTAGCAGAAGTGCTTTGCAGTGGGAGACGTGCTGTACATTAGATCTTGAAATCAGATATAACAACCAAAGGAAGCCTATAAAGAAAACTCCTAGAACTACTGTAAGGAATATGATACAAAATAAACATACTAAAATAAAACAAAAAAAACACAATATAGAGGTTATATACTGCAGGTATAGGTAAAGATATTTTTAGCATCACAAACTAGGAATTTTTAAGTTGATAAGCGTGTGTCTGCTACCCTGGCTACTGTTTTTCAGAATACAAGCTTACAGAGGACGTGTCAAAAGAAAGAATATCTGTATTTAAACTTAATTTAAAGGAGCATCAGAACTGATGTCAAAGGAAAAGTTCACCCAAAAATGAAAGCTCAGTCATTATCTGTTCAACCCTGATGCTGATGGAAAGTGGGGTAAAGTTTCGTACTACATAAAACATTTCTGGAGCTTTACAGCAAAACGTTGTTCCCCTAAACAACTGAAGTAGATGGGGTCTTGTTTTAAAACATTAAAAAACAACTGAAAAAAAACATAAAATGGCTCCACACACCTTCTCCGGCGTAATCCAAGTGTCTGGAGACTTGGATTATGCCAAACGAGCTGTATGGAGCAATTTTATGTTTGCTTTTTTTAGGGTTTTTTTACATTTTAAACAAGTCCCCATCTACTTCAGCTGTCTAGGAGAATGCTGCGATGCTGTTTTGCGTTTCCAGAAATGTTTTGTCGACTACAAAACTTTACCCTACTTTCCATCTGCTTGTGGGTATCTTTATAACTTATCCTTTAATATACTCAACACACCTGGAATGTAGGATAACCTGTGTTGCAATGAACATATATTGTGCATACAAATCAACTCTCATAACTTCATGGACATACGGTATTTAACATACACATTTTGTCTGTAGATTTAAAGAGTTATTAAATATCCGCTTTTCTTGCTGCAGTTCTGATGCGTCTCTTCAGTGCTAAAGGTAAAGGTGACCACAGACCATCTGTGGTCGACCAAGTCTGAGTCCTTGGACTCTTACGATTCCTTGCAGGACTTTTTATTCACAATATCACGTAGCTTCTTGAGTCTGCGTTCAGTTATGGCTCTGACATAGCTGTCCGATTGGATGATGGCTATGCCGTCCTGCACCACACCCATCACCAGTAAAGGGTTCTCCTCCATGGTGATGTTGGGACAGGGACAGCTCCAGTCTATCTTGGCGATAGTCACCTCTAGGTGTTTGGTATTAAAGAAAGTCAAGCCCATCTTTTCATCTCTCAGGACCTCATCCAAGCTAAAACGGGCTAACCCAGAGTCCAGATCCTCCACCAGCTCTGTCAGCCGCCCCACAATAGCAAAATCACTCCGGCATAAGCTGGGCACCATTTTCCCCTTCACCCTACAGGTCTTACAAGGTTTTCTTTTGGGTTGTGGGCAGTTCGCCTCACACTCCTTCTTGGTGTGGAAGCTGTTGGCGTTCCCATGGCAGCCACCATAGGCGAAGGCTTGGCACTGCTTCATGATGGAATTCCAGGCCCAACGCGGCTCCCAAGTTTTGCAGGGGCCCTGGACAGCCGGCAGAGCACAGACGCCCATCCCCTCTCTCTGACAGGAGGCCTTGCACTCCTCATAAGTCTCGAATCGATTGCGGCTGTCGTCACATCCACCGTTGCTGAAGGCCATGCAGGAGCCCAGCTTGCTGTCGTAATACCAGTCCACGTGGCGCTCGCCACTGCACACTCTCTGGTCCACTTCAGCCAGGCAGTCTGCTGGTGAGAATGGCCGCCCCATGGGCATCTCAGGATCGTCAGAGAAGTCATCATCAGCCCGGCGGATGACTGACAGAGGGTAGTCCGCATGAAGAACTCCAACTGAATTCCGTGCAATGCAGGTGTAGATACCTGTATCCCACACCTGGGCGTTGTAAATGACAAGCTGACCGATGTTGGTTATAACCACGTTGCCGTACATCTGGTCCGGCCTCATGACCAGGCGTTCCCGCCGCTCACTCTGTTTCTCCCATGTCACATCAGGTCTGGGGACTCCAATAACGTCACAGTGGAAGTTAATGGTGCCTCCCACATATATCGACTGGTGGCGAGGGTTGGAGTACAGTGTGGGGGGCATGGGGTCCTCCTCGGAGGAAGTGGGGGTAGGGTTGGCTGTAGTGTCCTGAGGCAGCGGGCTGGTGTGGGGCCCGGCCAGGTAGAAGCGGCAGGTGACCACAGTGAGCGTCACCCCTCGGATGCAGGCTTCTCCGTCCATGTAGCAGCGGTTGAAGTAGGTGAGGCCATCTGAGGCACAGGTGAAGTTAGGCTCTTTCTCACACCGGTCCTGGCACTTGCAGATGGGCTGTCCGTCCCAAATGTCACAGATCGCCCCCTGCTGGCTGCAGATAAAGCCCTCACAGGTAGGGATGGAGGCGGGGGCATCACCTTCTTTTCCTCCACCCTGCCCATCTGGCTGGGCAGGAGTGCCATCAGAGAAACGTGCAGCCACACAGCTGTTGAGGCCACACACGTTGGTGCAGCATTTCTCAAAGTCAGCACAGTCCTGCACAGACACAACACACAGTGATCATTAATAATGAAGATGTAAACGAGGAAAACACAAAATGAACATAAGATAACATAAATAACTCCACCTCATCGACGTTGCATTCCCTCTCGCAGGTGCTTTGCGCATCAACCCACAGATTGGAATTCAGCTTGTTGGGACAAAATCCTTCGTGTTTGACTTTGGGTCCTGCCACGCTCGCACACAAAGAAAGTTCTGGTACCTCGCAAAGCAAGAGCACCAACAAATACGCACGTATCCATCCTAACAGTGGCTTATTTGAGCTCGGTGCATTGTGCCAACTTTGATCCTTTATGCATCTATTCTCCAAAAGTTGTAGACAGATTTTATACATTATTGCTCTTTTGCACCGAGTAAATCCATTCCTCCTTTAGGGCTTCAAATTCGGAATAAGTCTACTGTCGATTTTTTTAAAAGTGGTCTCCGGTTTTGTTTGCAAACATTGTGGAAGTCGGTTTGCTGTGCGCAAAAAGAAGAGTTGCAGCAATCCTAAAGATCAAGGCGAGCTCCCAAACGCTGAAATTACGCAAAATATATCCCAGAAGCTCGTTCAAAAATGCATGAAATATCCGCCTTGATAATCAAAATAAAACTTGAAACAAAGGGCAAACTCATTCAGGTCCCCGAACAGCGGAATAGGCGAACGAAGCTGCACAATGAGCGAGAAAGACGCAACATCAGCCTTTCAGAGTGTGAATGGAGGTGGAAAGGGCAGCCCCTCTGACCGCCCCCATGGTCGTCCAGTGTCTGAAACTCTTATGAAGCAGCACCATGCGCTAAGCAACTGGACAAACATTGTAAAAACATCAAAGAAACGGTGGGGCCTTGGTGGCAAGCTGTCCCAACAACCGTGCGCACGGAGCCACACATTCCGGTGAGAAATCCAGCGTTAAATGAGTCCAGACAGAATTTATAGAGGTGTCATTCATAAATAAGGTAATGAGCTGTTTTCTCGTCGCTGAGGAGTTGTTTGCTGTTAGTTAGACTGTCATCATGCGCCACAGTCAAGTGCTTCCAGAAGTTTTACGCAACACAGACAAGAGTTTGGAGTTTTCTTGCGCAGATCATGGAGCAAACTGTTAACAGAGTCTCCTGGAGAGCGAGGCGGAAAGCGTGAAACCCAAACACGGGGCGTGTCGCGTCACGTCTTGCAAAACATGTTGTTTACGTCCTGCTTGTCTAGACGTCGGTCAATTTAGCGCCGTCCCTCATTCACACGGAGCTCAGAGATGCCACGGTCAGGTGGGAAGGCGTAAAGCGCCGCGTTTTCAATAGCGTGCGTCTTCATCTTTGTCCCGGCGCGGCTCCGAGGCGATGAGAAGCAGCACCCCTCATCTTTTCATGGGAGGTGACCCTGCAACCTTTGGCTGACTTTTGACCGCGCTGCATTCATGCGCCGCGGAGATGTGCCCGGTTATCCAAAAACTGGCCAATACCGAGAGAGGAGCTAATCAATTCAGCGGCACCCTCCCCCCACCCGGTTTTATTGCACTCAGGCACCGGCGGCTCCGGACTGGACAAAGGCTACAGAAAATATTCCCACACTGACCTTGATACATGTTTAAATACAAATCATTGCAAAGCAGCCTTGTAGTTTTACCCTTTATTTTGATGGGTGACTGGTTTTAATGGAGACAAATTAGAATTAATCCCACATCCAAACTTTTTAGACACACAGCTCTGATAGCAACAATCAGTATCAAACGTTTACATATAGTGCTTCTTTAAATGTTCGCTCCAGAGTTCTGTTGCACTGATCTCGCCAGTATCTTTATGCCCTGGGTGTCACACAGCCACTGGGGAGGTTCAAGGTGCACCATGTGGTTTTCAAGAAATTTCCTTCAACAAAGATCTGTTTGACTTTATAAACAAATTCACTTAGTTTTCATAACTGCCTTAAAGGACAACACAACTTCATTCTGGTTTACTTTGTGTATATGTGGCAGACCCTGCCACCTTTCTAGCTTCAGACAGTGTTCTGGGACCTTATTTTCCCCTGAGAACAGCTTGTTTAGTCAGTTATGGAAAAGATAAATATTTCAGAGTTTATATTATTACCTCATTAATATTGTAAATATTAAAATTATTAGTTTGAATTTCTTCTCCAAAACGACATAGTGCCCCTTTAAAGTGAAAAAACAGCACATGTTCATCAGAGGTGGAAAGAAAACTGAGAATTTATATCAAAACAGATGTATTTGTGTAGATTATTCAATCATTAAAAAACCCATATTGTGAGTTAGCTTTGCTTAAAAAAAACAAGACTTTCTGTGTCCTTTCTGAAGTCTCCACGTTCATCTGACACCCTTGCAGTGTCCAGAATAACCCTTCAGTTATACACGCATTCTTAAGAAAGTTGATTTAACTTAAGCAGTAAAAGTACAAATACTCAGACAAGAAGCAACCCACAATAAAAATATTACAGTAGCAGATATGACTTTCCACCTCTGATTCTTACAGGCCCACATATTACCACCACATGGCCACAGGAAGGTAGCAGATGAATATTGTTTTACATTCATAAGTACATAGCATATACATAAAAATACCCAAAAAGCATTCAAATTAAAATATTCCTCTCAACAATGTCCACTGAGATTACAGATTCCTGTTAAGAACAGAGACTCTATTGCAGCACATTCTGAAGGCGGACCGCCACGTTTGTACAAGATTTCCTCATCAGCACCATCTCTGAATTGCACCAAGAGTTAATAGATTTAAATTGATCACGCTGTTGTTGACGGTTTAAATCAGTTAAAGCCACGATTCAACTGATGTTAGATTAGAGGCAGAAGAAGAAAAAAATGGGCCGAGGAAGTCAACAGATGTCCAAGCCGATGACTGATGGAGATGGAGGGGGAATTCATTTGGGATGGAATTTAGGGGCACCGCAGGAAGTCTTCACAACGAGACGACTTGGCTGGTCAGTTTCACAGATTAAGTGCTAGACCGACATGGTTTTTCAATGGATAACTCTTGTGACTTTTCCTCAAGGCAATTACTAGTGTGTCTGTAGGGCTGCAACTAATGATTGTTCTCATTTTTAATCATTTTCACGATTAATCGTTTAGTCTAAAAAAAAAAAAGTCAAAAGATTGTTTTAAAAAAAAGATGCTCATGAAAATTTCTCAAAGTGACATCTTCAAATTGTTTCTTTTGTCCAATTAACCTGAAGACTTTTCATTTACTCTCATAAATGACAAAGAACCGCAGCAAATCCTCACGTTTAAGACACTGCAACCAGCAAAAACTAGCTGACTAATCTTTGCAGCTCCATCCGTCTGGTAAACTAGCCCCACTCTTCTCATGACATTCAATTCAAGCCAGTCTTATTTAAAACATAACTAATCTTGAGTTTTAAATAAGCCGCTCAGCACCCAATGGGAATTTTTCTACGGCAGACGAGGGACAAAAGACACATGAATAAGCAGGTCTCCCAAAACATTCAAGACAAAACAAGCAGAAGAAGCTCCTCTCCAGGATCCATCAGCAAACACAGACAAAACAACTAGCACATACAGAATATTTACAACTTCAAGTCCAACTTTAAATACAATAAACAATCCTTTTCCACATAAAAGATAGATAATGTCCCTCCACTCATTTGTAGTGTTAACAGGCGAGTGATAATCCTTGATTCACATCTGTTGGTTCCAGGAAAATCTTGTTCCACTTGATCACAGCGAGCCTCTGTAGCAAAGAGAACGGGTACACGGATATCCACAAGATGGCACCAGCAAGCGCAAAGAGAACAGAAACCATACCAAACCATTCAAGACGGTTCCCAAAGGTCAATGTAAGTTCACTGCTGTATCCGTTACTGGTAGCTCTCCTTGCTCTTCTGTGCCCCACGTGACCTCTTGGGAGCAACAACAACTTTAACACTGTGGCCCTTTGGAGGCAGCCAGTAGTCCGCTCCTTCACTATGAAATCTTACAGTTCCCCTTAGAGGACACCGTCGAGTTCTTTGGAGGGCTCTGCGGAGGCCTGAAGGACTTTGAGCGCTTGAGACTGTTGGCCTTGCTGCCGCCGCTGCCGCTGCCTCCGCCTGAAGCTGTGCTGTTGGCCACTGAGTATGAGCGTCCGTGCATCATGACTGCGTTCATGCCGTTGGCCATAGAGAAAGACTTGAGGTGGGACTTGATGGCCACGGGGAGGGGCAGCTTGTCGATGAGGTGCACCGGTGTGCAGGAGACAATCGATCGGCAGCACAGATCTTGGAGGCTGAAGACTGCAGAACAAGAAAAGGGAACAAGGATGTTACATCTACAATGCTTTTCAATCCATCTGTTCAGTTTGTCCTTAAGCTGTATTATTTGGACATCACAAAAAGTGGAGACGAAGCTGACGGTCTCTAGCTGGATAAAGATTTTCACACATTGCTTACACTATATACTTTGTTTTTGTTTCATGCTGAATCACTGTGCGTCATGCTAACAACACTGGTCACTTCGAGGTTGATTTGCAATGCGTTGATATGTGAAATCGGCAAACTTGTTTATTTCTGTTGTCATTTTCAGCTGTAACTGTAACTTTTAAAGGGGCAATGTATACAAAGTTTAGTTTAAACCATTCAAAAATCAACTAAAATGATCAACAAAGTGTGGTGAAATAACAGTTTTAACTTATTTCAAATCTACTGAAGTTGGCATGCCTTTCCCCCAGTGTTCTAAAGCTCCTGTGCTTGTGGTGTAGAGACCAACAATCACCTGGTCGTCTAGCACGCTACATGGCTAATTGAGCTAACAATAGCTATAGTCATAGATGTAAAATGAGAATACAGTTAGCAGCCCTTAGCAGTTACTCTGGTGATATGCTGCCCCTATTTGCTGGGAGTATGAATTCAACAGGTGACAAATTATTACATACTCCACCTTTAAATATATATTGTAAAACTATAGTCTGACCTATCTTAGGTTCCTGCTGGGCTTATTTTATGTACAGTGGACCAATAGCTGGTTTCAAGTAAACTCAAGCTGTTATTTAAGTCTGTGGCCCAACAGGTAGATCAGGTCTCCAACCTAACATTAGTTAAAGTGTTGTCATTATGGAAGCATCAAACATGCATTTTAGATGAATTAGATGTATACACTTTGAAATAACATCATGAAAAAAGACAATTAAATTGTATTTATAGGTCCTCTTTGTAGGAAAAGTTGTTTTTTGAGTCTCATTCCTCCTTCGTCAAACATTGACTCACTGGGAAGGCAGCCGGCCCAACCTACAATCCCAACGTGTCAGTATTTGACGAGTTGGAAATGAGACTCAAACATGTATTTTCCTTACAAATAGCACCTTTAAGCTGGTGATTGCTTCTATTTAAGCTTTATAACGAAAACTTGATTTCCTCATCTATTATTCTGTCCCTTCTCAAGCTCTCCAACAACAAAGTTGAAAATATCTTTAATTAACACACCTGCCTTATATCCTTGACAGATCTAAAAGAAAAATGTATAGATTTTAAATTTAAATTACATTTAAATATAGATTTTAGCAACATGGTAGTTCCAGTATGTTATCTGTTGTATTTTTGCTTTACTCATATGTTGCTATTTTGTCAAGGATTTTGTGGATTCTCAAACTTGGCAAGTAGGTTGAAGTGTTAACCAAACAATATTGATACACATTTAATTCCACTAAAAAGCAGTGTGTCCTTCCAATAACAATGTCCAGGTTACTCTAGATAATTCACAGCAATTGCATAAATGATCACTTTTTACAAGTTATAGTAATACTAGTGGAAGAGAATGGTGGATTACGCAGAGTATTTAATACTTGATCTCAATGCTGGTGAGTCTCTCAACAGTTTTTCAGGAAAATGTTTTGAAGAGTGCAAATTCAATCTCATTTGTGTCCACTGCATCTGCGTGGCGAATATCTCCAAATCTTGACAAATAAAACTAGAGCTGCAGCGATAAGTCAATTCATTTTTAGTCGACTGAGAGAAAATTAACTTCCAACTATTTTATAAGTGAATAATCGTTTCAGTAATTTTTCAAGCAAAAATGTCAAACATTTGCTGGTTCCAGCTTCTTAAATGATGAGGATTGCCATGGCAACAATTGCTGCTTTTGTTTGTCATTTATGACATTAGATAACGAGTCTTTGGGTTTTGGATGGTTGGTTGGACAGAAGAAAAAGTGTGAAGACATCACTTTGGGCTTTGCAAAATAGTAATAAGCATTTTTTTTAACATCTTTTGACATTTTATAGTTTAACTATTAATCATGAAAATATTCAATAATGAAAATAATCGTTAATTGCAGCAATCCAGACGGACTAGTACTAGACGCAAGAAAAACTCATAAGAGTTATCCATTGAAAAACCTTGATATATTAACCTTATAAAAGACTAAATGATTAATCAATTTAACTTGAAATTAATCGACAGATTAATCAATAATGAAAATAATCGATAGTTGCAGCCCTAAAAAAACTAAATATTGTGCAACTTTCTGCCAAAATGCTTTGTCATATATGAGGACTGACCCTTTTTCTACAATAGAAAAAAACATTCACTCTGGCTCTGACAGAATCAATATGCAGGAATGATAAACAAGCTCACCTCTGTTGGGCCTCCAGAACTTCTCCATCCCATGCCTCATCAGCACAATGCGTGAAAGTTCGGTGAAGGATTCGATGACGTTGAAGTTGCACAGCGGGCTGACCTCAAAGAAAGTCATGCTGTTCTTTTCCGCGTAAGCCCTCGCCTGCTCCGTGGGCACCTGCCGCTTGAAAGCCAGGTGAAGCCGGTTGCCCACCAGAATCCTGGGTACACCTGGGGCATGCTGATGGAAACAAACCATATTGTTGATGTCTAAAAGCTGTTCTGCATCTCTTGTTCTAAGTTGTACCGACTAACAGACAATGGCCTTTCTCAGTGGTGGAAGGAGACACAGGATACATCCCCTTCCATGCATTTCCTGTGTTTCTTTGCAAACCAGAAATAGGTTAAACTGGATTACCTCATCGATTTCCCGGATCCAGCGGTCAATGCCGTCAAACGACCAGCCGTTTGTGATGTCATACACTAGCAGGATGCCCTGTGGAATGAAAACCAGACATGTTGACATGTATACGCAGCAGCACAAAAAAGAAGGAGTTCAGAAATGCTCTTCAAGTCCTCACCTGTGCTCCACGAGAGTAAGACCTGAAGATGGTGCAGAATCTGCCTTGCCCTGATGTGTCCCTGTTGAAGACACACATGTTAGCATGTAGGTCGCCCAGCATGCTGTGGGTTTGATCATGACCACAGCCACAACTAACATGATAATCAATGCCAAAAACACTTACCATAATTCTAATTTCACTCTTCTCCCATCCAGCAGAATTGTGGTGGTCTTGTAATCAATCCCTGAGATCACACACACACAATACACACAAAGTTACTTAATGTTCGACATTCTAGGGTTTCAAATTAATTACGATACCTGAACGAAAGCAGAGATAGTTACTCACCACTGCTGTAGGCATATGGAGATTCTACTGATCCGTCCTGCAAACTTTCCAAGATTTCTCCCTTTCCAACATCACTGTCTCCCACCAAAAGAAATTTTAAGAGATAATCGTAACTCTTGACAGGACTACTCTGGGTCCCCATCATCCCACGCATTGGATCCGGTTCACAGAGAGCTTTCTAAGCTCGCCAGACGTCCACAACTCGGGGCAAGGGACAAATCAGACGGTCCCCAGGAGTGGTAGCTGAAGGTAGGCGACGTTAACTAACGCAGCTAGCTGGTGCACTGCCCACGATTTACATTAACTCTGTCTCCGTCACGTCTAACACCTACAATAATTTCCTGTATCGAGTGGACTACGTCGAACAGATCCTTCTAGTGACCGTTTGCACTGGCAGCTTGCTCCAGACGCCGTCGATGTAACGTTATTGTTCACATTAATAATCAAAACAACCTTAACTAGTTAGCTGTTAGCTTGTTAGCTAGCTAGCTACCACAAACGACAACGCATTCTAGCACAGACGGAAGATACACGGCAGAAAAAAAAAGGCCGTTTAGTCCAACATGAAACGATACTCTACAGAGTCCAGTACGACTGTTGCACTTTGTTTAGACAAAATAAAACCAACGAGGGATACTCAGCTCCGAGCACAACGTCTAGCCAAGTGGACTGTGTTGGCACTTCCTGGTCTTGACATCATTGGCTGCGTCACATCCGGGTATGATTTAAACAAATAAAAGAAACGCATAATATTGTTTCGAAAAGTATTGTTTATTTACTAATATCACTTTAAATGTCCAGGTGTCCAAAATCCAAATGCTTTTATTATTTTGACGTAGGAAATGACATATACACTCTAAGCCTAATGAGTAGCCTCTCAGGAAACGTGTACATAAAAATAAACCTGCTTCTGAAATTCATTTGTCAAGTTTTTGTAAGATAACTATGCCTCTTGCAATCCTACATTTTTTAAAACTTTACTGTAATTTCATGTCCAGATTTATTTTATATGTAATACTAATAAAAGGTACTCTTTTTATTATTTTTAAGGGAAAAAAGTCAACCCTAACTATTAAGTAAATAGAATTAATTTTCCACATTATACTATTGAATTGGACTTGGTAAGGAAATGTCACGTTATGATGTGCTTCACAATCCCACACTGGTGTTTGCCAGATTGAGAAAAAGGTACATCCCTTTAAGCTTGATTATTATTGGTCACCTCTCATTGGATTTTCATGATTGGCATTTGCAGCAGCTGTGGGAATTCTGCCGAGTGCAGAGTACAAAAGCCAGGTGAGACACTACTATCATATTCAACCTGTTTAGGTGAGGTGTCAGCGTCGGTGGGAGGCAACTGCTGGAGTGAAAATGGAATTGAACTGTGCTTGGTTTTTACTATTATTGTTTTGTTATGCCTACAGTTATCAGTTCAGAAGTGGATACAGGTATGTGCAAGATCCTAAGTTGGAGTGGGAGATGATGGAGACAGTGATCGGTGAAGAAATGAAGCGGGCCCCTGCGCCTGAACCCAAATTCTGGAGGAGTGCGGCACGTAGTGAAACGCCAGTACCTGAAGCGAAGAAGGTTCCCGAGTCTGTGATTGTCTCAGCCTCCAAAATCCAGAAAGAGTTGTTCAAGCCAGAAAAGGGTGCCAGACCCTTCCCTTCCTCGATCACTGATATGTTACTTGGAGCTACTGTCGCTCCCAGTACAACTACTGCCAAACCCAGATCAAAACTGGTTGAAGTCCAGTGCCATGTTGACAGAATGTACGTAAGAATCAGGAAAGAAGTCTTTAAGACTAGGCAGTCATACAAATACTTGAAACTAGGCAGCTGTCCTGTTAACCAAGGCACCAAAGACCATTACTACTTCCTGTACCTTCTGACAAAAGACTGTGGATTCAAGAAAGAGGTTGGTAAATTTGTCTTCATGTAATTATCTTTTCAATAATTACCATTTTGTGCTTCATTTTCACAAACTGCAACCAACATGGAAATGTTTGTTCCAGAGTAATGTGGATGATATGTCCATAAGCAATATGCTCTACTACAAGCCACCCGGTCCAGTCGTAAGGCAAATGTCATTTGACATCCCCTTGCAGTGTAAATATCCCAGGTACGATTTTATAGTTTTGGCCTGATTGTATAAGATTTGTTTATGATTGACTGTCCCTTACCGCCAAGCATTTACTTGAGGATTTTGTGATGCACATGATTTAGCAACACATTCATACTAGACTAGGAAATCTGCTCGCTGTTCCAATTTTGTGTTAATGACTTTTCACTTGACTGTTGCAGGTTTTTCCACTCCTTTCAAGTTGGTTATTATTCCAGCCTGCAGGGAGGCACGATTCGCAAAATGCTCCAACCAAAAAGTAGCTTTACAATCACTCCTCAAGATGGTACGTTGTTTTTTTTGTTTTTTTTAAATTATGACTCCTGTTCACGTAGCCAGCATTCTTGCCGGTGTTATAAACACAAAGCTTTTCCCCTTCAAGCTTTTCTGATTGGAGGGGGGGAAAGAGTTTGTAGATGGGAACAAGCCTCTTAACAATTTCTTAAGTCATAACTTTGGAATGCAGAGATCTAAATTAAACCACTTAAAATGTTGACAAAGGGCAAGAAGCTACTGAGGTTATATTTGATTTTATTAATTCTTAAAGTTGCAATATATAAAAATTGGCCACCTGTCGACTTCATACTCAAAACAAATGATGGGGCAGCATACCACCAGAGTAACTGCTAACAATAGCTGCCATTAGTGAGTTAACTGAGCAGCCAGTCAAAGCCACAAAGTAGACAAGGGCTAGCTGGTTAGCATGCTAATTTCAATAGATATCTCTGCAACACGGTACAAAAACATCTTTGACCTAACTGTTTCCTCACTTTGTGTTCAAAGTCTTGCATATCAACCTTTTTAAATGTGCAGGGAATTTTGGAAATTTCTCCAATAGGGCACATCCTTTTTCTTCTCACTCCACTAAGGAGTCTACGTATTAGGGGAAGGAAACTGACAAAGCTCTTGATAAAGGGACTACATTGCTCAATGCACTGTAATGGGAACATTCAAAATTAATTAAATGCTCAAGACAAATCTTTGCTTTATTTTTATTTTTTTTTATTCAGTTTAATGCCACCATAGCGTGAGCTGTTAGCCATTTATAGGTGTACAGTGTTGTGTGTTCTCAGGGATTCATTACGGCATACTCGGACAAGGATCAAACATTTCCACACTTTTCACTGGGTTTTGAGACTATTCACTTAAATGGCAAGTGCACGAAACGGCACTCATTTGTATGCAAAATAGTTCTGTGACTCACATCCCTCACTTTGCCTCAGCATCGGGTAATGAAATCACAGGAACCAAAACTTACACCCTGGGCCAGCCGATGTACTTTCAGGCCAAGGGAGCAGACAGTTCTGGAAGTCAAAGGATGTACATCAACAAGTGCTTCATGACAGCCTCCCAAGACTCTACTTCAAATCCTAAATACACAATCATTGACAACCAGGGGTAAGGTGTAAAATGTTTCTGCTTAAAACGCTCATGTCAGTTAGTGGTTTGAGGTAAACATGCATGTTCTCTCTCAATGCAGCTGCATGATCGATAGCAAGGTGACCGTCCAGTCAAAGTTCCTCATGGGTGCCTCAAAGATGGTCCAGAAATTCAGCGTGGGCTCTCTGGTTTTCAAGGACACGGCTTCCTCAGCTTCATCGCAGGTACTGTCAAGAGAAAGTGGTACAGATCTATACTGTCTCAGAGAATTAATGTTAACGCTGAAACCTGATGTCTTTTTCAGGAGCTCTTCATGCACTGTGAGATCTCTATGGGGAAGCTTACTCCAACTCGGAGTTCAAAGGCCTGCAGTTATGATGCAACTACAAAAAAGTGAGTAGACTCTGGCTGAAGTAAGCTTTCTTTTTGAATGTCTTGTAGGATGAAAGGTTTAAAGTCTGCTTTTAACACACCATTGTATTGCCACCTGCTGTATTTATTGTATTTTTGTCTATTGCCAAATTTGCCAGATGGCATTTCAAGACCTGATAACTTGTGTGTGGTTTAGGTGGAAGGAGCTGTATGGTGATGACGCTGTGTGCACCTGCTGTGACTCCACCTGCACCTCAGCACAGGCCAAGGGTAAGTGTTCACATGTTACAGAAGGGATCTCAACAAAACTTGTAATGCTGAGGCTGATCCTCAAATTGGCACAGAACACTTGGCAACAGTCATTTTAAAGAAGCATTTTGCACTCATGTACAGGCAACACTCATTCAAATCCCTTATTTTACAAATGGGCCAGCTTGTAAATCTCAATCACTAAAATGACTCCTTACTTAAAGCTACTTATAAAAGTCCAGTCCACAAATGACCAAATTCTCATTTTCTACTCCAACAGCTTCAAGAACTATGATCTCCAGCCACTCCTGGAAAGTTGACTTGAGCAGCCAGAATGGATATGTAGAAGTCGATCCACGGATGAAATCCCTTGATGCCGACACATTCAGTATGGAGGACCCCGAGATGGCTGAGCATGAAGGATTTCTAGACCACTGGGAGAATGATTACTGAATTGTCATGTCAGAATTTTAAATAAAGTCCTTTTCTCAAACTTTGTTTCCTTTTGTGTAATGTCATTTCTTCATGAATAGACAACTTATTCATCACTCTTGGGTAAAGGGATTAAACCTAGTTTTAATTGTACCCTTAAGTCTTTAAAGCCTTTGACTGAAACACTTGGCACTGTCAATACTGATCAACATAATCACGTATCAGCATGTGTGCATTTTGCAGCATTTCCTGGAAATGCATCACAGCATTTCTGTAGATGCAGTTGTGTACCACAAGGGGATGGAAGAGATTCACACTCTTCGCTTGAGTAAATTCAGCAGGGAGTTCAATAACCCTCTGAGCTCCAGGGTTCCCAATAAGAACATGGTGCAGGAGCTTCTTCTTGAGGCTTTTCTCCATGAAGTCCAGCAAGTCTCGTAGCCTACAAGCCACATAGTTGGGTTTCCACTGTGAGTGGTCTTTGGTCAAAAGCAGATGCATGAGAGCAGTTTTGAAATGAAAATACTTGATGGCACTACTTCCTGACAGTGCCGTTTGTCTCTTGTGAAGGAAATGTGCAATCTCAAGAGTTTGAATGTGGCATGAGTTATCGGGCAGGTGTTTGGAGATGTGCTCCAAGAAGCGATCTTCATAGTTGGTCAGGGAGAGCGCCCAGGAAGTATCCAAGTTGTTTGGGGAGCAAGGAGTAATGAAGAAATGAGCATCAGTGTTGGTTTTAACCACAGGATTCATACTGAAGCTAATCTTCTTCCCTGATCTGAAACGAACTACCAGAGCACCTGGAGCATCGATGTAGCGAATGTTAAGCTCAAACTCGTACTTGTGTGAAATGAGTGCCCAGGCTTGTTTGATGGTGCTCTGAAACCACCTGGTAACCTGCGATTTTGACAGGAACGGGGAGTTCTTCGTGCAAAGCAGGCCATCACGAACAGCAGCAGCTTTCGTCGTTACTTTTTCAGTCGAGCAGTGCAGCAGGCAAACCATATCATCTGCATCAGTAGACTGACATGGGCAGCCATTTTGGACTCTCTTATTCTCCACCAGTTTAATTTGACCACAGACTTGCATATCTAGCAGCAGGTCACTCGCCTGGTTGTTCCAGAGCAGGCACTGAAAGCTATATGGTTCAGGTGGGCTGACGGGGACGATGATATCACACGCATCCTTCATCTCAAAGTCCTCAATCACCATGCCGCCATTTTTATTAGTGACAGTCCTCATGGCATCAAATAGATCGTTTGCAAACCCCTCCAAAAACTCATCCTCCCTCCACTTCTTATCGGAGGAGACTTGGACACATCTGGAATGAAATCGCTGCAGAGTGTTGCTGTCTGGTAGCGGCACTTCAGCAGCGGTGCAGGTCACAGGGAATGACGTGGTTTCTTCTTTTGTAATCCGGGATTTTTTCTCGAGGAATTTCCGAAACAAGCGTATCATGGAAATGATGGAGAACGTGTTCCATATGTACCAGAGGTAATCTCTCTCCCAGTCAGCGACTGTCTTCTCTGAGGTTTCATTGTCTGATGTCTTAGTGTGAAGATGTGACACCGGAGATTCTTGTTCTTTGGAGTTGAACACTTCCTTGTGCTCAGGTTTATCTTGTTCCTCTTGGGATCTGCTTGGGTCACCATCAGAACCATCGCTCTGGACGTCCTCTCTCTTTTGCTCATGTTCAATTTGTGAAGTCTGCAGAGCCATCTCAGGTGCACTTTTGAAGTTTTGTGACTGGCTTTGATCCAAATTTGCATTAACATGGCCCCCTCCTGGTAATTTCTGATCGGCACTGTCTGCCTCTTCTTTGGTGACAGTCACATCTTCTAAAACTAACATTTTATCTTGTTCAGTTACATGTTGATCAGACTGATTTTGTTCCTCAGGGATGTTTTGTGAGTCATCAAGAGGCTCTTTCTTGTCAGTATGTGTCATTTCCTCACTAACAGGTGCCATTTGGTGGGGCGGTTTATCTCCTCCTCTCAGCAGCCTTTCTTCATGCTTTTGCATGCCCACTGTGGTGATATCATCCCATTCCTCAACACCAGGCTCATCCCTCGGATATGTAAGAAGACTCAGAGCCATCACAAACACTCGCACCAGAGTATCATGCATCGTCAGTCCTGTGTGTGAATAAACCGAAACAGCACAAAGAATTGTTGCAATTAATTTCAGTGTTTTTAAAAAGTGCTTTAGTGTTATATGAAACATGAAAAGACACAAGATTGTATAAAGTCATTGCAATTGTATGTAAAACGCTCAATGGGAAATGTTTCTGCTGGCAAATTTCACAACGATGCAACGCAAGTGAGAGAGAAGCGATTTCCTCGATGGCCTGGCAGCATCCTCACTAATCTGTGATTACATTACTTATCAAACAGCATTTGTTACTGCACAAAACATTAAATAAAAAAAAACAGAAATACTCACCGAAAGATGTTATCAGTTATTTCAATACTGCGATGTTCCGGTAATGTGTGAGTAGGTACAAAGGAGGAAGCAAGAGACCATAACCTTGCACAGGCTCAGCTCTTCCTATTTTAGAAGTGGTTGTAGGTTGTCTTTGGTGACTTATTTCCTGCACACCCTGCCCATATGCTCTGCTGTGACACTTTCCTGTGCAATACACAGACGAACACAGATAGCACAGACTTCCTGTAAGTGTAACTGCATATTCGGAGTAGTCAGAAATGAACCTTGACTCAGTTAATGAATCACACACAGTAAAAATTATTGTATGAATTCACTATATTACATTATGTAGGATCAAACATTAGACCACACGCTATTGTTAAAAACTATGTGTGGAAAATGGTTTATGGCGAGTATGAATAGTAGAGTAAACTGCCTTTTATCCTCTTGTGGCCTTCTAACTGGTTTGTCGAGGTCGGCCTCACTCAGCGGCTGCAGTGCAGTTCAAAGGGCTGAGGGAAATACAGTTAAGAAATAACTAACAATTATAATATTTTTCCTGTGATAATCAATTGTCCCGTATTTTATTTGGTCCTGATTAAACAAGTGGAAACAGAATCAACCCACATCTCTTAGGTAACAACCAAATTTTTCAGCCAAAGCCACACAAATTTGAATGAGTCCATTTTTGCATGTCTGGATTGTTCTGACTACAGCTGAACAACACTTCATCCCCTGGGTTCAGGTCACTAGAGTTAACACGACCATACGTCCATACAAGTAAGAATAAACATTAACATGAATTTTGAAAGGAGTGTATTCTCAGTGTTTTCCAAGTAATGTCGCAGGTTTACTTTTGAGAGTAAGAGTGTGTTGACTGAGAATCTTTTGTTACATCACGCTAAACACCTGCAAAGGGAGGGGCATGATGACAGATGATGTGGTCAGGTTTGAACATCACCTCAGAGAGTTCGAGAAACACCTTTCAGTCGGTCCGAGCTAAAATGCCTCCAAACTTTATGAAGAACTACAAGTTATTTGCTGTGGACACTGTCGTCATATGAGTTTTTCCTCCACTTTCGTTCATCCACGCTGAAGACAATAGGTAAGTGTGTGTGTTTGTGTGCTGTTGATTCCTGATCAAAATCTATGGATGCCTCACATGCCTTTGTGATCTCGTTATAAAACTGAAGATACTGGGATATTCCTGCATAAAAGCTTTAGAAAAGTTCACAATGTTTACTGTGAGCATATTAGACTTTACTCCTTTTTATTAAAGTACCCCTTTGAAAGTGTTTTCCGTGGCCTTAATAATGTTAATAACTCATTTACTAATGCTTTATAGAAGAGTAATAAACCCTTAATTAGAACAGCTTTTGAATATCCAAGTTATGAAAAATTTCTCTGGCTGTTGAGTCTCCAAATTTCTGGAAAACAGTGGCATCTACATCTACTTGGATTATTGTAAGCAGTCTTTATTAACGAGTTATCAACATTTATAACTGATGACAGTGGCGGACTCAGGATGTGTGAGGGGCAGGGGCAAGAAAAATACAAAAGGGCACCACATTTATTGGGCAGTGCAGAGTGTTGTGATATATTTAACGTGAAGAGAGGGCACTTTATTTTATTTTGTCCACTGGAAGGGCACTTAATGGAGCGACTGCTAACACTTTTTCACTTATTGAACTACTGTATGTTTTTTCACAGATTTAATTCCATCTGACCCAAAGATCTAAAACAACTCTCAAGATGGATAAGTTTCGTATGATGTTCCAGTTCCTCCAATCCAACCAGGAGTCTTTCATGAATGGGATCTGTGGTATCATGGCACTAGCTAGTGCCCAGATGTACTCTGCCTTTGAGTTCAGCTGCCCCTGTATGCCAGAGTACAACTACACCTACGGGATCGGACTGCTTATCCTTCCACCTATATGGTTTTTTATGTTAGGTTTTGTATTGAACAATAACGTGTCGGTGCTAGCAGAAGAGTGGAAGAGACCCACAGGGAAACGGAGGAAGGACCCAACGATCCTTCGCTACATGTTTTGTTCGATCACACAGAGGTCCTTGATAGCACCTGCAGTGTGGGTGTCTGTCACTCTAATGGATGGGAAGAGCTTCCTCTGCGCTTTCAGCATCAACTTGGACATTGACAGGTTTGGGAACTACAGTCTTTTGACGGGGATGTCAGAGACGGAGAAGATAAAACTGCTGGCAAGGATTCCATGCAAAGACCTTTTTGAGCATCAGGAAATAAGAGTGGCAGCATCCCGATACATCAAGTGTATATCACAGGTAGCCAGCTGATTTTAGTATTAAACTAAGAGGTCAATAGGTGATAGTAGTATTGTCACCTATTGTCTTTGAAATTAAAGACCAAACATCAGTTTAAGGTTCAAGGTACGACAGTGGATACTTCTGTATCTTTTGCCAGACTGGGGCTGGGCCATGTGTGGTCTTTCACTATCCTTTGGGCTCTGTGCAGACACCGATATCACAGATGGTCGGTAGATGGCCACTAATGATGTTGGTTGAGCAGTTTAACAACACAGGAGGAACTCTGGTCAAAATGTGACAAGAAATCTGGATAGAGGTGGCTACTGCTTTTAGCTATAAGTTAGCATGGTTAGTTTAATCGGGGATCAGTGAGGCAGGCTAGCTAACCCTGACAACATGGCTAGACTGTTTACTTAGACGGTAACAAGAACACTTAAAGGGGCTCTGTGGAACTTCTGTGTTGTGTTGGTCGTTAGTTTATGTCAGCGAACTCCATTTTTAAACTAAGGTTAGCTACTGTTGCTCTCTGTTAGCATAGCAGAGAGAGGCGCTGAGACGAGGAATGTGCATATAGTTACGTCCTTGGGACTGTCACGGAAAAAACAGAGTCCTTCATAAAGAAGTCCCCAGTCTAGCAGCATTAAACTCATACAAATCTTCCACAGGCTTGTATAATCAACCACGAGAGACGGGGAAGGTGTCTTTTTTCATGTTACGTTACACTCTGCTCACAAATGGCAGATAAAAAGCCCCTTTAATGTGAGCAAGTTGTCATTGGTGTCAAATGGATCTTATTTTGACATGTCAGTGTGTGAAAAGTGGGAAAAATATTAAATCTAACCATGGCTGAACCATTGAACTGCTTCAGGTTCAGAGTTTTAATGCATGTGATGCATGCTGGCTCACTGTCACACTGTCATGACTTACTGGGGCCATCATTAATGTTATGGTAAGTCCTACTATGACATGTCAAAATGACATGACAAGGCCCATTGAAGACACTGGTCATGTTCTCACTGGTAATCTGTGATGAAATCGGTGGATGATATAATCGCAAAACAGAAATATCGTTTCATTTGTAATGTAAAGTTAATCAATATTTAAATCTTTGGTAGGCAGATCAAATATAAAGTAGTGTGGCCAAAAGTTGGGACATTTTTAGTGAGGAGTTTTTCATAACAAGGATATGATGACTAGGCATGTTTAAATTTCCTTGCTTTATTCCTCAAAAACTGTGGTGAACTTAAATCTCCCCAGCCGACTCCAGCTTTGCACTTTGAGCTCACAGAAGCTTTCCTGTTCGCTTATTAGAGGGATAGATAAGCCTCTAAATTTATTATTCATGGAACTGGGACCTATTTCAATCCATCCAAAAACACCCACACTGTTATTTAGGTCTTTGATCAGCCGTAGGGCAATTATACAGGCTTAAAAGTAATGTCTCTAGAAAAGTCTATTGATGTACAGATTCTGTTAATGAGCTATGAAACTGTCAGGAAGCTCCTGGATGTGCTTTTTAAGATCACATTTTGGACTACCTGACTTCCACTACTTTTGTACCTGCAGTACACAAACACAAAACATACAGTATGTGAGTGTTGGTGAGACAGGCTGAAGGTGTCAAGATCAACCAGATTCTCAATCCAGTTCTTTGTTGTCTAGATTTAGTTCATCTCTAGGTGCTCAAAATGATCTACTGTATCTGCTACACCAACATATTTGATATCGTCTATGTTTTGCAGGCATGTGGATGGATGTTTTTGCTCATGATGACCTTCACGGCCTTCCTGATCCGAGCTATCCGACCGTGCTTTACTCAAGCCGCCTTTCTAAAGACCAAGTACTGGTCTCACTACATTGACATCGAGCGCAAGATGTTCGATGAGACCTGCAAGGAGCACGCCAAGAGCTTTGCCAAGGTTTGCATCCAACAGTACTTTGAGAACATCAGCGGGGAGATGCACAGCTACCACCACCATCGCTCCAGCAGAGACGGAAGCGACGATGAAGACGACGATAAGAAGAAAAGTGATGAAGAAAAGCTCCTGGGCATCAGGGCCCAGGATGATATGAATAAAGTTTTGTGGAACTGGCACACCTGTAAACCAGCTCTGGCACTGAGAAAGGAGAAAATAGATGAATTGAATGGTAAACTGAATGGAGAGGCCAATGGAGCAGCAAATGGGTTTGTAAACGGGCACACCCATGAGGTGGCGAAAAAGGAATGGGCGGTGTATTATAGTAAGGTCTGAAGAGCTCAAAAGGACAAAGAGAAGCTTGAATTGGCCCTTCTTTAACTTTCAGACATAAATATTATTTCATGGTTTCATTTTGTTTCTATAAGCAGTTTAGTCTTTTGTCGAAGTGAGTTAGAAATATAATATTGTGATCTATTTAATATGATTTTACATCAATGCATAGAACATGTAAACTAATATAAACTGAATTTAGTGCAATATATACTTCCATTGATGGTAAAATACTTGAACATAATAAACACAAAATGGAAAAAACTGAGTTTTCTACATATTTCTGGTTCACATACAGGTCAGTTTACTGAGAAGATGTCTAGGACCGGATGTGGCCTGAAACCTGTTGTTATAACTGTTGCCACAACTATGTTTTATCTACTAGTCATGAATTAGAGAAAAGACAGCTCTCTGAGGGCAACAATCTGAAGTCTGTCAATTCTGGGGTTACAGAAGTAGAGCGTTCTCATTGATGACAGCACAACTGAATGTTTGTGTTGCCCTCTACTGCGGGGCCATCATAATTTTTCCCAGGGTATAAAACAGAAAGTGTTAATATGGGTAATTTGAGCAAAGAAGAAAGCTCCATGCACTCCTTGTTTTAAAGTGAGCCTATGTAATTATTATAAGAGTTAAAAAGAAAATCAAAAGTTGAATCCATGTGGAATAAAAAAAAAAAACAGTTTTGCTGATACAGCCGTACTTGATCTGGTATGACCAGAAGTTTAAAGGAGCTAATGCTAAGTAATGTTCGCCAACTTAGGGGTGTTATTGATAATGTTCAGACACTTACTCTTTCTCCCACTTCCACTGCATTCACAGCATAACACAGCTGTTTTTCCAATCAAGTGGTTGCCCACTAAAGTTAGCTAACATTGATGTCGCTTATGCTAGCTAGCTAACGTTGCATAATATTGCAGTGTAACTGTCATCACCGGGTCGACTTTCTTACTTTTTGGCTCTTACGTTACTGTCTCACTACACTTTAGGATCTACATTATCCCGTAACTGTAGTCCCTGTAAAGCAAACCTTGAACAGAGTCATTTAGTACCACTTTATAATAACTATCGTTAATAAATGGTAAATTTATAGTTACTTAAAGTTACTTACTTAGTTATTTCAGTGTAAAACAACAATTAGATGGTTTATAAATAATCTATTAAGCAGTGGTAAAGTTTATAAACATCAGTTACAACTTTATAATTCCCATCCAAATAAGTTTTATAGATGGACTACACAGCATTTATTAACCATTTACAAAGTATTAAAACATCAGTTGCAACTTTACAATAAACAATTGCCTAATAAATAGTTTATAAAACATCCCATTGTTTTTTAACATTGAAATAACTTCACTATGTATTAATTGTGTTTATTATAAAGTGTCACTTTGATGTCACATTCATGCGTAAAGGTGCAGGGTGTAAGATATGGCCACTCACTCCAAACAAACAGGGGGCACAATCACTATTGTAACTGCTACCTGCTGCTCGCTATACCTTATATTTGCTGTAGCTATCAATGGCTGCAGCTACTAACTGCCATTAGCTTGTTAGCTCAGCTAGCCATGCAGCTACTGACCCTAAAACAAAGTGGTATTGCGAGACAGGACAGGCCTGGGCTAGGTGGCTACCATGCTAACTTCCATGGATAATGTCAGCTCATTTTTTGAATGTTTTAAACTAAAAATTTTGATCATATCTTACACATTGCACCTTTAACAGTTTAATGGACACAATCCATTCTGGCACATGTAACAAGAGTTTATCAGTCTTATTAGAATCATGTGAAAATATCAACTAGTCCATTAAAAAATGACATAATGTCAATCAGGACACTTGTATGTTAGTTTATAAATCTTTGCCAACACATTTCAGGCCGCAAACCTTGTCACGAACAGACAAACCAACAATGACACTGTATTTCAAATCAGGCAAACATATGATTTATGCAAAAACAAAAAGCTGTGAGAGCCAAAACAATTTACATGTCACCAAGAAAACAAGGTCAACATTTGCATCTCTCGTCACTCCCCAGTAAAACCCTGTTCTCTGAAGCACTGGGGAATTGTCTTCTATGTTTCCAGTTGAATATGTATAGCCTGGGATCATTTTTATACACTGAGTGTCCTCAGGAAGCTCTGCATACAATGGTGTTTTCATCATAACTCACAAGAGGGCATGCTGTCACCAAAAACACCATCTTTCAATGACAACACAACCCTGTAGCTTCAATCATCTTTGACTCTGAAACCTGTCAACAACCAACAATGCATGCAGTGTATTAAGGGCTGTGTTTGTGCTCATGCATCTGTGCAGTCAATCCAGCTGTTCCTCAGTGTTCAGCAGTAATGTCATTACTAGAGCAGGAGGGGAGGAGGGGAGGGTGAATGAAAATGGCACGGGTCCCATTGAAGCCTCTCCCTCCCTCCCCCTGGGGATTGGTGGAGCAGCACTCCCCTTGACCGTCTCACATCTCGCCCAGTAGCCCAGCAGCTGTTCTCTCCCTCAGCGAATTGGCAGCCAGGGCCGCTGGTGTGGGGGTGGACGTCTTTGTCCAGGCTGTGATTTTTCTCCCTGCGTCTCCCTCTTTTTCTCTTCGTGTTATTTCCCTTCATATCTTGCTTCCTTCTTCTCTTCACTCCATCGACCGAGGCACCTCACCCCCTCCTCCCCGCTCTACCTGCCTTCCTCTGCAAAAGAGTGACATGATGTTTATATATAGATCAAACAAAACCAAACATGAAAATCTGCTGTAGCTCCTAAAATACAATCTGTGTGTGTGCAAAGGAAGGAAACGGTGACTTGAGGTTGCGTCATATCTTCTTTTCGCTGACCTCCACTTCACACAAATGGCTTTGTTTTGGTTGTCAGGACATCAGCCATGCGCATGCTACTGACCAAGGCCTCCCTTGACTTTGCTGCAAATGTCTCTCTTGTCTCCCTCTCACATATACATGCACAGGGGTGTGCGCACACAGACACACAGACACACACACACATCAGCATGCTTGCAGGCGCCCCATTCGTCAGTGTCTGCCTCATTCTGCCTTCCTTCTGCCTGCAGATTGGAGGACAGAGGCAGCGAGGGAGGGCTGAGGGAGAGGAGAGTTGCGAGGCAAAACGGCTGGTCACATGAGCACAGATCTGTTTACAAACCCAAGGCAGAGCAGAGCAAGAGCAAGGGGAGGAAGGGAAAGGCGAATTGCAGGTTCTCGCTCACTCTGAGCACCATTAAGGACTGGAAGAGGAAGAGGGGAAGCCTGCCATGACAAAGCCAGCTGGAGGTGGGAGAGACTAAACACGACACACGCAGACACACTCGTGCGCACACACAGCCTTTGTCTCAGTTTTTTTTTTTTTCTCAATTGAAGGAGCAGATGGTTAGAGGGAGAGTAGGATCCCCCCCCTACACACGCACAAACACACATGCACTGACTGACACACAAACACACACTCACCAGCGAAATACCAAACCCAGCTAGAGGAGTGTTGTTGACTGCATGGAGCTGTCCTCACTTTGTTTGGGCTTTAGAGGGAAGCACATCTTTGCCTTCTACACTGAGGAGGAATACCCACTGCAAGATCAGAGGACTGGAGGAGGAGACAACAGGGGAGAGGAGAGGGGGATGAGACTTGTGAAAATCCTCTGTTAAAAAAGCAGCTTTGGGAGGAAGACAAAGCACGGACTAATGCCAGATAATTACCTTCACTGGACAAGAACTGTCATTTTGATCGGTGGCTGTCATTGAATGTGGCGAGGGGACGACACCGCAGACGGAAAGTGAAGTCAAAGGAGGCCTTTTTCTGCTGGAAATGTAAGTATTTCCTGTTGCCAAGCAGCCTGTGTTTTCTTCCATGACATTGTGACTGAGTGAGATTCTGCTTTTCACAATAACAACACCTGAATAACACATGGTGGTATGAGGCAGCTGAAAAACAATCATGTCTCCTCAACAACATTTCTTTGTCTCTCCTTCTCCCTCCTGTGATGACATCATTCTCACTGGGATCCAGGAGCACATGAGGTCTTCGGTCCCAGTCCAAACCCCAGTCCCAAATCTCCCAATCTTTCCACGGGGTGGTTAATCCAGATTTGGGAATGCTGGGCAGCACAGACTGCTGAGCCAACAAAACCGCACCTCGCAGGGATTTGTGGAAATCTGAGCAAATCTGAACAATCTTGATGGTTGTTTTCGGAGGAGAAGCCACGACCCAACAAGAGAGCGATCCAGCCCGGGGTGCCTGAGTCCAGGCTCGAAACAGATCCAGTGTCCAGAGCTGCGGCCCACAAGCTTGGCTTCCCTCCAGCCTTCTCCTGACAGGGCCTGAATATACTGCTGCTGCCCCTGGGAGTCAAATTTCATGCAACCATTCCAATGGTGTAACGGTAAGTGAGTGGATTCTCTGCCGTCTGCCAAATACACAAGAGGTGGTAGCACGTGTGCTTGTATCTCATAAACTTGGCTACTTAGTTGCAGGCTGTCAGCTTATGGGATCCGTGTAATGGATGTAGTTGTGTTATGGTACATTACTGAGGGAGTGGAGGCCGCAGTTAAAATAATCCACATTCAAGGTCATGTTGTTTGACAGCTGAAACTGAAGATTTTCTATTTGCTAACCTTGTTTTGTTACTGTTGACTGATTCTGCAGTGCACCCGTGCCTGGTTCATAACTGCATCTCTCATTATGCTACCCGAGGACTTCCCTACACTAAAACCCCTTGTAAATCCCCCCAACCCCCAGCCATGTTAAATTATCCAACCCATACCCCCCACAGTGTGCAAGCTGTACCCATTCATTCACTCGAAAGAGACACACATGGACATTTAGAGGCTGGCAAAGAGCAGCCCCGCTGCAAATTAATAGGAACACATGTGGCCTGTGGAAGTGGGGCTTCCTCTGCTATTGTTTTACCAAATGGTCCTTTAGTCCCCAGAGTTCATCCTATTTAATATACTCCGCCCCCCGCCACCTGCAACATGCACGCACACACACACACACACACACACACACACACACACACACACACACACACTTCTGTCGTACAAATACATGCAGACAGACACCCCCACTGTTCCATCCCCCAGTGCTGTCACACACACACACACACACACACACACACTCTCAGTCACCTCTGTAGAGTCTGTGGAACAGATGGTGGTGTGGCGGAAGTGCTGTCTGTCCTCCATGTTTGTCTTGTTCACAGCCAATTAACGCGCAGTCCTATGAGCGCTTCAGTTGCCACCACAGTGCCAGTCACAGCTCCCTGGGCACACCTGCAGCCAAACAAACAGCAGCGATCACGTTTACGTACGGTTTAGTATCCAGAGGCCTGGTGGCACAGGAAGCCTCTGGTGGTGCCAAAGATTTATGTTGTAGTTAATGATCAACAATCTCCTACTTTGCTGCCATGATTCCTCTTTTTTCCTCTTTTGGGATAACAAATTAAAATAACCATTATTAACAAATGGTAAAGTTATAGTTAATACACTTTGGTTATAAGTTATTCCACTGTAAACAAACAATGAAATGCTTTACAAACCATTTATTAAAGGTGCACTTTGTAGTTTTGGTGAAGAAATTTTAATCAGAAGTGACCCATTTTTTTATGTCTAAACAAACTCTTTGTTTTCATGGCTGAATAAACTGAACAAATAAACTGCGCTTAAAGGACAACACAGTTTCATACTGTTTGACTTTTGGCGGACCCTGCCACCTTTCTAGCTTCACACAGTGTTCTGGGGACCTTGTTTTCCTCTGAGAACAGCTTGTTTAGTCAGTAGTGGAAAAAATAAATGTTTCTGAGTTTGTATTATCACCTCATTAATATTGTAAATATTAAAATTCTGAGTTTGAATTTCTTCTCCAAAACTACACAGCGCCCCTTTAAGTCAGCTGTAAAGGTTTATAAACACAAATAATGTTTATGGATAAACCACACAGTATTTATTGAAGTATCTTCACAATAAACTTAAAGGTGCAATATGTAGTTTTGAAAACTAAAATATAAAATTTCTTCCCCAAAACTACATAATGCACCTTTAATAAATGATTTATAAAGCATTTCATTGTTCAAGTTTAACTATAAATGTACCGTTTATTAATGATGGTTATTATAGTGTCACCTCTTTCTCTTCACTGTGCATTTTTAATACAGTTTTTATTGCTTGCAAACAGTAAGCAAAGGTACATTGTTCATGACAAAGGACAATTATTTTCACAGATCTCAAGAGCTTAACTCCTCTCTGAACTCATAACAGTGCAACTGTCTGCACAAATTGCAGCATCTGAAGTTTATGCTACCAATATAGACTTGCATTGTCAATACTAACAACTGAATACTGTAGATCTTCAGGGAGCTTTGGTGGTTTTAGTGGGAAAGTAAACAATGAAGTTGCAACACTGGATGTTGTCGTTTTTTTTCAGTAGCTCTCTAATTTGAGAAAGAAAATGCAGTTTAAAAGACTGAGGCTGTAAACAAACAAAACAGAGAGACATAATTTAGGTTTTGAGGTCAACTGCTGTGATAGTCCCACAGAGTCTCACTCCTCCACTTGTATCCATATAAGAAATTATAGAGAAAGAAGATCAATTAACTTGTTATTTAGCGAACATTGTGGACTCTTAACCCGACAAGGAAACAGTTAAATGTGTGTTAAGTGTGTATCCTGTATCTGCAAACTCTCTCTGGTAGGATGCCTGTGTGGTTTGGGTTCTCAACGCTCTGAACACTACTGCAGCATGACGTCTGACATCTATCACCTTCCGCTCAATGTGTATGTCATTGTGCTGGGCATCGGCCTCTTCGTCTTCATGCTCAGCCTCATCTTCTGCTGCTACCTTTTCAGGTAGGTTGATGAAGTTTGGGAGTTAAATGGACTGGGTGACTGAAAATGTGAATGAGAAATTAGGTACAAAAACAGGAAGTGCAAAAACAGACGGCATGAGGGCAAACCAGTCAGAGATTGTCTGGCAGCTTGAACAAGCATTGCAACACAGTGTCACAGCCTGTCAAAATCCATTTAAAATAACTTTGGTAATAAGATCCTAATATGTGTCGACAGCAGCAATCATGATGCAGATTTATGGAGCGTTGCTCTGCAGAGGTGCCAGAGTTGCTGTATATAGTCAAACAAGATACATATGCTGCAGAAACAAAAGCAAACAAAAACATATACAGCAGTCTGTGTACTGTATATGTTGGTCATAAGGTAACAATATATTTCAGTGCAGAAATGAAAGAAAGATATGTTTGATGTCATTTTATATATTCATTTATTTTATTTGACAGGGACAGTGCACAGCTTCTTAGCTGTACCGAGTTAGCTAAAAGCTAATTTGCATCCGTAGTCCTTGAGCAGGAGACAGAAATAACATCTCTGTTCGGAAAGTGAACACTAGTTCAAAAAACTGTGGTGAAACTGTGTCGTGTGCATATCTTGGCCTCATTCTTATGTAAACAATGAAATAAATGATTAGCCTTTGTGTAATGTGAAAGAGGTTGTTGGCAATGATAAACCCAAAGAGTTATCCAAAACTCTGCAGTTCATCCCTCAGTTCTACAGAGCGCTTTAGTGCCTTTCAGCTCAAGTGTTCTGTTTTGGTTCAGTCTCACCGCTCTCATCAGTGGAGTTTTCAGACGCAGCTGTTATCAGTGAAAGCCTACCTCAAACCAAAGAGCAGAAAGGCAGTCTTGAAAGTTAACTAACTACCAGACTGGCTAAGTAGGTAGAGCAAACGAATATCTACAAGGAGGATGAGTATCAGACCTACGTTCACCAGCTGGACACAAACACGACTCCAACTGCATGCTAATGTTGCTGCATGTCTACTAGGTGTGTAAATAAGCAACTGTTTGCTAACATGTTTGCTGTATCAACTCCATATAGTCAGTATTGCGTTTACAACTTTTATAAAAAAAATTTGCTTTGTTAATGTAAATCAAACATATCATTGTCAGCTCAAATATTCATGATTAACGGCCTCAAAAAATGCATCATCAGTCAGGCTGTACAGTGATGAAAAGAAAAATGTAATCCATTGTGTGAAAAAACTACAAACAAGTTTGATGAATGCTAAATATGACAACTAAAGTCAGTGGTTCACAATCTGTCTATAAATTCTTCCCATATTGCTTTATTTAAACAAACCTGGAGAGGTAAAGCTGTACAATAATTCACAAAAAAGAAGTGAAGTTTGGAGAAAAGTACAAAAACTACAGAATTTTTTTAAACTTGGGCGGTCACCTTGTATACCCCTGGGTCCTGACACACGAGGGTCATTGGTGAGCGTCCATGGCTCTAGTTTTTAGCACCGTTGGCACTAGTCGAACCTTGACGACAGCTTTTCAGCCCACTGAGCAAGTTGAATCTGCAGATGAGAGAAATCATTCTGATTGGCTGTTCAGCTCAGCAAATGAGTACGTGAGAAGACAAGTTAGCGTAGTTGTCTCCCTATTTTTCACCGCCGCCTCTTCGCCAGTGCCATTTGCAACTTTTTAGAGAGTACTGTCAAAAATGCTGCTTTGTCTTGACAACAATTTGTATATCCGCAGTCCTGAGTCTTCCGTTTCCCTTTTTGACTGACGAATACAGACTACTGCCACCTGGTGGTGTGGAGAGGTATTTCCTCTCAGCGGGCGCAGAACGCACAAGCAAGTTGACCATCAGCTATAGTCTTTACGGTGTTCAAATGCAGCTTTTTGGCCAATACACCTGTGACGTGAGGTGACGCTAGTTCTCTAATCGGGCCCTTAGATTCACCTGATGACCCTCGGATGGCTCCCAGCCCGCAGGTTGAGAACCACTGACTCAGGTTACATTTGTCACAACACTGCCACTGTACAGATGTTGTCATCTCTCTTCCTCTCTCAGGTTGAAGCAACAAGGGACGAGGGAGCAGTTCAGCTACAATGAGGTATGTCACTGCGGTGGATGTCACTGTGGGTGAACATGTAACACCAGCTTCTGAGGCAGGTTATAAATACTACTATAGCATTTCACACTGTGATAGTCAACTGTGAAACCTAACACCACCATTTATAGATGACCTTGAGTCCATCCGTGTGTCATTACCTACACTGATTGAAAACTGTCAACCCAGCAGGTAGCAGGCTGCTGTAGGTGTGGTGACAGTTGGTGACAATGTTTTCAGCTTCGGGGAAGGTTAAACTCCAGCTGCAGCTGTCTGAATTGTCTGTATTTATAATGATGCGATTATTTCCAAACAAAGAGGGCACACTACTCGTGCAGATATTTTTAAGCCAGTCACATCAGGACATTGAACCCATCTCAAGTGTTTGTTTTACACCATTGATTTTCTGCCAACATAATAGTGCTGACACATCATTCACGTGACCCACTGCCTCTCTCCTTCCCGTCCCCTTTCCGACTGTAGGTGGTGCTGAAGGGAGCAAGCAAGAAACTGAGCCTCCTCGGAGTAAGTCACTCTTTCTGCAAAGCCTTTTCCAAATCACACAGTGTTTGTTAAAACCTGGCAGCTGTACACAATTCACGAGCAGGCTTCCAAGCAAGCTCACACGACCCATTATACACGGGGAGGGTTCGGTTGGTTAGCTTAATCAATTTCTCGTGTCAGATGTGATTAACTTGCAGCACGCGCTCAGAGGAGACGTCCTCAAATCATCTCGTAGCTCAAACGCAGACATTTAGGAGTCATGTCAGAGAGGCTGCTTGGCTCTCTACTCGTGGCAGATTTTAGGACTCCAGGAATAACTGCACTCATTTAAAATGCATTACAAAAAGATCTCCTCTCTGTCTCTTGTGAGTCCTATAAAGATTTTAAGATTTTTCTCCAAGGCAGAAATGGTGGTCAGGAGTAATTTTGGTGTTCAATTCATATTGAAGCAGTCCTGTTACCTAGAAATATAGTTCAGATAAAAAGAAAGGGTGATTTCCAAACACTGGCTCTAAATCTAGGTCAAATTAAATTAATTTACTGCTCAAATGTACAAATGGCAATGTTCTTGTCTGAGATACAAGAACACGATTGAGTAGAGACGGAGGCCAAGAAAAACCAAAAAAAATATAAAACACTAACGCTGTTGTTGTTTTTGCTCTTGCAGCAAACCTGTGCGGTCTGTCTGGAAGAATTCAGGACCAGAGATGAGCTGGGAGTGTGCCCCTGCTCACATGCATTTCACAAGAAGTGAGTGTTACTAAGCTGGAAAATACACATAGATAAATGTGAATATATCAGTCTGTGTTGGGAAATATGTTTTGCTTTTCTGGCTGAAAGTTAGATGAGAAGAAAAGATATCATTCCTCTGTCTTCACAACAAATAAGCTACAGCAGACTTTGCTACAGTTGGTTAGCTTGGCAAACTGAGTGCACAAGTTCCCGCCTTCCTTCAGCACATAACCCCTGAAAGGCCACAACTATTCCTATTTAGCTGACAGCCTAACTGCATTTTTACAGACTAAACACATGACATGTAAAATGTAGGTGGATTTCTTACCTTTGGACAGACCCAGGCTGTTAGCTAGCTAACTAGCTGATAGCTGTGTGTCGACTACGATTGGATAAACAAGGTTTCACGCTCATTAAAGGCTAGAATCTTACTTTAAAATGTTACACAAAATGAGCTAACATTATCAACAGAGTATGAAGAAACAACAGTATCAATGTGTTGTTTTGCAGAGATATTTACTGAAGGTAGCATGCCAACCAGCTAATCCCAGCGTCCTGTCTCGTAATAACGTTAACGTCGACGCTTTGTACCTTCCCTGTCGTTTCAGCGGGAAGATGTAAAAGCAAGTTTGCCGCTTAGTCTAATTTAAAAAAAAAATAAAAAATGAACCAAAATGTAAAGAAATTTGACATCAATTTAAAAAGAAAGGATAGGTGGTTTTATACATTTATAGGATTTACTCTGTGCACATTCACAGATAAGTGTAGTAAAGAGCTGAACAGTTCAGTTATTCTTTTATAAAGTGGATTTATGTTTCCTTAACAAAAAAGGGAGAATAAATGTAAAAATGTTAAAATATCTGAACCAGTATAGGTAGCGGTTTTAGGTATAGGTAGCCAAATTGTTTCTAAACACCGGAATCCACCCAGAATTTCCATATTGGTGCATCCATAAGCAAAGAAATACAATAGTACAGTCTGAATTCAAGTTTGTTTTTGTTGTTTTTTTACCAAACTAAGATGAGCTTAGTTGCCTCATTAACTCCTTCATTTAACTCCACAAAAATGTCATGAAACTCCATCTTTCCACGATCGCCTCTGGTTTGCTCAAAATAAATACTCAGTTCACAGAGTTTTAGATGTAAAAACATTTCCGCTCTACGCCATTTTCATCCATCCGTTACCCGCCTGACATGTCTTCTAGTCCCAAAGTCACAATCCTGGTTAGAGTTGTTGTAAATCACCTCCATCTGTCAGTCTTGGAGGCTGCGTTCGGTCCCAGTCTGAGGCCTGTTGAGCTGAACCCTGTCTACAGCGGTGTCTCCATCCATCATCTGAGGCTGCCCTGCAGGCAGACTCCTGTCTGCTTAGCGAACTAACCTACTTGCTAACAGCAGCTAGTTGCTACAGCAAAGGGTAAAGTCCAGTACAGTGAGCTGCGGTTAGCGATTACGCTGCCCCAAAAATTTTGGAGCTACCCTCGAATTTGTATAATTTCTTACAAATTACACCTTTTCATGACTCCTCCCCTTATCTACAGCAGGAAAGAGACTAAGTGTATTTCCCCAAATGTCTATTCTTTATGGTGAATTGGTGGAAACAGTATTTCTTCATTGTAGTGAGCAAGTGACAAAGTAAATGTAATAGACCTTAGTTGATCAGTTATTGACTAAACTACACAATATACAAAAACAAACTCAAATTCTGTTTCACGTAACTTTTCAAACACTTCTTTCTTGTGCGTCACTATATATTTTATTCCTGGTTGCACTTTTAAGCTAAATCTTCCTGTTTTTGTAGGTGCCTGCTTAAGTGGCTGGAGATCCGCAGCGTGTGCCCCATGTGTAACAAACCCATCCTCCGGCTCCACACAGACGCTCCCCAGGGTGCGGAGGGTCCAATGGACCCAGAGGAGGTGTGAGGGAGCTGTGACGGAGGAAACCCCCTACAGAGAAAACACACACATTAAATACACTAGGGATGATGGACAGCGGTCATCTTTAAGACATCTCACAGGAAATGTTGATAATGATCCCAAGTGGCCGCCCTGCTGCTGACCTTTGAGCAATATGCCTTGCTGGGAATTGGATATTGACAGCACCAAAATACGATTTGGTCAGATCAGTCAGGGAGAGAGTGGATGCATAGGACCTTTTCATAAAAAAAAATGCTCCTAGTTCTACTTCCATATTGCACTTTTCACCAAAAAACATGACAGGAAAAAGGAGCCACATTAGAGAGCAGGATATCATTGCCACTGTCACTGGACGACTAGTGCAGCACTGCCAGAGACCAACAACACTTCAGGCATTGAGCAGGACATCAGAGTACAGGATCAGTATGGATACCTCTAATATCTCAGGGGTGTTACCAATACAGCCAGCACAAACCATGTCAGTCACCCTATAACCCTGTGCCACACATGCATCTTCAATACTGCCAATGTAGGTGAAACGCTCCAGCAGTCAGAGGTAGCCCTGACCTCCGGCTGAAACCAAGACCAGCGGGATTACAACCATGACGATTTAAGTAGACAATGTTGTTACCGATTGTGTCCCAGGCCCTTTCCTTTTAAAGAGACTGATAGAAAACTAGTCTTGCCTGTATGTATTGTATGTAAACATGTCCCTATATATTGTTATTTTGTATTTGTTGCTTTTAAATAAAACGTCACGTAATGTATTGTAATGGTGTTGGATTTATTGAAAGGCTGGACAGAATAATAGAAAATGCTCCTACAAATGTGTAAAGGGACTTTTAATGAATCCATTTCAAATGCAGTCACAACATTGATTATTCTCTTCATAGCTCACATTCGTTCTTATACAAAATAGATGAAAATGAATTTGATGAAATGTTAAATATAAGCTTTTTTTTAACATTGATAGAGGATTACAACCCGCCTTACAAAATGTTTGTTGTGTTCTGCAACATTACAGCATCAAACCCACACTTTCAGGAACTGAAGTCCACAACAATAAAAAAGCTAAATTACAAGCCAACAAGTTGATCCTGCATGAACATCAGGACCCCTAAAACTTGTGAGGCTCAAACAGAGTCCACACACACACATACATACATACACACACACAATGTGTGTATATTTGTGTGTATTTGGTCATTAGTTGGCAGCATCGGTGCCTTTAGCCTCCACAAACTCCATGGCCTTCTCTTTGACCGCCTGGATGCTCTGCGGGGTGCCGTGCTTCTTCTCGTACTCCAAGTAGCGCTTGAAGAAGAACTTGATCTTCTTCACTGAAACACTCAGGTGGATGACACGATCAAAGAGCGCCCTGCAGGAGACAGGATGTTGGAATATACAGACTTAGCCAGCTCATTAATGTCAGTTTCTATCATGTAAATCATTGAGGCTGACTAGTTTACTTGGATATTCAACCACCTATTTATGAACATAGACGCTAAAGGAATGAAACAAAATGTGCTACAAAGTAAAGCAAGCTCACCTGACGTCCTTCTGTGATCCATGTTTGACCATGAGGTCGATGAAGACGGACCAGAGGTCTGTGCGTTTCGGGTAGCTCGTCAGGACTTTGTCAAACATGGCGCGACCTTTCTCTGCATCACCATAACGGAACTCCAGCTGAGCGAACTTGCCGATGACATCCACACCTGAGAGGAAGCATGACAATATGTAAAGGTTAAAACCTGTGGAGACGCACAGCTGGGACAGGGAAACAGAATAGTCACCCTGACATAACACAGTTTCAAGGGATGAGATCTGGCTGCTTTCGGTCAAGAGTGGGTGTATAGGGCAAAAATACAAATATAGAGCAAACTGTCTTGTGGCATTATGTCTTCAGTGTTCAACAGGCCATCTTACTTTCTTTAGAGGGCAGACTCTTCAGCGCCCTCTGCAGGAGAGCACTGGCAGCGTCACTCTGACCCTGCTGGAGCAGGAAGGTGCCGTAGCTCAGCCACACTGCCTTAGTCTGACGGAAACGCTTCACCATCGTCTTATACAGGCCCTCTGCCTCCTGGATACAACCACGAGAATGCACAGAAGACACACAGAAAGAAAGACATCAGCGGCTACAGGAGACAGTATTTCAGCATCAGTCACAACACATGGGCAGGATGAGTAAAGCAAACACTCAGTCGATCGGACCTTGATCTTGTCGGACTTTGCGTAGATGTCGGCCAGCTGCTGGTACACGGGCATGGGCTCACAGAACTGCAGCGCCCGCTCAAACACTTTCTTTAGGCTCTCCTCCGTGCCGTACATGTTCTCCAGGTTCAGCAGGGCAACCCACACATTCAGCTTCTCCTGCTCTTCTCTGGAACCAACACAGGAGATTTCACAAAAAGCTGTTAATAAAATGTGTCTTCATCGGTTAACAAAACCACGTATGCAAACAAAGTCAGCACCCTGCCAGCTTTCTAGCTTCAAACAGTGTTCTGGTTTTCTGTTTACGTAAGTGATTGTGTAGATTAAACACCAGATTATGTTGAAAATCATCACTGTATTCAAGCATTTACCAAACTTTCAAGACTTTGCACAAGCCCTGATATTATTTTTACTTTTATTTATAGTTTTAAACTTTCTCAAGCATTTTGTCGGTTTCTGTAAAATAATAGTTTCGTCTTAGTTACTCACACAGTTGAATAACAAAAAAATTATATAATCTTTAATCCTGTCAATCACCTGAAGGAGATGGTTTTGAGGGCCCTCTCGGCCACAGCGCGGGCCTGTTCGATCTGGGTGGCCTGCAGATGGTGAGCCATGTACTGGAGCCAGAGCAGGGAGCTGTTGGGTGAAGCGAGCAGCAGGCGCTCGAAGGCGGCCGCGTCCTCTGGCCGCAGGTTGGGATCCATCAGCTGAGTCTCCCGCTGTACCAGGGCCTTCTCTGCCGCCTTTTTCTCTTCCTCAAGCTCATGACGAGATTTCTTTTTGGGCTGACAGACAAGAAGGACGGGAAAATGTTTAAATATAGATGAGCGATCATCTTTGAGCTGCATACAGAAAAAACAGTGACAGAAAGTTGTATTCCTTTAACAATCATAGGATTATACTCTGCTCACTTTACTGCTTCCGTCTTGGTCCTCTCCATCGCTGGAGTCCCCTTCCTGCACTGCTGCAGAGGCAGGCTTCAGGGCGCTAAGTCCCACGTCCCAGGAGAAACCTGCTGCCACCTGCAGTCTGGATGGACCCGCTGAGCTCTGAGTCACCTGCTGACAGACACACAGAGAGAGAGTGAGGAGGTGGAATCTATTTTTCAGGTTCTGGATAATGAGACAAATCTGTAGAGATTTCTCTGACTCACTTACTTTTACAGAATCAGATTTGGGATCTTCCTCGTCTTCCTTATCCTCCTCTTCTCTGAAGTACACCTCCACTCCACTGTCATTGTCATCAGTCTTCGATTTCTTTGTTTTCTTCTTCTTCTTCGGTACCTGGCAAATAAACAACACCACATACAAGCGAGTGCTTTAGTGAAATCGGGAAATTAAAGCTGCAGAGTATGCAGTAAGTTTTAAGATGAGGGCAAGAATCAAAGCAGCAGTAATAACTTTCAGACGAAAGGATAATGAATGATTGATAACGGAAGAAGCCATTGATCTATGTGGAAGTGGTTTGAGCACCGTTCACCTCCAGGACCTCGCCAAGATTAAAAGGCTGAGTACTGAGTCATCTTCAGCGTCTTTACTGATTAATGTAAGGCAGTCTGATGTGAGAGTGAGAGGAAACGGAGGCTGTTCGTTACCTGTTCGCTCTCGGGCAGTGCACGTTTCTTCATCTTCTGCTGATCATCGTGTTTCTTCTTCTCCTTTCCGGTCAGACGCAGCGGCAGAGCGAGAGATTCAGGGAGGATGTCCGGCTTCCCGGTGTCCGCTGGGAGCAGAGAGAGGTTGACCAGCTCCTCCTCTTTGTCAATTCTGAGGACAAGAGCAGAAAGAGACCATCATGACCATTAATTTCTGACATAACAACACGTCTTAGTCTTTTCTTACTTTTTTTTTTTAAACCACCGAGGGGAAATGTACATTTAATTTTACCTGATGATCTTGGTAGTGAGCAGGGTGTTGGGAGGCAGGTGATCAGAGAGGACCTTGTGGTTGCTGACAAAGTATTGTGTAGACTGCTGAAGTTGTGCTCTTCCTGTGATGCTCCTTGACAACCTGGAAGAAACATATGTGAGATAAGGACGGCCTCAGAAGCAGGAGAGAGGACATATGTCACTGAAATATCTACCCTGAAACTACATTTTCAAGATGTTCCTTTGAGAAGTTCATGTTCAAGTTTTAGTGGTGGCTGAATTTCCTGATGTTACCTGATGAAGACACCCTGCTCTCCCACAGACTTGACGAAGCCTCTGATGAGCTGACCTGCCTTCAGTTTATCTATCGACAGAACTTCAGGGTCCTTCGCTGGTTTGGTCTGCTGTGGGTTCAGCCTGGAAGAGCAAAGGTAAAGTCAACCACATGTTATAAGACACTTGCCCAAAGCCACGGGAATCGTATGGGAACTGTATTACCAGGGGGCCGCATGTGATTTAGAAATTAGCCCCCATACATCAGTGTTTCGTGCACAGCATTTGCATGGGATATGAAGAGTCTGTATTTAACTTGAATTTAATGACTTCATCCCCCAGGATACGATGTCAAGGCCCCATACGTAACATCAGTGTGTGCATCTGTATACTGTATTGTATAGTTTAGAGATGTTTTGGCCGCTTTCTGCACGAGTTTAGGGCCAAACGCACTGAAAGCATCTGATGGTCGTGCTTTGAAGCCCGCCTATTGTTTTAAGAGAGATGTGGTTCACAATATTATCACATGACTTCTGTGTTTGGCTAATAATTACATTTTCTTTTACAAATTCCGGACAGATTTGCACGGAATTAAGATCACAGACGTCCTCTGCAATGATCACAAATTAGTAGAGGTCCTGTACAAAAAGGGCTGTCGAAAGACTTTGTTACAGAAACTCGCATGTACCATAAAACTCTCTCATACCTTGATGGACGTAGAGACAACTGCCACTTGCCATTTTCACTCACAAGAAGGAAACACCTGAGGCAAAAGAGGAGGCAGAGAATACATTTTAAATCTGCACTTCACAAGTAATCAAAGAGGGTTTAAAGTCTGTTAGTGGCACCAAAGATCACAGTTCTGGGGGCCTAATCTAAAGTGAAAAGCGTAACATTTGTTTCTTGTTGGTTCACACAGAAAAAAGAAAAGTTAACCACAGTTTGTAATTGAAACCAAACACCACAAGGTATCAGTCCGGCTGTGTGCAGTACATATTAAAAGGCTTGTCAGCCAAAGGTTGCTGCTCGTCCTACTGACCTGATCAGCTGATCCTTGCTGTACCCGTCAAGAGGGTTCGGCCTGTAGGCATCAGCCAGGTCGGTGACAGCGACAGTCCCCGTGCCGCCAAAGGGAAGTTTGACCTGGAGGCCGACTTGTGGCTGAACATTAGTCACCATTCCCAAAGTCACGCTGCCTTCCTCCGGCGTATGGACACCTGGAGAACGAAAAGAACACTGATAAGAAACAGCACGTGAAGTGTGATGATGAGAAGATGAGAATGATAAAAGAGCTTCTCTGACCTGTGAGTGACAGCACAAAGCGTTTTGGTTTGGAGATCACTTCGACCACTTTGCCGCGGACTGCTTGACCCAGCTTGTACAGTTTCTCCGGGTGGCCCCCGTCCTGAAAGTAAACAGGGTTCATTTAATTTTCTCTTAAAGGGGCACGCCAACAATTTCACACATGAAGTTCAGGTTCCTCATTGTGAGGAGAGGAACTCAGCTTGTGAAAACAGTTGTATCATGTCTTCTGTGATGGTGAAGATTTTGAACCAGAGAGGGAATAACCCTGATGATGTCATCTTTTACTAGAGTTTGAAAGTTAAGGCATTGGGCAGACAGGGAGAGCATAAGGGAAGACTATCAAAATCAGGTGGCATTATGGGAGGTGTAGTATAATGGGTTTTTAGGGATTGTTACTATTCCTTTTTTAAATCTGTCTCTTTTGAGTCTCCCAACTCTATGAAAGTGCAATACTAATTTGTTGTGGTACCCCTTTAATCTGAAATAACCTGGATGGATACAGTGCATTGTGTTAAACTTACTTTTGGATCAGTGATCATGGCCAGCAGTTCAACAGTCCCAGTAACAGAAGGATCAATGGTGACCTCCAAAGACTTCCTCTCTGGATGAAACTGGAGACAGAAGCATACACAGACTGAAAACCTCCACTGCAGTCTGGCTCCCCTAACGCTTTCTTTTCAGCCACTTTTGATTTGTCACCTCAACCATTTGACATTTTGTGGAAACTGCCAGGAAGAAATAAAGCAAGTTACTACGAGCTGATTGACTCAACTCACCTTTGATACAAAGCATGTAATTTCTTCCCCGACCTTACAGCTGTTCAGCTTTTCTTTTGCTGTAACAGGTTTGAACTCTTTACTCTCATCCAGTTTGCTGCAGAAAGGAAGAGAAACAAAGAAGAAATGTTTCAGAGTGGAGATCATCATCATCATCATCATCTTCATCACCAGGTGCATTTTTAACCTCTGTTCCATGTTTAATTAAAACAATAGGCAGCAGACAACAATGACTGAAAACTACATTTACTTGAGGTCTCGTGCAGTGTACTATAGTAATGTTAATGATATCTACAATGTACAATGAACTTGACTATACAGTTACCTGGGTACAAGTGTGAGCTCAGGGATGTTGTATGTGAATTTGGGATGGGAGAAGGGCAAGAATCTGAAATGTTTACAAAGAAATACATTAAAAATCTTCACATTTTTCTTTTTCATTCACATTGGCTTCATGATTAAGAACAGCATTTAAACAAAATGACAGAAGTAGAAACATGCGTTAATACGAAAGCTTTAATCCGACATGTAAAAGTAGATGTACTTATGACTGGAGGCTTCTCGTCCTCCGATGACCCTGGCGGTGACCACGCTGCCGACTTTAACCGAAGACGTGGGGAAGGATCCCAATAACGCATCTTTGATCTCCTTTACCTCAGACACGTGCACGCTGCCTGTGCTTCCGTCCTCGAGTGTGACCTGGATGGAGGTAGGCTTCACTGTCTTTACTTTACCCTGCACGATGTCACCGAACTGGTGACCCTTCTGGTTTTCCGAGGTCGTGCGCGGTCTTGTTGGTGCACAGCGCTGCCAGGACACTAGAGGAAGCCCCCGCACCTCCTGACAGCTGGCTTCTATAACTTCAACAGACAAAATCATCCCCGTTTTCAGCTTGTGTGACTCGGACAGGAATATCTCGTTCAGGTGGCTTCTGGTTTGGATCACAGTCAGCTGCGCCGTATCGTGAAGTGAGATGACAGCAAAGTCTTTGTCGATGTGCTGCACCATCGCCGTGCACTTTGAGCCTTCAGTTAACTGTGAAAATACAAATGAAAACGCAGGTAATAAAGGTCAGTAACTACAAGAAATTGCCCTAACATTTAATCTTTATAGGGAGTCCTGAGAGGCGTGTATGAAAATAAAATTCTGGCGATCCATTTTCAATTCAATTATTTTTTTTCTTCTGTGAAAACGGGTGAAAAACAAAATACCTTCCAAAACTTAGATCACCAGAATGTTTTTCTCTACTTGCCTCTCAGGGTTTCCATATGTTGCCACTACATTTGTGTGAAAATGTGTGATGTCAGGCTGCTGCAGAATAATCTGCACTGGTAAAAGCATGTTTAGTCGAACTATCCAAAGTACAGTAAACATCTAATCAATGTCATTGTTCTTAAACAACTAAATTGCATTAAGAAACGTAATACTCACAGATTTCTTCTTCCCCACCAGTTTCGAAAGGACGGACACATGGATACTTGTCGACAGGATGTCGATATGGAGGATGACCGCAGTGACTTTCTGTCCAGGGGACAAGTTAACACCTGGAAACATGCAGCCAACAGAAAATTACATCACTTATGCGTTTTCTGTAAGAGGTGTGACACACTGGTTTAACACACAGGTGAAAACACACCACATTACAGTACACACGTTTGAGCTGATTTCATGGGGAGCCCCATAGTTAAAGGGCCACTCCAACAATTTTACACATGAAGCTCAGTCAGACATAGTCAGTACTACTCAGGATGCGACAACAGTTATAAGATTTCCTCGATGGCTCCAAAGAGAGCTCTCTGAAGTCTGATTTCCGCTCGGGCTTGAGGAAATGGGCATACACCAGTCAGGGGAAGTCTAACGAAAGATGCTGTTGAATTATGGGAAATGTAGAAGTTTGGAAGTTTGACCCCAACTAGAGACTAAAAGTTAGGATATCTCAACCTCATCGAAGTCCCCCAAAGCATATGGAAGTGCAATACTTTATTACTCAAACACCCATCTTCAATAATGCAGGAGTAGTAGTAGAAGAAATGTAAGTGATGGCAAAGACTTCTGTTAATGTCACGGAGGAGTGAAATGTTAAAGGATGTCATTAAAATTTCAAATGTCTCTGGTTAGATACATACCCATGACATGGTGCTTGGTAGCCAGTATGTTGGCACCGGCCAAATCATCTGACTTAAAGGTGGCACCACTGTCTGTTGTATCTACAGTCAGCTTCAGCTTCTGGCCAACACACAGAGCAGCCAGCTGCTGGCGAAGGTCACTGACATCTGAGGGTAAAGACGGAGATAATGAATGAAAAATGAAGATAGATTTTTATTGAATCTACTTGCGAGAGGCAACGATTCAGCCGTCATACCTCTCCTTGCTAACATTTCAGCCACAGCTCGCTTCTCCTGCAGACCATTAATGAGTCTGGTCTGGGCGTCACCCTCTGGAGATATGACCTCGGAAATCTTCAGCGTGACCAGGAAACGCCGCTTCTCCTCATCCAGGTTGGTCACTTTAGCGATCACCGTCTGGCCCAGCTGGAAGGCATTTGTCGTGTCTTGGATGAACTTGTCGGTCATGGCCTGAAGAAAAGCACAGCAGAGGAAGAATTTTAGTCAGGAAACAAACAGCGACTTAGGAGGTAGAGATTTTCAGGTTAGAGGACGCAACACAACACAACGCTCTTTACTCACCGACTTGGGTGCAAGACCAACAAGGCCGTATGGGAACTCTACAAAGACGCCATAGGACATGATGTTTTTGATCCAGCCAATCAGCTGCATTCCAACTGTGACTTCAGAGAAATCCTTAGCAACCACTCCTTCCTCCAGGGACCATCTCACAGTCGGTTTCTTGGTGAGAGTCTTTAACAGAGGAGCAGCTAAGGAAAACAGGAACAACTACCTGGCCGTTCAGAATTAGGAAATATGAGTTGAAGACCACTAAAAATCATTCAGTGTAAGCGTTAACTATTCAGTTGTGACAAGATTCACATAAAACTTTATGAACAGGATACAATATTCTGCTTGTTCTTGCTGTAGCACATGAGGTTTGAGATGTTGTCTCCCTCCTGCAGGTTCTCCCACAGCAGAGGGCAGTTGGACACGTGATCGGAAAGGTGCATTGTGGGTAGCACGGCACGGATCTCATCGGGGAGGATGGCCACCTCTAGGCCGTTGACTGACTTTTTCAGCACCCTGGCCTCCACTGTCTACATCACACAAACAAACATATAGAGGTCACAATCTGATAAACTGAGGTGTATGAAAGAAAACGAGTTACAGAAAGTTATTAACTTACCTTCCCCACCTCACAGTCAACCTGGGGCTTGGCAGATTCCTCGGTGTCTCCTTCCACCGCAGCCTTAAATGACAGCAGCATCTTGGCCTTGTCGGGGTCACACTGAAGAACTTTAGCCTTTAACACCTGCACAACCAACCAAAACAACTCATCAGATGACAAACAGTTCACCAAAACACCTCTGATCGTCTGTGTTCGTGGACTTCGAGCTTCTCACCTGGCCCACATAGAAGACCTCCTCTGGGCTGATGATGGGCTCTGAGCTGAGCTCGCTGAGCGGCACCAGGCCCTTGACGCTGTTGTAGAAACGAACGATGCAGCCAAAGTTTTTGATGCAGACGATGTAGCCGTGGGACACGCGGCCAGGATGGGCATCGGCATAGCTGAGGAACAATGGCAGGGTGCTCTCGACCAGGGCCTTTTTTCTGGTCAGGCACAGCTTCTTGTTCTCTGGCTCGACTGACAGCACCTGGAGGAACATACAACACATATGAAAGATGATCTACAGATCTTACTCTCTGGGTTTTCTCAGTGGCTTTAAAACAAAGTGGAGAAGCGGACTGACCCGACATTTGATCCTCATGCCCTCCACGTACTTCTTCTCCGGGTTCTTAAGGATGATGTCAGACAGGTGAGTCCGGGGCACCAGGCCTTTAATGTGGTCTGACAGATGCACCATCATGCCGTGATTTAGCAGGACCGACACTTTCCCCTTGGAGGGAGAGACACATGGAAGGAAGACAACGGAAAATGAAGAGAGCAGAATAAGACAGGAGAACAGAAGCTAAATAAGCTGTGTCTTCCTTTAACCTTTCTTACAGGCTAATTTACAAAACTGATATTCACCATCTCCATCTTAAATTATTGCACTGGAGTCAAAGCCAAGTTTTCAATATTTTGTTAATCAGTGTATACACCCCTGTCAGATGAATTTCAGACTTACTTCAGGCTTTGATTCATCGATTAGTTGATAGAAAGAAAATTACTAGCTAGCTATTTTGTTAATAAATTCTTTTTTTCAGTCATTTTTCAAGAAGAAATGTCAAACATTTGCTGGTTCCAGCATCTAAAATGTAAAAATGTTTTGCTTTTTGTGGTCATTTATGATAGTAAATAAAGAGTCTCTGTTTTGGACTGTGGGTTGGAAAAGCGCAATCTGAAGATGTCACTTTAGGCTCTGGGTAATTATTATCAGAATCTTTAACCATACTATTACCATTTTATAGAGTTAACGATCGATTGATTGATTGATTAATTAATTAAAGCAAAACAATAAACTGCAGATTCATAGATAATGACAGTACTCATTAGCAGCAGCCCTACAAAAAGAAGAATTCTTATGCAAAAATGTTTTAGAAATCAAAAGCTGGGAAAGTTTGATGTCATATTGTGAAGTTTAGCCAGTTGGAAAAGATGCTTTAACTGATTCTTCAAGCGACAGTCTTGGTACGAGGGACACTTGTATGAGTGCTGGAGCTTTATTCTTACCTCTACAACCTGACCAGCCTGAAGATCATGGTATCTAAAAAAAGGCCTCTCGATAACACTCCTGAAATCAACACAAACAAGGGTTGTCAATGCATCAAGGTAGAACAGTGAGGTCCATGCTTACTATTGAATGAGAAGCACAGATGAGGTGCTACGTACTTGCGCAGACTGACAAAATGAATTTGGTCCATTGCGCTGAAGTCCAGGATCCTGCAGGTGTGCTCGGGCATGGCCAGCACTCTGTTCTCATTAGAGGGCTCACTAGACTCCTTCAAGTGGTTCCTCTGCCAGAAGAATAAATTAAGTTATAACTCCCGTCTGACTGAGTCAGCAGAGGGCAATCATAGCATTAATTCTTCTACAGTCAAAGTAGGTTAAAATATTTACAGCATCATTCTAACTCACGTGTACAAAGGCCATCGTTTTGTCTGGCAGCTCCAACATGGCTCCGGACATGTGGTGCATAGTGGTCATCTTGCAGTCCTTCACCACCTCGCCAATGCGGTCACCTGCAGCAGGAGTGGGGTCAACGTTGGACCCTGCCTGAACGAGGTAGCTGCGCAGGCTCAGGGCCACCAGGCGGCTGGACAGCTCCACGTACAGAACACGGGCTTGCACCTGGGTGGAGTGATGCAAAACAGGGTTAGCCTGCCACGTTTATACTCTGTACTGAAATAACCCAAAACTGGTAACATGGATCAAATAATATAATCATGATCCCGAGGACAGGCCCGCAGTCTCAGACTTTGAAAACCAAAATCCATGTGCAAGGCCAGTTTTACCTCGGCTCCCTCAGTGTAGTCGGATGTCTGTTCTGGCTCCATGTGGAGAAAGTCCACGTGGCCACTGAAGGAGGACAGGAAGCCCAGGATCAGACCGTGTTTGGTCACCTGCAATACCAACACACACACTTTCATTAAAACGAAACAAAGCAATCATTATAAATGTGATCGCGACTGTAATGAGGACAATAACAGATCATTCTCTGTATATAAGAAAACAGGGGAAATAAAATCCCCATATCCCAAAGAGAAGATATACTCATATCATTCTAATAAAACAAATCTAAACAGCATTACCAAAATAAAAGCTGTCTCTACCTTTTTGATGGTAGCTTTGACCAGAAGACCAGGCAGGAGGTTGGTGAGGTTCCAGCCCTGCTCGGATTCAGCAAAGGCCTGGGCGAGGGCCGAGGAGCCGATGGAGAGACGGGCCACACGCCCATCGTTCTTTACTTCTTCCACTTGAGACGTCACATACTGACCGACTTTCAGCTCTGTATACATGAGAACACACACAGGCTTGAAAGACGGATTAACACTTCATCACATTCCAGGTCAGGCATCGGGAAAGATGCAAATAATGAAAATGAAAATATGCACATTATTTTCATAATTTCTCAGTAAATGACAGATGATCTAAAATACTTTCATACCTTCTGGGTCGTTTTGTTTGTCTTTTGCTGCCGTCTTGGGCAGGAAGGCTTTGGTTCCACTGACGCCAATGTCAACTATGAAGCCGTGATCCTCCACACTCTCCACACATCCACTCAAGACCTGAGTCATCACAAAATAACAACATGATTAAAAAACACTGTTGGACAAAAACAGGAATGTTGAATGTTTCTCAACCAAATATTTCCCTGATGACTCACCATGCCTGCTTTCAGAGAGCTCGAGGTGAGAGCCTTGTTGATCAGCTTTGGGTTGATCGACAGCTGGATGCTGGGAGAGCCTCCTTTGGCAACATCCAACTTGGCGACCACACACCTGATCAACATACCAGGGTGGAAGAGGTGTGGCAGAGAGCAGATCTCCTGTGAAGGGAAAGTACAAGATCCACCTCTTAGGCATCACAAAATGCTCTGGAATATTAGTAATAAGGTTAATGAATGAACCTTGGTCTAATGTAGGTTACCATCTAATTCTAGACTCCACCGATCAAATAAAACCTGCAAAGACAGTACGGACTGCATATCACCGCTCCGCCGGCCTACCTCTGTATCAGCTGAATCCAGTTGTTCAGTGAGCAGCTTGGCGTACGAGTCACAGATGTTCCTGATGCTGAGGAAGCCTTGCAGGCCACAGGGAAGGCTCACTGTCACCTCAAAGTCTGCAACGTCCTTCACACAGCCCAGCATCAGCATCCCCTCCTTCACATTCTGGAAAATAAAAAAAAACACAATCAGTACCATGTCAGACACTGAGCTGAAGACCCTTCTGATTCACAATAGTGTGCTTGAGAAGAAAACTACCTTGACATGTAGAATCTCCACACACTTGGTTGCTGCATTCAGAGTCAGACCATCTTCTTTGCCCGTCTTCGGCTTCTTGAGCTTCTTGCCGTCATCTTTGCCCGCTCCCTTTCTTTTCTTAGCTTCCGCCTGTTCGTTCGACTGCAAGAGAAAAACAAACTGTGGTTAACTAAGGGGGACTTTTTACTGATACCTCGTACGTATACAGTACTTCACAACGTAGTGTGTGAAGGGAAAGGCTGGTGTGGAAAGATGACTTCAAAGTGTGACACTGTGGGATGATGCTCTTTTGGGGCAGAGCCATGCAGCTTACTCATTCCTGCGAAGTCTTTTCCAGGTGCTCAAAGATTTGTCCTGACAATGTTAAGTTTTTACACGTTAGTACGGATACAGGAAGATAGAAAAGAGTGGAACTCTACCTGGAACAAGTTGTCCACCTCTGTCCGCTGCACCACGATTTTGCTCTCGTTCTCAGTGGGTTTCTTTGCTGTCCCTCCTCGAGGGAAGTCTTCCTCCATCGATGCCATGTTTGATGTTGTTTTTAAAGTGTCTAAGATAAACATAGTCACAGTCAATAAACTGCTTCTCTCAAAACCGTGTAATTGTCGTTAATAGAAAAATGAGGTTGTGCTAAATGATACGTGTGTAGCCAAGCATGAGGTCCAGTTTGAGTCTATCATGAAACTCAATCATCGTTTATACTTGGTTACTGTTGTGTTCAAGCGTTAGAGAAGCATTGTGAAAACAATGATGGAAGCCACAAACAGCAGCTAGGCTTTCTTAGTCAGACCTCGGTTTGATTTATCACATGCACATACAGATATTATAACCAACTGGAGAACTGTAACCAAGTCCATTTAGATCAGCTGTAAGACTGCTGCACGTTAACTTAGCCCTCAAAATGCACGAGACAACATTAGCTATCATACTTTAGCACTCGGGCTAAACATAAAGCGAGCTTGCCAGCAGACAAAAAGCCTATTCAGATAGAGATGAACTCGATCTAGATTTAAACAAATAGTAACTTGTTCTTTAGACATTTAAAATAAAACGTTTCCTTACATTAAAATCTCCGGCTTGTTGGCATCAAAACTCACATGTTGTTCAGCAACACGCCATGATAGTAACCCGGAAGAAGATGGGCGAATGGGCGTGTGATGATTTGCCCAATCACAGACAAGGAGGAATGACTGGCATTCTCTTTAGCCATTCAGAGGCCGTTTGAGACTTTAAGTTTGACTGGCATTATTTTGGCCCAATAGGAACACAGCTCAGGATCGTTGAGACTAGGCGGGATTTCCTTGTGAATTTAGCATCGCGGCCTCTCCTGAAGGACACCATTCTGTCAGCACAGCGGTCGAGTGTGTGTAAGGTAAGTCACAACACATGTAGAAACAATTCAGGCCCGTTCACTTTGCTTTTAGAAATGATGAATAGTACCGGTGTCATATTTAAAACGCGTCTGTCACGATGTACTATGTAGCTAGCGGTCTGAACGTTAGATAGAAGGCTAACCTCGCGAGCTAACGTCAACCAAGTACAAACTGTGCTAGCTAACAAGCGCTGCAGCTTTGACCGATGAAAGTCAGTCTGAATGTGTGAATGAATGTCTGCTGTTAGTGTATTTGTCAACCACAACGTCTGGCTTTCCAGTGGGTTTACCCGTCAGTAAAGAACATTGCACTGTAGTACAGCTCTTACCGTGTTGACATAGTAGATTTGATCAAAGTAACAGTTGGCTAAGTTAGCATGTCAAGCCACCGACCATAAAATTGCACTCTTGTACAATAATGCTACTAGCTTCAGTAGCTCATGTTTAAAGGCAAGGATATTTTATTTTGTTTGACGGGGTAAATTAAAATATTCAGACTTTGAAAAGCTTCTTGACGTATTTCACTAGCTCACTTGGTTGAGTAGTCTCGTACTTGCTCCTGTCAAATGTAACACCTTGCAATAATTCAGTTCTAGGTTGAGTGGCTGTAAGGTGATGTTGCTATCTAAACCAGGCACTTTTCGTTATCAATTAAATCTGCTGATAACTTTGTAAATGTCTTGGTTTCTTATTATCACAGAAGACCTTAACTGGAACTTAACTGACAGAAATTCTCGAAATCATGGCAATTAATTGTCTATCGATATCATTAATCGTTTCAGTAGCACACGTTTTTGCCAAACATACTGTCCCCAAGGTCAAAAATGAACTTGGTCATACACTATATTATTAATCACTCAATCATCTTTATTCTCCTTGTGGTAGGACCATTAACAATCCATCATGGGAGGACACGACGCAGGAAGCCAGCACCAGTTCACTGGGATTGCCAAGCACTTCAACTCATACACAGTCATAGGGAGGAGGAACGTGAGTTGTGTGTAGCTGAAGTTTAAATAAACTGCATTTTCTACAGCTGTCATGCCATATACGAATTTCTCATCACGCCTTTTTTTTTACCCATCTTTCTTCAGTGTGTTTTGGCAACATTTGCCAGCATATTGGGCATCTCCCTTTTCTTCACATTGAAACCCAAGAAACAGGCTGCCGTCACAGCAAAGTGATCATGTAAGTGCATTAAAGTACCACCATCCTATTAGATTCCAGATCCACGTGTACTTTATCAAAGTATTGCTCCAGTAAATTAACTCAATCATCTATTGTGTCCTTACAGGTGTCCATTTTGACCATCGTTTTTAACGGCTGGGAGTGGAGGAAGCAGCTGGACGTGCTTGTAATAAAATGAGTGTTTGGTTTCCGTGTTAACAATAAAGAACATCTATGCCCAAAGTATAGAAAACACTTTTGTTTTATTTACAATGTAAGCCATTAAAAAAGATTATGATACAGAAATGTCAGCCACATGTTGAGCAAAGCTGTACTCATGGCAGTGATTTAAAAAAAAAACAGTCCTCAATCAGCAATGGCACATTCCTCAGGCGAGGGGAATTCTGCAATGGATCAGCTTGATTTGGAGTCTGAACCAGTCAGTCAGAGGGCCGCAACAGGAGATAACCTAATCTAATTCTCAGCTTCATTCACAGCTAGATGCTCACCAGTGTTAAGGTGTGATAACAGTTTTGTTTTATTCCCACTGCACCCAAAACCTCTTCAGTTACTTGCAGAGCTCGGGGACCAGACGTTTGCATTATTTTCTCAAAATTTAATCATGTCTCATGGATTGTAGGCCCCAGCAGCCAGCAGCAGGTTCCTGCGGGTGAAGTGAAGGTGTGTAACGGGTGTGGATTTAGACGTGTAGGTGCCCAGCAGAAGCTCCTGGGAGTTATCTTGTAGATGGATGTGTCCTGTAGCTGCTGTGAAATCATCAGTCTCTAAATCATCAAACGCCTTCAAAGCATCCCACAGACGAACTGTGTTGTCCATGGAGCCTAGGGAAAAAAATGAAACGTCACTCCATCTGTAAATCTTCTCTACATCATATTTGTTCAACATGCATTCAGTATCACGATGTTTAACTGAAAAGAGAAAGGTCACCCACCAGATGCAAGGATCTCTCCGTCTCTGCTGAACTTGAGGGAGTAGATCGTGTCTGTGTGGCCTTTAAGCTCTGCAAACATGAGTCCGTGACCAATGTCCCACAGGAGAACTCTGCCATCAGTGGCTCCTGAGGCCAAGAACTTCCCATTGGGAGAGAAGGCTAGCGCATGGATAGGACCCTGTGGAAGATAAAGTTAAAAGACTGGCTCAGTCTCTGCAGCAGTCAATTGTGCCATCTGTGCTTCAGTATACAATCAAAAATCCACTGATAAAACTTCATACGATTCATCAGGAGTTATAGAAGTTTTTGCCTACCGTAAAAACATGATTAGAAATCATAACATTTAACAGCTGGCTGGTTTAAGTGTTTAAAAAACGTAATTTTATCACTTAAGACATTACATCATAATATGACTACTGACAATGTGTGACAAGTGATGCAAAGCCCTATAAAGTGGATTTTCTGCTGAATGGGAGACCACCGATCAAGGTGCTCCTCTGGTGACTCCTCTGACCTTGTGACCGGTGAAGATGCGGACGCAGTTTCCGGTCAGGACATCCCAGAGCCGGATGGTGCGATCGGACGATCCTGTGGCGACGTAATTGGAGTTGGGGTGGAAGCGTGTGGAAGTGACATCAGCAAGGTGACCAGAAAACATCCGCAGAGGCTGATAGTGGTCTGTTGCCCACAGACTGTAGAGAGGAAGCACAACATAGACCAAGGTTACTAAAGTGAATAAAACTCTATTATAACTAATAGACCAGTGACAGACGTCTGCAGACAGGTATGCTGTGTATTGACAGTCGGGTTGCAACAGTATGAGATTTTCATGGTATGATAATCTGGAATCACTATACGTTATTACACAATTATTATATATACATATATATTACTATTATTATTATCATCAGTTACAATGGCCCTTGAAGAAATGAAAACAAAGCTTTTACACTAAATCAGTTGGTCCTGCAGTTTCTTACCGGGCAACTCTGTCGTGTCCCCCAGAGATAAAATAGTACCCATGAGGGGAAAACTGGGTGTCCCACACAGGGTAGTTGTGGCCTTTGTAGCCCACCAGACAAGTAAATGTTTGGAGACTCCACAGCCTGATAGTACCATCTTCAGAACTTGACAACAAGTAGTTTCTGAAAGACAAACGGAGGTCAGCAGGAATTATATGAGATACGTTCAGATGCACATTTGGCCAAAATATTTATATCAGTTTTGTGATATGAGACTGTTCAGCGTGTTCAGCTTAATAATTTTCATTATAAAATCTGTGACTGTATCTTCAGGGTTAAATGTACTAATCAGTCCTCAGCTTGACTTTATAAAGTAAGCCATAAAAGTTACCAGTGAAATGATCTGTACCTGTCTGGACTGAAGCTGATGCCGTACACTGGACCACTGTGTCCGTGGAGGATCTTTGACTCACTGGCCGTCTTCTCATCCATGATCCTCTCCAGCACGTCGTCAGACTCTTTGTCAATCAGATTCAAGTCTTGAGAGAGAAAAAAATTCACGATTCATGTTGAAGAAAGTCAGAATTACAACGAGCGATGTTGTCAGACATTCATCGGCAGTCACTGTCACACACTGTACCTGCCGCAGACTTGACCTTGCGCAGCTTTTTCGGCGTGACGCTCCACACCCGTACTGTAGAGTCAGCGAAGCCTCCTGCAATCAAGCTGGAGTCGTCTGTGAAGTCCACTGCAGTCAGACCCTGCAGGAGAATAATTTGAAAATGAATGTCTGCCACTGGCTTAAATGCGTCAACATTTTAGACACATGGCGGGTTGCTGTGGTTATCAGTTATTTACCTGGTAAGCGTTAAGAAAAGAGTAGAAGCAGATGGAGGGGAGGTTATCTGGTCCCAGGCGGATCCTCTTGGTGGCCTCCTTCATGTACATGATCTTGTCCAGCTTGTCTGAATCCTTCAGTTCTGGTAGAGGTATCCTGAATAACAAGAAACAAGTTGTTTTTTTAAGGAACTTTACCATTTGTGGAAGTAATTTGTTTAAATTTAAAAGTTTACATTCCTAAGCAGTATGTGCATGTTTGCATTTAAACTGGGTGCCCCCACTGATTTTATGAAACAGATTGGATTCTGATTTACAAGGTCTGATTTGAGTGGATTGAGTGCACATTCAGCGTTTATGTACCGCTGTATCTACCTAGTCTGTGAGGGTGCATTAGGATCCTGCTTCTTGCTCTTGGAGCCCATGCTGTCCTTCTTGGGTTTCTTCTTCTTGGGTTTACCCTCCTCGTTCTCTGCCTCCTCATCCTCATCATCCAGAGGCAGCTCAATTTCTGGTTCCTTCAGCAGGCCGTAGTAAACCTAATTGAATGATAACAAAACAGGATCACGTTGTGAATTCAATAAAGTTGTTGACAAAACGATCCCAGCATGTACTGTACGTGCGTCGGTGTGTCCAACCTTAGCCTTATTGGCCTCCCGCTTAGCCTCTCCAGCCAAGCTGCCAGACATGGCATCAATCTGGCTCTTGCTCCGCGGCATGCCATCGAAGATGTCAATGTAGAGGTGCTCCTGGATGATGTTCCAGATCTGGTTGTTCTGACGCTCCTGCAGGTGCCTCTTGAGCAGCTGGTAAGAGTCGCGGGAGATACGCAGCACAAATTTGCTGGTACGGAAGTCCAGCAGGGTCTCATTGCCTCTCATGTGCTCCTTCTTGGTCAGGCTGGACAAAACACGCAAGTCGTCTTCGTAGTAGCACTCTTGATCCCCACTGAACCTGGGACGCAGGGAAATGAAAGAGGTGGGGTTATTCATTTTCAGACAAAATCAAGTGAGCTGTTTATAGTTGAAAGGACATGTAATACGTGACAGAAACTCACTTTTCAAAGAACACCTTGGCCTCATTTTCGTGATTGTTGTAGACCAGCTCCAGATACATGTGCACAAACAGTGGGTAGAAGACCTGGGACAGTTCTGCTCGGTGGCAGTCCAAAACCGATTCTATGAACCTCTTCAGGCCACTGTAGTAAACCCCGTACAGAGCCGGGTCTCCCTGCTGGCTGTAAGCTGACAGCACCACGTTGACATCCGGCTGATCTTCACTGGGAGTTGCTGAAAAACAATATTGTACTTAGAGATGCAACAATAACCCAATTAACTGATTAACAGATCAACAGAAAATAAATTGCAAACTATTTTGACAATCAATGGTTTGTTTGACTCATTTTTTAAAATAAAATGTTGAATATTTGCTGGTTCCAGCTTCTTAAATGTGAGGATTTGCTGCTTTTCTTTGTGACTGCTGGTTGGACAAAAGAAGGAATTCTGAAAATGACTCTTTTGGCTCTGGGAAATTGCGATGAGCGTTTATTCAGATTAACAGATAATTAAAATAATTATTAGCTGCAGCCCTTATTAGATTATTCGCAGGTGTTTTTAAAGGTTACCTTAACTTATTAAGGTAAAGAATGTAAACAGCGTTTTCACATGACTTGAGAGACGTGAGAGAAATAAAATGTTAACAAACCAGAAAACTTCACCTGCTGAAGAGAGACTGGGATGTGGAAGAATACCTATATTGTCAAACTTTCTTGACATTTTTATGACAATCGTGTCTAAAAAGCACGATTTGTTTTTGTATTTTCATGTGCAATTACACTTGCTAATACAAATGAGAAAGTTCTGGTTAATTGTATTGTTAAGCATCCCTACACCACAGGAAAACTACTGAGCACATCAAAAGTTGTACAGTCTACAGAGACTAGAGCAGCAGCTGATGATTATTCTCATTGTTTGTGCTATAAAATGTAAGAAAACATTGGGAAAAGTCAATCAGTGTTTCCCAAAGTCCAACATGCCATCCTCAAATGTCTTGTTTTGGCCACAACCCAGAGATATTCAGTTTACTGTCACTGAGGAGTAAAGGAGCTTGACTTTTTTCTTTATAAAGAAGTTACTCAAACCAATTAATCGCTGACAAACAATCGATTAATCATTGCAGACTGACCAGGAAGCATTCCTGCAACACACTGCCTTTGTGAGACTTGAGTGGAAGAGTTACATCAACATACAGCCCAGTAGTTGGTGGTACACTGTCTATTTCCATTAGGAGTACAATTATAGTGACTCTGCTGTAGTCTCGTGATAGTTATAATACTTGTGTCCACTCGCAGGTTATGTCACAGTAACAGGAAACTTTACGATACAGTATTTCACGCTTCAAAACAACAGTAGCTCGGTTCTACCTTTGGTTGGCGCCTGAGCTACAGCGGAGGATGAGACGGTCACCCGGCTCAGAAGAGCGCTCGCATCTCCGCCTTCTAGGTCCACGGTGCCCCCAGCACCACCCGAACCTGCCCCGGACGAGTCACCTCCCTTCAGGTCCAATGAATCTTCCGGTAATCCCGCTTCACGACGCAAAATTTCGACGGACTCGGCCAGATTGTTCTTTTTGAGGAATTGCAAGACCGCCAGCAGCGTCTGTTGGTCCTCCGGGGCTCCGGCCGGGGTTTTGTTACCTCCAGCGGCCGAAGCACTGGAGCCGGGGGGCGGAGAGAGGAGTCTGCCGTCGTTTGCATTGTTATTTCCACCGCTATCTTCTGATGGTTCTGTTTTTATGTCTTTCTTTTCAACCGCGTCGACCAGACCACCTTGTACGGCCGCCATGTTCAAAATGAAATGCGCATGTGCGAGGTTCAAAAACGGAAAACGACGACCGTTCAAGATGAGCTCACCTGATTGGTTGTTGGTGACGCAGCGTCACGCTGTGTAGAGCAGAAGTCCCGCCTCCCTCAACGCCAGCATCTGTAAACCGGTGTGCTGATTAAATTACTGTAGACTCAATCTAAGTCATCGCTTTATGACCAACAGGTGACATTCTGCCTTAATAGACCTCAAATACGCTGGTTTCATGTTTACCATGCAGCACTGTTACAACTGATGTCATTTTTATCTGATTTCAGCTCAGGCAAGCTGTGTGAATTTGAGCAGTAAACAACAATTGTATACCATAAAAGTCATACTTGAGTAAAAGTAGTGAAATTGTGTTAAATGAATTTGAATTAATTATATCGTTATCTCAGGAAAAAAAAGTTTCGTTATCTCGAGAAAATTATCCTGTTATCTCGGAAAGCGGCAGTTGTTATTTCGAGATAATAACTAGAGATCTCGAGAAAACAAATGAAAGGGCTTCCGTACTTGAGTGAAAGTCTTAATGTATATGATATTATAGATGCACTATGTTACGGAAGCCCTAAAGGGCCATGCATGCATACATTTTATTTCCTCAGTTTTTCCATGATAACGAGTTAATTTCATTCGTTTTCTCGAGATCTCGAGTTATTATCTCGAAATAACAACTGCCGCTCTCCGAGATAACAGGATAATTTTCTCGACATCTCGAGATAACAAAACTTTGTTTTCCCGAGATAACGATATAATTAATTTGAGATCTTGAGAAAACAAAACGATAGTGTAGTATATTAAATCATTGCAGGAAACATCATTCAGTGTAGCAATGTCAGAGGAGCAGGAGCATATCGATCACCGTGTCACATATCTTTTTAATCAAGGCCTGACACAGGCTGAAATAGCATTATGTCTTGCTATTACAGATAATATACACATTAGTGTGCCTAATCTAAAAAGACGGTTAGCAAGGCTTCAGCTATATCAGCGGCGCAATCTAAGTGAGCCTGATGTCGTTGTTAACTACATAGCTGACCAGCTACGAGGTCCCGGGCGTCTCCATGGATACCGGATGATGACTGAGAGACTAACTGACATGCCATGCCACTTGTGTGTGATGGAAATCTCAGGCCGATCATAGTCATTATCTCGAGTTCTCGAATTAATTTTATCGTTATTTGGGAAAACAAAGTTTCGTTATCTCGAGATCTCGAGAAAATTATCCCGTTATCTCGGGAAAACGGCAGTTGTTATTTCGATATAATAACTCGAGATCTCGAGAAAACAAATGAAATTAACTCGTTATCACAGGAAAACGGAGGAAATAAAATGTATGCCCCTTTAGGGCTTCTGTACTATGTAGTTTTGGGGAAGACATTTTAATCAGCAAAGAAAAATCTTCATTGATTGATTTTCATGAGTTAATTATATAATATTTCTGAGTTTGTACTATTACCTTTTTAATATTATAAATATCACCTTTGACGTTGAATATCCTTCCCAAAACTACATGGTGCACCTTTAAATGCACTTAAATATCAAAAGTAATTTCTGGCAATAAATGTACTTGAGTTTCAAACGTACAGGTAAATGTAAATTACACATTTTGTATACATATTTACATGTATGTACTGTATATACTGTATACTATGTATCGACCAATTATCTCAGTAGATATTCAGCATTTTCCTGAATATTGGAGTCAGTGTTTTTTATCTGATTGCCAATAAAATTCTTTCATTTAGAAATATGCTACGTTGGCTCTGACACAGCAAGCAATCTGCAAAGTAATAAGTAACCACAGTTATCAATAAATGTAAAAAGTTAAAAAGTACAATATTCACCTCCTACTTCAAAACTGTACTTAAGTAAAGTACTTGAGTAAAAGTACTTTGTTACATTCCATCACTGGTCATCTTTACTTTCGTTTAGGAAGCGAAGGAGTTCTATTTAAACCTAACTTATGTGTGTGACTTCAAACAGGATTGCACATTTCATTTCTTATGAGATATATGTACCATTTTGTACCAGGTGGTGGCACTTTGGTCCCACACAATCAGTGCCCAGTCTGGAGTGTCCCAGCCTGATGACCTCTTTCAACAATGTATTGCAGATGCTATGAAATGTAAAGAAAATTGCAGCTGCAACAAATGATTATTCTTGTTATCTATTAATACACTGATTGTTTTCTCGAGTAACTGATGATCTGTTTTTTTATAAAAGGTCAGCAAATTAAGTATTTCCTTTCACCTGTTCCCGGAACTCATGATGACACCATCATCAATCAGTTGTCAAATACACATTAATATTCAGTTTACTATTATACGAGAGTGAAAGTGTAAACAGACAAAACAAAAACTATCCCCCTCTTAATTTGCAATACAAATTCTTCAAAGATAAAGGTTTTAAATAGCATTGTGGTCATGATCCATCAAAATTATGGTTCTGTACAAAACAACTTGTAGCAGAGGGAGGGTCAACACAGGAAGGACAGAGAGCACATATAATATCAGCAGTATTCACTTTGCAATGTGCTGACGCTGCATTTCTGCCTATACAGACTAACACACTGTCTCCCGTCTCTGAAAGGTCTGACACGCTCATATATCGCTGAGTGTGCATCTTTTGGGTCAGCACAGCATCTGTTTTCATCTCCAAGACACTGTCGGTAGAAAATCAGAACTTAATAGCATTTCATTTGTTTTATTTTTGGAACAGCGGTGGCCATGTTCACTCACTGTTTCAGTACACTGCACAACATCTGTCTTTAGACTGTAGTACACTTTAAATATTTTTAGGCCTTTAAAATTATGTGTGTTAACTTGCTGTCAGAAAGAGAAGAAAGGGCAGCTGGTACTAGGTATTAAAATATTTAAAATAAGTACCATTTAAAATATTCAGAATCCATGTATCTATTGTTTTGACAACGCTAGTCCATAGATAATAGTCCAAAAGATGTCTCTTCGGGCTTGGTTGCACTTGTAGGAGCTGCTCTCTCCTGCTCCGGCTCATCCACACTGGATATTGTCAGAGTGAAAACTCAGCAGCAGGTTTAACGTGCAGACTGAGGTCTGTAGAAAGGGCTGGGACAAAAGAGGGGTTCACAGCAGAAGCAGCAGGGCGTTGTATAACATTGCGGTGGCATTGCTCTGTGTGCAGGAGAGATGGGGGTTGGGTGGGGTTGCTTGGGTGAGAAAGACACGTTAACATCAGCAACGCAGGGCGTGGTCATCTGCAGGCTTATTGTCACGCTGCTAATTGGGCTCTCAGGATACAAGGTGTCATCCACCGAATGACAATGCAAACATACTGTATGTGGTGCATCACTACCCTCAGCAGCACTACTGTAGATGGCTGATGCAGCTCTTTTTGTGCTCATTCTCCCTCTAACCTGGTAGATATGCAGATGATCAGGACTGAAACACATGTGTCAGCCTTAAGGTTATTGATTTAAGATCTATAAGTGTTCCCTTCATATAGCGATTTAAACAGAGCCTGCTGTGCTGCACTGAATGAGCAGTGTTTAGCACCTGCGCCACCATAAAGGCACAGTGGCATGTGCTTCTGTATTTGTATAGAGCTACTGATCTTTGCTGTTGTGTTAAAGTGCTTTTATTTTGAAATTATAGAGTAATAAAATATATTATATATAATAAAATCAGACAAAGCAATCTCCTCTAGTTGCTTTAATGTTTCGTGGCAGCTCACCAGTGTTGACATTGATTTAAAATAAAACTGAGTGATTACTTTACAATCAGCTGGTCGCTACTGATCGAGATGGCAGCATTTACCTCGTTTTGTAACATTTGGAGGTTCTGGGACTTTAAAGGGCACTTATAATGCTCATTTTCAGATTCATAATTTATTTTGGGTTACTACTAGAATAGGTTTGTTTGTTTTAAAGCTCAAAAAACACATCAGCTTTCCCATACTGTCCAGTGCAGCAGCACTGTACTCCCCCTCTGTTTTGACTCCTGTCTCCTCCTCTCCCAGTCCCATCTGATTGGTCAAGTCTGAGCCAGCACCACTCACCGTGTCTCCAGTCGGCTCTGTTCCGTTTTCAGCTTCCAGTTAGCGTCATGTCTACCGTGAAAATGGGCATAAATGATGCAAATATGTGACGTGGTGACGTAGTGTGATGTCAAGAAGTCACAGTACATTTACCTTTGGTTTCCAACTATACCTTTTACAGAGAACCTCCCCTCCCCTGCAACAGTATGTCTGCAGCCATGTGCAACCTTTAATTCTTTCAGGGTTAAGGAGACAGCTACTTTTTCTATTTTTTCCAGATACTTTTTAGGATTTAAACCAACATTTTGTCTTCTAAAACTGTCAGTTCCTGTTCAAACTGCTCGCATGCTCTCCACGATGCTAATGAAATGGGTGAGTGGGGAGAGACGCGTGTTCACTCGAAGCCTCCTGTCACACCTCAGTGATGCTCTGGAGGACTCTCCCAAACACCCACACCATCACCACCTCTCTCTCTCTGTGTGTGTGTGTGTGTGTGTGTGTGTGTGTGTGTGTGTGTGTGTGTGTGTGTCAGGAGGCAGCAGGGTGTGGCTTCACCCAGCAGAGACAGCTTTGTAGGAGCTACACACAGACCTTCAAAAGAGCACTGTTTCATGCGCACTTAAACCTCAGTAAAACCCATATTGCAGTATTGACAAAATGATACTTTTTGGAGCATTAAATTGCACATTCTGCTATCTAAACATTAGAAAAATCACCTGTTTTCTATTCTTTTGCATTATTCAGTGGTCACGCCTTTGTGATTACATGTCAATTGCTGCACTTGTTATCAGAGCATATGGTACAAACCAGTCAGTGGATGCTACCGATGACGTGCACCACTGATTTACATTAAAAGGCTATTGCTTTGTGTCTACACGGTTAATGCGTACCCGGAGATGATGTGCTGTTATGGATGTCCGCTCAAGCTGTTATGCTTATACGCCAGTAAAACTGTCCTCTGATGAGTTTGGAGAGAAGGTTTATAGCAGATGTGCTGATTGGTATTAGCGGCACACGGTGGATTTATATTAGTTAAATTTCAGTTGTACTTGACTTTTACTTCCTCATATGCCATACATCCTTAAAATGATAAATGGCAAAGACGCTTTGCTTCGCAGGAAAGTCTGCGCGTGTCTGTTCGTCTGTGAAGCAGACAGAGAGAAATGTAGTCCTGGGAGAGCAGAGTGGGGTGTGGCAGTTTTACAGTCGCTTCAGTGTTTTTATGTTGGATTTTAGTGCGTGCACGTGTCGGGTAGCGTTTTCCCAGCCGCGGGAAAATGGTGCAGTCGAGCTGTATCTGCTGATTACTTGAAAAATATTCACCGTCTCCGTAAGACGCTGGAGATTTTAGAGATTTTAAGACATTGCCACAAATTGTTCAGAAGGTGACAACTACACCCTAAATGCCATCTTCAGCATATTTAGTGTCTGCAACGCTCGTTTGATGCTTTTTCTAGCTTTCTGTCTTTGTTGGTCCTCAGTTTGTCATGACGGTGTTATTGTTGTCCAGGCAGGAGCGCGCTAGAGAGTGAGCGCGTGTGGAGAAGATCTGTGATGCTTACCTGCACATTGACAGGAAAACGTGAGTTTCAGAAAAGCGGTAAACGGTCAGGAAACGCAGCAAAATCCCCTACTGAGATGCATAAGTAAATAATTCATGAGGTGTGACACTCAGAAGAGGTAGAAAATGCCCCAGGAGAAGCGAAGAGGAAGGGCGGGAGAGGAGTGAGGGAAGGATGAAGGAGGGAAAAGAGTAGGGGGGAAGGCGGAGGGGGAAGGCTGCATGGTGGGTGGGATGGGGAGCGGGTCAGGGAGCAGGAGGGGTGGGGCAGTGCACGGGGAACGGTAAAAAGACAGAGAGGATGGTAGCTTAAACTCAGAGGATGTATGGTCGGTAGAGAGGCAAGGACAGGAGCTTGAAGGAGGTGTAAAGGAGGGCGCGAAACATGTGAGTCAAACAGCAAATGAAGAGAGCTGACAGTAAACCAGATTTTTTTTGCAGTGATGCAAGAGGTGAGCAGAGATGGAAAGGAGGGCGAGGACTCCTCCTCCAGTAGCCATTAGCAACAAGGACGAATTACACCTTCATCCACTCCAATCACACTGAGGTGAAGCATTAAAGCAGATGTCTGTATGATTTCTACATATACACACACAGATTTAGATTTAATTTGCAGCAGAGCCACAAGAAACTAGAGTTCACACCTTTACCCTACCTGACAAATCCCATTTTACATCAGTTGCATCAAAAAACGTACATATACTGAGGAAGGTTGCCATCAAAATCCCCCAAATCCATCTTTATGTTAAAGTAACTCGTTAAAAGCTCCAACGTCGACTTATTTCTGGTTAGCTTCTACCTTGTCTATCCTTGTCTTTCAGACGGTGCTCTTATTTTCTTCAGCCTATGAGAGGTGTGTGTGCGATGGTGCATTTATGTGTGTGTGTGTGTGTCTGTGTGTGTGTGTGTGTGCATGAGTGCATGAGTGCATCTTAGAGACTTTTGCCCATCCAAGTGGAATAATGGTTGTGAAGGCAGAGCTGTGGCACTAGAGATCTCCATTTTGGGGGGATGAAATGTGGGGAGCCTGCATTATTCAATACTGACCTAACTGGAGAACTGCATCCTGCACGCAGTTGTCGGCTCTGCCGGCCTTACGGATGGGTGGTGGCAGTCGCACGGAAGCAAAAAAAAACCCAGACCAGCTGCAAATCTGGAGTGAGTGAATGAAATACTCTTTACATTGCCTACCTGCTCACAGGCAGCTGCTGCACTAACCATCAGTACAGGTTTGAGGTAGTTTGGAGTTGCACTGTAAAAAGCACCTGCCTTAAAAAGTTTTTAATCTATTATACCCATCAAAATTTATGAAAGTAAGAATTATGATGTGGGTGGATTTAAGAAATAGTTTTGTACATTTTTGAAACTACCAGTATGTTTCTTTGCTCCATACCAGATCTATACCACTTTCATGTCGGTGCGCTAGATACTGCATAGAGCTACAGCCAGCACCTGGCTAACTTCGTAAATTCTTATACAGGATAAAAACAAACATTATATCATATGTTACATAATGTAATTTATGAGCTTCAGAAGTGCTAGAAGGTAGACTTTTTTTCCTCGGCACAGAGCCAGGCTAGCTGTTTGAGGCTAAACTTGGCTAACCTAGATGTTTGTTTGAAACCCGTATCGTCGTCTTGCTTCTCATGTTCATGTGCTTCTCTTCCCAGAGCCTGGTGAGCACAGTATCATCATTGCCACACAAAAGATGGCCAAAGCTACATAGCCTAATGTGATGTAATAAAGCACCATTATATTTTGAGTAGCTAGCTTTTGACTATGGATATTTTTGGCAAAACGTGATTTCTGAGGTTAGGTATGAATTGCAGTTAGGTTAAGGTTAGGGTGAGGTATACATTGGTTATGTTTAGGGTTAGGGTAAGGGTTTGGGTCAAGGGTCGGATATACTACTCCGTCTACGTAATACGTAATCCGACTCCGTAACCACGGAGACCCCTCGAGCCTTCGCAGTTCTCCATTGTGGTGCCGGATACGCAATGCAATTTCCCCCCGGATACAAGCGTCCTTGTATGTCTTTAAGGAGGTTACATAAAGGTTCTCGTATTTTCTAATTTCTTCGGCTAGGCGTTCCTCGATCAGATTCATTCTCGTCTTGATTGCGAACCAGTCAAACTCTTTCGAAAGTAATTCCGGAAATGATGTTTTTAGAGGACCAATCACAGCCTTTGCCGTCTCCGTTTCCCCTCAACGGAGTGACGGACACTTAAAAAATCTTTCATGCGCCCGGAGAGTACGGAGAGGGTCTCCGACAGGCTCTCCGGCGACGGAGAGGGCTCTCCGTGTCCGTGTACAGCACTTTATGCAGTAGTATAAATTAGGCTTTAGGCTGTACAAATGAATGGAACTCAAAGTAAAGCTAGGACTTTATATTGAATAGCAAGAATAGTTTTGCAAACCTCTCTCTCTCTGTGTGTGTGTGTGTGTGTGTGTGTGTGTGTGTATACGTGTGTCTAAAACCCCTGGAGACTGTGTGATGTAAGAGCTAGGCAGAGATTACATTTCTATACCGTGTGAAAACAGATGGATGTGTAGTTTGTCAACCTGTCACAGCTTGTAGATGTCTTCATTATCCAGAAAGGACTTCCTCTACATACGTACTGTCACCAAGCATGTGTGGAGTGGTGTTTGTGATCTTGTTTTTTTATGACGAAGTTGTTTTCACTCTCTGCACAGTCTCTCCTCTCTCTCCCTCTCTCCCTCCACTAGCTGTTTCTCTCAGCTCCCACCCACGCATTTTCTGTCACTAGAGATCTAACCAGGCACTTAAACATCCCCCCCATTGCGGGTCCTTCACAACACAATATGAGCACCACAGTTTCTTTATCACTATAAATAATGCAGGCCCCATCTAAAACTAATAAGGCAGCATGACACGGTGAGGCGACATAACAAATTTAAACCAAGAAACACGCAGAGTTCCATTGAAGCATCCAGATTCAACTCCTTACTTCGTGCACCCAAAACTGTTCGTCTCTTTATCGCACAGTGCGTCATTTATTGCTGCTTGTTGTCGAACAACGTGGCGTTATTACACGATGAAGCTTTAATGTAAGAGACAATTCCCCGCATGGATGTCCTTTGTTCCCCGCAATCCGAACCTCTTCAGATAGCCTCCCTACCAAATTAGCCTTCTCTGCGGTCCAATGAGCATGTCTAAAGATTATCACACACACACACACACACACACTCTGACTGACATCTGCTGTGAGGGTAAGATAAAAAGGTGGCCTCCAATTTGCTAAAGGTCAAAGCCCCAGTCCTCAAAGCCTGAATCAATAATTCCAATTTTGTAACCAGTGGTAACATAAACATTTAAGAGACAAATAATTCTAATAATTCTGCGAGTTATGTATATTCATATGGCATTATAGCACTTGAGGTACCATCTGCATTACAATGTGCCTCTACAGTCTGCTGTTTTATGATCAACTCTGCTCTATGAAGTCATCATGATTCAAAAACACCTGAAGAAAGAGAAACGGTTTCATTATTAGCTCTTTCCATCCATCTAACATTTAGGAATTAGAATAATTTATACAGAGATATCGCACCTCTCCCACCTAGTGTGTGTCGCATTGGCAGGAAATCCAGGACAATGTACAGGGCTGAAACAAAGATCCCACTCTCGCACGCAGCCACCTTTGGATTAAATCCTGATCTGATCTGTGAGGCAAAGTGTTCAAGAACATCTTTTCATTGCAGGTTATCCTTTAATTAGTCGGAAAGGATACATTGATTTCCATTCAGCTGCCTGTCATCATGGAGGTGAGGGCCAGAGTGCAGTCAATCACTCTCTCGCTTGCAATAGATACATACATCAGAAGTGACAAACGGGCAAATGCACAAACAAACCTGTTCATGGTGAAGCAACGCTCTTTGTTCTCCTTGAGGTGTGTGTGTGTCTTAGGCACAAAATAGAGGATGGGGGGTGGACCAGGTTTTCCTTTGTTACCACCATTTGATGTCTCCAGGAGGGGAGGGTGGACAGGGTGATGGGAACGTCCTTGGGGAGCTACCGACCTGTGCAAACACGACAGACGGACATGTGGTGGCAAATGCACAGATTGGTATATTCACACGAACAGACAGAAACACACAGCTCTCACATACAGATATTCTTCAGTGTGTTTACTGTATGTTTACATTCACTCAGAATCCACCGCTCGGTGTCTCAATTTAGATTTTAGACAACAGACTTATGGCACATTAAGCCATTAAAGCGAGGGTGGGTACGTTATTCTGGAAGCATTTTTTGTTATATTTGTGGAAAATATCTCAACAACCCAACAGCAAATGCTCTGACAAATAAAAGGAAACATCCAGTGTCTGTTACCTTTGCACGCCTCTAATGGGCCCATCACAACATCTCATTCAGCTAGTATTCATACCAGCTTTCATGAAAAGATTGGCAAGGCTACCTGTCTGTTCACCAACGCACCTGCCTGTCTGCTCGCACTCTGCCTGTGCGCTCACTGCATGACTGGAGTCTTCCACAGGACTGTAGGCCGTGTTGCTAAAGATATTAGCGAGCTTGTCGCACAAGAATGGAAGAGAAAGTGCATCTAAAGTTTCCCAGTAGTGACGTGCTAGCTTGACAGCGGTGAGTACTGGTGATAGCACGTTTGTTGCGTATCTTCAGTATGATTGTATTCGGGGTTTCACATGTGAGTGAGACATGAAGTAAATCTCGTAGGATGCGGTTAGCGATGACACCGATGTTTCTTGAGAGTGACGCTCAACTTAGAAACATTAGCACAAAGCTAACGCTGAGGTACGTCCACGATGGCTATTTTGCTTGTGTTTCTATGATTGTGGCATTAAACACAATTGTTATTTACGTATTTGTTAGACTAAAAAAGCTACAAGAGCTTGTCGAACGTAGCAAAGTAGCCGCCAACACATATCTCAGCAAGAGCTACGAGGCAGTCAGTGTAGTCGGCGGTATGTGTTGATGTGTTTTGTAAGTGTGGCTTTGGAGAGTGCCTGGATGGAGATTTATTTGCTTTTGACATGTTCCTGGCTCCTGCTGGTTTCCACAATAGACCCTTGGCAGACATCTTGACTTGTCAAAGCAGGAAAAGCCCAGGTGTGACTAATAACGTTAACGAGGGCTCAGTTTCATCAAGTGTCCTCGTAAGCCACGTCAGGGACCAGTGATAGAATGTAACTAAGTAGATTTACTCGAGTGCTGTACTTAAGTACAATTCTGAGGTCCTGGTTCTGGTAGGTTCTGTTACTTTATACTTTACTCCACTACATTTTAGAGGCACATATTGTAATTTTTACTCCATTACATTTATTTGATAACTTTACACTAAGTGTAATGCAGCCATAATTAATGTTATTTGTTACACCTGTGCTTTTCCTGCTTTGACAAGTGAAAATGTCTGCTGTGAAAGGGGTCTATTTAACCCACCCCAGCTTTAATCACATCTCCAAAAAGGCTTCAAAATCTTCACTTTGCTGTATTGTGCTGCTTTTGCTTTAAATACAGTAATCAGTGATGCTTCCTTTCATTTAAACTAGGTCCACAGGTTGACTCCATAATTGTTTGGAAATTGAATGTGTTAAGAAAAAAACAGATATTTAGTGAACATAATTTAGTTGTTGTGAAGACAAGAGAAATTATACATTGCCCTGAGAGTACAAAGCAGAGGAACTAGTTAGTTGCTTATTTTATATCTATCTGTAATGGAATCTGAATGAGTTTAATGCCCATTTATATCGTACAGTGACACAGCTCAGAATTGTAAAGCAAATTATTCAGTGTAATTAACATTTGTATTGACATTTCCACGCGTCTCCCTGAGCAATAACAGGATGTCTTCACCCTCAGAGAGCCTGTAATTATGCTATTTGATGAAAAAAGACATGCACGGTTAACACTGGTTTTGAGAGGCAATTAGATAATAGTCTCATCCACAAATCTGCAGATCCTAACCTCACGGCACACAGTGACATCTTACACTCTGCTGAAATCTGCAATTGCATGGCGAACCCATAAATCAGTACACTAACAGATAAACTGTGATCAGGCCTGAAGAGATTTATGCAGACCAGTGATGTATGACCTCTCAGCCGGCTCCAGAGCTGACCGTACAAGCCTCTAAACTGCCTTTTAATTAATAGCAGATCCTGCTCCATCGATCGGCTCTCTAATTATGGGGCGTAAGCTTTCTATAGATCAGCTGCCCTTGTGATATACACATCCACACACATGCAGGCACGTCAGGCATACCTCCGCACCACTCAGCCGGATGTTTTGCTGTAGCCACTTCATTGTGGGAGGTAAATATTTTAACAGTTCACCAGGAGGAACGCTGCCGGAATGAGTCCTTGGCCTCGAGTCCCACAGGCTCAGAATGAGACGACAGTTTTAATTACGTTCAGCCAGGATAATTGAATGCTTTTGGATGTTTTCTGCCCGATCAATATCTGTTTATGTGTGTACAGTGACACAGTATATCAGCCTCCGGGCAGACTGCCAGCAGGTAGGGAATGACTCCAGTCAGCACTTTGGGAGATGGGAGAGGGAGGGGGGAGGAGAAGAGAGAGGGAGGGGCAAACGTATACACACACATATGCATACTGTAGGCCCGCAGATGGGATGCCTTGGTAATGCGTGTATTTGCCGTGTTGATGTGGTGCAGCACAGAGGGTGGAGCCAAGGGTGCCAGCGTTCCTCGCATCATGGCTTTAAGAGCCGGCTCTGATGGATCTGCAAACTGCAGCGCCGCAGTGTGAATGTGAGACGGACAAGAGGAGAACTCAGACAGACGGACAAGAGGAGAACTCAAAGACAAAGGGAGGCCTCATTTTGTATATGTGGTAGAGGAATTTAAAAGAAGGTATTAAGTGTATTTTTTCTCAAGTTCATTGATTTGAACAAAAATGACTTGTGTTGTGTGTACCCGGTCAATAAAGCTGATTCTGAACCTGTAGAAGTTACAAATTCAAAAAATCTGGTTGCTTCACACAAATCTTCAACCCAGCGAAATGAAATCTGGGCGATCATCACAATTTCAAGGTGGGCACCTGACACCAATTCAGTAAAAAGACAAGTGTTTTCTGCGTAATTTTAGGATGTCACAGTGAAATTGATCTTTTGGGTATAAAATCTCATCACTCATTTTATCCTGTCAGACATTTGTGTGAAATCTTTGTCGTAATCAGTGTAGAATTTCTTTGGTATTGGTCAAAAACAGGTTTTGTGGGCTCACAGTGTAAAGTATTCACAGTAGATTACATTTGTTACCTTGTCATTTGCAGCTGCAGATTAAGATGCTCAGGGTTTTTCAGTGACGGATGTTCAAACCTCCATCACACATAGTACAGATAGTGTGTCAACCATGTGACAGTGCTCATGAGATAAGTGAATTAAACAGGAAACGCTCACTCAAAAAAAACTTTGTTGTCATTCCTGACCTGTCGAGTACCCTACATCTCTGCTGCACTGTCAAAGCAAAGTGAATCATTGCGTTAAAAACATCCGTCCAAAGGTTCCTCTCACTCTATAAGGCGATGCCTTTGATCCACGATGACAGTTTGTTAATGAAAGCTGACATTAGTTTGATATGTTACCATAACTGTTTCTGTTTTTATTAAGAGAACAATTGCTCAGCCGCCCATTTCCTCTCCATGGAACGGCAATCTTGGGAAATCATAACGCCATAAAGTCATCCTTTGCTGCCTTAAGATCTTGAATGATATCATGTAATTACCCTGCACTCACCCATGACCGGCAGGTTAGATTGAATGACTCACTTCCAGAGAAACAGTCAGCGGGAGTCCATCGCTAATCTTAATGTCATTTCTTCATGCGTCAAGGTTGAAATAGATATTGCCACTCAAAAAGGCACAGGGGAGTAGAAAGGTGATGACTGCTGAATACTTCAGCACCACCCACCTAACCACCTTCCCAAAAGACACATATCACGTACAAAGACATCACCTTCAGTGGGTGAAGGCTGAAAGATGCGTGCAGCCATAAGGGGCAGTAAAAGCTGGTTGCCACTTAACAGCTACAAAACTAATTCAAAAGGCAAAAATGGTACATGTCTCGCTAAGGAACACTTTATTAGGAATTATAACCTGCAACAAATGGCTTTATTAATCCTTCATAAATCATTTAGCTTATTTATGCACTAGAGACCACACATGATGGCCTTTTAGAATGAGGCTATGTTTAATTAATACGGGTTCATGGTTTTCACACTACATTAAGTATGGAGTTGTAAATGTGGAACAGTTTTAAAGGACACATTTGAAATGAGGAGAAATACATTTGCTTGCTTGTTTGCTGAGAGTTTAACCACAAGATTGATACCTCTCTCATGTTGAGGCAGTAAATATGAAGCTGCCGCTATCAGCCAGTTAGCTAAGCTTAGCATAATGACAGGGGGAAACAGCTAGCCTGGTTCTGTTCAAAGGTAACAAAATCTGACTTTGAGTGATGTAATGGAGTCCAGGAGGAGAAGCTGCACCACAACTTGTTTATTTTAACACTTCAGTTTTTGTATTGTTTTTGTAACAAACAGGAAGTATGTGTTGTGTATGTCTCACAAAATGCGAAATTTGTACATAATGTTGCTTTAAGCTAAACTGAGCTAGCCAAACCTACTGTTTTCATATTTCCTGCACAGACGTAAGAGTGGTATCAATCGTCTCATCTAACTCTCAGCAAGAAAGCAAATAAGTGTATTTCTCTGAATGTTGAGCCATTGCTATAATAAACTGATTTTGGTATGGATACTCTGGATCAGAGTTATACTGATGAATTCAAGAGCTAGATTAAAAGACAAAGCAAGAAAGGACAAGCTCCAGCTGAAGGGAAATCTCACAAAATTGTGATGCTAAAGTTGTACTTTTAAATAGCTTTTTATAGATCCTATGGAAGGATTAATACATTATTCAACATGAGCCATTAATAATGCATGAGTTTCAACCTACACAAAAATCCTTCACAAACTGTGCCTCCCAGTCCAAAAATGCCATCCCACATCAGAGTCCATGAGGTATTTTTTGATTTTAATCAATGGGCAACAAGGTAATGATTATTGAACCATTTTGATTTGTTGATGGTTATGTTACATTAAAATATTACTGATGTAAAACTGTCAAACTTCTTAAGCATCTATGGGAATATAGAAAACATGTATACGGCCAGTAAATTCTCGACTGGGACGTGCATCAAATGCTTTTAATCAGTTCATTTTGTTTGACTTGCATTTCCTCAGATAAACCCACATGGGCAATGCCTCTCTAAGGGCCAGCACTTTAGTTTAGTTTAGTCTATTGTCAGCACTGTCAGCTTCTGAAGAAAATTTCTGTTTTTCATTTTCATTACGAAGGACACGTTCAAACATGTATGACCTTGATGCCTTTACAGCAGTAAGTGTGGTTAGCATTTCGATGGGGAGCCACATACACTGGGAGAGGTTGTAATTTCTAACAGACTCAGACGTGATGCAGGATTTCTCCATTAGTTCTTGCAGCATTTCAGCAAATGAGGCTGGAATGAAAAAATGACTTGTGGGTTACAGGACGATGAACAGAATGCTTTGGAAGGAGAAGAAACATGTCCTCTACAAACTATCCCACAAACGAGTGTACATGTAAGTGCCTTAATCAATCACTGCCAGTGATTGATCAGTGCTGAATGGTCATCAGCTTGCAGCAGTAGAGAATACAACACCCCATCTTAATATCTCATTAGGCGCGTGTGTCACTATTGTTCCTGCAGCTCAAACAAGAAGGATGGGTGCAACACAGAGGGGGCAGGGCAGTGCGGACAAGCCCCAACCACCACCCCCCAGCTGACCTGTGCACGTCTGGATGTTTGAAGACTATATATATACCGTGTGGAGCATGGGAGACTTGTCAATACGTTGGTGTCTGGAGGCAGGTTATCTTCACTCCTCCAGCCTGACAGCCTGCGGCACTTTGTGTGGTGAAGGGAGTGTCCCTCTGTGTCCTTTCCCTCCTCTTACATCCTCTGCTACACATCGGTAGGTGTATAAATCATACAGTAATCTCGCTCTCAGTGTGAGACTGCAAGAGAGGACAGCTTGAAAGGTGATCTTGTTTGTAATGTAAAATGTATCCATGATCAATGATAAGGAAAGGAAATTAAAAAAAAAACCTGCTTGTTGTTTTTAGTGGAGATTAAATGCTCAGAGTAGCCTGAGAAGAAAAATCCTTATTAATCCTGTCAAGGCTACGAGAACTTGACATGTTTCAACCAGCAGTTCTGTGAGAAAACAGCAACGATGTGCTTAGTATTAACACGCACTGAATAAACAGGATATAATGAGAGGTTTGTCAAGGTTAGACACAAATCCTCTCAAAGACAGATCGCCACAAATGAGAACTTAGTAAAACAAGCTAACAAGCATCTTTCTAGCAGGGGACAACCCAGACGTTTTCTTTAAAGGTTTCATTTGTAGAATATGGCCTGAATTCCAAGGTAGCTCCAAAGTCATTGGGGGCAGCATATCACCCGAGTAACCGACAACAGATGCTCTTTGCTAGCTACCGGTTTTTATTTAAGTCCCATATCTTGCTGTTAAAGTTCAGTCTCACTGTTGCCATGTCACTTCCTGCCGTAACAGACACATGACAGACAGGCAGAGTTAGCAGCTGGTGAAGCAGCCAGTGGAAACCACGCTGAGGCTAAAAGATGAGAAGGAGAAGCCAAAAACAAGACTCCAAGTGAATGCTGAGGTTGTGTCTACTGGATGTGTTAAATAGGCAACTGTTTTCTAACATGGTCACCATAAAAACTTTTTAAGATGTTAATGCATCATTGTTTTCCAAGATATTTAGTACTGTAATGATTAACTTTTGCAAACTACATCTCTTTTTTTTTTTTATCAAACAGCTCATATGATGGGATTTCCTCCAGATGAATCTATCTCTTCATAGCTGTGACACCTCCACCTTGTGTTCGATTCAAATGAGAGGTAAAACATGTAAATCCTGAACCCATGACAAGATAATGCCTGCCAACTGTCCAAGGTGACCTACTGTAGTGTGTACAGACCGGCACCGACTCGTCATCATCTTGAAAATCAGTCGAATGAGGTTTTAATTGGCCTTCATGTTTTGTAGTGTGTTCCTGTGGTCATCTGTACGGCTTTCTGCCAAAACAACAACAAGAGCATCTCTGACAGGAGCACATGAGTTTCTAACACTTTCTTTGTTATTAAAGGCCTTCATAAAATATCTTTTAGCGTCATTTCAAAGGTGCATTGGCTAAATTGAAGTCCTGAGTGCCTGAAGATTAATGACAGCACATTTACTCTGTCTGACCTCTCACAGTTTCACATCTGCTCAGCAGCAGAGGAAATTAATGCTCACGATGATGTGGCCTAATTACGCGAAGCAAAAGCTAATAATAAAGAACGTCTTTAATCAATGTTTTACTTGATAATATCATGGAAATTAAGTGGGTGTTTTTTGGGATGTGATGTCTGTACTGTGCAGGGGCGTGTCCTGCTTTATCTGACAGGGGTGGCATGATGTATATGTACACATCACAACAAGATAAATGTATCATGTATCTCATTTCTTCTTTGATTATCAAATTTACAGTGTCTTAATGTCTCTTACATTCTTGTGTTTATTTTTAATTTTTTTACATTACATTACATCGATGTACATTCGATAAAGCTTTAATCAATAGCGACTTACAATTACTGCCTTTAATAGATGTAGATACAACGTTACACATTAAATACTAATAAAACAGTTCAAGCTGAGGTTCCAGCTTTCACTGGGCAGGTATCAAAGATACTTTAGGAATAACGGGGTGGCCAATCAGGTTTCAGGAGTGAACTTTATTAATCCAGAAGGAAATTCTTGTGCCAGACATTACTAGAAACATTTCAAGTACAATAGAAAAAACAGTAACAAGACCCGGCAGTGTCACACACTGGGCCCAGTTAAGACAATAAAGAGCATTAAATATTAGTGAAATAAACAAAAATCTACAAAATATAAATGCAAAAACCAATACCTCATACAATGACAAGTTGAGTACAAGACTCAAGGTGAACTTGAATAGAAAAAGTAGCATTGGCAATGACATTTAAAGTAAATTGGCAGCGATATTCAAAGGTAATATTCCTCCCGATAATGAACATAATACTGGACATGATATTAAACGTTATATTGTATATGATAATAACAATAATAATAATAACTCAGAGGGTAATTTAAAGAGGTCATTTTGATATTTTACAACTGAGGAACTAGAAGAAGAAAGAAGAATCATGACAATAACTTCATCTTTCATGTAATCTTTCAACTCGTCCGGCTACAACCGTCATTAGAGCTGTAGCACAAGTAAAACAGGGAATCCTTAAGCTCGATCACTGAAACAGAATCATCTAAAACTGATCAGAGGCCTCGTCTTTTTAAAGCTTTGAGCTCCTGATCATTACTTATTCCATTTGACACATACGCTGTTCTTACAACTGCTTTACTCCCGAATGTTAATCCCTCCTGATACCTTTAAGAGAATTCTTTTCAACGTTGGGCTGAGCTTAACTTTGTTGCATCTTTATACTTTCAATTTCCTCTCGCTGCCAAACTGCTGTGTCATATCGTGCAGACTGGATGCCGAACACAAAGTCCTGGACTGGCTCAGCTGTTGTATTATGGATTAGGCAGCGGCGGCACACACCTCTCAACCCCCAAAGAGCAGGAGGAACATTTTAGGACTCGTTGGTACACTGTGATCTTTAGATACGCCATTTGTGTAAAAACAGTCAGATTGTTAATGCAGTTCTGTATGGGGAATACTGGAAACACAATCAGTGATGATAAAGGTGGAAATAACTGATAACAAAATAGATGTAAAAACACACAACCTGGAAATGACAGTGCTGATATGAAATATATATCTGAAATTGAGTTTTTTTATTGCCTTGTCATAAACTAATAAACCAGACTGTCATCGTCCATCATGGATATCTTAATGTGAATGTGTTTCCAGATTAATACTGTCAGCAGTTGCAGCACAAGGTTACTTTAAGGACATTTCCCTGTTGGTTGAACTTGTTTTGCTGCACCCTCCCAGGCCTCCTGCAAAATAACAAGTCCCATCTGAGTAGAGAAAAGCACTTTAGGTCAGTGACTGTATCTCTGCAGTTAGAACGCAACTTTCGCATTTAAGTAAAATAGACTATTGCCAGGGGAGTAGCATGTATGGTTTCTTAATGATTATTAACTGAAGGTCATCACATGTGGGAGAAAAGACTAGATTTTGTCTCAGTACTGCTGTTTCAAAGACTTGTGTTGCATCTGCAGACTGACTACTGACAAGACGCCGGAGGAAGCCGCTGAACACATTCTCGTGTTCGCCAAAATATTCCCGAGTGGTTTGAACATTTCTGAAAGGCATGTGCATTTTTTACCAGATTTGTCTTCATGTTGACACTTTGTGCCTCCAGTGCAGCATCGACAGCAGCCTGCAAAGCTTCAGCTCGGCTGCTTATGATGCACGGATCTCTTTCTCTATGCACCTTCCTCCTCCTCCAACTTTTTGATGCAGCCAGCTGAAACCTAAAAATACCCACCTTTTAACATTTCATCAGACGTTTTCTGGTCCAACAGTGGGTTTTTATGATATCCGTCTGATCACTGGAGGAAGTGATAAGTCACACTTTTACACACTGTAGGAAAGAATGAGGTTTCGGCCCATGTAGTCTCGGCGTGGTTCCTTTTACATGGTTTCTATAGTAGTCAGCTAGTTGTGACATGAATTTAGAAATATCAGCATAGACACAGGACAGTACTTTATCTGAAAAGTCTAGTCTATAGTCTTTGAATTTATCACATGGTAGTTACGGGGTACTTTTGTGTTTTGGTGCATAATCTTTGTTTAATGCTCTGAAAAGTTGTCTATCCTTGAATAATGCAAAGGCTTTGTTCAGGTCTATTCAAAATGCAACAACCAGTTTACATTAACATTTCAGTGATCTGTCATAATATAAATGTGAAATGTAAAACTGAATGTTGCGTCACATTTCATTAAAATTATCCAAGAACAGAAAAACATGGAGCTCACCTTCGCTCTACAAATCAAATCTTGACACCTAGATCAATTCTCCACAATATTAGAAATATATAAACAACAACAGCTGTTATGCCCCTTCCATTTTCTGATTAGTGAGATGGACTTGCTAATGTAATTCATCATAATCAGGTCAAATCGCCCCAAAACCGCAACATCCAGCCTCACAGCATCTCAGACTGAGGTTAAGGAAAGGGCTACGACCTTCCTCTTTGTTCCGGGAGGAACATTTTCCTTCAGTCTGTCTGTCTGCATGTCTGGCTCTGCCGGCTCTGTCTCTGCTATTATTAGCACCAAGGAGAAAAAAAAACCTGTGATGGCTTGGTTAACAGGGACGCAACGTCACGCACAGGGCCTGCCTCAAAATGATTCAGCACTTTCTACCAGGCCAGGAAACAGACTGAAAATATAATTTAATACTAAATACTCCTTTAATCGTTTTTCTCAACAGAGTAGTAAGATACATTTTTTTTAGTTGTTTCATCAGGTTTTAAAATCTTTCATGCCTCAAATGAGTTAAATCTGACAGGTGCTGTCCTTAATGTCTGCTATGTGTTGTTATTTTATCTGCTGAAGGGCTTCTGTATGCGTTTATAAGCCTCTGCTCAGACCTCTTAGTCTGCTGTCTGGACGACAGCTCAGAGAGACTCCACTCTCTCCGAGTGGTGATTCCCCGAGGCTGCTGGAGCACAGCAGGATGCTAGCAACAGATTCCAAGGCAACAGCAGCAGCAACTCACAAATTAACACTTTGTTTACAGGCACAAAGATTAAAACATGCATTACCACTAGCCACTGAGTCATATGGTAGAAGGATCCATACTAATGATGGATGCATTGAAAAATTGTTTGACTGTCTGTGTAATGAGAGGAATGGTCTCACATTTTGGGTAATGAGTCTAATTTCAATAGATTTATTTATTTCATTTGTGAAAATATGTGTGAAGCCTGGCTTGGCACTGTACAGTCTAAGTCTAAGCAGAGGGAAACAGCAGCTCGCTGGTCATCATTACACCTTATAGCTTTTGTAAAGTGTAGCATAGAAAACAAGAGAAAACTATCATCTCTTTGGGATAAGGCTGCAATATACAGTATGTAATGCAAAATACAGAGCTGACGAGGGCAACATGTCTAAAACACCTGATCAAACATGAAATACATATAAAAGTTTAAGAGTTTACCATTTGAAAGCCGATGCAGCTGACTTTCGCCCGCCTGCATCCAGCACTGTCTTGGTTGATGTTATTTTAGGATTTTTACAAGCGCTAAAACAGTATGGTAGGTAGGTGAACTGCACGCTATCTACGTAGGGTACCGGTACCAGCTTCAGGTGCCGGTACTGGTACCCAAGCCAGTGCTAGCTGTTTCTTCCTAATGCTAATGTTTGCGCTAAGCTAGGCTTAACACATTCTACGCAGAGAGTTAGCCTATCCTACCTGTATGTGCTGGGAACAGCTTGATGTTCCGAAACACCTCCATTGCGAAACCCCTCCATCCCGACACACCCCACTCCAAAACACAGCTGTTCCGAATCCGACTTTCAACTTCCAATTACTTCCCAGTATGGTTAGGGTCAGGGGTTCCACAATAGCCTTTTGGGAATAGCGGGGTGTTTAGAAAAAATGGGAAACCATGCCATTACAATGAATGGAAGTCTATTTTCAGAAAAGCGGGGTGTAACCGTACGTAACTCCCATTAAGACGACGAATGCACTTCCTGGTCAGCGTATTCCTTTAAGGAAGGTGTGTTTTTTACTTCTCATTACTTCCATGCAGTCTATGTTTATTCACCCAAAACTACAAATGAACCAGCTATACAGATGCTGCTAGCTACATACCAGTGCTTACTGACTGGGTGGCAGCTCAGCCCTTGACTGGGCTCAACAGAAACTCTAGAAAAACAGGATCTTTCTGTAATTTTCCCACAGACTTTCTTCCTTTTTCTCCTCTCTGTACACTTATAAAGTCGATTCATAAAGCCCAGGGATAGGCACAAATCTCTCACTCACTTTCAACTTCATCTACAATGGATGCTTCACCTGAGTCTTGCGTCACTCTACTGACTGTACATGCATTCAGGCTGCATCCAAAATGTACCTCTCCTTCTGTCTGAACACACCTCAAGCCTGAAGCTTACATGAAGATTAAAAAAGAATGTAACCTTCTCCCTCATTCAAGCAGTAGCATCTTTCTGCTTCTTTTGATTTCTGTCAGTGTGTTTTTTGTTCTTTGTGTGTGTAAGGTTACACACACAGTCACAGTTTAATATGTCTGCAGTGCCACAACCTCAGTCCAGTGAAGCAGAATGGCTTTGATCCGCAGACGGTGACAACAGGTGAAATTTACGGCCACCGTGCCCCCTCGCTCCACCACCTGATTCTCATTTCCACCGCCGTCACAGCCCCACACAGACAGTTATTACCAGACAGAACATAAAACATGCGTCTCCCTCAGCACAGTCTCCTTTACGCCAAAGGGGAAGACATGAAAAGGAAAGATTGCCACAGTCAGTGAGGGGTGTGCACGTACAGATGGTATTTAGTAACCTCTCGCACCTCTCATACTCATACTGCGGATCAAAACATTTTTGAAACCTACAGAACTTCAAATGATTTGAATTTGAAAGGGAGATCCCAAAATGTCAAAATACGTCCAGATGTATCAGGCTGGATATATTCACCCTTTAGGCTTCTTGAGGGGAAATAAAAAGGGGAAAACCAATATTAACTGACCCAATTCACACGGCAGCCATTTTCCTATGATGTAGTGCTCAGGGTGCGAAGCTTGAATGCTGAATAATGTTACGCTGAGTGTTGCAGGTTGTATTTCGTAAGGAATCTGACAAATTGTTGTCATTTCATCTCTTGCCGGTTCATTAACAACAGAAAAGTTATTGAATAATGAAAATCTGGAGGGAAATTGGGCCATATTTTGAGGTAGAAAAACACATTTGATAACCCATTAGCTAACGTTAGCATTCAGCCACTTCCTAGCTAACATTACGGTTTGATTACATCCAGTCTCTTTCACTTCCCGGTTGAAATTAATGCATCCAAGATATGTGTTGAAGCCAGGAAGTGGTTGAATGCTATTGTTAGCTGATGTCTAACAGAAGCTGATGGGACATTAAATATGCTGGCTCCAGATTTTCATTGTCTATTGTCTTTTCAGGTGCTGGCTTCCCACCCTGAGCATGATGTCAGAGGAAAATGGCCGTTGTGTCAATATGGTCAATGAGATGTGAGAAATCGATGGAGAGAGTTTAGTTTCTGTGAACTGGTAGGCTCAGCTTGTTCATGGCTCTTTCTGTTACAGCTTAAAAACTAAGCTTTTACACAACACTGCAAGTATTTTAAGACAAGCATGTGTGCAATAATTACAGAGTGGCACACTTGAGAAATCAGCCGATCTGCTACATATGCTAATTGGGACTGAAAGCTAAACACCCACTGATAGCTTTCAGCAGCAATAAATTTAAAATTAATCCCAGAGTTTCCTATAGGAGGCCACGTTTTATGCGTTTTGCCACAGTCACTACAAATTTTCATATGTTTTTATAGCCTCGTAATATTCTCGTGTGTTTTTTATGGTTATGGAGGAGGGGCACAGTGGCTGAGGTGAAACTCAAAATAGAAAGTTTAAGCACTCTTCAAGTTTGAGGCGAATGGAGGGAGGGCTGTTTCATAACAGGGCTTTTACAGTGGCATATCACTGGACGGCTCTCACCACACCTTCTACTCAGCAGCATTGCAGGGGTATAAATCTTTGAAGAGCTGCAACCTACGTCACAGACATGCACGCCCGCCGCTGAGGTTGTCCCACCCAGCTGGTGGGCGAGGAGAGACAGGCTAATCAGAGACAATCCACAAGGCCCAAGGTCTCCAGGTCTAGGACTGTGTGTGTGTGTGTGTGTGTGTGTGTGTGTGTGTGTGTGTGTGTGTGTGTCGGGCAGCGGCAGGGGGGACAAAGATCAATGTACAGTACAGCAGCAGGTAATCCATCATATCTGTTTCATGCACATCTGCACTGTGACCCTGAGAAGAAAAAGATATCTCCAAGGAAGAGGTCAAGGTGACATTGCTCTGCAGCCTGTGTTGGTCAAAAGCAATATTGACTCGCTGATGCTGAAAGAATATTTATGTTACAATTTCTCAAACTGGATTTTCTTCAGCAACAGAATTTCCTGCATTTGTTGCAACATTTTAAGCGTGTAAAAGAAATGAAACTCACTCAGAAATGTACTAAACCAAAGTTAATATAGTTATGATAGATGCCATGTGCTCATATACTGCTTTATTATTTATAATCTAGAAATCTGTGAATATTCTCTCATCCATCCTCTTACATATCACAGTGACTCATCACCGATCAGTGGTAGAGGAAGTACTCAGTAAAGCAGCATTATATACTGTAGAAATACTCAGTTACAAGTTTGGCTTCAGATATAACTCTGTATTAGCATCAACATATAGTTCAAGTACCAACAGTAAAAGTATCCATTACGCAGAATGGACGATTTCAGAATAATGTAGATAATATTATTGGATTATGCTAACTGATGCATTAAAGGTGCAATATGTAAGAATTGGCCAGCTCTTGAAGTCATATTAAAAATAGGGGTTAGCATATCAGCTAACTGTAGCTGCCATGAGCTAGTTAGCTCAAATTAACAAACTCTTTATATGTGGCGGACCCTGCCACCTTTCTAGCTTCAAACAGTGTTCTGGGACTTTATTTTCCTCTGAGAACAGCTTGTTTATTCACTTTTTGAAAAATAAATATTTCTGAGTTTGTATTATTACCTCATTAATATTGTAAATGTTACAATTCTGAGTTTGCGTTTCTTCTCCAGAACTACACTGTGCCCCTTTGAGTCTTATCATATCTAATCTTAACCTATAATAATACATACAGTATGTTTATTTGTTGAATGTATTTTATATTATAAATCTGAATCTGCAAAGTAAATGGTAATTATAGGTATTAAATAATTGTAGTGGTGTACGTGTTTTCCCTCTGAAAAGTAATGCAGTGTAAGAATAGAATACAAACATTCAAGTACAAATATTTTAAAGTTGTATTTAAGTGCACCACTGACTAAATCTACTGAGTTAATTTCTTTTATTCTTCAGTTATCACCCATCAAACAAGTGCAGCAAAAGTCCTGGTGAGTTATTATAACACCGTCAATGTGACGCTAATGGGATAATGTGTGTTTCGATCAATTACATAGCTGATGTACTAATGTGTGTGCGTTCACATTAACACAATGACATCATGCGCCTCAGTAATGTCAAGTCTTTATTGATATGGTGTCATACAGCAATACATGAGTAGTAATAACAGTAAAGAGAATAGCATGTCAACTACATTCAATCCCTATGCTTTTGTAGTCATGGTAGCTCTAATAAACACTAATAAAGAGAGAATAATGATTAAACACCCCACTGAACAGAATCATACACATCACACACATGGCCAGAATAAAAGCTGCTGGTGTTTTAAGGCATTTCACATCCTACAGTATTTGTCCTATGGCTAAATCTTGATTGTTGTTTTTTGGATTGGTGACGTACTGTATTTGCAGAAAATACTTGATGCTTTTTTCATGAAGTGGCGTTCAAAAAAGTTTGGCAGTGCTGTAGAAGTATAAGTAGTGACATTTTGTCCTCAGACACCAATGAAAACTCTTTTGGTTTACAGTGTAAAGATAAAGGCTTGACATTTGCACCCATGAACCATTCATCCATTGTTATAGCTGTATACTATAAATGCTGCTTATATTTATTGTACATCTGAGATTTTTCCCTGCCTGCTTCACACTTGAATCCATTAATCCTTAAAACAAATTGCCTAACATCCAGATTCGCTGCCCCTTAAATAATTCCAGTTATGATAGGCCACTGTGTAGAGATACAAACACACTCGCTACAGTACTAAGATACTTATCACAAGCCTCAAGCTAAACAACAGCAACCCAATCCAGAACAGTCTGCCCGTACAATCAATAGTTTTTTGTTTTCTTTGTGAGTGCAGTTTGTCAGGGCGTGCAACGCCATGAGCAGCAGCAGCAGCAGAACAAGATAGCTGTGTTAAAGTTGGCAGTGCACAAGCAGAAAAACACGCTCATACCGAAGGACTTCTAGTGCTGAGGTTGTACTACAACAGACATTTTAACCAGTCATGGCCACAGTTATAAGGACAAGGTCAAGTTGTTTCAAACACATTGTGGTCTGGCTGCTTCTGACTGAATCTGTGATGAATGTTGATGGCATTGTATTTTCTTCTGGCTGAGTATCATGGTATGGATTCTGGGGCTCGAAAGCGTCATCAATGGCACATGGGGGATGGCGTTACATGGATGGATCATACACAATCTTGTGTGCTAAAGCGTAATTTACAATTCAGGAGAAAAATCTCTCCCTCTTTCTCATCATGTTGCCTCCTTTCTAGCATTCTTGCTTCCCTTTTGCCTGTATCCTTCCTAGCACACTGTGCAAACTGTTCATTATTACCGAATTAGGTAGCTTTGACAATCCTATATAAGCGCCTTAAAGAGGATCACTCCATCTCATCCTCGTAGCATCAGCAGCAGAGAAGCCTACCTAAGTCACATCCTACAGAAAGAGCTATAACAAGTAGTCTTCAAATCTAGCCTACAGGCTAACAAGCACATGTCTATTACATTTATGAACGAGCCATTGTGCGTGATGATGCTCAGCATGGCGTTTTAACTCCAAAGAATGAAACGGTGCCGAATGATGGGTCGATGGACTCCATGCATGCATGACATCTACACACACCATGCAAATTATCCTCGATTAATACATTTGTTTTCTTGTTGGCTTCACGTCTCGGTCTCATAGCTACAGCAATCCACTTTTGAGAGTAAAACTTCACCTGGGAGTTAAAAAGGAGGACCGAGGACGTTCGTCCTCCTCCGTACTGTTGTCATGCAGAGTGGATTGGAGCACTGATGCATCATTGGCTGTGATCAAAACGATTGTGCGAGAGGAGATTCAAGCAGACGTTTTGCTTATGAACTCCATTTTTAGTAAAGAGGCTTAAAATAATGGCTCAGCAAGACACTATCACATATTATTTATTTTTGGCTGGTTTCCTGTAACTGTAGACTGTGTGCTTCTTTGTTAAGCTGTTGTTATTATATCAAGAGTAATTGTATTTGTATCGCATAAGTGAATGCAGAAAGAGTAACTGACACCAGCTGATGTGTTTGAGTCTTTTGTTCGGTAAATGTAACACTTCGTACACACACGCGCGGCTTCCATTGGAATGTGTTGAGAGTATCTCACAGCTTGTGGTAGTGGTGAATGACCAGTTATTATTATCTACTGTGTTCCTGTATCACATACTGATGCAACATTAGTCCCAAGTGTGAACGGCCACTTGAACTTCTGTAAGAGATGCTACCTAAGTGCTTGTAATTGTCTGATGCTGACTGGGTGAAAGAGAGAGAAGAGATGCACCGTGGTTTGTATAGAGTGATGGTTACAGGAGAGTTATAATGGATTTCCCTTGGGGGACACATGTGGGGGACAAAGGGGGACGAGGAAGAATAAACCCACTTAAAACAAACAGCCAGACCCTGCACTCTGAACACTTGTGGACATCCAACACCGAGATAGAAGCCATGACATTCTTACTTTACTTAAAAGCTGCAATATGTACGATTTGGCCACCCGTCGAGATTCATACTCCAAACAAATAGGGGGCAGCATATCACCAAAGTCGCTGCAGCTAACTTTAGCTCAGTTAGCCGAGCAGCTAGCGGTCTAATTAATTAACCCTGGCTGGACTTGGAGCTCAGAGCACCGGGGGAGTGTTGGTGTTGTTAACTTTAATAATAGTTTTAGTTCATTTTTGGATGTTTGACACTAAAATTCTTACATATTGCCCCTTTAAAGGGGCTGAACCAGAGCAGTCCATGCCCGGATTGGGAGCTCGGAGCACCTCTTGAGGGCTATCTGGTTAGCAATAGATATCTCTGCGACACAGTACAAAGTTGCCTTGACATAACTTCAGCACTGTTATTCCCAATTTTTGAACGTTTCAGACTAAAAATCTTACATATTGCCCCTAAAAGATAAGAAGGCATGAGCAGGCCTATCTTTTAAGAACAAGTGTTTAAGTGTGAAGGCTCAGGGTTTGTTTTAGGACAGGAAATGTAGAAAGGCTTGGGTTTGCGGGGTAAGAGGGAAGCTTCAGGGGTCAAAAACAGGCTTACAGTAGGCTCTTAGTTTTTCTGATTGGTGGGAATATCGCTGCCGTCTTGCTGCTTCTCCATCTTCTTGCTGGTGATCACCGTCTCCTCGAAAACTTCACGCTGGGTCACCTTGGCTCCAGACTTGCTCTGCTGCTGCTGGTCCTCGTCCTTGCCCTCCTTCTTGGAGCCCCTGCTGGAGCTGGTGTAGATGCGGGACTGGTAGTTGTAGCCTTGGCCGGCACCTGCGCCCATGGTGGAGCCGGGATAGGCGATCCCTGTCCCAATGCGGGTCTCCTCGCCTTCGAGGAGTTTCCTGCAGAGATTAGGATGGAGGTAAGGGGTTAGAGAGGTTGAGGTGAAATTTGTTTTTAGATTACGCTCTTTCACTTGAGTGCTATAGAGGTTATCATAACCGATCATGTGTGAGTTGCTGTTGTGAGAGAGGCCAACCTGTAAGCTGCTATTTCAATATCCAGTGCCATCTTGACATTCAGCAGGTCCTGGTACTCCCTCAGGTGACGAGCCATCTCGTTCTTAGTGGTCCTCAGCTCATTCTCCAGCTCCACCATGCTGTCCTAAAGAACATATAACAAGAAAACAATACATAATAGTCGACCAGGGTTCAATATTTTAAACAAAGTAAGTTAGGAATAATAATTTGTGACCACATTGCTGGCAGAGGAATAATGTTAGTGCCCAAACAAGGACCTGTCAGTCCTATTGTTAGCCTGCAGATTAAAGTCATTCATGAGCAGCATGTGTTGTAATTTTTGTCCTGAAAACATATTCTCAGTTGTTGAATCCAAAGCAGCACATTCAGAGCTCATGTACGCGCAGTGGGCGTTGTCAGATGCAGCTGTGAGCGCGCTGTCCCAGGGGAGAGGGTTCAGCACCACGGACAGAGCCCGACGCACAGCAGCTGCTCCCGATAATAATATTGCTCTGACGTTCACTCTTCAGACAATAAACACACTATACAGTGGGTCCATTTCAGTGTACATAAACCTGAGTGACATCATGAGCTCCTGTTCGCCCATCACCTCTTTGATAAGCGCCCAACAAGTCATTAAAACGTGATTACCTGGTAGTTTCCTATCTCCACATGGTGCCTGTCCTCCATCTCCCGGAGCTGCTTTTCCAGAGACTCGTTGGTTCCCCTCAGACTCTCGATCTCGATGGTCTTGGACTGCAGCTGCCTCCTGAACTCGTTCATCTCCTCCCTGCTGGCGCGGATGGCCTCGTTGCTCCGGTTGGCCTGCTCGGACAAGTCGGCGAACTTGGTCTTGTACCACTCCTCGGCCGACTGCAGGTTCTTGGACGCCATGGACTCGTACTGGCCTCGAATCTCCTTGAGGGCGGAGGTGAGGTCCGGCTTGGACACCTCCATCTCCACGGACACCTGGGCAGCCTGGATCATGTCCATCAGCTCGGCC